>NC_133388.1:102054491-102746029 GCF_047511655.1 Castor canadensis | reverse complement strand
CTTGGTGGTTATGTTTTTTGATTCTTCCTTCTAGACTAGAAGCACAAGGATGGTAGGACTTTGTGCCTTGTTCACCTCTTATCCCAGGCTTTTTTTCTTTTTTTTTTGTAATAGATCAAGGTTTCCACTGATTAGTTTCCTATATAAGAGAGCATTTTTTTTTTTTAAAACTCCTTTGGCTTCCAGTAGATGTCTTTGATCAAAATTCTAATGTCCACATATGAGGGAGAACATATGATTTTTGGTCTTTTGGGCCAGGCTAACCTCACTCAGAATGATGTTCTCCAATTCCATCCATTTACCAGCGAATGATAACATTTCGTTCTTCTTCATGGCTGCATAAAATTCCACTGTGTATAGATACGTTTTCTTAATCCATTCGTCAGTGGTGGGGCATCTTGGCTGTTTCCATAACTTGGCTATTGTGAATAGTGCCACAATAAACATGGGTGTGCAGGTGCCTCTGGAGTAACCTGTGTCACAGTCTTTTGGGTATATCCCCAAGAGTGGTATTGCTGGATCAAATGGTAGATCGATGTCCAGCTTTTTAAGTAGCCTCCAAATTTTTTTCCAGAGTGGTTGTACTAGTCTACATTCCCACCAACAGTGTAAGAGGGTTCCTTTCCTCCCCCCCCCACCCGCATCCTCGCCAACACCTGTTGTTGGTGGTGTTGCTAATGATGGCTATTCTAACAGGGGTGAGGTGGAATCTTAGCGTGGTTTTAATTTGCATTTCCTTTATTGCTAGAGATGGTGAGCATTTTTTCATGTGTTTTCTGGCCATTTGAATTTCTTCTTTTGAGAAAGTTCTGTTTAGTTCACTTGCCTATTTCTTTATTGTTTCATTAGTTTTGGGAGAATTTAGTTTTTTAAGTTCCCTATATATTCTGGTTATCAGTCCTTTGTCTGATGTATAGTTGGCAAATATTTTCTCCCACTCTGTGGGTGTTCTCTTAGAAGAATGCATTTTAAAATGCAAATGGACTCATAAGGAACCATACTTTACCAAAATGATCTTGATAAAGAGAAACAAGTCTGTAGCACTCATACTTGCTGACTTCAAACTTTCTATACAGCTACCGTGACCAAAACAGTCTACACAAATGGACACATAGACTGATGGAATAAAATAAAAGCCCAGAAATAAATCCTTACATATATGGCCAACTAATTTTTGACAAGTATGTTATAACTATCCAATGGATAAAAGGAAGTCTCTTGAGCTGGAGTGTAGCTCAGTGGTAGTGTTAATGGCAATGATGCAGACACTGACCAGAAGATTTTCAAATTCTTTGCATCCCATGTAGAAGAATCCATGTAGGACACATGGGTGTAATGAAGTTTATTAAAAATTAGGAGGGGAATTACAAAAGGGGTCATGGTGGGGCCAGGTGGAATCTGGAAGCAGAGAGAGAGAGAGAGAGAGAGAGTCTTTCTCTTTTCCAAGTGCTTTTAAAATTTATGCTAACCTATGGGAAGGGAAGAACCTGGTGATTTCTAACCAGTAATTGATGAGTAGGGAGGGGCCATAGGTGGTCCCTGGGCCAGGTGAAGGGTGTGAATAACCTACACATTTGCAATTAAAAAGACAGCCCAGAGAAAGAGAGGAATTGTATTGTAGAAAAATCGAGGAAAATTTAATGGCTTCAAATTTGATAATAAATAACTTCTTGGATATGACACCAAAACATAGCAAACAAAATAAAAAAAATAGATATATTGGACTTCAATGAGTTGAAAAATATTTGTGCATTAATAGACACTATCAACAAAGTGAAAAGGAGACTCACAATGTTGGGGAAAATATTTGCAAATCAGGTATGTAATAAGGGATTGATAACCAGAATATATAAAGAATTTCTAAAACTCCACAAGAACAAAAAAAAAAGACCCAATTTTAAGAGCAAAAGACTTGAATAGACATTTCTTCAAAGAAGATATACAATTGTCAATAAGCACTAGAAAAGATACTCAACATCGCTAATTATTAGGGAAATGAAAAACAAAATCACAATGAGATAGCACTTTATACCTATCAAGATTGCTCTCTAAGACACAGAAAATGACAAGTATTGAGAAGTTGGACTGCTGGTACACAGTTGGTGGGATGTCAGGTGGTGCAGGTGCCATAGAAAGAATATGGCAGTTACTTCAGAAATTAAACAGAATCACCATACAAGCCACAATCCCTTTCTGCTTGCATCTGAGAGAATTGGAAGGAAGGTACTCAAATACGTTTCCATCAATGTTCATAGCACCATACTTATAACAGCAAAAGGTGGAAGCAACCCAGGAATCCATTGATGGGTGAATGGAATATTACTCAACTTAAAAAGAAATGAAATTCCAGCTGGGTGCTGGTGGCTCACACCTGTAATACTAGCTACTTGGGAGGCTGAAACCAGGAGGATAGCAGTTCCAGGCCAGTCTGGACTATAAAAAAAATTTCATGAGACCTCCCCACCCCCCACATATCAATGGAAAAAGCTGGAAGTGGTGGTACACACCTGTCATCCCAGCAACAGAAGGAAACATAAAATAGGAAGATTAAGGTCCAGACTGGCCTGGGCAAAAAGTGAGACCCTGTTTGCAAAATAACCAGAGCAAAAAGAGCTGGAGGCATGACTCAAGTGCTAGAGTACAGGAAGCCCTGAGTTCAAACCCCAGTACTGCCAAAATAAAAAAAAAAGAAATGAAATCTGGACACATGCTACAACATGGATGAAACTAGGCAATACCCTGAGAGAAGTAAGTCAGACACAAAAGGAAAATATTGTCTGATTCCCCTTATGTGAAATATCTTGAGTAGACAGATTCGTAGAGAGAGGAAGTAGAATGGTGATTGCCAGGACTGAGGGGCAGGGGAAAATGGGGACAGAGTTTCTTTATAGGAAGAGAGAGAGGTTTTGCTGATGCATAGTGGTGTTGGTTGCACAACAAAGCGAATGTAGTTAATGACACTGAACTGTGAACACTTTGTAATGGTTAAAATGGTAAATTTTATGTTATGTATATTCTACTATGGTCTTTAAAAATCATCCCGTCACTGCACAGGAACCACAAGGTCAATGTGTAATGGTATCTCCTAAAGTAATGTTCTGTCCGTGACAACTGGAGAAGTTGGTCCAAATGTCACTGATGACACATGGGCCTAGTGGGAGGCCACAGTGACTTCTGGGAGCCATTGGTTCATTCTAAATAAAGCAGATTCAGTCAAGGAAAAAAAATGAGCTGCAATTGCAGAAAATTTTCCTGAACACACTATTATTGTATTAAGTTCCCTTGAACCATGGGCTCTTATTACATGAGTTCTTTGCCCATGTCTGGAACTCTATCTTGTGGTCAAAGAGGGAAAATTTTCTTAAAATGTTGAGGATATATATTGCATGTAGAGAAAAAGAGGCCATTTAAAAAGAAAGCATCTTAAAGCACTTAAAAAATATCTACCTCTGCCTGACACCCTCAAAATGGCTGAACTGTAACTGCTGTATGGCTTTGACTCACAGCCCCCCTTTTGTGTGGGCTCCATTTTAGACCACATGGCTTTAAGGTTGCAAAATGGGTGTGGCTTATAAATACCCAAATTATAGCAGCCAGCCTGCATGAATGATTTTCCCCTTTGTAATAATAATTTCAGGACTGTTATTACATTGGCTCCGTAGGGGACTGGAAGTGTTCCTCAGATGGCAAGCGCTTCCAGCACTAGGCTCTTTCAAGAGCTCCATTCCCATGTACTTGCTGGAAACTTTCAGGAAACCGCATT
The DNA here is from genome assembly GCF_047511655.1 of Castor canadensis. Lineage (NCBI taxonomy): Eukaryota > Metazoa > Chordata > Mammalia > Rodentia > Castoridae > Castor > Castor canadensis. The sequence goes on along the minus strand of NC_133388.1, from coordinate 102,742,266 downwards.
CCTTTTCACATCCCCATTTAGCAATGTGATCTCTCCCAGCCAGAATGCTTCCCAGACCACCTCATCAGCCAGGCCTGGGAATGGAATGTGCCCACAAGGGGCTTGCACATTGGGGGTTAGGTCCTGTTTCCATGTTGTGTTTGTAAGAGAGGAAAGGAATGATTTTTTTTTCCTCCTGAGAATATTTTGTCAACCCCCAGCATATTTCAAAGAATTCAACATCTCTAATGAATTCAAGGATTCAGTCTCTAATCTGGAAATGTGGAGAATGGAACTTTTGATTACAATAATATCAAATTCTGTCACAAAGTGGCTACCTGGAGTTTAGGTCAGTGGACATTTGACAAGTGTCAGGAAAATTCATAGGACTTGTACTAGTAATTTTCTGTTACTTGGAAATAATCAGACCAAAGGAGATTAACTGTAAGAGGAGCAAGATGGTGATCGCTTATTTTCAAATTCAATACAAAACAAAAAAGAAAAAGGGAGGGATGGGGCGAAAAAGAAAAATCAGTTTTTGAAAAACAAGACAGAAACTTTGAATATTACATGATTTTGAATAAGTGATTTGCTTTAGAAATCCCGTAAAGCAAATCTCAACACAAAGCAAGAATATATATATATAAAAAATTGAACCACATGGCTTATTGGATTATTACTACACACCATCACAAGTCATGGGGGGGTTGTGTTGCCGTGGTAACATTTGGCATACTGAAGCTCCTGACCACATGGAGACCAGCTTCTGTAGGATGAGTAAGTATATGTGGTAGAGCCTTGACCATGGGAGGTGAGATGGTTGGAGTAACTACCTTTAAGGGGAGGTGGCATTTGGTGATTAGATAGGGCCACATTTTATTTTTTCAGGTGTTCATTTGATTCAACTACTTAGTTTTCTATATAAAACAAGTAAAATTTATTTCCTTCCTGATTGAAATCTGTAAACTCCAATTATGTTAGTTGTCAAAGATTTCTGTGCAGCACAAGGAAATATGGGAAAAGCCCCTACTAGTCCCTAAACTTCTCCCTGTGGTGGAAAAACTTACTTTACAATTTGCTTCTTAGAGGGGGAAGTCTGTTTGTAGAAAAACAGAGAGGTGAGTTCTGTGCCTCTTTCCTCAACAGCCTCTGTAACCATGAGCTGTTGCTGGGCACCGTAAGTTTTATGTATTCCTAGAGTCAGTAATTGCTTAGGTGTATACACATGTTCGTTGATGTCTTGGCTCACTGATGCTCCTGGCACCTTCCACCTCCCCCTTACGTCCTTTATTAGTGGTACTTCAGTGAAGGCTGCGACTGATAAATTCCTTATTATCTGAAAAAGTCTATTTTACCTTCCTCTCAAACAGTAATTCAGCTAAGTGTAAAATTCAACCCAACAATGAGTTTCTCTCAACACCTTTAAGATGTTATTCTATTATGTCTGGCTTCCTTTTGAGGAATCTGCTCTCAATCTAAATGTGTTTCTCTGTAGTGACTTTTATGATTTCCTATCTCCCCTTAGTGTTTTGGGTGTGTCTAAGCACAGATTTATTTTTAAACTTTCTGGTTGGGACTTCATTCTTAGTGTTTGCCTTAGAGACTTTCTATTTAAATACTGTCTCAGCCCTGTTCTCTCTATTCTGTCCTTTGAGACTATTACACATTTTTTCAACTAAAAACATTTCATCAAGCTACATCAGATAGAAAATGCAACTTAACAGTGGCTTGAATAAATAAGAGAAGTTTTTTTTTTTTTCCTCACAGGCTGAGGACCTTTAGCTTTCTGGTACATCATCCTGACACGGGGTAAGCTTTTAAAGAACATCCCCAGGAACTTGACTTAGACATTTCCTACTATTTCATTGACAGAAAGGCACCACTTGGCTACTTCTCTGCTTTGGGGAGCTGAGAAAGTTTTTTTAAGTGAGCACAATGTAATCCCAAACAAATCAGCAACATGTGAGTAAAGATGTCAGAGTTGTGGCTCAAGTGGCTAGAGACCATTAGTTCAAACCCGATACCTCAAAAAAAAAAAAAAAAAAGAAAAAAGGGATGTTAGAAATATATCTGGAGAAGCAACAATCAGGCCATGCTGGGGGATGTGCAGGAGGGGTGGTGATGGTGCTTTGCACATCTTATGTCTCTCAATGCTGCTTTTAGGATTCTGTCCCTGTCTCTCTGTGTCTTGAGATTCCAGATGACTTTCCTAGATACATATTCTAATTCACTAATTCATCTGTGTCTAACATGGGATGTGAACCAATCACTAATTTTTTTCCCAATCACTAATTTTTAATGCCTGTGTTTTTGCTCTGTAAAAGTTTTCTGTTTTTCAAAGAAATAAATTTAAAAATATTTTTAATTTAAAAGTATTTATTTTATAACTCACTTGAGTCTCATTATTTCAGTTTCCTAGGATTTAATGTATGAAGTCTTACTCATTGATAAATAGTTGTATATTTAGAAACTTTAGTTATGAGATTCTCATAAAAGTTATGAGAGAAATCTCATGATTTTCTCTTGCAATCTTGTGAACAGTTTTGTGCTTGCTTTTCAAGATACCTTGGGCCAGGTACCAGTGGCTCACACCTGTAATCCTAGCTACTCAGGAGGCAAAGATCAGGAAGATCGCAGTTCGAAGCCAGCCCAGGCAAATAGTTCATGAGACTCTATGTCAAAACAACAACAACAAAAACCCCATCACACAAAAAGGCTGGTGGAATGGCATAGGTGTAGGCCTTGAGTTCAAGCCCCAGTACCGGGGGAAAAAAAAATGTCTTGGTGGTTCCTTAACCAGGACATCAGACCAAATGAGGCACTCTTCCTTGGTGAGGTATATTTTTCTCATGGGGGCCTTAGCAAGCAACTGGGCTGGCTTGCAGCCCTTTTTCCTCCAGATGCTTTGGGATTTGGGTTCCCACTCATCTCTGCCCCCTACATGGTATGTGGTTTGCCATATCACCACAAGGCCTGGAAAGAGTTAACAGTACAAAAGAGAGCTTTCAGTGAACTGAGGGACAACTCATAGCCAGCACAGACATTGGAGGCTCTCTGAGAAGTTGACTATCTTGTGGGAATAGTGTTTCAATAAGAGTGGGAGTAAACAGTCAAAAGAACAATGCAGGAGGTATCACGATACCTGACTTCAAACTATATTACAAAGCAATAACAATAAAAACAGCATGGTACTGGCACAAACACAGACATGAAGACCAGTGGAACAGAATAGAGGACCCAGATATGAAGCCACACAACTATAACCAACTTGTCTTTGACAAAGGAGCTAAAAATATATGATGGAGAAATAGCAGCCTCTTCAACAAAAACTGCTGGGAAAACTGGTTAGCAGTCTGCAAAAAACTGAAACTAGATCCATGTATATCACCCTATACCAATATTAACTCAAAATGGATCAAGGACCTTAATATCAGACCCCAAACTCTTAAGTTGATACAGGAAAGAGTAGGAAATACTCTGGAATTAGTAGGTATAGGTAAGAACTTTCTCAATGAAACCCCAGCAGCACAGCAACTAAGAGATAGCATAGATAAATGGGACCTCATAAAACTAAAAAGCTTCTGTTCATCAAAAGAAATGGTCTCTAAACTGAAGAGAACACCCACAGAGTGGGAGAAAATATTTGCCAACTATACATCAGACAAAGGACTGATAACCAGAATATATAGGGAACTTAAAAAACTAAATTCTCCCAAAACTAATGAACCAATAAAGAAATGGGCAAGTGAACTAAACAGAACTTTCTCAAAAGAAGAAATTCAAATGGCCAGAAAACACACAAAAAAATGCTCACCATCTCTAGCAATAAAGGAAATGCAAATTAAAACCACGCTAAGATTCCACCTCACCCCTGTTAGAATAGCCATCATCAGCAACACCACCACCAACTGGTGTTGGCGAGGATGCGGGGAAAAAGGAACCCTCTTACACTGTTGGTGGGAATGTAAACTAGTACAACCACTCTGGAAAAAAATTTGGAGGCTACTTAAAAAGCTAGACATCGATCTACCATTTGATCCAGCAATACCACTCTTGGGGATATACCCAAAAGACTGTGACACAGGTTACTCCAGAGGCACCTGCACACCCATGTTTATTGCGGCACTATTCACAATAGCCAAGTTTTGGAAACAGCCAAGATGCCCCACCACTGACGAATGGATTAAGAAAATGTGGTATCTATACACAGTGGAATTTTATGCAGCCATGAAGAAGAACGAAATGTTATCATTCGCTAGTAAATGGATGGAATTGGAGAACATCATTCTGAGTGAGGTTAGCCTGGCCCAAAAGACCAAAAATCGTATGTTCTCCCTCATATGTGGACATTAGATCAAGGGCAAACACAGCAAGTGGATTGGACTATGAGCACATGATAAAAGCGAGAGCACACAAGGAAGGGGTGAGGATAGGTAAGACACCTAAAAAACTAGCTAGCATTTGTTGCCCTTAACACAGAGAAACTAAAGCAGATACCTTAAAGCAACTGAGGCCAATAGGAAAAGGGGAACAGGTACTAGAGAAAAGGTTAGATCAAAAAGAATTAACCTAGAAGGTAACACACACGCACTGGAAATCAATGTGAGTCAATGCCCTGTATAGCTATCCTTATCTCAACCAGCAAAAACCCTTGTTCCTTCCTATTATTGCTTATACTCTCTCTACAACAAAATTAGAGATAAGGGCAAAATAGTTTCTGCTGGGTATTGAGGTGGGGGAGAGGGAGGGGGGAGAGTGGGAGGTAAGGGAGGGGGTGGGGGCAGGGGGGAGAAATGAACCAAGCCTTGTATGCACATATGAATAATAAAATAAAAATAAAAAAAAAAAAGAGTGGGAGTAAAGATGTTAATTCTACATACTGGTTTCATTCCTTTTGGTTATATACCTAGCAGTATTGCTGAATTCTGTGGCAATTCTACTTCTAGTTTTTTGAAGAACCTCCATATTGTTTTCTATAATAGCTGCACTAAATTACATTTCTACAAAGAATACAGTTATTTTCTTTTTGATAATACCCATTCTAAATGGGATGAGATGATAGCCCACTGTGGGTTTGGCTTGCATTTTCCTGGTGATTGGTAATGTTGAGCATTTGTTCATATTCTGGTTGGTCATTTGTTAAGGCTTCTTTTGAGAAATGCCCGGATAAACCCATTTAAAGTAGCTCTACCTAATATACTTTGTAACACTTCAGTTTTTTAATTTATTATCTACATTCGGTCTTCCTATAAGATAGCAAGGTCCATGCAAACCAATTTTTTTTCTACAATGACTAAAACACACTGTATTATGCCCACAGCAGAGAAAATTATTCAGCACATAATAAAATGTATTCATCAGGTGGGTGAAAGGACATGCCAAGGTTCTGAATGTGGGTAGGCAGAGTAAAATCCTTCTTTGGACCCTCGTCCAGGGTAAACAGGCACCAGGAGGTGCATTGCAGCTGTCTGAGGTCACTGAGCAGGAGAGCCGGGCTCTACCTCTCCATCCTGCATCTGCCTGGGTCTCTGGCCTTCCCAACTTCAGCAATGCCCTTATGCCAGTTAGGATTCTTTCTATTTTCTTTCTTAAAATAATCTTTTAGCAATCTTTTTCTCTTAAATTTTTCACCTCATATCTACAGAATGTACTTATTATTCCTGCTATGAATTACTTAAAAAGCATTTTTCACTGCTCATGTGCACCTTCCCAAGCTGTGTACCCTGTTTGCTTCACCAGGAGAATCCATAAGTGGATCAAATCGTGTCCTTTGCCTTTGCAATGTGCAAAGTAGAATCTGACTTAAACCAGAAAAAGAAAGAGAAAAGGCATTCCAAACTCAAAACAACCTTCGTGTTCTTTCTCTAGTCCCTGTGAATTCAGTCAGTGACTCTAAGAAAGAATGTAGTGCTTAGGATAAATTGCCATTTTTTTGAAAGTCAAAGTGAGCATGACACTTGAGGGTTCCTTTCCACCCCAGTAGGAGCAAAGTACTGAGTATGGGGTGAGCAAGTGAAATCTGAGGTTCACATGATCGTTCCACAAATAGCTTCGTCTCGGAGGCCATGGAGTCCTTGCCTGCCGAAAGCATTTGTGCTTACTAAGAAAAGCAACTCTGAAGCTCTTACTTTCCTCCTAAAAAGTAAGCACATAGCCTCGGTACTTATTCTGTATGTGTATTCTTTGACAGCTACTAAATTCATAGAGAGTAGGAGACAGATTACTGGTTCTACTTTATGCTTTCTGATTTTCAACCCCCAGGAAATCTTAGGGGGGGCACAGCACCCCATCTTGTAGTCAGTCACCAGCCATGCCACATGGCGAGCTGGCCAATCGAGGCCAGAGGCATCTGGAGAAAGCCTTTCAGAGAAAGACATTTCTGCTATCTTTGAAGGAAGCGTCCTTTTGTTCTCCTTCCAGAAGGTCACATGGCTGGTCAGCCTCCTCCAGAGCAGGAGAAATTCCTCAGGAGCTCCCTGGAATTGGGCTTCTGTTCTATATCAGGCCACAAGTGGCTGGCTGATCTGTTTACAAGATACCCTGTGGCTTCTCAGGGTGACCTGGTTTAAGAGAGCAGGTCCCAGGTGGAACATGAAAGTTGTTCCAGCTCTAGAGACAGCAGAAGGCATTTGTCAGCAAGGCATGTCCTTGGAGTGAGGGAGCACAAAGGCTCTTCCAGGGGGGCTTGCTCTTTGGAGTTCTCTGATTCAGTAAGAAATTGGGGAACGTGCTAATCTTTGCAGGGTCCTGAGCACTCTTCATCTTGTATTTATTCTGGCCAGACATCAGCCTCCTACATCTTCGAAGAATGGGGGAGCACAGGGAACTTCAGTGTGCAACTCAGGGCTCCCACATCTAATGGCTACCCACTTGTCACTTGTGAGTGGTATAAAAACTTTTGGTAATAGTTGATGAAGCAGTTTCTTCCACATTAAATATTTTCACTTCGTGGTCCTTGAAATTGAAGGATGTTTCAATATAAATTGGGGCCTCAAATTCACTGTACAAGTACTCAATCAACAAGAAAAGACTAGATTACTCCCTCATGCTGGCTGTGAGCAAGCATACCTTGTTACACTTTTAAAATATTACTTTTCTCTCCCAAAGGATGGTGATTGATTCATAAGTCCCTGGACTTGCTTAACTGTCTTATTTTACCATAATTTTAAAGTTTGTAGAAGTACCATTTTGAACCACAAAAAACCAATAATATTGCACCTTGGAAAAATTTTTAAATGCTGCTCAACTTTGTTTCAACTGATATCTCAAATTTCCTTCCTGAAACAAAGGTAGCAAGCATTATTATGATTTTTATTGCAAATGTGGTGGTAAGTTGGAGAAAGACCAAGGACTTAACTGAAGTCAAGCTGAAGGAGAGCCAAAAATTCAATAATTTTGGATTTGCTCCTCACATAGGTAATATTCACAAAAAAGGGTTCTACTGTAAATGTAATTCTTTAGAATTTTTGTAAGTTGAGTTTTTTTTTTGTTACCAAATAATATAAATTCCAGGTCAATGGAAAGAGTTGGTTTTTAACATTGTAATTGAGAAACCCCATTTATATTGTATGACATTCTCTATACCTGATTATCTTTTTTGTGTGTGTGTGTGCTAGGGTTTGAACTCAAGGCTTTGTGTTTGCTAGGTAGGCATTCTACTTGAGCCATGCCTCCACCCCTATACCTGATTATCTTGAGTGAAGCAGTCCTCTCTGCATTTCATGACGCATGCCTGTGACACACTTCGTGTTCTCAATGTACTCAGGCTGCTATCTAGAGCCAATGGTCAGGGCTGGGAGTCTAGCTTCACGGTACGCCCTTGCCTACCATGCATGAGCCCTTCGGGCCCAATCCCCAGCACTGTAAAAACTACAGCAATAAAAACAAAGAGTCTTGTGTGTGTCCTGACTGGTTGGCGGGGGTCAATCCTACAAGGATGTGCACATTTGGACACGTTGGAAGTACAGTATATCATCAGGAAAGTCCTGGGAGGCTAAGGACATCCTAGATGCAGCTTTGAGAGTAGCTCTACAAGTTCAGGTACACAACCAACACACTGTACTTGAGGCTGAGGAGTGGGGTCTATCCCAGTGTAGCTTGGCCAGTAGTGTGCTTGGCCACCATGGGCACATCACTCTACTTCAGCCTTGCTTTTCTCACCTATGAACGCACAGTGCAGAATGCCAAACTCCCTCCCATTTCAAAGTTGTTACAAGGATGTGGCAGGCCAGGCAGGATAGGATCCAGGGGAACAATGGAGTTCCAGCAACAATGAGTCTCATGGTGGATTAGGGTGGGCAGTGAGTGGGAAAGGCTGATTCAAGGGGCAAGCCTAGGAAGGCAAGATTCTGCTAAGCACTGTGAATACCAGATCTAAGGGTTCAGTTATAGTCACTGGGATGGCAGGAAGCAGTCTGGATTTGGAAAAGAGCTAGGCTTTGGACTTTGACAAGGGATAGACTTTACCCTAAATCTGCTGTCATTCTCAAGGAGTCAACCTCAGTGTTCTTGTCTGTAAATGGGGATAATACTACTAGCCTTACAAGATTGTTCTGCAAATGATGTCAGATATGGGGAAGTCCTTAGCACATAACAAGTGTTTGGTGAATGTTCTTTCTTTGTTTTTGGGGGGATTTGTTTGCTGAGTCCACATGGTGAGGACTTCAGTGACCACTATCCAGTAGGGTTGGTGAGACAGGATCAACACAGTCATCTAATGACCCTGTGTCCTAGCTGTGATGTCCTTGTTAATCTCAGTGAGGCCATCTTGCAGCAGTGTGTGTGTGTATTGTGTTATCAGGGATTGAACCCTGGGCCTCAAACTTGCTGGGCAAGCACTGTAACACTTGAGTCCCACCCCTAGCCCTTTTGTTTTGTATTTTATTTTTAAGATAGGGTCTCACTGATTTTTGTCCAGGTTGGCCTTGAATTCATGATTCTCTTGCCCTTGCAAGAGAATAGACGAGCTATACCACACCTAGCTTACTTTGCAGTTCTTAACACACATTAGGAGAACTTGTTGGAGACACCTACAATTGTTCTTGCTCTATTGGTGCCAGTATTGCCGATCTCAGAGGTGGCTATGCAGATAAGGTCAACAGTGTTGCTGTGGCCTTCCTTGGAAAGAGCTAAAGGAGGACCAAGGCTGAAAGGTTGAGGCAAGGAAGGCACATTATGTTTCTGGGTTCTTCCATCCCTCCTTTTGAGGCCTAGAAATGCTGAGAGGAGACCTCCTTTTGAGCTTCCAACCTGGAAGTTTCTGTGTTGAGCCCGGGCTCGGTTCCCTCACTTGTGGAGAATATCATCGGTGCAGATGTACCCTGGAAGCCCACGTTGAAATGTGCCAGGTATAACTTATTCTGAGATGGTCTGAGTAATCTTCTTTTGAATGTACAAAGAGGTTGTCTATGTGGCTACTCCACATAAAGATTGTATGTCAGTTGTGGAGCGGGTTCATGGTGACCAGATAGATACCCCTGGTGCAACCTCCTTCCTCAGGGTGTTGGCCCAATCTCAGGGTACAGTCACAGTGGCAGGGCAATCTCTTTTCAACCAGTTGTGGTGGTGGCTACTCCCTCACTCCACTTAGAATGGGAAGACTGGCCTCTGTGTTTAATTTTGTAACTCTGGTGATCTGTGCAAGGCGAGGCGCACAGGTGGTGCTTATGAACTGGTAGATGAATGAAAGGCTTGAGTCAGCACATGGTGCTGTCAGACCCTGTTTAGGATTATGCTACTTCTATACTACTTGGGTCAAATGCATGTGTAAACCTAGCATCCACTGAAACTCCCTTTTTATGTCCTTTCCAGGGCCCATCCTACCTCCCAGCATTGCTTATGTACAAGTTCACTTGTGTATTTGTCTGTCTCTCACTTCCCACTAGAATGTAAGTCCTTTGCTGTAATGGAAGAGATATTTTCTGTCTTGTTGATATTCTTCTCAAGTGCTTGGAACAGTACCTCATCCACATAGGCACTCAGTAAATATCTCCTGAACTCATTTGAGTGGTTTATGATGGTCATTAGATACATAGATATGCAATACAGCAGTATTCAATCATCTGGAAGTCAGAATTTTGGCAACTTGAACTTTCTAGAAAATGTCTTTGAACCTAGAAATAAAAAAGGGCTAATGGCCAGATGTGTCAGGAAGAAAACTCCTACATGAAATGAGTATTAGACTTTCAGCCTTGATAGTGTGCTAAACTGACTTCTAGATGGTATTCAAGTCTTAAATCAGGCTACCTTATTTTTAAGTTCACACCAGATTAGTAGGAGTAGACAGGAACTGTGCTGGAGACAGATATGGACACAACAGCTTTCTGACAAAGTAGAGTGGCAAAACTAAGAAGTCAGGTTCTCTGAATGCATCTGGTCATCAGAGACCTTCTGCTTAGCTGGGACACCTCCTGAGTTGTTGGGAATCCTGTGGTTATGAGGTAGGGGATCATAGATAGTTCCCCCAGACACATGGATAAGGCCTGTAGACGTACCTCACCCTCCTCTTGCTACCTTGTAAGTGTGAACACATAAAAGGGCGAGCTCTATTCATTTGGTGTATATTTACCTATTTCTACATTGTCCAGCGGGTACTCATTTTGTTCTAAAGAGAAAAACACTGGTGTTGCTATCAAACACAACTCACATGAATGAATTTTTCTTTTTATGCTCAAGTGTTTGTAAGAAGCATGTTTTCACTACATTGGTTAGATAGCTCCTGTAGACCATTTCTTGTCTCTAGACAATGGTGTTAGGAATATGGCTATCTCACCACTAAAGACTGAGTCTGTAAACAGGCTTTGTGTGGCTGGCATGGCCACAGCTGTTCTTATTTTTAACTGCTTTTGCGTGAAAATACAGAGAGAAATATCATGTGAAGAATGGGGTGTTTTGGACATCTTCTCTCTGCATTACCTAATACTGAAGTTGTAGATTGCACAAGGTTCAGCTGAAGGTGTTACAAGCAACACAGATGAACATTCTTACATGCTAGGCCCATGATGGGAGCACGTGAAAAATGCCACAAATGATCTTATGATGCCATAGTTATTGGTCTGGGATGATCACTCTGATGTGGCACAGAGGATCTCATTTACGGAAGTTGGGTTCTCATTGTATTGCCCAAGGCAGTTATCCAACTTTGGGGGGATGGGGTTGGTGTCCACATTAGTGAACCCAGAAAAACAATGTATTCTGTGACTGTTAGACAGGGCCACCATGTAATCAGGTGAGGTGCTGGTGGGAGTCTTACATATGCAGACTTTCCTGTCCCAGGGAAATTTATTGGAAGGTGAATTTGGCACTTGCATTTCTCAGCAACTACTTGAATCTTTATGCTGTTATTCAACACAGCCCAAGTTATGGGAATAAATTGGAAGTGCAACTCTAAAACCATTCCTCAGAAAGGTGATCATCTGAACATAGCACCTGCTCATGGCAACACCTGGTCCCTGAGTGCAAACTCACAGAGGAGCAGTGTTGAAGAATAACCTTCTCCACTTTCCCAGGGCTACGGGAGATGTTCGGTGGGACTCCTTCACCAAAAACCTTGGGCCATAGGACCTTTCCTTGTTAGAGCTTCAGCTCCATCAGGGTTTCTTAAGGCTACCATGCAACTTTAGGGAGTGAGGCAGGCTAGAAGTAGGTCATGGAACTCCTCAGATTTCATGTGGCTTATTTGTGGCACATTTCATGCTAAACTCCTTACCTTAGCCCAATGTTATCCTTTGCTGTTGTAAATTGTGGGACAAAGTCTTGGGATGATCCCATCCTCCATTATCCCTCAGATAGAAACATGAATATTGATCACACTCTAGGCCAGGGACAACCCAAACCCTAGCCCAGGGACCACCTGAACTACTCTCCACTAGATTATTGGTGATTGAGAACTGCCCAGGTTTTTCCCTTTCCATAGGTTAGCACAGGTTTTAAAAGCATCTGAAAACAGAAAAGGTTCTGTCGCTACTGCTGGCTCACACCTGGTCCTTCATGGTCTTTTGTAACACCTTTCCCTAATATTTAATAAACTTATTATCACCCTTACTATGTGTACGTATCCTGCCTGGATGCATCCACGTAGGATATAAGAATCTGGAATTTCTGATTACCAGTGACTACAACAGGAGCATCAGTGGACTTAAGGGTGGACTCTACTCTGTTCTCCTACAATGTGGGTAGAGGTTTATGGCTTCCCTTTTGGCCAACTCTTCCAGCAGCACTCACAAAGGGGGAAACAGAAAAGCTGATCTAATTACACCAGTGATTGAAAACTGCCCCAAAGAGCAATATAAACATCATGGCATTTACTCCAGCCAGGAACCATGGTTAATAACAGAGCATTATGGTTAAAAGCCAGGCACAGAGTTGAAACCTTAGCTCCTTCCCTCTGTATGACAGTGGGTGGGTGTATGACCACTCTGGGACTCAGTTTCCTCGATTGTAACATACTTGGTCATCAGTGGATATAGTGGGATTTAAATTAGGTTGACACTGGAGCCATCAAGACAGTGCTGGCACACAGTGACTGCTTAGTCACTGCTCACCACTTCATTCTTCTAAGGTGAGGAGAATGAGGTGCAGAAGTGAAAGGTCTTGCTCAAGGTCACCCTGTCAGGCAGCTAGTCCATTAGTCTCCTTCTTAAACTCGAGACTTGTTCACTACTCCCAGCAATGTCTACAGTAGAGGAGGAAAATGCAAAAAAGCTTGCTGTCTCTGCTGAGGACAGAGTTTTGCCCTCTTTTGAGGTGGAAATTCCCTTTAGATTTCTCTGAACCTGGGGCCAGTGAAAAACTTGGCTAGGATGAGCAGCCCCACAGTAGCCGTTTCATGGCTATCATTTATCCTGACATTGGGGCTGGTGGCTCTGCATCTTACTCAAGGAAATCAAACACAGACCACAAATGAACAGTGCTACTGCATAACTGGCAAACGCTTTCCTTTTTTCCTGTATAAAACTCACCAAGATAAAATATTTTTCTTGAAATCATATGCCTGTAATTCTCACCAACTGCTTGGCAGAAGGTGACCGTGGTCTGAAGATGACATTGATTTTTATTTCAATTTATTTTTGCAAGAGGTTTGGACTGTTGCTCTCTCCCTGTGTAGTGCACACTGACTCCTATCTCTGCTTAGCAGACTTGACTGCTGGGTTTGCCTGCCAGGAGCTGTGGATTTCAAAGTGGTTCTTGCCTCGGTAGCTACAGAGCGGAGAACACGTAGAAGAGTTGTGTTGGGATCCTCTTGAGGAGACAGATAGGCTTATGTGTTCATCAGGAGTCCTTGGCCTCGGAGCCAGATGATTCTGTACTGGCTGCTGAGCAGCAGCCCCAGTCTCTACTCAGTAGGTGCCAGTCATACCCACAACCTACAGTCAGGACAACCGAGAATGGCTGCAGACATGGCTTCATGTCCCTGGGGGAGGGGGTCACCCGTAATCAAGGGCCACTGTGTTAAAAGTTTGGAGCCCTTGGCTTTAGCAGGGTGATCAGAGGCAGGTTGGGCCTACATGGAGTAGGGAGAGAAGAAAGCTTTCATGATAGGGTTATTTGCATATTGAAACATAGACAAAATAACTATGCCAGCGCTTTGTGGCCTAGCTGGCCTTCAAAAAACCACTCAACTGTTTTTAGAATGATCTTGTACATCCAGAGGCATGTTGCCCTATTTCTCACTGTGTAAAAAAGTTTGCTATGTGTAAAGATATCATGTCCCTCCACATATCACTCCCACCTCTTTAGAAATAAATTCCACAAAGCAGAGGAAAGGTTTGGAACAGGTAGATATGCTACCTGTTGCATCAAGCCTGCTCTGCGACTTTCATTTCTTCTGCCCTGGTTTCTCGGAAGCTCATAGCATGTTTGCATAGCAGGGCTAAGTGTTCCCCTGCCCCGCTGGGGGCAGAACTAGGATAATTAAGATAAGGGTGGGGAGCAGAAAAAGGACAGCTGGCTTTCCCAGGCAGCATTGACCACAGTCCAGTGCTCCTTTGACTGTTTCTGTCACTGCCACTGTGACTCGTGGTGTGTCTGTGTGTCTCTGTTTTGAGAGGTGTGTGTGTGTGTGTGTGTGTGTGTGTGTGTGCGTCTCCCTGTCTCTCTGTGTATATGAGTGTGTCTGTGTGCTCCTGTATATTTCTGTGTATGCGTGAGTGTGTGTGTGTCCGAGTTTCTCTCTGTGTGTATCTTGGTGCCTATGTGTGTGAGCAGGTATCTGTGTGTTCCTGTGTATGTCTGTGTATACACTTGTATGTCTTTGTGTTTCTTTGTTTCCATGTGTGCCTGCACACATGTATGTGTTTGAGACTTGGTTGTTGGTCCTGGGTGGGCCTTGCCATCTCTTCATGCCCAGCACAGAAAAAGCTGTAGGCAAACGCCCTGAACTTTGGAGGGCAAAGATAGCATTGCTCTGTGGAGCTGGTTTCCAGTGGGTTTTGTTTTGAATCTACAAGTTCATTCAAATCCAATCACAGCAAAATTCATAGATTGTGATGTCATGTGGATAGAAACCAAAAAAGGCTGTCCGGGATGCTCTCTGCCAGATCCACTCCCAGCGTCAGGAAACTCCCCCACCCACCAGTCTTTTTTCTTTGCTTTGCTTTGCGAGCCAAAACTTCAGGGCCCTGCTTTACTCAACCTCACATCCATTTACAGAGTTTTCTTTTTTTAATAGCCGCTGGGCCTAAGGAAGTCACTGTGCTACTATTTCTCTAAGCTCATATCAATGTAATTTATTTTTACATTATAGAGGGAATCTATTCTCTTAATTGTATAGATTGGAGCAGTGTTGATGGCAGAGCAAGGGTGGATATAGCAGGACTCTATCAATGACCCCAGTCACCTGCTGTGGCTTTTTTGGAGTTCCCTGAGCTGAGGGGACATCTCCATGCACAGGAGTGTCCTGTTAGGGTTGTCTTCCTGCTGAGTGACCTCCCTAAAGCTGAGCTAACTTTCCCAGGCCCATGGCAGAATCAGCATACTTTCTTGTCTCCGTGGGTGGGGCTGGCTGTTGGGGTTCTGAGAGGAATGGAAGTGATTTTAAGAGAGGCTGTGGCTGTTGGGACCTCAGGACAAGCAAGGCAGGCTCTTGGGTTCACACCCTCCATTCCTCTGTGTCTGTCATGCTCAGAATGTCAGGGGCAACTAGCATTCCTTCCACACTGCCCTCTGGGGACAGGGCCACACCCCTTTCTGGACTACATTAGAAGTAGGGTTACACCTAATTTCCTGTAGGGAGCCTTTTTCTAGCTGGAGAAAACCAAAACCCTCCTCCTCATGTTATTCCTGAATGATACTAAAGTGTTAGATCAAATGGTCAGGAACAGGGAGTGGAATTCAAATAATGAATTAATTGATAGGTGTAGAAGTGACTTAGGAGTCAGGTGTACTCAGTGAATTGTCTCAGTCCAGACATCCTCCTTTTCTACCATTTTCTTCCTTTCCAGCATCTTTCTGCTAAAGAGATTATACTCACATGTTGTTGAGTGGGCCCTGGGTAGGCAGCTGGGGGCTGCCTTGTTCACCTTTGTATCTCTAGAGCAGGAGACAGGGCCTGGCCACTGCAGCTCTATCAGAGAAATCAGGATGAGTGATTAGAAGTGAATGTGTTGAAGAGAAACTATGAGGGTATATGTGGGCTTCTGATAGGGACCGTGATGTTATCTTTGGTAGACACTGGAGACACAGGGGGACCAAGGAGTCCAGTTTGAGAAGGAAGAGGATACATTTCCTTGCCAATGTACTGAATTTCAACGGATGGTGTGAAATTCAAGTAGAAATGTCTAGTTTCAGTGGAAGAATGCACCTAGAACTTGAGAAATATGTCTAGGCTACAACTTTAGATCCTAAATCATTAGTTTAAACATCAGTAGGGAGATACCTGCTGAAGAATACAGTATGTAGAGAGAAGTAGAAGTCCAGGTTCTCAGACATGGGGTTCAACTAGGATGAGCTGGTCAGGAAGAAAGACATCTGGCAGAACAGTGATGAGAGGCAGTGAGGAGCAATGTAGAAATCGTATTAGCTGAGCAGGCTTGCTAGCAACATCAGGCTGCTGTTTTTGAGTCCTGAGTTCAGAAGAGACAGGATGAATTGGTTGGGAATCCTGTCATTACTCGTAGCCCAGAGTGTGGGCAATGAGAGCGGGTAGCTTAGGGAACCAGGTCACAGGGTTTTCCAGTCTCTGATTGTAACCTTTCCACTGACAGACTTCAAAGTGCTGTGTTCCAAAGGTAAAAAGTCACTGCCAGATAAGGAACTTTTGCTGTGTTGGTTTCTATCTCTGAAGAAGGCCTGGATATAAACAAGCCCAGTCCTTGAAGTTCAGAGGCAATTCCTGAGAAACAGACCCTCCCCTACTGCACAGATGTGAAGAAATTTCAGGCTCAGGGAGTAGGATGTGTTCTTGATGGATCTATAAGAATTCTTCATCTCTTGTTTGCTTTAATGTTATTTTAAAATAGTGTTTGTGGTTTAATCGTTTTTTGAGATCTTGCTACTAGATTTTAAAAATCTGTTGTTAGAAGCCAAGATAATTTGCTCATATAATTGTTTTTTGAAACAGATCTTATGCAAGATATTCTGTACTGGTAAAGCTGAGTTGAGCATCTGCTGACTTGTGGCCAGACACCAAGAAGGACCCCAGCTGATTAGCAAAGTTGTACCCTTGCCAGGGACTGGATCTGAGACACATGTGGCTGTCCTCCTGACTCACAGGAGGTGGGGACTAAAATCACTGAGGGCAGAACAGGCCTGGCTGGAAGCCGGCTCCCTCTTCACGGGAGGGATAAGCTGAGATAAGCACTTCTTCTCCAGCCAGCAACATTTGCCTCCCAGACCCTGGGGAGTGGGCCCAGCTTCCTCTGCTACCCTGCCCCCATCACGGGAGGCTCCAGGCCACCACAGTCCTTCCCTAGAAGAAGCATTGGCCAGCCTGGGCTTTTGCTGCAACGTTAACATTGCCATACATCGTATTTCTGTAAGTCCTGAAATGGGTCAATAGAGTTACTCAAGAAAGACCGGGTGGAGGCTCGCCCAGATCCATTTCAGATAGTGATGTTACATGTTCTTGGATTTTTTGGGTCTGGCAAAAAGCAAGGGGGAAAAAAGATTTCAATCATCAGAATTACTGTAAAATTAAAAACAGTTTCAGCAAGCATGGCTACAGTCTGCTTGAGCCCAGAGATGGTTGGTGGGAACTTGGGATTGTTAAAAAAAAAAAAAAAGTTCCTGTCTTCTTTTTATTACAACTCCACTAGCAAGGACTGCGTAGGCGGCAGGCGATCAGAAATAAATGTCTGACTTGGATTTTGCACAATTGGGTCCTGCTCCAAAGCACGCCCGCTGACCCAGCTCGAGTTTTACAGGGACAGTAAATAGGTATAGTTTGGGAAATCTCAGGGCCCCTCAGGGCTGCACTGGGCACTGGCTGGTTTGCAGGTCGCTCCTGATTAGAAGGCCCCCAGCTGTTCCGCTACCCTGTTCTATTCCGAGAACACCACAAAAACGCATCTAGTTTCTTTTAATTTTTTTTTCCGGGGGCATTTTCTTCTTCTTTGATTCCTTCTCCTCCCTCCTCTTTCTCTTTCTCTTGTTTTTACAATCTCCCTGTAATGACTAATTGGCAGTGTTTCCCAGCTTTTTTTAATGTTTCTCTTGCTCTGGTTACAAGTCGTACTAACCCAGTAATATCCACAGGGACCTATAGACAGCCAACATTTCCAAATGATATACAGCATTCCCCTTTCTTTCAAAGTGTAAAACATTTACAAGGAAATGTACAAATGTATTCGGAACATTTCCCGGGTCGGTCATTAGCGCGCCTCCCCCGCGCCCGGGGTGCGCCCTGCCCAGCCCCTCACGGTCCCCTCCGGAGCGCACGCTTCCGTGTGCCAGCGGGGCGGCCCGCGAGACCGCAATTGCTCTGGCTGGGTTGACGAGCCTCCGATGCCCATTTACTGCGCGCAGCAGCCACTCTGGAGCCGCCGCACATCTGGATGGAGTCAGCTGTGAGCGCCAGGGGCCAGCGCGGCCGAGCCAGCCGAGCGCGGCGGCGAGCGCGAGGGAGGCCGGCGCCCGGGCCGCCTCCGCCGGCCGCCCTCGTCCCCCGTCCCCCGTCCCCCGTCCCCACCCGGCCGAGTTTCCTGATGTAAACAGAGCCGCTCTGCTGAATGTGTCATTGAGTGTTCTTTATCTGCTTGGGGTCAGCCTAGCGACTTAGAAAAACAGAAGCGTTGCTTTGAATCGAAACAGCTCCGAAGCCACAGACATTGCTCTGCGGGGCGGGGGAGGGGGCGCCTGGAACCCTAGCTGCCGCTTTGGTGTTTACTTGTTCCACTTTATGGTAATTCGGGGGCTAATTTCATTATCTACAGCCAAATTGGAAACAAGATGCCTTTTCTGTTAGTGGTGCTAAAGGCATGTGTGAGTTTCTGTGCTGGAGGCTCCACGTCCCCGGCGTCCCCCCCCCCCCCCCCAGCACTGGCAGGCATGCTGCAAAAGTGCTGGGACTCGGTTTTCCCCAGGGAAGAGGGTGGTAGCGACTGCCAGGCTTTGGTAGTATTGCTTCCTGTCACTGAGCTCCAGCCAGGAATGCCGCTCCTTCCTGGGTTCCCAGAAGGGCTCCAGGTGCAAGGACCTTCGTCTTACGTTCAAGAGCTGGACGCCTCTCCTCTTCTGCTTTTAAGCGAGCAGAGGCCATGGCCTCCTCCACATGGCCACATGGCCTCTGCTTGCGGCCCGGGCTGGGGGTCTCCCTGCTTCACTGTGCTGATTGACTTCCCTCCTACTGCAGGCCCGAGCTCTTAAGGAGTTTTGGTTCTGAATGCTCATGAAAGTAGAAATCAGTGAAGGATAAAACCATAACAAAGTCGTTTTGACATGGACGGTAGAGAGGGAAAACTCAAAATGACGGCAGGCCTGTGTTGTCATCGCCGATAATTAAAATGAAATGTGGATGCGTTTCCAGCTCAGTCTCAAACCATTTAAACTGTCGCGTCTAGAAATTTCTACTGGCTGCAACTTCCTCGGGCACTGGCACTGGCAGAGCTTCTCTGAGGGCAGTCTTGGCCCTGAGTGGATGCAGCGGGCCTGGGGAGGCCGGGCTGTGTGAGACTCCAGTCGTGAGGCTGGCTGCCTGTGAGTTCTGTCCAGGCGCCCAGTCACAGGCAACTATTGCGCTTAGGAGCACGTTCACGAGGAAAGAACCCTATGTCCCTGTCACTGTAGGCCAGAGCAGGTTCTGTATTACTGAAGGGGTTGCTCACAGCCAGCCCTCATTCCTGCTGGGATTTATCAGCACGTATAGGTTAATAAGGCACTTCTCTTCCTCTCAAAGGTAGTATTTGATGGAGGTACCAGAATTGTGGCCAAAACTGGTGGAAAAACTAAGTTTCCACTGAGCAAATTGACAGATCTGCTTGGTGGTTTGATAAGATAGGGCAAACCAGTAACAATGAGTTTTACTTTGCACCATCTCCCATTCCTACAAAGGCGAAGAGAGGATGACTGCAGAGCTCCCGTCTGTGTTGAGGCAGTAGGATGAACCAGGGAAGCTCTGGATCACTCCAGTGTCCCAGCCCAGTGTCCCCAAGAGCTCAGGAGTTCAGAGCAACTGTCCCTGACTTGACATCAATAAAAAAAAATTTTTTTTTCTTTTATTATTCATATGTGCATACAAGGCTTGGGTCTTTCTCCCCCCTGCCCCTACCCCCTCCCTTACCACCCACTCCACCCCCTCCCTCTCCCCTCCACCGCCTCAATATTCAGCAGACACTATTTTGCCCTTATTTCTAATTTTGTTGTAGAGAGAGTATAAGCAATAATAGGAAGGAACAAGGGTTTTTGCTGGTTGAGATAAGGATAGCTATACAGGGCATTGACTCACATTGATTTCCTGTGCGTGGGTGTTACCTTCTAGGTTAATTCTTTTTGATCTACCCTTTTCTCTAGTTCCTGGTCCCCTTTTCCTATTGACCTCAGTTGCTTTTAAGGTATCTGCTTTAGTTTCTCTGCGTTAAGGGCAACAAATGCTAGCTAATTTTTTAGGTGTCTTACCTATCCTCTCCCCTCCCTTGTGTGCTCTCGTTTTTATCATGTGCTCAAAGTCCAATCCACTTGTTGTGTTTGCCCTTGATCTAATGTCCACATATGAGGGAGAACATATGATTTTTGGTCTTTTAGGCCAGGCTAACCTCACTCAGAATGATGTTCTCCAATTCCATCCATTTACCAGCGAATGATAACATTTCGTTCTTCTTCATGGCTGCATAAAATTCCATTGTGTATAGATACCACATTTTCTTAATCCATTCGTCAGTAGTGGGGCATCTTGGCTGTTTCCATAACTTGGCTATTGTGAATAGTGCTGCAATAAACATGGGTGTGCAGGTGCCTCTGGAGTAACCTGTGTCACAGTCTTTTGGGTATATCCCCAAGAGTGGTATTACTGGATCAAATGGTAGATCAATATCTAGCTTTTTAAGTAGCCTCCAAATTTTTTTCCAGAGTTAGTAGGTATAGGTAAGAACTTTCTCAACGAAACCCCAGCAGCACAGCAACTAAGAGATAGCATAGATAAATGGGAACTCATAAAGCTCAAAAGCTTCTGTTCATCAAAAGAAATGGTCTCTAAACTGAAGAGAACACCCACAGAGTGGGAGAAAATATTTGCCAGCTATACATCAGACAAAGGACTGATAACCAGAATATATAGGGAACTTAAAAAACTAAATTCTCCCAAAACTAATGAACCAATAAAGAAATGGGCAAGTGAACTAAACAGAACTTTCTCAAAAGAAGAAATTCAAATGGCCAAAAAACACATGAAAAAATGCTCACCATCTCTAGCAATAAAGGAAATGCAAATTAAAACCACGCTAAGATTCCACCTCACCCCTGTTAGAATAGCCATCATCAGCAACACCACCACCAACAGGTATTGGTGAGGATGTGGGGAAAAAGGAACCCTCATACACTGTTGGTGGGAATGTAGACTAGTACAACCACTCTGAAAAAAAAAAATTTTAAGTACCCATGGAAACAGACAGCAGAAGAGAGAACATGGGCACTCAGTCTTCAAACCACTCTCACCACTGTTTCCTTATCTCTACTATGTGAACATCTGCATGCCAGGTTACTTGAGGTTAAATTAGATAATGCCTATGGGGCTCACCTGGGGCCAGTTACTGGTAGATATCTGTGGAGGAAGCCTTCTTCCCCAGTGCTTTGGTTTTGTGTTTGGCCCTTTGTCTTTCCACCTATAAAAGACAAGACATTTTGTTCTCTTGTCCTTGAAAAGATCTCTAACATGCATTCTAGCCATACACCTTGCGTTTTGTGAGAGCTTGTTGATTTCAAACCCTGTGTTTTATATCAGTCCTATGTCAGGCTGAGCGTACTGGCTTTTGGAGGCTGACTGATATGTTTGCTTTGAACACTGTCTTATCTATTGGATCTGTAGAAACAGATGTGGTGCCCAGTCAGCCATGCCATCCTGTCTCACCTGGTCTGGCCAAAGGATGATCAGGAGCCCATCTTCTGATGGTGGTGGTATTGGCGGGGGGATTCTGAACCAGAAAAGAGCCCAGCTCAGAGTACTCCCTCAGTCATAGCTCATGATTTTTATTTACCTGAAATTGTTGTTCAGATTGTAATAGATCTACAGGTAGTGTGAGACATGTGAAGAACCTATGTACTCTTCACCCAAGTTTCTTGGTTTTTACAAAGCTATGGTATAAGATCTACTGGGATATTGATACACACTCAGGTTTATTGGTACTCATTTTCATGTGTGTATTTATTCTTTGTAATTTTTTCACGTGTGTAATGTTTTCACATATACACTGTATAATTATACATCCTTTTATAGCCATACCTACTTCCCTCCCACACTTCCTTCCTCCCTTTTTTGTCCTAATCCTTGACACTGCCAATCTGTTTTACTATTCCAAAATTTTGCCATAAAAATGAAATATAAATAGAACCATGCAGTGCTATTTTGGGGATCAGCTTTTCCACTCAGCCATAATTCCCTGGAGATTCATTCAAGTTGTTCCTTTTCATTGCTGAATTGTACTTCAGGGTGTGCCTGGATTACAGCTGGTCTTTCCCCCACTGAAGGACATTTGGGTTGCTTCCAGTTTGGGGCTATTACAAGTACAGCTACTATGAACATTCATGCACAGGTTTTCATGTGAACATAGTTTTCTGGGCTACATGTCTTAAAGTACTATTACTGGGTTGTATGGTAGTTTAAGGTTCAATTTCTTGTAGACATTGCAGTTTCTCTGGAGTGGCTGTATGCTTTTACATGCCTACCAATGTATGATCAAGCCAGTATCTTTGCATCCTTGGCAGAATTTCTGCTGTCACTTGTTTTCATTTTAGTTAATCTGATAAGTGTGTGGTGGACACCATTATGCTCTTAATGTTTAGTTCCCTGAAGACTAGTGATGTTGAACATATTTTTGTGTGTGCTTATTTGCCTTATGTATATTATATCTTCTTCAGTGGAATATCTCTATGTCTCTTGCTCATTTTATAATTGAATTTCTCTAATGTAGAGTTTTTAGGATTCTTTATATATTCTAGATACTAGTCCTTTGTCAGATGTGAGGTTTGCCAATAGTTTCTCCCCATCTGTAGCTGGTGTTGTCCTTTTCACTTGGGCATTTTAATGAGATCTCATTTTTCAATATTTCCCTTTATGGGTAGGTTTTGGGTTTCAAATCTTTTTTTTTTTTGGTTGTACTGGGATTTGGACTCAAGGCTTTGGTCTTGCTTGGCAGGTGCTCTGCCACTTTAGCCACACTTCCAGCTAAAGAATCCTTTGTCTAATCTTAGATCTTGAAGATTTTTTCTTATTTCCTTTCCTGAAAGTACGACTATAATTCTACATTTTACAAGTCTATGGTTAGGTTAGAATTAATTTTTGTATACGAGGTTTTTATTTGTGTGTGTACGGTACTAGGATTGAACTCAGGCCTCACACATGCCAGGCAAGCACTCTACCGCTTGAGCCATCCCCCTTCCCCCCGCCAGCCCTTTTGGGTTTTCTTGAGATAATTTCTCTAACTTCGTCCAGGCTGGTTCTCCTGCCTCTTCCTCCTATAACCCCTCTTGGGATTATAGGCTTGCCCCACCATTCCCAGCCTAGCCTTTCCTCATTGTATTACTTTTTCACCTTTGTAAAACTATTAAGAATATTTGTTGAGCCCAAACAATGTGTACTCATGTGAGTAAATGTAAAAACAGTGAAATAAGAAAATTGTCTGAGTCTGCTTTAGGGTTCCCTACTCTGCCTCATTGATCTGTGGGGCTGGGTCTCACCGCAGGATACACCATCTTGTGTAAGACTTGAGAGCAAGTACAGAACTTCCTTCCACCTTGTTTCTTTACAAGGCTATTTTGCTTTTGCCTGTGCTTTCCAGACAGGTTTTACGAGTTAATCGGAATCTACGAAGAAAGAAAAGAAAAAGGTAGGGTGTGGTGACTCACACAACTTGAAATCTTAGCAACTTGGGAGACAGAGAGCCAAGGGATTGTGGTTTGAGGGCAGCCAGGGCAAAAAGTTTGTGAGATCCAATCTGAACCAATAAAAGCTGGCCACCTGTCATCCCGGCTATGCCAAAGGTATAAAGTAGGAAGATTGAGGTCCAGGCTGGCCTGGGCAAAAAACATAAGACCCCCCGCTAAAGCAAAAAGGGCTTGAAGACATGGCTTAAGTGGTAGGGTGCCCTGCTTACCAAGCACAAGGCCCTGTGTTCAAACCCCAGTACCTCTACACTGGCAAGCCTCGTGAACTTGCTGGCTTTGGAGAGAATTGTCTTTAGCTTACAGACCCATTTTAAGAGATTTGACTTTGTTGTTAATGTTGAGTTTTCCACTCTATTAACAGATATGTCTCTTCATTTATTTATGTCTTTTTTATTTTTTCCATCAACATTTTATAATTTGCAGCATAGAGGTCCTGTATATGCTTTGTTCAACATATATCTAAACGTGTCAGTTTCTTTGGTGTGATTATAATTGTATGAGAGCATAACTTTAGTCACTGCATGTTCATCGTCACACGTAGAAATGCAAGGGGTGTTTGTGGGCTTATCTTGCATCCGGTGGCCTTACTGAACTTATTCATTGCTCTTGGAGTTTTCTGTGTAAATTCTTCGGGGTTTTATTTTCTCTCTCTCTCTCTCTTTTGGTAAATACTAAG
Organism: Castor canadensis; assembly: GCF_047511655.1. Classification (NCBI taxonomy): domain Eukaryota; kingdom Metazoa; phylum Chordata; class Mammalia; order Rodentia; family Castoridae; genus Castor; species Castor canadensis. The sequence goes on along the minus strand of NC_133388.1, from coordinate 102,718,082 downwards.
ATTTGAACTCAGAGCTTCACACTTGCTAGGCAGGCACTCTCCCATGCCTTCAGTCCTTCTTTGGAATTTTCTACATAATCAATACAATGTACAGATCAAGCAGGTTTTAGCTCTTCCTTTCAATATGTGTGTCCTTTATTTCTTTTCCTTTCTTTTGTAGTGGATAGACCTAGTACTAGGTTGAATTGAAGTGGCAGAACCTCACTGCAGGGGAAACGCTGTTTCACCACTAAGTATAATGTTAGCTGTAGAATTTTTGTTAGAAGATACACAAGTTGAGCTAGTTTCCCTCTATTTCTAATGCCTACTTTTGTTGTGAGTGAGTGTTAGATTTTGCCAAATGCTGTCTCTGTATCAATTAATATGGCTTTTCTTATTTCCTTACTGAATTTAAAATATGCTGAATTAACTCTGCACACCTGCAACAATTCCACTTGGTCATGGTGTGTAATTCTTTTAATGTACTGTTAACTTGATTTGCTAACATTTTATGAGGATTTTGCATGTAAGTTCATTTTATGTATAAAATGATCTGATTTTATAGTTTTCCTTCCTTCCTTTCTTTCTCCCTTCCTCCCATTCTGCCCCTCCCTCCTTCCTTTCCCCTTCTTTGCTTGATTTTGGTTACAGAATCCTGTTTACATTATTGGGAAGTGTCTGCTCCCCTTTCATTTTTATGGAGGAGACTATAAGATTACTTTCAATTTTTCTCTGTTTGGTGCAATTTTTAGTTCAGTGAAACCATCTGTCATAAAGATTACATTTTTGGTAGCTTTTTAATTATGAATTTAATTTCTTTAATACTTACAGAACTATTCAGATTATTTTACCTTGTAGTTTTGGTAGTTTGTGGTTTTTGAAGAACTGGTCATTTTCTTCTATGGTTGAGAATTTGCAAATGTAATTTTGTTCATAGTATTAACTTTTACCTTTTTAATTACTGCAGGATCAGTACAGACACCACCAGTTTCATTCTTAATAAATTCATGTCTCCACACTTTTTATTTTTGTTATTCTTCTATTACTTTGTCAATTATATTAATTTTTCATAGAACTAGCTTTGGCTTCATTTATTTTTTGTCTTTGATTTTCCTATTTTCAGTTCATTGAGTTCTGCTCTTATATTATTTCTTGCCTTCTGGTTTCTTTAAGTTAATTTTGTCCCTTTTTTCTTAGCTTTTTCAGGTAGAAATGTAAACACTTCCTTATTTCTAGTATAGGCATTCTTACTACTGTAAATTTACTTCTTGTAACTGCTTTAACTGCACCCTACATATTTTGATATATCATGTTCATTTTTGTTCTGCTCTGCATTTTTCCTTAAGTTACCTTTGAGATTTCCCTTTGACGCATGAATTATTTAGATTTTTTTTGGAGATTTTTCCTAATATCTCCTTATGATTGATTTGTGTTTTGAGTCCATTGTGGTTGAGGACTCTGTATGGTTTTATGTTTCCAAATTTGTTGATCTTTGTTTTATTGTCTGACATGCCATATGTGCTTGAAATGACTTATATTCTGCTGTTGTGTTGTAGGGTGTTCTATGCATGTCAGTTAAATCCCATTGGTTGCCTCTATTTGTGTTTAGAAGCACTGTCGACTGTCCAAATGGGCTATTGAAACCATCAGTGCATTTGTGGATTTATGCATTTCTCTTTTCAGTTCTATCAGAAGTTGCTTCCTTTTTTTTGAGACTCTGCCATTCATTGCACACACAATTAGGATCACTTTCAGCCTGGTGGACTGATACTTTATCAATATAGAATATCCCTCTTTTCCGCTAGGAATTTAATTGCTCTGAAGTCTACTTTATCAATATCAATAAAGCTACCCTGGGACTTTAAAAATTAGTATTTATACAGTATATCAACTTCTGCACTTTTGTTTTTAATCTGCCTATCTCATTGTATAGGAAAGAACTTTTTGTAAGCAGCACTTAGTTGGGTCATTTTTCTTTATATATTCTGCCAATTTACATTTCTGATTGGTATGTGTAGATAATTTACAGTTAAGGTGACTAATGTGGTATATTAATACTTAAATGTGCCATTTTATTTATTTATTTATTGTGGTACTGGGGTTTGAACTCAGGGCTTTGCACTTGCTAGGCAAGTGCTCTACTGCCTAAGCCACACCCCTAGCCTCATTTCATTTTTTGTTTAAGTAGGCTCTTGATCCTCTGTTCTGCTTTCTTTTCTCTGGGTTATTTGATACAGCTTTAGGATTCCAACTTGGTTTTTCATTACATTTTAGTATCATTTTAGATACATTTTAGATACATTTTAGTGTATCTCTTTAGGTAATTTTTGTAGTGATTAATCTGGATTTCAGGATATACATATGTGACTTATCACAGTTGACGGATACCACTATCTGACCACTTTCAGTACAGTAAGGAACCCGCACTTCTCCTTTGGGGACCCCAGCTTCCCCCCTTAAAATGTCATTTTCTTGTAAGTCAGAAGATAGAGTTTTTGGCCCAGTTTTCAAATATAATTTATAAAACTCACAAGGAAAAGAATAGTGTATTGTCTGTATGTATCCATGTGTATTCTTTCCATTGTTCCTTCTTTCCTGATTCTCCCAAATTCTTTCTTCTATTATTTCTTTTCTGTTTCTTTCTTTAGACAATGTTTAAACCAAGACTTGGCACTGAGTGGTCCTCTGGCTCTTTGCTAATGACAAATTACTTAGTTTTGGCATCTAGAATATTTTATTTTTCCTTCATTGCAGGATAGTTTTGCTGGATATAGAATTCTAAGAATTCTTCTCTTTCTATGCTTTAAAAGTATCATTTAGGTTTTGTTCACCTTTTTTTTGGTGGGGGCTAGGGGTTTGCACTCAGGGCTTCTCATTTGCAAAGCAGATGCTCTACCACTTGAGCCACACCTCAAGTTCTTGTTCAGCTTTTTAATCTGTTTTTTGGCTGATTAGTGAAGTTTTCAGCTACCATTTTTTTCCATACACATTCAGCCTTATACTTCTCTTTTTGTTTCAGGACTCCAATGATAAGAATGTTGGAGCTTTTGTCTCAGAGATGCCCGATGCTCTGGTCAGTTTTTAAAACCTGTGTTGTTAATGGAAAAGTAAGACCTGTTGAAACTATTCCAGGAATGGGGGGAGGGAAGACAAAGGAGAATGATGGAGGGGGTGAATTCAAATATGATATATTTGGTATCTTGTAAGAATCTTTGTAAATGCCACAATGTACCCCCGCCAAGCACAACAATAAAAATAAATATATTTTAAAAATTAAAAAACATCTGTGTTGTATGTAATGGGTGAATTCTTTTGTTCTGTCCTACAGTTTATTGCTTTGATCTGCTTCACCTTTGATATATCACTAAGTATATCAAGCACATTTTTATATCTATTAGTGTGTATTTAGTTCTGTAATCCCCATTTGGCAATGGAAATAAATTGTATTTATTTTCTAAAATTTACTTTTTTTGTTTCAATTTTTTAATTGATTGTTGAAACATTTTTGTTTCTTCTACTTTAAAATCCCTTCCAGTAATTTCAACATTGGATTGGTCTTACTCTTGGCATCAGTTTTATTGTCTTTTAATCCTCCACGTTGTGATTTTCCTGGTTCTTGTTATGACAGCTGATTTTTAGTTGTATGCTGGGCATTTTGTCTATTATGTCAGGAGTCTCTGGGCACTGCTTAAATCCCTATTTAGGGTTAGCACACCATCCTGGACTATTTTGTGGATTGTGGTTCAAAAGCAATTAATTTTCAGTGTTTTGCTGTGTTGCTTCAGTTTTTTTTTTGGTTCCTTGGGGATCCCAAGGGTTTGTACTGATGCCCCTGTCCAGGCATCTGTCAGTGGGAGAGTGGTATGGCTGGATCCATGCACATGTGCTCTAGCTTCCCAGGTCTCTGCACAGGGGAGGAGAACCCCAGGCCCTTTGCAAACAGCCTCTGTCACTAGCTGCTTGCTGGAGTGGTGGGCGGGTATGGGCGGTCACTTTTCTGGTTCTTGTGTCTTGGCAGGAAAGGGTGTCTTGGGCTCAACATGAAGGAGATCCTCTAGCTACTAGTTATTACTCTCTATATATGTGACATTTATATCTGGTGGGGTTCCACTGTGCTCCTGCTGGTGGCTCACATGACATTGTTGGAGGAGCCTGGTTCCACTTGGAGGATGCACCACCTGAGTGCCTGCTGGAGCTGGGTGGGGTTGGAGACCACCCCTGGGGGCCTTCCTCTGTGGGCAGAGACCAAGGCTTGGTACTGAGTGGTCCTTTTGGGTCCTGATAAGCCTGCCTTCCTCTCCTCTCCTCTGGCAGTCCTACTGGGGTACTTGTGTTCCTCTCCTGGGTTTGCAGGTGTGCTTGGGGTGGACTTGCAGGAGCAGAGAGAAGGGCCTTATCCATTTTGTCTTTATACATGGCTTTTATCTTGGCCCTTCATCAGGAAAGTAGCTCAGTGATTTATTTGGGTGTCTGTCATGCAGCAAGGCAGTGTGACTATGAGCCCAGCCTTGGATCACTGCTTCCTGGTTCTATTCAGTGTGTACCACAGCCTCACACCATGACCTTGGAGGTGTGTTTTCAGTGCTTGGACACTGCACAGCTGTGCAGTATGGCTGGAGTGGACTCTAAGCCAGTGTATTGTACCTGCTGCCATGTGTGGTTCCTGGAAGGGTACCCCTTCCACTCCTTTGGGACTGTGATTTGGACAGTAAATTACGTGGTCACCCCATCCCTAGGGCTGTTGTGAGGCTTCTATTGGAGAACCCAGGTGAAGAGCTTGGTTCATAATAGCTCAGTGAATGTTATCTAATGTTATGATATACATTTTTTCTTCAAAGGTGTAATATAAATATGTATGTCCTACATTAACCATTTTTTGAATATTAAGAAAGCTCTGTTTCTTATTTTAATAAACATAAATGTGAGTTAAAGTTCTAATGTCTCCTTCCACACCCTAGTGGTGTGTCTGCTGTGCTTCTGGGCATCCCTGTGTGGACCAGCCTGCAAGTGAGTGTTCTTAGTCTGATTTGAACAGGTGAGCACAGGCAGGCAGTGAGTGAGAAATGTGCAAACCGGGGTGGAGGTACGGCAGGTAAGGGACAAGGGTGGGAGGCAGCATCGCTTCCTAGTGGAGAGCATGTCACAGGACAATGCAGGCATACTTTCCATACTTCCTTCCAACTTCATGAACACTGCTTTTTCCCTGTATACAAGACAGCAATGGCTGACTTTGCTTTCAGTCTGGGACTCTGCTTAGAGACCCAGCTGTTGGGGACACTTGGTGTGTTAATTTAGAGAAGGAAGATTTGAGTTGTGGATGAAGTAGATGAGCAAACAGGAGGCAATATCTGTTTTATTTGAAATTCTTTAATTGTGATTACTTAAAGTTTTAGGAAGTGCTGTAACAGCAAGCTACATTCCTGCCCTTGGGAGTGAGCAATTTGTTTTAAAAAATATGCTATTAGTCGATTCATGGATTTCCTCTTGCTTTTTGCAAAGTCTGTTTGAACTTTGTTCCACTGCTGGCTTGTTTAGCATCCAGACATTTTTAATAGTGACAGAAACATGTTTCTTTGCTTCTTGATTATATTTTTGTTTTAATTTAATGACATATTGTACAGAGGGGCACAGTTACTTATAAAAAGGGGATTGTTTTACCTGTATTTTCTTGCCAAAGGATTTCCTGATAATATGGATATTTCTAGAAGACTTACTACAAATTTGCCACTCATTTCAATATATTGTTTCAAAAAAGATTCATGTTTTCAGCAAACTGGTTTTTAAAAAGGTGATGAAGGCCGTCTTTGCCACTCAGGGAAAGAGTTGAAATTTAGTTAGTCATCGTCCCTGCTGGTATTCACTGTGAAGTTTTTAGGAGATAATTCATATTTCCTTCCCCAATTTTCATTTTGATATTTTTTCAGCTATGTAAAAATCTTATAGGGGGTAAATGAGATTCTTGGCCATACAATGCAGGAATAACTACTTTCATTTTTAATCTTCAGTTTACTTCAATAATATTTTCCATCTATTCTATAAAAGCTAAGCCAACTACATTCCTGTGATTTGTCAGAGTGAAAATTGCTTTCAATGAGTTGGTTCCCCAGTGAGATACTGAATCTGCCTGAGAACCTTTAATAATATGACGCTTTAAATGTATACTTGAAGGCCTCTAGGTTTTATCTTATAGATGTGTTTTCTTTAAGGAAAAAAAAACATATTGGAGACTTTTTCACTTGTGAAAGCACTCCATATTATTATTATTATTATTATTATTATTATTTTGGTGGCACTGGGGTTTTAACTCAGGGCCACACACTTGCTAGGCAGGCACTTTACCACTTGAGCCACTCTGCCAGTCCTTTTTTGTGTTGGGGATTTTTCAAGATAGCTATTTGGTTGAGCTGGCTGCGAACTGGAATCCTCCTGATCCCTACCTCCTGAGTAGCTAGGATTATGCATGAGCCACCAGTGTGCGGCCTCATGTTATTATTTAAGAGAACATTTAGAATAAGACATTTCTTAAAGCCCTAATGCTATAACTGTATTACTGATTTAGACAACTTCCCACGAAAGTCTTAAAATGTTTTATACTATTTCCATACTTTCTTTTTTCACTAGAAGAACCAAGGCCTTGATTCCATAGTCCTATCATCCAAAAGCAGTACTCTGCAGGAAGTATGGTTGGGCACAGTCCAGCCTGTTGGTGCCTATACGTTATAGTTAATTCACTAAGTACACAGCATAACCAGGGAAAGCCACTTATAATAGCCATCAAATGACATGGATGAGGCATTATGGACAGCTTAGGTCAGATAGAAGGGCACCCAGAAGAATTTGGAAAGTGCAGATGAGAGATGAGTAACTTCATGCTAGCTGTGCACATAAGGGTACCAGCCAAGGGCAAAGACAGCAGGTGGCCACTGTCTGGGTGTATCTTTGTTAAATGATAATTTTCAGAAAATAAGTGAAAGTGTCATTCTCATGCAGACAGAACTCAATGCATGGTGAAGATTTTGTTTTACTTGGTGAAGATTTTGTTTTACTTTTTAGTTCACAAGGGAACCAGACATATGTTAACACCAGCCCAAAGAAAAGCAAAAGCACACGTTTATACAGAGTTAATGAACTGAGTTGCAAATGGAGATAGAAATTAATTAGTTAATAATTAATTAATTAGTTTTGTAGAACTGGGGATGGAACCCAGGGCCTCCTGCTTGCTAGGCAAATGGTCTGTCTATGAGCTGCATCCCCATCCTTGGAACTGATCTTTCCCCACAGAAACAGTGAAGTGAGTTGAAATTCTCCAGAAGAAGACATGTTTGCATATCCATCCCTCACCTGTAGCTTTCAAAGATGTGCAAAATAGCTTGATACCAGCAAACAGGGTAAAAGGCAGACCAGCTGGAAGACTGTGGTATAGACAATGCCTCGTTTTTCACTGAAGCACAAATTCTTTTTTCTGCGTTGTCCTTGGATTCATTTTCATGCCTTTTCTCCCTTGTAAATGAATTAAATCAGGAAAGGGACTTTGAGACAAAAATGGCGCTTGAGCAATCCTTCATTTCACTGGGAATAAGCCACAGAAATGAAAGCACATTGTTTCCAAGTCACTTAGTGAAAGGCAAGCTTGAGCTGCAATGGAACAGGTTTTCTTTATTAGTAAGGCCATCTTATTATTCTTTCAGGAACATTACTTTTGAGGTCAGGGAACTACTGAACTAATACTGTCTACAGAGCAGAAAAAACAAAGTCTCATAGAAGCAGGGGGACGTGAAATAGTAACAATGTCACATGCTGCACAGACAAGTATTTACCATAGCTTTTCATATATGTCCCAAGAGCCTCCTTTAAATTTAAAGACCTCATCCTGCTAGGGTCCCATCAGCCTTGAGGCACAGCCACCATGACTGGACATGGTTCAACAAGAGCTAGAATAGGATTAAAAAACTGGGGAGTATATTTCACTTGTTCCAAACTTTTCCTCACTAGCTTAGAGGTAAAAACAGTTTTAAACTGTCAAGAATTTAGCATTTCATCTGCCTCTGGGAAGGTGAGAAGTGGAAGAAAGGGTTGATGAACTAGTTTTCCTTTTGGGCAAGAAAAGCGTAGGTGCCTTTTAAACCAAACAAGAGAATTTAAGGTTGTTTTGATGGTGTATAGCCCCAGTAGCTGAGATGAGCCAGTTGATCAGCTCAGCAGGAACATTAAATACTGCCTCCCTGCACCTCGGGTGATCTGCATCCAAAGGCAAGGGCAGGACCTGCCGCGGGCCCTAATTTCTCCAAGAGTGGCTTGGCGTTAACTCAAAATGGATCAAGGATCTTAATATCAGACCACAAACTCTAAAGTTGATAAAGGAAAGAGTAGGAAATACTCTGGAGTTAGTAGGTATAGGTAAGAACTTTCTCAATGGAACCCCAGCAGCACAGCAACTAAGAGATAGCATAGATAAATGGGACCTCATAAAACTAAAAAGCTTCTGTTCATCAAAAGATATGGTCTCTAAACTGAAGAGAACACCCACAGAGTGGGAGAAAATATTTGCCAACTATACATCAGACAAAGGACTGATAACCAGAATATACAGGGAACTTAAAAAACTAAATTCTCCCAAAACTAATGAACCAATAAAGAAATGGGCAAGTGAACTAAACAGAACTTTCTCAAAAGAAGAAATTCAAATGGCCAAAAAACACATGAAAAAATGCTTACCATCTCTAGCAATAAAGGAAATGCAAATTAAAACCACGCTAAGATTCCACCTCACCCCTGTTAGAATAGCCATCATCAGCAACACCACCACCAACAGGTGTTGGCGAGGATGCGGGGAAAAAGGAACCCTCATACACTGTTGGTGGGAATGTAAACTAGTACAACCACTCTGGAAAAAAATTTGGAGGCTACTTAAAAAGCTAGACATCGATCTACCATTTGATCCAGTAATACCACTCTTGGGGATATACCCAAAAGACTGTGACACAGGTTACTCCAGAGGCACCTGCACACCCATGTTTATTGCGGCACTATTTGCAATAGCCAAGTTATGGAAACAGCCAAGATGCCTCACCACTGACGAATGGATTAAGAAAATGTGGTATCTATACACAATGGAATTTTATGCAGCCATGAAGAAGAACGAAATGTTATCATTCGCTAGTAAGTGGATGGAATTGGAGAACATCATTCTGAGTGAGGTTAGCCTGGCCCAAAAGACCAAAAATCATATGTTCTCCCTCATATGTGGACACTAGATCAAGGGCAAACACAAGTGGATTGGACTTTGAGCACATGATAAAAGCTTTAGCACACAAGGGAGGGGTGAGATAGGTAAGACACCTAAAAAATTAGCTGGCATTTGTTGCCCTTAACGCAGAGAAACTAAAGCAGATACCTTAAAAGCAACTGAGGCCAATAAGAAAAGGGGACCAGAAACTAGAGAAAAGGTTAGATCAAAAAGAATTAACCTAGAAGGTAACACCCACGCACAGGAAATCAATGTGAGTCAATGCCCTGTATAGCTATCCTTATCTCAACCAGCAAAAACCCTTGTTCCTTCCTATTATTGCTTATACTCTCTCTACAACAAAATTAGAAATAAGGGCAAAATAGTTTCTGCTGGATATTGAGGGGGTGGGGGTGAGAGGGAGGGGGCGGAGTGGGTGGTAAGGGGGGGGGTGGGGGCAGGGGGGAGAAATGACCCAAGCCTTGTATGCACATATGAATAAAAAAAAAAAAGATAGGAAACACACTATTTCTCAAAATTAAAAAAAAAAAAAAAAGAGTGGCTTGGCAAGGCATACTGACTACTGAAGGCACTTAATGCTTTCTCCTACACTAACCCTACCAAGCCTTGGGGCTAACAATAGTGATCATATAGAGTTATAAAAATAAAATAACACTGTATCCAGTGCAGAGGCAGACTTTCTTGCTCACCAGTGAATCAGTTGACAGAGGCTCTGATTGAGGCCACCCACCCTAAAGGAGAGTCCTCTCTCCAGTGGCCCTGCCTGGCTTCATGCCAAGCCTGTGAGAGGTTGGGCCCTGTTGACTGAGGACTAGAATGGAAGGCAGCTTGGCCTAGGGAAAAGGATATGGCTTTAGATGCAGGAAGATGCAGGTTCAAATCTTTGCCTTTCCCCTACAAGTTACATATGTGGCCAGTGGTAATTTAATAAGGTTTCCATAAATGAAAATCCATAAGTGATTCTGCCCCACCAGTAGGCATTTAGTATGTACTTAGTAAGAACTACATGAGGCCACAGGGTTAATCTCTTGGTTCCCAGTGCTTCATAAGTGATGTCATGTCATTATAATGTTCCTGAAGCTGACCCATGAGATCATTCCTCTCTTCTCAGTCTTTGTGATCCATTGCCAGCCATCTGTGGTGCTCTAGTACAAAGAGCCATTCCCTTGTGAGGCTTCCCTTGATTTTGTGGCTAATGAGCCAGTAGCTCCCTCCTTCTTTAGCTCTGTGTTCCCTCATTTGCCTTCAGGCCATGATGCCCAGGGGCTCTCAACAGGGGCTGAATGTGGAACGTTGGCACCTCAGAGGTTCATTTGTGACAATTTGCTGAGGGAAGAAGTAACACGTGGCCCTATTCCTGACCAAAACATTGTATAAACTTTCCTTGAAATCAGCAACATAAGGGTGAAGTGCTTGGCTTTCTCAAATCTTGTATTCCTTATCACTAAAGTGATGGTAATGGTAGCTTATAGATTTTTATAGTCTTCTGAAAGAGATTGGCTGTGAGCACAGGAAAAGCAAGAGTTTATTGAATAGTATCCCAGCTTCCACAGATACTTCCTGCATCATAGGATGGAGTTTATTCATGTGTCTTCTTGGTCAGTGCAGTATCTGCAGACAAGGCCCTTCATGGCCCCCAACTCTCATATTCTTTCTTTTGTTGGGCCCCAGTTCAGACATACATGGAAAACTCAAGAGAAGACAACTACCTTTGAAGGCTTTTCTTCTGCTTTTCCTAAGGGTGTCCAGGAATCACCTGCATAGTCTCCCATACCTTGTTTCCACTGGTCTTCTGATGGCTACAGTGGAGTCAAAACCAAGGAGGAAGCTCCTTCTCCCCTGCAGTTGACCACTGTGCTGCTGGAAAAAGCAGCTCCTGTGAGATGCAAGGGCAACCCCATAGCCCATAAGGACCAGAGAGGACTTCCATCCGAAGACTCCACTCTGCACTGGCATAGGTGGCAGAGAGCAAACAGCTCAGGAGGACGCAGCTTCTCCTCACGTCTCTGATTCCTCAAATGCAGGGCATTAGCAAAGCTGCATTCAGTCCAGAGGAAAGGGGGACAGGAGAAAAGAGGGAGCCTGAACTTAAACTAGAGTGGTAAGTGATGACTTCCGGAGGCCTCCTGGTTGGGGTGCATACTGCTCCATGTGTGTGCTTGCTCTTTCCTTTTAGGAATTTCCCTATGTTTTGAAGCCATGTAGTGGAGTGAACCATGCCACCTTAGCATCAGACATCCTGGATCAAAATCGAGGGTACACGACCTGGGACAACTTACTTAAACTTTGTGTGTTCCATCACTCCAGCTTCCAAAAATGAGGATAACAGTCCTCACCACACTTAATCATTGTGAGTAATACATGAGAAAATTTGTGAAATTGTTGGCTGTGAGTAGGTACTCAATAAAAGTCCATTAATTAATTTTATTTTGCCGATACTCATGTTGACATAAATTTTTCTAGAACTTAATTTTTAAATTCCTATTACACATTAATACTTTAATTATTTATTATATTGTCCTTTATGGTAATTTCCTGCTCAGAACCTTTACCCTCCACACTCTGCCTAGACACTTTGACCCTGAAAACCAATGTCACACCTCTCTCCCTACATTACCTTGGCCTTATGCTATTCCTTTGGTTTGACAAGCATCATTTCCTTTGTCTGGGAATCTCCTGTCTAGGTAGACAGTTTGTTCATTATAGGAACTTCTGAGACCCATCAAATCTTCAATGGAAAGTTTCATAGATAGTGTATTCTCTAAGACCCAAAGGAATCTCTGTCTCCAAGTTCTTGCCTTGCTGTTTCCTCCTGTCTTAGATGATTGTGTCTTGATTTTTACCCCATCTCAGCTGAGTCTGCTTTAACTCTGACCTGCTCTTTTCTGTTCTAGCCCCTGATTAAGTTTCAGGAGGTGTTGTTCCCCCTCACTGTGGTGTGTCATGAACTCAGCTCTGTGCTAATGGGTTGAGTTGGTGATGTTTGGGGAGCCAGGCTTCAACAGTGTCAGAGGTCTGGTTGTCTGGTCCTTGACTGGGACACAGTGCCCTGCTCTGAATCCTGCTGGGCCTGGGACTCCTGACTGCAAGGCAGGGGTAGGTGGCTCTGTACAGTGGGGAACACAGAGCTCCTTTGATGGACTCTCAGGGCTGAGTTTATTTTGTCTCCTAGGAGCAAGGATGCTTTTGAGATATCTGTTGGCTGGATGAGCAGATTTGAGAAATGTTTGCCATTGGTGGAAACTTACCTCATTATTGTTAATAATTATTATTATTTTGTGGTGGTGAGGACAAAACCCAAAGCCTTGCAAATCCTAGGCAAAGGCTCTACAACTGAGCTACATGTTCAACCTCCTTATTAACACTATTTGTGTCTATTTCTGTCCCTGTTGTTTTTATTGTCCCTCCATTGAAACCATTCCTCAGTCCTGGGGGTTGAGAAGTTCTGAGATTTTGTTTTGGGACCAGTATCCTTTGGACCACATTTGGTCCAAATGTCATTCATCAACACTGTTGGAGAACTTTCCTCAGTTTTGTCTTCTGTCAGGCAGAGGCAGTCTGGGAGACATGGCCTCAGAAAAATCTCTCCATTCTTCCAAGGTCACAAGTCTTATATGTGGTTTGGAGTTGAATGGCTATCTGCTAGGTTGAGGGGAGGGGAGTCTGGGATATGGGGTACAGAAGCAACATTTTTGGACAAGTTTTCCCTACACTCTCATGGATTTGTTCCAATCTAAATGTAAGTCTAATCTGGACTCTTGTTTCATGAATAACATGTTCATACTATTATCCCAAATAGTGTGCTAATCTTTCTAAGTGGCATAGTTTCACTAAGTTGTTTGTGAAACTTGATATGACCAAGAAAGTTTATTGGAGATACATCTTAGAAAAAAAAAGGACCAAAGTTTTAAACTTCAGTAGCCTCCATTCTTTAATTAATATGAGAATGCCACATCACTAGATCAAAACAAAGACCATTTTAACTGCCAAAATTTCTTCCTTAAGAGATTCCTTCACTCAGGCAAAAGAAACATGTGGAAAACTTAAAAAATTGGGTTTTTCAGATCCTCATAACTCACAAATTTTGTCTGATAGCCTTTCTCCTACTGTTTCCTTCTGCATCCCATATGCCGTTTCCTTTTGCCCCTGTTTTGTCCTCTGGTCCACTCTCTTCCCTCCTGACCTTCCAGAAACCTCTAAGACTCAGGGTAAACCTCCTTCAGAACAGGAAGTCCTGTCTGTTGATCTGAAGCCCTGGTCTTTTTCTGAACTGACTGCCATTGTTAGATTTTTTTCAAAGACCTGACTGGATAGAGAGACATTTGCAGAATGATTTAGATAGTTTTAGGAATATCTAATCTGAGATATGGCAATTGGTTTATTGTTAGAGAGGACCTTAATTGATAAAATCTAGGTTGAAAAGGAGGATGGGAATTACCAAGAATGATTTAAAAGATCTCAAATTTCACAGGCAACCAGAGGGGCTCAGAAAGGCTATGGTAGATCTCTTGGAGGTTGTTCCAAAGTCTTCCCTGTGAAAATAGTTTGGACTCTAATCTAGTTTTGCAAGCAGGGAGAGGGCAGAGGTGGCAACCTCAGGTGAGCTCCAGGACACTATGGACAGTATCTGGGGTGGACCTTGAACTAGATGGACACCTGCTCCTGCTTTGCCTTTTGGAAATAAGCGTTAAGCTAGAAATTAGGGATAAATACATAAACAGTAGATTCCAGTAGATCTGGAAATAACCCCATTGACAGAACTCCTTACTAAATGTCCTGAAAATGCCTTAGAATGGAAGGAAAGTCAAATCCTGAGTAAGCCTGTGGCTTTATAGATAAAACAACTAGATTCTCCTGCCTCTGTCATCCATTCACAAAGAAGGGAATCTCATGATAAAGATTCTTGTAGACAATGTAATCTAGAGAATATGGAAATAAGAATTGCCTATCTTGGCTAAGAAAACAGAGACCATACTTAAAAACATGAAATGAATGGTCAATAGAGTACCCAGAGGGAATTTTCAAGAAGTTGATCTAAAGATTAGAAGAGCTCTTCTGGCTTGTAGAGGTAAGTAAGTGCAAATAATGGATCAAAAAAGCTATGAAATGTGTTAAAATCTAAGCAAAATTTGCTCTACTTTGATGTGCTTATTTCTTTGGTTTACTGTATATGGCTCACCTAAAGTATGAGAGGGATAATTTTTCCATGTAATTTATAAAAAACATTGTTTTGGCAGGATACTCTGTGTTTGATCAGGTACTTTTATGATTATTAAGTGTTTTTTTACATTTCATAGTACTGTTTTCATAAAATATATTGATTGTGCAAAATTAACTGTAAAATATATTCATTATACAAAATAATGGATTTCATTATGTCATTTTCACATGTTAAGTGTTTTATTGTTGAAAACATAGCCACATACTCTTTCTCAAGCACCCACAATCCTATCTTGAATGTTCAAATTTCCTGACATTTTTTCCTTATCAACAATAATTTCTAAATGTAAAATGAAGTAAAATAACTTTAAGGCTATATTTTGTACCTAAACATATCTTTGCGATTTCCCAGATCCCTGAAAAATCTCAAAGGTTTCTTCTTCCACCTTCAAAACAGGTATGCCTGAAATAATTAGGATTGTTTCACATGTTATTATTATTGATGAGCTTCACAGAAAGAACTCGAATCAGAAGAGATACTCAGCCTTCTTTATATGGAATATTTCAGAAATTGTATGCTGTGTTGGAAGGAGCTAGCTATTGGTCAGAGACTTGCTATTATATTATTTTCTCCTCAGGGTCCTGATGCTAGGCAACAACAGTGCAGTTATCAGCCCTAATTTCAGTTGATATTGAAATGTTTACTTAGTCACAATCCTACTTTCATTTGAGCCTATTGTCTTCTAGGTTAGTGCTTTTAATATGAGATGCACTTAGGAAATTCCATGTTAACTGAGATGTTTAGAGACTGCTTCAGATTCACTGCATATGTTTATACTTGATGTATTTTTGACATATTTTTATATGTCAAAATATAATATATATAATTTTTTCTCAGTATTGGGGTTTGAACCCAGGTCCTCATGCTTGCTGGGCAAGTGCTCTGCCATTTGAGCCATGCCCCTAGCCCTTTTGTTTTTATTTTGGTTTTTAGATAGGGTCTTGCTACCTTTGCCTGAGCTTTCCTGGAACTTGTCATCCTCTTGAGTAAGTAGGATTACAGTTGTGAGTCACCACACCTGCCTATGCTTAGTATATTCTTATGTGTTATACATGTTATGTCTCTGGATAATTATATATTGTATCTCAATATTTTTTTCCTGTATGACAAGTCCACTTTTATAAATCAGATTCACAGTAACTGTCTTTGAAATTACTCTTTACCATTACTCTCATAGACATTTGTTTTAAAACTCTAGATATATTTATTATGTTCTTTCTGCATGCCATAGAAACAACCACATTTGTTTGTCACTAACATTATTATAATTAAGTATCATCAGATTTTTCATTTTGGAAAGAATTGGTAATATGGTAATTGTGACCATCGTAAATTTTATCACTTACAAATACTGTTTCTTTGGTGATTCCTTGAAGTCTCAGCAGTAGGCCAGAGTTCCTGTCTTCCTAACACCAATCACAAGAACTCTACTAGGGATTATTAACAGGTACCCCAGAAGTGCTAGGGGATTGGGTACTGGTTCATGTCCCTAAACTAAAGAAACATCAATATCTTCAAATCACAGGAAGATCACCCCCATTGGGGACCTCTAGCTCAGGATTCTTAGGAGCCCCCAAAATGAAGCAGCTGGGCTTAGGACATAGTTGGCTTCCACCCAAGATCCCTGGATTTAGACACAGATCTGGACTCTGGATTCTGCTTTCCTTCTCTATTCTAGCTGCCTTCTTCCTCTTACTGGCTTAAGGCATCTTTAACTATTTGTAAGTCTCCTATTTTTAATATTGATTGGGTACCCTTACTGTTTCCATGGGGCTCAATATTTGGCTATAATGTACTATGAGCTGATTGAAGCCCTAAGATTCAAAGGGACCTCTCATCTCAAAGGCCTGGCCTTGCCATTTTCCCCAATCCTAAGGGATGTATTGAGGTTGCTGCCCAATCCTAATGAAGTTCCTATTTTGAAAGTCCCACTTTAAATTTTAACTTTAGTTTCCCATAAATTCAGACTTGGCCTTCCCTCCCCTGAAACCCTGCCAGTGTTTGAGGGGTGGTGTCTCCCTTACTGCTATGAGCTGTCAGCTCAGCTTCACCTTATCTCAGGGTCTATTGATGATGTTTGGGAGCCAGGCTTTGACACACCTCTCATATGCTAGATATTTCAGAGAGGTTATGAAACACAGGACTTGAAAGAGGACTGCTCCTTATGTGCTGAAAATTTCTGCTGTCATTCTGAATTAAGCTTTATAGGTTTGAACATCATCTAAAATAAATGCAGTATTTTTTTTCAAGGTTCAACAGACACCTCTTTGAGTTTTTTTTTTAACTAATGATTGTGCATTTGCTAGTAATTCTGGGACTATCTGCGAGTTGGGGTAGAAATGAGCATCTACTCAGTGTCTGGCCTTTTTCCAGAAGCTACCCATGTGGCCATCATCATCATCTTTAGAGTGATTGGTTACAAGGTTGTCTTGTTTTACAGGTGGGGAGACTGAGGCTCAGGTCACAGGTCTCAGCTGGACAGCATTTCAGACCTGTGCTTGTCTTTCATTCTTCTTTTGCCTTGGTGTTTACTGCCTTCCTGCTAAAGGTGGCTGTGGCTATAGACACTGGGCACCCAATTGTGAGGCATAGCCTGGGCCATCAAGAGCAGGTGGGCTTTCCTTTCATGGAGAATTGTGAAATGAGCCACCTGTAAATGCAGCACCAAACCTGAATCTTTGCTCCAAAGTTTGAATTGAACTAGAATGTTTGGATTCTGAGCTCTCCTCTTTTCCTTCAAGGGTTTCAAGGGCTCCCCTGCTCAGGGTTTCCCGTCTGTCTTTTTGGTTCCCAGGAATGTCAGCATGGTCTATTTTGGTTTCCATCTTCCAGCTGCACCTGTTATAAGCCCAGGTGGCCATCCTTGCGTCTCACCATCATTCACTGACTCCCAGATGGTTCCTTATAGTACTCGTTCATGTTGTGACTTCTTTATTGTGTTTGGGATCTGATACCTCAAGGAGGTGGGGGAACACACCTGTGACACAGAGATTCCCTGTCTGCACCAGCCTCACTTTCCAGGAGTCACTTGGGGTCTTCAACTTTCTCTTCTCAGAGGGAGTTTACTGCTTGGAGACTGCCTGACAGGCTGTCCAATCTTTCTCTTCATTGTTTCATTCAGGGAAATATGAACTGTTCATGTCAGAGGACTTCTGGCTCATGATGACATGTCCGAGTTTCCAGAAGGAAAATTAGATTAGATGAATCTGGGATATTTAACACACTTTAAATGACTCAATTCCTTGAAATGCATTCAAGTCTTATTCAGGGCCATCTTTCTTATAACTCACAAAGCATTATTCTCTCTCTCTCTCTCTCTCTCAGTCTCTTTCCCTCCCTCCCTCCCCTCTTTTTGTGTTTTCTGAATAATGTACCATCAGGTAGCTATTAGCAAATCTGCTGGAGGATACTGCGTTTTGGAAGGCAAGCCTTCTCAACTGTCATGAGTTTAATTCAGGTTACATAACTTTTAGTTGGTCCTTAGCCAAAGACCATTTTTATTGGGAATAAGTTATTACTATTAAGTACTACATTCCTAATCCTTTTGGATATTTAAGAATCCTTATCAGAATCAAGAGGGACACCAGTAACTTTTGGTCCTTTCCAAATAAAATAACTTTGTTCCACTGTAGCCAGAATTTATTTCAGTGTTATGACAGATTTTAATTGTATTATTTACAACTCACTTATTTATCCCTTTGAGGGAATGATGTCCTAGAAGGAAGTTTACATCAGGTTTGGGAAACTTTTCAGTTTCTCCTTGTGAGTAGCTTCTCTGAGACTGGGCTGCGGAGAGTAGAAGGATGGGGGAATTGGGAGAGGGAAGTGATGCCAATGAGCCAGTGCCTCAGATGATGAGAACAAGGGCTGTGTAACTAAATCCCCTGGGAGTAAAACCATGCTGACATAAGCATCCAACCAACCAGAAAAATATCTTTTTTGGAAAATATCAAGGTTATGGATGCCCCACAATGTTGAATGAAAATAAATTTTTAAAAAGTCAAAAGGAAAACTTTTCTTTTTCTTTTTTTTCCAAATACTATCTATATGAGATCATCTAAGCATTTTGGGTTGGATAGATAGCCTGTTTTGTGATGGAACTGATTTCATCTAAAAAAAAATGTATTCATCTTTAGAACCCCCAAATAAGGAGACGGACGGGAATCCTTGCCTGGAGCTGATACAGGCTGCTCTTTTCACTTCTACAGAATAAAAATCTTCGTCTCAGATTCCAGAGGCTCTGTTTTTGTTGTTTGTAAAGTGACCTTATAGTAGAACAGAAGGGTACTTCATGGATTCTATTTTCAGGATTTATAAATTCTTAATCATCATGGATACATTCTTACTAGTGGAGTTAAATGGTCAAAGCTCTCACAGTCACAGGCTGAGAACCCAAGTTAGAGGAAGTCCAGATCAGCTGTGTCCAGATGTTCCTCCTTCAGCCTATGGCCAGAGGCCTTGAGAGGAAGAGGACAGCTTGCTTTGCCTGCACAGTAAAAATGTTAACTGCCTCCTGTTCCTGATAGATTAGATTTAGGGTACAGCCAAATCTGTATCTAAAAACTTTAACCAACAGGAATCCTGCACTAACCCTTTAATGCATAGGCATACATATGTTTGAGAACAAAGTCTGGTTTATCAGCAAATGTATGATGTCAGATGCATTTTCTCAGCTGCTTTTTGACATGTAGCAGTGGTTTCAAAGGCAGCATAATTGAAGGACATTAAAGGTATAATTTCAAAGGTTGAGTTAGTTTGAAGTCCTGGATATTGTTTACTCATACTGGTACTTATTCAGATGTATTTGGATTCTCTGTGATTACGTCTAGTTATTGTCACACAGGTTTTTATTGAAAGCCTTGTAACTCACCAGTCTTTTGGGCATAAGCTGAAAGTGACACACAGTTCAGGAGCTTTGCTTCAGGTTGCAGTTCCACTTTCACTGCCCACAAAAAGGCTTGGAAATATGGCACAAACATGGCCATACTGCTATGGGAGCATATTTGGAGATTAGAACAAAAAGGAGCTCTAGACCTGAGCAAACACCTGAAATTCCAATTCCAGTAAAAGTAATTTACAAAAAGCAATGCCAAATAAACAGCCAGGTCAGCAACCCTGTCATGCCACATTGGACTTATTTGGGTAACTCTGCCAGTTTGGCTGAACTGGGGAGGGTCAGTCTAATTAGCTTTGCATTTTCTTAGGCACAGCATGATAATTGCTCTGTGTCTTTACACAGAGAATGCCAAGGGGTGTGAATTGGAGCTCTTGCTGCGATTAGGGCTGGTTTAGAGAATGATCTTGAGTGTCTAGTCTTCAGCAGTGTGCTTTGATTTCAGGGAAGAAAGTACACAGATGACAAACCTGGTTCTGTGGATGCCCCTGGTTTGCACATGCTGGCTGTGGTTGCCTGCACTTGGATTCAGCAGCATGTTAAGTACCATGCCTTACAGAGACATGCCACCAGCCTCAAGTGTGGTGATGGCTTCTGTCTGAGGACATTATGAGAATGGGGAATCAGCTTTCAGCAAAACAGGGAGGGGATGGCTGGGAGGAGCTAACTCTTAGAAAAAGTAAAAAAAAAAAAAAAAAAAAAAAGGATGTACTTATCACCCACACTTTGAAATCTTCTTTGACTTTGTATCCATAAAGTCTAAACTTGGCCTTTACAAATAGTCCTTTGTAAGGGCATTTGGGCTAAGTCATCATGGAAGACTTACTTGGCTCCTTCAGGATTTGGAAATGGCATTCTTCACCTCCTCCACACTAGTCTTTTCAGTTGCTTGCCAAGCATAAGGGGAAAAATCCCTTAATTCTGGTTAGAAGTGTTTTAAATGTTACATAAAGGGTAGCTTGGCTGGTTAACTGCGAGAGCAGTGTGGCTCCTTCTAAATAAGTTTTATTTCAGGAAGCATTTGGACATGCTCTGTAGGACAGCACTGCTGGTACCTATCAGTGATTTAAAGCCCTCCCTACCACCTCAGCATCTTTACTGCCTCATTATTCTGCCCAAGAATGCCACCAGTATATAAAAATAACAAATACATTGTGGCGGCTCAGACATCTTTTCCTACATTTGCAAAGGTGCAATAAATTCCAATTAGAAAAATACAATTCTCTGATGAAAATATTTCTTTTTTCAGGTTTTGCATCTTTGGCCTTCACATGGATTTCACACATCGACATATTCAACATTTCTAATCCAAAATATAAGATTTCCATTCATCAATGAAATTAGGAAATGTGCTATTATGTTCCAACCTTCTCAATGCTGTCATCAGGTCTATTTTTGGTTCTCTATTTTTCATTTGTACAGAAAACCGAAACAAATTCCCCTGTGCACTGACTGTTGAGAGAGGAGCATTGAGTCTTTAAGTTATAAAAGTAACTCTCAGTTTAACCTGGTATTTGCAATTTGTAGGAACAAATTGTGTGTCCTTGTTTTGGTAAATTCTGTGGATGCCACAATGGTGTGTCTCAGTGTTTTGTGGTTGGGAACAAAATTTCATGCTCGATCTTGGAGTAGAAGTGGAAAAAAGTTCTTCTGTATTACAGGGGTGGTCATGGTAGATGACTCCGTGTGGCTGCTTCCAGCCACAGGGTACCCTTACTAGGTACTCAAGTGAATAGGGATGATGTGGGTGGAATTCTCTCCAGCTGTTGGCACTTTGTTTTTGCTGGGGAGAACTTGTTCCCAAGTGCATGGGTGATTATATGCCAGGATTTGTGAGTTATAACAAATAGGGTTCTTCCTGGTATTTCTAAATTCTGTGGGAGCCACAATACTAGCACCAGGCACCTGTCATCAGCAATGCTATCTCTCCAAGAAATTTCCAGCATCTTCCACATTTGCTCTTCCAGGGTAAACATTGTCTCCTGGGAGCTGACTTCATTCTTTTCCTGGTGATTTTACTGGGCTGAAATGTGAGCTGATTTTTATACCACTTGCCCTCTCTGCCCTGTCTCTCTCTCCAGGGTCTCCATTCATTCTCTAACCCCCCCCCCCATAATGAACTATTCCCTCTACCTCCTTTTGTTGCTTGTTAGTTTAAGGCATGTTTATTTTTCTTAAGAATCCCTTTTATAAAACTTGAAGCTTTTGAGATAAAAACATTAATAAGTGCTGTGTAGAAAACTTAGTGAAGGAAATTAAAGAAATACGGGTTTATGCTTTTTCTATATAAAGATTCTGCCCAAGAGAAATACCTAAACCTGGCTTTTCAGATGGACACTTTAGATACCCTACACTTTGCTAGGAGGTGGAAACATCACAGAGAAGACAGATTTTTTTTTCTCATGTATTCATATGTGCATACATTGTTTGGGCCATTTCTCCCCCCTTTCCCCCCTGAGAAGACAGATTTTGAGTGCAGCCATGTCATGGATTGCAGGAAGTTGGGATCCGGGATGGGTGCACAGGAGGTGGGGTCAGCGCCTGGCCTCTAACAGCTCTGTCAGCTCAGATAAATTGCAGAGTCCTGGTCCAGATCCTGAGTCTTCAAAGCTGGGGTGTCAGATTACATTTTATAAGTAGAAAGTCAGATTCAAAAGACTTACAGAGATAATACAGCCCTAACTCAGAAACCCTTAAAAACGTACTTTTGATAGTTCTGTGCTTTACTTGCACAGACTCTGGCTTCTGCCAGCCCTGTGTAGGCCAGAACTGTAAACCTGTGATTGTCTTCATCCTTCCACCACAAAGCTGGCCTGACTTCTGGCAGCTTTACTTCACCATCTCCTATCAGTTTCCCTTCTCCCCCAATCGGGGCAGGTCCTTCTGTATGAATGGAGCCCATCATTGGGGCTCCGGAGACCCGGCACCCCGACAGCACAAGGCAGTTGTCACTTCCCTCACGGCAGGGCTGACCGTCCAGTCGTATGAGTAACTAGTGCATCCGGTGCCTCCACAGCTGCTTATGGAAACCCTCCATTACACTTCATTAAATAGCCGGCCTTGGGCGCTTCTACCCAGCCCAACTCCCAGTCTCGCGTGGACACGCGGTCCCTGGGACCATTTTGACGTCCCCGTCCCCTCTTCAGTCCAAACTCCAGCTTAGTTCCTTCGACTTGAATCTCTTCATGGGATTTGGGCCTATTGGACAGTCCTCTTTCAGAGAATCATTAGGCAGTTCCCAGAATTCCTACTTGCAAGCGAATGACACCACCGAGTCCCCGCTGTCTGCTGACAGCAGGTCAGGGCCCGAGTTGGCCCTGGTGGGGTGGGCAGGGCGGCTTTGGGAGCCCAGCCCTGGGGGTGGTGGCTCATCGCCCAGCGGTGCAGCGCACACTGTCCCTTGCGGGCCGGGCTTCGCTGCACCTCCAGGGCTCCCCGCCCGCCCCCACCGCGCGCTCTCATTAGGGAAATAACTTGTTTTCTTTTGCATTCCACTACCTCCCGCTTCTCATTTGACGCTCTGGAAATCCGTCGTGCTGGCTATGGCAGATGGAGCGGAGGGCTGCAAGGGGAAGAAAAAGCCCAGGGAGTAAATGAGTGTCAAGGAACTCATTGTCTGCGCTCCACCTGTTGTTATTCTGGTCCCAATCAACCTGCTCGCCAGGCTGGAGCCGGCGGCCATCTGGAAACACTGCTCTGTTTATAAACTTGGCACGGAACAGCACTCCCGGCCCTGACCTCCCACACGAATCTGGAAACAATTAGAGCAAGATGATAGGCAGGCAGGGAGTGCTCCGGGAGGGAGGGGGAGGGAGGCGCGGGGCGGGGGCGGTGACGGGGGTACGGGGGTGGAGGTTTGCGGGGAGGGGGGCAGCCTGAGCCTGGGGCGGTGGGGAGCAACGGGGTACCCCCGGAAGGCTGGGGAATGGGCTTGGGCGGCCTAGCAACCTGGTGGGGAGACCCCAGGGAGGCCTGGCTGGAGGTGAGGTGGCGAGGGTACTGGAGTTGTGTGGAAGAAGTGGGGGTTAGGGGGCCGCTGAGGGTCTGGTTTGGAGTTGGGATTCTGAGAGTTGCCCAGACAGCTCTGGGTGCTGGTAAGAAATGGGAGTGGCCGGCCTGCCTGCCTGGGATGTGAGGACCAGGAGCAGGCTGGATGCTTGCTTTAGTTCCATTGCTGCATGCACCCCGGTGTCCCTAAGCTGTAGCCTCATGGGGTGACCTTCTAGTTTCCTGAGACCTCCCAAGAAACCAGATGAGTGAGGCTAAGAGAGCACCCGCTTGCCCCATTAGGGTGAGCGGAGAGCCAGTGTATGGTGCACTCCGTGAATGAAGGTC
Source organism: Castor canadensis (assembly GCF_047511655.1). Classification (NCBI taxonomy): domain Eukaryota; kingdom Metazoa; phylum Chordata; class Mammalia; order Rodentia; family Castoridae; genus Castor; species Castor canadensis. Next base: position 102,694,406 of record NC_133388.1, on the reverse strand, counting down.
TTTCATGTCCTGCAAAGTGAGCACTGCACACTTTCATGTTATGCTGTTCCTTTCAGAAACACATTTTTGGAAAGCCCTTTTTCACAAAGGAAGTTGAAGCGTGTTTCTTTCTGCTGCAGAAGAACAAAGTGTTCCTTGGACTGTAGGGGTGCTTAGGGTGTTTGCTTGCAAGAGTACACAAATCTGTGTCCACCCATGCCATGCTTTCAGGTTTGGGGATCTGATACAGGCTTCCAGATTCCTGAGCATTACCAAGAGATTCTGTACTTGGGAAAGTGTCTCTCTCTTTTTTTCCCTGCAGTTTTGAAATGTGATTCCTGACTCCAAGTCAATGCTGTTTTCAGCTGGGTTTCTGATTCCTGAAATACTAAGCTGGAGGAGTTGCTGGAAAACCAATAATTGGCACCAATTAACGGGCTCCTGGTTAGCTAAATGGTACTTTAAAAGGGAAGTTTAGTTTGTGTTGGGTCTTCTTGGCTCCTGGGGGCTCAGAAAGAGCAGCAGGGCTCAGTAAAGTCTGTTCTCCTCTTGCCTCAGACACACAGAATTCCTGGCCTCAGCCTGGAACCCTGGCTCCAAGTGTATCCACTTAGATGTTTGAAATGCAATCCATTAAAAGTGGTGCCACCAAGTAGTTTAGAAATCCTGTCCTTTCCTGGTGTGATCCCTCCTGGAACCTTGTTCTTGGCATTGAAGTCCCAAGAGTTCTCTTTTTTTGCCTAAACACATTCTTTGCACTTCCTGCTTCTGATACACTGGTTGCTAAACTCCAGCCCAAGAATGTTCGAGACTGCAGAACATGGGACATGCAGTGGTGTCACAAAATAACCAGGCAAGAGCAGCATAGGTGCAGAGGGCAGGGTTGGGTCTGGAGCTTTGCCCCCGGGGGCACTTGGTGCCCCCTCCTTCTGGCTGCAGCTCAGAACACTGCTCATGTGTCCCTGGAGAGACTGAATCTGGTAAGCCAATTTTCAACTCTTAGTCTTGTTGCAAATGGATTAATTTGAACTGTAATGCAAAAATACTGTGTTTATTTAACCCAGTAAACCGATCTCCTTTGTCTTTGTGAACTGGCTGGGCAGCTAAGGACCACATTTCTTCCATAGTTAATAAAATTCATATTTTTTCTGTGTTCATAAATTTAATTACACTTAGACCTATTTAATTTTTCAAACTTTACCTAGATTAAAAAAACCCACAATACTAAAACATTCACCATAATCCTAAACTTTAGATGACGAGGCATAACTGAAAATTCAATTTGCCTGTTTTTTCCTCAAAAAATCATTTTGAGTTTTGTCCATTTTCAGGCCTAGTAGTCAGAAGCTAGAATTGATGTCGCACTCCTACATTTCCACCCAAGATGGTAGATCCATATTTAAAATGGCATCGGTTCCATCTTACTAAGTTAAATTTAAAAAGCGTCACAAAACAAAAAGTCCAAACCTGTGAATTCCTAAGTTCTTTCAAACACTCAGGATGTTCTTGGGATTTGTAGAAAATCAGGAAATAGAAAAGGTGACCTCCCTGGGAGCGGCCTAACCTGGACACTCCTTAGCACCCACAGATCAGTCACATTTCCTTTTGCTCCTGTGGCCCTTCTCCAGACTTTGTTGAAAATTAGTGGTATTTTTGTAAAGTGCTTTGTAGGTGCTCTACATCCAGATGCTCCCTGTATCTTCCTTGGAATTTCCCCACTTAGCTAATGGGGAAGTATTGTCCGTTTTGCCCTTTACTGGTATAATCTCATCTCAAAACATCTATTCAAATGATGCTTTCAAATTACAGGATCCTCTGAATTAAAACCTCTTGTCTTCACTTTCTTCTTCACTGTGGGCCATCTTGCATGACCCCTTCCTATGACTCCTCTGGACAGACCTGTCTGGGGACCACCCCTCCTCTGTTCCCATCCATTTGTCACCATTTGCCTTGATGTGACTGGTAAAATGGCAGTCTTTGCTCCTCCACTCACACATGAAAATGAAAACTTAAAAACCAACACAAACACAAAACAAGACCCAGACATTTTCTAGAGAATTTTTTTTCTATTGGATTGGTTCTTGAAAACTTTCATTTTTCCATAATGTATTCTTACAATAGCATTTTGTTTAAATGTTTGGCACAAGCAAGGCTTTAAAAAATGAATGTCTGCAGCTTTCTCATCTGAAAGTCAGCGAGTATTCGACTATTTGATGAATGGAAGAAGAATGACTTTTAGTTTTTGTCTTCTAAGGAATGGATCTGCAGAGAAATAGCTTTGAAGCAGTCTCTCTTTCCAAGAATGCTCAGCGTGCAGTGTAGATTAAAACTCAAAACATTTTACAGACAAGTGCCCATCTGAAAATGGAACAGCAATTTTTTTCCTGCCCTGATCTTGTTGGAGGCATTGGAGGGGAGAAGGATCAGGAACATTTCCAAGTTTATGATGTGTTCCTAAATGGACTGTGTTAGCTGCTTAATTATTGGATCATTTAATGGAGTATGTTGTGGTTTCTTTTTTGGTGGTGTTCTGTTTAATTTGATTTGTTTGAGAGAGGGTCTTGCTGTGTTGCCCAAAATAGTCTCAACTCCCTGAAATGAAGTGACCTTTGCGCCTCTGCCTCCTGAGAGGCTGGGACTGCAGATGTGTACCACCATGCCCAGCTTTGGAGGAGGATTTTTAAAGCAAATCAGAAGAGTGAGAAGTCTCCCAGACCTCTGTAGGGGGTGGAGTGTGGACAGCAGGGTCTAGTTCCCCTTAAATGAAGGGCAGCAGCTACAAGCAGAGGCTGACAAGATGGCAGGCACCTCCCTCTAGCCCTCTTCAAACTTGCATGTGGTAATGATGATGCTGTGTGAGCCTGGCTGTGCTCTTTTACCATTAGTGTAGAAATGCTCACTGAACCTTTGATGCCTTGGTAGAGCTATGTAGAGAGGGCTGAGAGCCTGATCTCTGTCTGCCCTCAGGATAACACTTTTTCATGTCTTCACCCTCGTCCTAGCTTATTGCCTGTTTAGCAATAAGTTGAAGACATTTGGTAACTGTATGGTGAGTGAATGAGCGGTGGGACATTTTTGCTTTGAGAAATTGGGAAACATTTTACAGTAAAAAATAACAGAAAGCTCAAGACTGCTGGAATGATACATTGAAGTTATATTCTTCCTTCTCTCCTTCCCCACTAAGGAGGCTTTGCTGTTTGAATTTCTTTGGAGTTGTTCACTGTTACTGTCCTTAAAAACACCACTGGTACAACTACTAGCAGTGGTAAAGGAATGCAAGTTTTGTAACAAGGATCACATTTCTGGAGGGATTGCCATGTTAAGCTCACTGTTTCTCCTATAGAATTCACAGCCATAGAAGATACTAGCTTTTGGTTCTACAGGAAATGGTCAGGCACCTACCAACAACAAAGACATTTCTTAGTTTTGAAATTCTAATTCAAGTTTCATTTAGCCGCTTAGTATGTTTGAAAGCAAAGCTTTGCAGAGGGAGGGGAGAATGGGACCATACTTTATAGTCTCTTAAGCATATTAAGCATGCATGGTTCAGGCCATAATGTCACCCACAAGTATAAAGAAGATTTGCCATGATGTTGCTGCCCCAAGGAAAAAAGAGAATTGATTCAGAGGTAGGAAAACCTAAAGCCCTTGCCTCATGAGCACCAAGAGTGTATGGGAAGAAGAGTGAGGTGTCAGGTGACATACGTGGTGGTAATTGTAGGAGCTTAGAGCCTCCCTCAAGTTGGTTGCATTAGAGATATTCAAATTGGTGCAGGAAATCTGGAGAACTGGAGGGCTAGAGCTATCTCTACTTCCTAGGATAGGAAGGCTGCAGCTCAAACAAGGAGCCACCACATAGCCACTTCAACAGTAGCATCCACACTGCAAACACCCATGGCTGGAGGACAAATCAGGCTGGGCTTTCACCGAATGAGCCTGAGTTCTTCAAAGGTGGATATTTGAAACAAATCTCGTGGAGAGTTTAACTAACTAAGGGTGCCTCCCTGCGGAGTGAATTCTGTGAGGACTCTCAGAGCAATCTGATTATCACAGTCACACTGCTTGTGTCAGCTGACACTGCATCATTATAACAAATTGCCTGTGACAACTCAGGAAAGGTCTTGGAGGTGTCAGTCCATGGTCATTGGTTATGTTCCTTTTGGGCCTGTGACGGGAGAAAATGTTATGGTTGGGAGCATGTGGCAGATGAAGGTGCTCGCTTTCATGGTGGCTGGGCAGCAGAGAAGAAGATGACAATGAAGAGGAAGAGGAAGAGGAAGAGGGTGGGTTCCCAATATCCCCTTCAAGGGCATCTCCCCAGTGACTAGCAGACCTCTCAGAGACACCATTTCTTAAAGGGTCAGTACCTCCTAATAGTGCCATGGGCTGGGGAGCAGGATATTGATACTTATCCAAGTCACAGCACTGTTCACATAAATTTCCTTGTTCACTGTTTTGTTCTTATCATCTGTGTCACTGCAGAAGCAGTGCATGGTGGGATGTGGGCTCTGGAAGGCAGGCACAGTACTCTCTCAGGGACACATGTTCCAGCACTTGGCCCCATGCCCGGGACATAGGGACCCCTCAATGAATGGGGAGACTTCTAGTTCTCCTGTAGAAACACTGCGTTCATCTTTGCTGAAATGAGAATGACCTAGTCCAGTGAATATGCTCTCACGGCAGTGACCTGCTCCCAACTACACAGAAATACTGGCTCAGAGCAGCCTTACTTATTGGTATGTGTATACGTATGTATTTCTATTCTATAGCATTCTTCCTATACTCCAATTATAATTTATTTGTATTTGAACCTCTGGTGTTGGGGCAGTGGTGATAGTGCTACCTCTGCTTATATTTTTAATTTTCAGTGTTTTTCTTCTACACTATGCAGCAGTGTACCATCTGCTGTTGCTCTAACTTTGCTTTTCCTTTCTCTTTCAAGTTCTGTTTTCTCTTACCTTCTTTTCCCACTCCCAACCAGATGACTCCCTTCCCCAAGCAATTGCTCTGGTTCATTCAGCTTTCTTCCACAGCCAAGGTTTCTACTTAGAGCACCTTGTGCCGCTCTCAGTGCTCCTGTCAGTCACTGAGAGATGGGTTGCAAAAAAAATAGCCCTGATTTTCCTTCCCTCCTTTCAAAGATATTCATACCATTTGCATTTTGACTGTTAAGGGGCTGTTCATTTCCTCAGACCTGTCCAGTGACTTGCTTGGGCCAGTAGAATACGTGGTGGGGTATGTCAGTTCTAAATCTAGCTCTCATGGGATCTTGCTTGCATCTTCTATCTTGGAACCTGTCACTGCTGTGGGAAGTGTCCAAGCTAACCCACCAGCGAATGAGAGGCCACAAGGCATGGAGCCAAGCCATTCTTGGACAGTTAACCCCTGCTGACTTACACTAAGGATGGTCTTGTGAGGGAGCCCAGATGACATTGTCTGGGCCCTGCCGAGATCAGCAGTTTCCTAGCCAATCCATGGATCCATGAAAAACAATGGATCATTGCTCTTTAAATCACAAGGTCATACCAGGAATGGTGGCACACATTTGTAATCCAAGAACTCTGAAGGCTAAGGCAGGAGGATTGCGAGTCTGAGGCCAGCTCATGCTATATAGTTAGACCCTGTCTCCAAAAAAATGCACAAAGTTTTGGGGTCGTTTGGTAGGCAGTGATAGCTAACTGATACTGTTAGTAATTACCCTTTGTTGCTGAATCTAGAGAATTTTTCTTCAGAGTCCTAAGGGAGAGACCGATAAAAGTTAATCTTGATAAGGCTAAGAGATACCTGTTTCCCAGGTATGTACCTACATGACAGTTCTCACATCCATGTGGCCATAGAACAGAGTTCTGTCTAATGGAATGTGGGAAGAAGCTACAAGTGCCACTCCCAGTGCCTTGCCTTATCATCTCTTTCCATTAGCTAGCGGCTGAGTGGGAAGAACCAAAAGGAGGCAGAACTACAGGTGGAAGAGGTGCCAGTTCTCCAAACACCGTGGTGCTCCTCAGGGCATCTGAGGTGGACTTTGTGAGAGTGAGAAACAACTTGTCGTTGTGAGACAAACTGTTGAGTTTCTGATATCTCGGGGTTTGTAACAGCAAATAGAGTTGTTCACCATCATCAAGACCCTCCTTCACTTACATGGCCCCTCTATGGCTTTAGGCAGGACTGAAACCCCACCTTTACGACAGCCTCCTCCTGGGTTCCTTGACTCCACACCTACAGTTTTCCTACATGTATACCAGGGACTGTCCAGCACCTTCCAGATGAAGCCTGGGAAATTCTACTTACTGCTGCCCCTTCCCTCTCATTGTCATGGCCTCAACCCCATGCCTTCACATAGACATGCCACACTTTGGTTCTTCCGAGTGCTTGTGTTTGTTCTCCCTTTTGCTTGCAACACTCTTTTCACTGTTTGCCTGATTAATTTTTTCAGGGCTGATCCATCACCAGCTCCACAATACTGGCCCTGAGGTTGGGTAAGAGCCCCTGGGGTGCTCACTGGAGTCTGTGTTTTTTTCTGTGATGGGACTTAACCCTGCATCCCTGCATTGCCTCTGCTCTGAGTGGCTTCACCATCCTGGGTTCATGATTGCATCCTGTCCTAAGTGCATAGACAAATGCCTGTCATTTAGCCATGTGGAGCACCATTTGGTGAGTACATCAATTAATGAACTCTGTAAGACTAGGAAAAAACAGTGCATGGAATCTAGAAATTTGACTCAAAGTTCAGTAACTGGTAATGAACGAGGAAGTCATCCAGGAAAAAATAATGCTGCTTAATCTTCCTTGGAGATTATCTGTACTTGTCTCTCTGACAATGACTAGACTGTTTGCAATTATAGGTATAGCCTAGCCTTCTTTCAAATTGTGTTTCCTTCTATTATCATTAGTGAAGAAAATTGGGCAGGATTTATTTCACCTATTGCAATGTAGAATTTGATGTTGTTTTTATGCGAACATAACTGCTCTGTGAAACCTCAAGCATTTTTCTCTGTTAGAATTGGCAGATGAGAGGTTATATAAACTTGCATGCAACCCAATTGCAGGGTTTCCAAAACATCTCTGTTAAAAGAGAAGAAACAAAGGGCGTAATGTGGTGTGTGAGAATCACTTGTCCAGGATGGCGCAGACCCACGGTTGCACCTGCTATTTATTATGCTGCTGCTTTTAACCATGGCTCGATGGCTTGACTTAGTTCTGTATGGCTAGCTCTACTGCCTAAGCCACAGGATGCATGGGTTCCATGCAGTATTTGAAAGCAGGCACTGCTGTCTTTCCACAGGAACCCATGCTGATTCTGTCTTCTGCACATGAATAGTCACAAAGAATCACTGACAAACCTTGATGCTGATGGCATGTACTCATGAGGTGGCATGTGGAGAATTTCCCAAGGGATATCTTTAGCCCAGGTTTACTAGGATGGCAGACTGTCCTAGTGTTTCCTTTGTTGCTAAGCTGGTCTTTTTGGGGACCTGTCTTACATGTGCTCACCTGTCCTGACATCTGACTCTGGGAGGAGTGTACAGGGGACCAAGGAAAGGGAGCCTGTGGGGTCTTGCTCATATCTCACCATGGTTAATGGTATCATGTTTCAAGCTTCTTGCCTGAATGACCTCATTTAAGCCTCCCTGGGCACCACGAGAAGTACTGTCATTATTATCAGCTGGCAGAAGTCTTCAGCGATTGGACTGAGGCACCTCTGAAGCACATGCCCTCCCTGTCCACCCAGGATGGGCTCTGCCCATGGGATGAGGTACTGATCCTAGGGGTTCGTCTATGTGGCAGGAGCTCCTGTCCTTAGAGCTCCAGATGTCCTGTCATGGGGAGGAATAGGTTCTGTATTGCTTTCCCCATGTGCTTCTTTCCCACTACCCAACTATTTAAGCTTACTGGTAAGAGCTATTTCTTGTACCCTGATGTACAGGTACATGCATGTGAACACACAAGGAAGATGGTGAAATGACAACTCATGAAGTAAATGAAGCAACCTTGCAACCACACAACAGTTGGGGTGGTGCTTAGCAGATTCGCTTAGAAACCTCTGTTCCTTGCCATGTAGTTTGTATCGATTTGAACGTGTTGGCCATAGACAGCAAGCAACAACTGCTGGGAGATGGAAGCAGGAAGGGACTCTCCTCCAAGCAGCATCCATCTCATTATTTTAAGTGTGTGATCCTCTTCTGACTCGATCCTTCCACACAGCCTCTGAGCAGTATCTACCTCCACACATCCTGTGCAGGGTCAATGATAGACCCGCAGAATTTTCCTGCTAGTTTTCAGCAACACAATATGAGGGAAAGGCGAAATGCTGCAGATCTCTGTACAATGTTTGTAGGGCTGTGAGCTGCTATTTTGCAGAGTGGAGAGGCACTTCTGAGCTCTGCAGGGTTTCTGCAGACTCTCAACGATAGAAGCCTGTGGCCTGCTTCCATCCCACACAGCCTCCCTTGTGCCTGGCTGTGGTTTCCCAGGCAGTCAAATCTGTGTGTCTGCTCTGTATTCTGATACCATGGTGAGTGGACAGGTGGCAGAGTTTAGGGGAGAGGCCTAAGAAGCCTGAGTCACCCAGAAAACATCCATATCCACCTGCCTGAGGTCACTGAGGTCACATAACCAGGAAGAGAGCCCAAGATGAACAGGTTGTGGTTAAGGATTTGAAAAGAACATTTGTCTGCTGACTGATGTTTTCACACACATAGAGTTTCTGACTCTTTGGGCCTCCTGCAATCATCTGACTTAAAGCTTGATATTGATTGCTGACCAGGGGGGTCCCTGTCTGCAGGGAGTTCACATTCTCTTGGGGGTGAGATCTCAGTTGGCATGATTGATAAGTCATTTTCACATTATGTTAAAAATTATCAGAATTTAGGAGACAAAGCATAACGGAGGATAAGGAGAGCTAAAGGTGGGGCCATAGTTTAAAACAGTGTGACCAGGTTGACCTCTGCAGAGGTGACATTGGAGAAACGAGTGGAAGGAGGTACAGGTGTACGTGTCTAAGGGTAGAGCATTCTAGAAGCAGGAAATCACCAGTTCAAAGGTCCTGTGGAGAAAGCATGCTGGGGAGCCAGGGAACATAGTGTACCTAGTATAGCAGACAGAGCCATCATTTCAAAATCTCAGTAAACCATTTGAGATCTCTGCTACTCACCTTCTAGTGGCCACTGAGCGTGCTGAGAGAGAAAGCTAAGGTTCAAAGTGGCCTCCAGATGCCAGCCCTCAGCCCCTTTCTGGCCTCCCTTCCTCCCATGATGGTCCCCTTGTTGTGATGGAAGTGTGGAAGGGGATGGCCATTAACAGGTTACATAAACAGTCCTGCACACCTCATGACCTGTGGCAACACCTTCATTTCACTTGGGGTTCTGGGGGCTTAGTGTGGTCCCCCTGCTCCAGGATGTCCAGCCAGGTGAGCCTGTTCCTGGAGAGTTATCATCTGTTGGTGGCGTGGACAATCTAACTGGCTTAAGAGCTTCTCATCACCAGCAAGATAGCCCAAGACAGCGAAGCTGAGGGATAGGTTGGTGAAGGGGAGCGCAGGACTCAGTGTGTGAAGTGCACATCAGGACACATTTCAATGGGGCAACCTAACCTTATTAAGAGATGGTGGTCTGGGCAGGTGCTTAGAATGGTGTCTTTTGTAGCTCTGATACCAAACAAAGTGTGGGGCACTTTGTGAGTTGCTGCATTACTTCTTGTTAGGCTTATTTTAGTGGTAATGAATAACAAACTTAACAAGAGGGTCACCAAGAAGTGACCCTCAGGGAGCACACTTAGCCTTTCAGGTCTCCACACTGGCCAAAAGCCATGGTTCAGTCTGTGTGGGAAAGCAGGACCAAAGTGTCTCTGCATGGAGCTTGGAAACATTGGCCATTGCTCCATCAGCCACCAGTGGTTATTGTGGGTCTGGGAGAAATGCTTGTGTCCCAAACTAGGGGCTGTCACCAGAGATGGCTAAATGGGCAGCTTGGACTTTTTTCTGGAGCTGTCAGATCAGAATTTGCTGATTGAATGGACATGGAATATGAGAAGACTAATCATGGGTGAATTGAGTAATTGAGATGAGGGTGCCCTTAACTTGGGTGGGGAGCAGTCTTGGGTAGAATGGGGCTCCATGTTGAGCTGTCTGTGTTGAGGTCTGTTGGACCTCTAAAATGTTGAGCAGATGTTGCCTATATGGATCTGGGGCGTGGGGGATGTGTGGCTTGGAGGTGAAAATGCCATTGAAATTCTGCATAAGACCTGCAGACTGGATTGGAAAGAACCACAAGGGCATGCAGCCCACTGTATTTATCCTGTCTTTACTTAGCTGTCTCTAGTGTATTGACAATTTGACTAAATTCAATTAAACAATCACTGAGCATTTATTCTACACAATATATTACAGAAGTCCAAAATGATTTGGGATGCAAGAGCATAAGTAATATTAATACAGTGCTTTCTCCATAGGTGCTCGTCTTATGCCCAGTCATTCCTCTGGCCATATTCTACTTCATCTCAAAGGTCCAGCTTCCATCTTTAGCACTTCATTTATTTTTTCATTTACTCATGTACTAGTTCATTTAGTATTACTGGATATTTCATAAGTGTCACATATCTTTTTTTTTCCTTGGTGGTACTAGGGTTGGAACTCAGGGCCTCATGCTTGCTAGGCCAGGAGCTCTACCACTTGAGTGCCAGCAGTGTCACACATCTTGTTAAGCATTGGGAATACAAAGAAGCTATTGTAAGCACCTTCACAAGCCTGCAAGACAGATACAAGACTAGAATTTGCATCTATCCGTGCAGTGAATCCTGTAGTGGTGCAGGGTTATGCAGGTATAACTGGGTATCTGAAGACAGCCGTCAAACCACCTGGGGGGCAGGGAAGGGTTATTTCTTCAGGAGACAGGCCTGGCCACTGTCTCTTACCCTAGGTTGGTGTCTCCTTGGTATGCATCCTGATGTGCACGTCACACAGTGAGCTGCTTGACCCCCTACACTCATCCTTCCCCTAGGCCCATGTTTCAGTTATTCCACTGGCACTTTTAGTCTTCAGCTAATATTCTCACTTTTCCAGAATAATATTTGAGGCACTTTCAGTAGAAATACAGAGGACCATTATTAGGACAAGAGACAGCCAGGGGAAGAGAGAAATAGGTGCCATTAAAGGTCTGTTGTAGTCATGTGACCCTCTATTGGTTCCTTGCAGCCAGATTGCCCTGTGGTCCTTGGCCAGGGTCCCCTACAAAGCAGGTGCCTTATTTTAATGCTAATTGGTACACTAGTAGAGAACAGAAAGTTTATGAACTAAAGCAGAATGTAAGCTGATAAGTTTTAAAATGCCAGGTCTTCCGTAATTTGTAGAAAGTTGGGGATCCCATGTTGAATTCTAGAGTTCACTGTTCACAGCCTGCAGCCCTCCAAAGCCATGAGGTTAAGGACTTCAGTCTTCTGCATAAAGCATCCAAGGAAGCCATTGGTTGTTTCTTTTCAACTTCATGTCTCTTTTCTATCTGTGATGGTTCATCTTGATTGTCAACCTGATTGGGTCAAGGGATACCCAGGTTACTGAAGCACACCTTGGGTGTGGTGGTTAAGGGATTAACTGAGGGGGAAGGCCTGCCCTGAGTGTGGGCAGCATCACCTCGTAGGCTGGGGCCTAGATGGAGTAAAAGGGAAAAAGAGGAAACCCACAGTGCAGGGATTTACTCTCTTTGCTTCTGGCTACCATGAGGTGAGATTCTCTTTTTCTGCTACTCTCTCCCCACCATGATGGACTGAAACTTCTGAAACCCTGAGCCAAAATAAATCCTTGCTCTCTTAAGTTGTTTCAGTTAGGTATTTGTCACAGTGACAGAAAGCTGACATCATCCAAGTTTGAGCCTGGCATTTTTTAATTGTCAGTCAAGCAGATAAGAACCAGCAAGCAGGGAGAAGGTAGATGAAAGAGAAAAGAGCAGGGAGGAGCAAGACTAAGGGAGTGACAGTGGAGTAGAGTGGCCAAGAGAGGCGGCTCAGTGAAGACTTACAAGTGCGTCATGTTGTCTTGGCATAGCCCCACAGTGGCCAGGCTTTTCTCATCTCTCCAGAAATGTCTTTAAGGCCAGAAGATTCTACAGCAAAGTCACCATGGTGACTCTTGATGCTTTTTGCTTGATGTTTTTAATTGCTTCCCAGTCAGTCTTCCTCTTCATTCCAAGGGTAGCTGTGCTTAGTGGTATATTTGACTCTTTATAATACTTTAGTGCAAAAGACTCTTACTGGATTCTTATAGCAACCCCATTCATTTCCATGTAAAAGCAGACTGAGAGAGTTAAAATGACATGCACAGTAAGATGAGGCCCAAGACAACTTCAGGATTTCCTCCTCCCTTAAAGAGATATGGCTTATTTCTCTTATCATAACCCACAGTTCATTTGCATCTTTTAAATTCTACAACATGCATGTAAGAGCTGGCTGTTTCCTCTGTCCAAAACCTATGATTTTTGTTGAGAAGTTTGACCTGCTTGGGGAGGTGTTAGGTGCTCCTCAGTCATGAAACTTACAGGACATGACTTCTCATTCCCCTACACACTCTGCTTTTTAACTACACTCAGAAACTGGAGTGCCAGAATTATTTTGGTACCTTTCTGCCTCTCAGGATTTATTCAGTTTGTTATTGCTGCTTAAGATCCTAGCTTCCCCAATCTTGGTGAAAGCTGTTCAGCACATATTTGATTCTCCGTGTTTCCTTTTTCTTCAAAGCTCAGATCAAACATTTTCCTTCTCTATGTTGCTTTTTTAGTCAACTGAAGTCCCATGTTGCCAGGTCTTCTTTTTTATCTCCTTACCTCCACAGGGTCCAATGGAGTGCCTTGGGAAATAAAGATTCAATAAATATTTTGAATATTTTCAATGGCACCAGTGTAAATTCAAAATGCATCTTATTCATACACACCAATATATGTTTACTTACATACATTTATTTTTCTATTATGTGCTATTTAAATCATTTATATTTTCTAAAGCTTATTTATGAAAATTATACAATTTTTATGTTACTTTAATATTACTAATAGAAAGAATATGTTATCATAGTCTTTATTGAATGTAAAACTTCATAATCAGAGTATAACACATGATGAAATAGTTTTAACATTTCCTTGAGTTTTAAATGATCTGACCACATAATTTCATTCCACGTGAAAGTTTTAATTTCATTGAAGTTCATGATATCAAGCATATGTGAATTGAGAATGCTACTTCCAGGGAAATTGAGTACACATAATTTTCCCTGTACCTCCTTCTAAACCAACTGAAAACTCAGCATAGTATATATAAACCAGTTGCAGCACTCTGGATGTTGGGTTAAGAAGACAGACCCTCTAGGGACCTCAGGACAAAGCAAATGACATAACCAAGAGTTCCTAGACTTTCTTTGGGTACTAGGATTGGAGTTGAAGAAACCAGAGAACTGGAAAGACAAATGGACTCAGATCAAAATGTCCCAAGTAAAAAGTGCTTTCTCCAACCAAAGGACCAAGAAAGAAGCAGCAAGACAGAAAACCTTAATATTTTTCTGCTTTATTCTAACCAGAGTCAATAGAACAAATGATGGTCTCATCCTGTGGATGCCAGTACAGGATGAATGAGGGTCTGGGTATAATGGGGCATCTCCACAGTGCTGATGGGAGGTGTCAGAGAAAGTCAAGTAGGGATCCCACACTTCCATCCCTGCCAGCTGGCCTTGAGCCCCTGGTGCATTCTGGGTCAGGAGCCTGGACTTCCATTCCCACCAAACAGGAATGCGATCCCCTTTTTGTGCCAACTGGGTATCAGAGGAAGCTTAATGGAGAGTCAGGACTTGTACTGCGGCCCAGAGAGAATGAGGCCACCTCCACCCTCATGCAGTGCCAGTAGAGACCATGTGCAGAGCGCCCAAATCTGCTTAGCAGTTACAAGGAACAACAGCCCCTCCTGCTCCACCCTCAGTTGTCCACAGAAGTGAAGTGAAGAACCTGGGCTTCTCCCTCCACCTGGCCATAATGAAGGACAGCCTGCTCTGTTCCCTGCTGGTGCTGCAAAAGAGAAAAAGGAACTGCATCCAGATTCATAATGTAAACATGTCCACTGACACAAGTAGCCTCGCCTGAGCATGAAAAGCATGCATGTTCCAAGAAGCAGTAATGTCCCCCACAGAGGGACAAAGGACACAAACCAATAGATGCCAATACCAAGAAACATGTTCTGAAAGTTTTAGAATTATCTGAAAATATCTTAAAGCAGTCACGATAAAAATGCTTCAATAAATAATTTGAATACATTGGAAACAAATAAAAAAATAGTCTCAGCAAAGATATAAAGAACTAAATGGAAAATTTAGAATGTAAAAACACTATAATTGAAATAAAAACTCAGTGAATGGGTTTAATAGCAGAAGAGAAGGGACAGAGAAAAACCAGTGAATAGGAATGAAAAAAATAAAAGAAATTAGCCAATCTGAAAAACAAAGAAAATGGAATTTTAAAACATGAGCCTCAGGGACCTGTGGGGCTGTAAGAAAAGATCTAATATTGCAAGTCATCAGAATGCGCAGGAGAGGAGAGGAGAGGGGGCTGAAATGTACTGGAAGGACCCAGTCACCAAAACAGTCTCTCAGGTTTGGCAGGAGAATAAACCCACACTGGCGAGGCTGAGAGAATCTCATTAGCAAGAATTTGAGACATGTTGTAATTAACCTTAGGAAAGCTGAAGACAAAAGATTGAAAGCAGCTATAAAAATCAACATTTTACCTATCGATAAAAATTAGAATGACAAAGAGTTTCTAATCAGAAACCATGGAAGCCAAAGAAAGCAACACATTTTTTTAAGCATTGAAAGAACTGAGCCAGGGGTGGTGGCTCAAGCATGTAATCCCAGCACTCAAAAGGCAGAGGGAGTAGGATAGTGAGTTCAAGGCTAGCCTGGGCTACATAGCAAGACTGTGTCTACACACGCACACACGCAACACCAAGTAAACGTTTTCTTCTGGAATGAGATGAAATTGAGACACTATCTAATGAAGGAAAACTTAAGAATTTGCCGCCAGCAAACCTACCCTAAAGAATGGCTAAAACACAATCATAAACAGAATGGAAATAATTAAAAGGAACCCTGGAGCATCAGAAAGAGAGAAAGAACACAAACAAAAGTGTGGATAAATGCAATAGGTTTTTCTCATCATTTTGAGCTTTATAAATTATGTCTGGAGGCTGTAAAGGAAATATTTCTGACAATTTTATTATACATGGGACACAGGGGAGTTAAGACTTCTGTATTTATGAGAACTGGTAAACTAATGGCACTGACAGAGTGACGAGTTATGTATGTCACAGGCAGCACTTAGAACAACCACTTCGGTAAATAAAAATGGAATTATAAAA
Organism: Castor canadensis; assembly: GCF_047511655.1. Taxonomy (NCBI): domain Eukaryota; kingdom Metazoa; phylum Chordata; class Mammalia; order Rodentia; family Castoridae; genus Castor; species Castor canadensis. The sequence continues at coordinate 102,679,046 of NC_133388.1, read as the reverse complement.
AATGTTAAATAAGTCAGAGGCAGAAAAAGAGAAAGAAAAATGTCAAAAATAAGGAAATATTGAAATGAGCATGTCAGTATTGAGTACCATATTAAATACAGATGGTCTAAATATACCAATAAAAGATAGAAACTGGCAAGGTTAAAAAATGTGGCCACCTCCTTAGAATCTATAAAAAATTGTTCGAACATAACTATAAAGGCAGAATGAAATTAAAATAATGGAAGCATACATCATGCAGATATTAATTAAAGGAAACTGAAATGATTTTAAATACCAAATAAAGTGTGCTTCAGATCAAAGAAGTAAAAAGAATATTGTATAAAGATAAGAGGTTCAATCTATCAAAAAGACAAACATATCAAAAATAGAGTTGCAAAGTATGCAAAGCAAGCAGAGGTGAAAGGAAAAATAGACAAGCCCATGATTATAGCTGGAGTCTAACACCCATCTCTCAACATTTGGTGGAGCAAATAGAAAAGGAACAAAGAAGTAGATTAAGGAGGTGGTGGATGTGAAAGATAAGTGGGTGTGTGGCTATAAAATGTCACCACGTGCTGTTCTTGAGGCAGTGACTGTATTTGTGTGGATACTCCAGCCGTGACATTGTACTTTAGCTGTGCAAGCTTTTTCACTGGGACAGTCTGACAAATGACATAGGGATCTCTGTCCGCTTCTTATAATTACATGCGACTTCACAAATATTCCAAAGCAAAATTTAGTCAAAACACAAATGTGATCTAAATCTTTGTAAACATGTTAGGTAATTGGGCATAAACATTGACAAAGTGACTTGGTCAATTTCTGCTCTGAAAGTGAAAGTATACTGTATTGAAAAACATATTTTAAAATGAAGCCAAGTATTGTATTCACAAAGGTGTTCTTGGCCAATTTCAATCCATATCCCTTCACAATCACAGGATGCTTGCTTCCCTTTCTTCACACAAAGATAATCTGTTTATCCTTCTCTTAACATGGAGGGGAATGTAAAGATTCTATAACTGAGTTTTCTATTTCCCCTTCACTCATTGACCAGCTTTTGTTAAATCCAGTAAAGTGTCAAAAGTAATAGACTGCACAATGAAGTAGTATTCACTCAGAAAGAAGAGCAACATTATCTGTAGGAAAATGGATGGAACTGAAGGTTGTCATGTTAAGTGAAATAAGCCAGACTCAGAAGGACAAACATTTCATATTTCTCTCATATACAGAATCTAGGAAAAAAGATCACAAAGGGGGACTACTAAGGAGAAGGAGGGTGGTGGTGGGGGAAGGGGGAATAAGAAAGGGTAATGAGAGTGAATATGATTAAAGTACATTATATGCACTCATGAAAATATAATGAAACCCATACTTTGTACAATTAATATATGCTAATAAAAAGGGATAGACTTTCATGGAGTTTGCAGGTTAATGGAGGAGGTATTAATAAAAAAACCATAAAAATGTTGGGGACCACTTCACAAATAGTAGAAGTGACAGATATAGTAGAATAGACTTATTCTGAGTGGGTATGTATTCTCAGTGCAATAAAGATTACTCTGTGTAGTAGACAGCCATTGTCAGTGGGGTGAGAGGAGCTTTCTTTCAGCAGTAAAAACTGTAACATTAGCAATCACTTAATGAAACAAGTTGTACCGTATCCCAAACAGTGGTGTGGGTCTAAGTGTCACACAACACAATGACACCACGAAAGGATAGCTTGCATTTATTTAGGGCTTGCTGTTTAAGTGCTTCGCACCTAGTACCTCTTTCATCTTTACAATAGTTTGTGAAGTAAATGTTAATATTATCCTCATTTTACAGAGAAGGAAACTGAGACATAGAGCAATTAAGTTACTTGCCAAAAGTAACTAAGCGAGTAAGTTGTAGAGATAAGTTGGATATTGTGTTTTGGGGAGAGTCTAGAAAAGTCTTCTACTCCTTTCAATAGTGTGATGTGTGTTAGAGTTTTGTTTTTTCTGTATCCATCAACTGAAGAATGGATTAAAAGAGGTACATATATGCTGTGGAATACTATTCAGCCATGAAAAGAATGACATCAAACATGGATGGAACTGGAGATCATTATGTTAAGTGAAATAAGCCAGGCACAGATAGACAAGTACCACATGGTCTTATTCAACTGTGGAATATAAAAAAAGTTGGCCTCGTAGAAGTTGAGAGCATAATGGTGATTATGAGGCAAGGGAGAGAAGGAGGAGGGAGGGATAGAGAGAGGCTCATCCATGGGTTCGAGTCTGCAGTTAGGTGGGAGCAAGATGTTCTGGTGAACGAGTGCACAAAAAGGTGACTGTGGATTACAATAGTGCCCTGTGCATTTAAGAATGTAGAAGAAAGGAATTTGAAGGTTTTCTCCATAAAGAAATGATACATGTTTGAGGAAACAGACATGTGTCAAAGTATCACTTGGTGCCACATAAATATGTATGATTTTTATGTGTCAGTTAAAATTTATACTAAAAAAAGATACTGTCATTAGGTCCTTTTTGGCATTGAGTCTGTGGACTGTTGATTTGCTTCTAGCATCAGCTCTCTTCCTGCTTTCAGAGCAGGGTCATTTCTCAGCAGCTGCCCTGAAGCACACCTATTCAAACAGACAGTGATGAACAGAGGCCTTTGTCTGCAGAAAAGGATATAAAAGTCAAAATACTTTTCCTGCCAGCTATGGAGTTGATCAGGATGCAGTATATTGTGTTTTAGGACACAATTCAGATTTGTGAGTTATTTCCTCTCTCCCTCTCACTTACCATCCCCTGGTTGCTGAATCCACACTTTTTCTTCTGACTTTTAGGAAGTGTTTCCTGCACAAACATGGTTCACTTTTGCAACATCTCCCACAAGACCACCTGGATACTTCCCACAAAGTCCTAGTGCAGTGTGGTTCCCAGACCCCCTTGGGTGGGATTCTTTTCACATAAAGGATTTCAATCATAATTTTTGCAGAGGTGCTCTGTGCAAATGGGGCAGATCCATTTCAGGAGTATGTGTAGGAGGAATCAAAAGAGTTTCCAGAATCCTTGAGCTCTGTTTGGAAACTCAATCAAATACTTTTAATTGATGACCTGTGTGTCAAAGACACAGGTGACATGCCCTCAAGTCTGTGTTTAACATGCATATAAAATGAGAGCTTTGCTTGGTGTGATGGCTTAAGCCTGTAATCCTAGCTACTCAGGAGGCTGAGATCAGGAGAATGGTAGTTTGAGGCCAGCCTGGGCAAAAAGTTTCTGAGACCCCTATCTCAACCAATAGCTGGGTTTAGTGACAAGTGCCTGTCATCCCAGCAGGATACAAATAGGAAGACTGTGATCTAGGCTGTCCTGGGCATAAAGCAAGACCCTTTTTCAGAAATAACCAATCAAAAAGAGCTGGGGACATGGTTCAAGTGGTAGAGTGCCTGCCTAGCAAGTGCAAGGCTCTGAGCTTATCCCCAGCACCACCAACAAAATAAAACAAATATATAGTAAGAGCTTTGTTGTTCTATCATTCTCTTTGTGTTGATGGAATCAAAGATGAGTCCTGGTGACATGAATGATGTCATTCAGCACATAACCGTGAAATGTATGCTGCAATTGCATTGCATTCCTTGGTGGTTGCATGGTCTTTATCTTATATTTTTGAATAGAATCCTTATATTACATATACAAATTATGGGCTGTATATTTTTTCTTTATTTGTTTGGATAAGGTTTAGTACTGGCACTGGAGATCCCACGGCTTGTGGAAGGTACCCAGGCGTAGGACAAGTGTTAGTGTGAATTCTCCTTGTCCCAAGTTCTTTGTTGTGCCATGCCTGTAGACTTTCCTTCACTTCACCCTGCTGGTCTGGAGGGACTTGGGGAATTCTAAGCAAATGGCTTTTGCAGAGTGTTCTTTTGCATTCCTTCTGCCACCTCATTTTGGACACTCTCACTCTGACTTCTGCTCAAGGATGAGTCAGATGGTCTGTCAGTGTTTGCCAGGAGAGATTAGCTATTTTCCACCATGAGACATGGCTTCAGTAAAATAAATGTGCTTTTCTTTCAAAGTTATAAGAGAGTCTATCCCACATGTGTGGTAGGAAGAAGAGGACTCCAGAAATAGAAAGCACCCCATTAGATAGCCCAGGGGGGCAGCTCACCTCCCACACTGCTCCCCGGATTGCTTCTTGGAGACTGATTATTCTAGACCATCATGGATGGGTCAGCAGGCCTGTTTGGACACGGTTCTAGTTCTGGGAACACATAAATTAAAAAAGGGTTCTTGGCCAGAATTAGTTTCCCCAAATCCCTTTTTCGATTATTGAAAATAGTTTTGCTTTAACAAGCATTCTTTCCCTCACAGTTCTGCTTCTCATTTGGTCCATCCCTCCATGAAGTCATAATTTTGTGTTTATGATATGGTAGATAGTCACCAAGATGGAAACAATTATGACGTCATGGATGCCCAGCACTGGGATGGATGAGCATGTGGGTAGAAGGAGTGACCCACTTCCTCCAGCCACAGGCACTCACTTTCCTCCCCATTCTCTGTGGTCCAGATCTCACTTTATTCACTGCTGCTCTTAAGAGTTTGTCAGCTGTGGCCTTAACAGTTTGGACAACAGTCTCTTGACCAGCTGTTAGCTGTTGTCACAGGAATTCTGGGATTTCTCTGGGAATAAGGCGAGGCAAAACTTTCTGGGATACCTTTCAAGTAAGAAAACTGCAGCAGATGGACTCGTGGACAGCAGCTGCAGGAAATCTGGCAGAGACGGCTATATACTCTGCTGAGAACAGGAATGGAGCCTAACCATGTACTGGGATGACTTGGAAAGAAAAGTGAATTTGGAAGGAAAGGGGAGGGAGTTTCTAATTTAAGATTCACTGCAGAGTTTTCAGAGGAAGAAAACTATGGCCACTGAAAGTTAAGTTATTAAGCTTTTAGGAGATATTTTAAACTTAACCTCACACAAAAAATGAAAGGTGAGATTTTCTCAATATAATAAGCAAAATCTGATTTTTGCTTGTCTTGTGCAGTTCTTGAACTTAATGTAGTCTCATCTATTGTTGCAGTAGGATGGTGGAAATCAAACCAGGCTGCTGTTCTCCTGGCCTTGGGACCTGCTCAGCTTCTTAACCCTTCTCTGTGGGGGGCCCTAGGCAGCTGGATCTGTCCTTCATTCTCAGTGAGGGGGATGCATGAGTCAAGTGTACATGAAAAGCTCTGCTTTCATGGAGAGACCAACCGGGCATCCTCAGCACCCACCTCACAGCTCTCTGAGATATCTGTAGTCTTCTGAGTTTTTCCACAGAATTCTCCAAGCTATCCCTCACCGACTTCAGCAGGATAAATGCAGAGTTAAGAAATAACCCTTGGGCAAATCTTTCCTTTCTCGTAGGTGGAAAGTAGAATGACTCTGTAGGAATCATTTGGGCTGAGCTCATGTGGAGTCACCAACATCAGAGAAGTCTGTCCTGTAGAGGTCGCTCTTTAAGCCACCTGATGGAGGCCTATGGGGAAGGTTATCCTGATTTTGCCCCCACATGAGAATCACTTTGGAGAAAATAACAGCCCTGGCATGAGAAAGTAATTTTGAGGCATGAGAAACCGAAACATTGTTCAAGGACTTGGCAGATCTGTGTTCTGCATTTTTCCTGATTGTGTTTTTTAGTTTAAGTAAAAGTTAGGGATTAAGAATCTATTCTGTTGCCTGTGGGCTGACTTTAATCAAGCAAACACAAAAGTCTCTTGTCTTGATGGAGTCTGTGTTACATATAATTGGGGGGTAACCAGTATCCAGAGCTCTTAGGGTGAAGAATGAGGATGCTGAATGCAGGATCACTTCAGTGTTGTGAACTAGAAACCCTTGCTTTGGTGCTAAAAGATCATTCCATTCCTATTCTCCCCAGAGGATACTCATTCTATAAGAGTTATAAGCACTGTGTTAAAAGATGGTAGCAGGCATTCCCATGTAAACTGACTGCAAGCATGGCTAACAGGACCCAGGTTTACCATGTGGGAAATGTTTGCTGCGAGGAGAGGTCCCCAAGGTGAACTGGTTTGTTCTGGAGCTGCTGGGGGACATTTGCTCAGGGGCCTGATTGCTACTGTAATTCATATGCTTAGTGTCTTCCTGACTATTTGTCTGCAAGTCTTTGAACATTAACAAATGGATTTGATTTCTACTTTGTAAAAACACTCTTGAGTTAAAAAAATCATTGCACTTCCCCATGAAGTGCTCCATGAAAAAGACCATCCATTCCCCTTCTGGGAGAATGCTAATGGGAACTGGGTGCATTTGGTGGATAAATTAAGACCTGCATATCTGGGGTTGAGCTGAAGTTGCTCTTGAAAGGTGGCAGGTTTTAAATAACTTTAAGGCAGTGTCCTCTTTTCCACTGGGAAAAGGTCTGATGGTCATAAATTATGCAAGGACAATAACTTCAACTGGGAAATCCACACTGTCACTGCCAGCCTACCCTTCCTGTAGGCAAGATGGCTGGCAATTGTGGAAGAGAGTTCACATAGCAAAAATGTAGTTTTGAGGCTGTTCCAGATAATTGCTGCTGGAGAGTTGCTGCTTTTGCAGGAAGCTTATTTCATGGGTAGATGCTACTGTGGAGCCAGAAGTAATTTAGGTCTGAAAATTGGCCCTGTTCTGAAAGTAGTTGCTGTGGATGATTTCAGATTTAAGAATTTACTGTGCTAGGTTGGACAAAGCCTATCAGAGTTGAAGATCTGTTACGGTCTCTCCTTACTATTGCTCAAGGAGTGATTCAGCTAATTAGAACTATGCTTACACTAGATAAATGTATCAAATTGCACTGGGTCTTTTGCCCCAAGTTGTCTTTTTTTTCCCCCATTCGGTTAGGCTGTCTTCTGAGCCTGCACAGAAACCCAGGGTAAAAAGGCTGTCTCTGTGAGGGGGGCTGGGGACAGCAACTGTCTAAGCAACACTATGGTGTGGGGGGGACCACAAAGTCTGACTTATACATTCTTATCTGTGTAATCAGTAGACTGATTTATGGTGGAGATTCTGGGTAATAGTTCAGCCTTAATAAATTACTTAAAGATGCAAGTCTGGGCTATCAGATGGGGCAGTAAATGATAAGGACCCAGAGGCAGGAAGAAGAAAGGATTCAGGGGACCTGTTTAGATGGGAAGAATGGGATCTGAGAAGAATCAAGTCCCCAGTTCTTGTTGGGTATGATTCCAGGTATCTGTGAACCTCTCTCTGCACCAGTCCTTTTACAGGCTGGAAGCTCACTCCTCCCCTTCACATTTAGTGAGATCACCATAGCCCACAGCTCTCTGCACTTTGTAATGGGCTCTGGATGGACCTCTCTCCTCCAGTCCACTTGTCTTGCCCTAATGGTCAGCCCTCATTGTCCGTGATTCTCCCCTTGGAGCCTTCACAGGGGCTCACTACATGTGCTGTGAGCCATCTCACCCCAGCTATTGGCTGCACCCACTCCAGTTAGCAGAATAGGACAGAATAGACAAAATCTGGCACATTATAAGTACTTTATAAATGTCAACCAGTTTATTTTTCCCAACAGCACCTATGTGGTAAACCTGACCCTTCTCCCCATTTCATTGTGGAGTAAACTGAGAGTGAACTGTCATATAGCTAGCACTTGGTAATCTGGGTTTGAGATACATGTGGTTCGGCTCCATATCCCATGCTCCTCATCACTGTGCGATGTTGAGTGGAGTTGGTCTCAGCATGTAGTGACCCATCCTGTCCGTTAAGAGCACCTTCAGTCAGCCTATGCATTTCCTATTTCTCTCCAAATAGGCCACCTATTGGCCACCAAGAGACTGGGTCCACAAATGAGAATGATGATCAGCACACTGTTACTTCCCCCACCCTGGGCAGGGATACTCTGCATATGTTAACATCCTTATTTGACAGGTCAGACTGTCACTCAATGAGTTACAAGCTTATTAAAGGCTGCTTGTTGATGCCAATGTTAGGACACAGTTCCCCACCACCCCACCAAGGGAACAGAAAAGGTGAATAGGTTTTGTCTTGAGTTCAGCTCAGCCCCAAGGATTGTCTAGGCTACCTGGAACATGTAGAAGAAAAACCTGAGTCTGAGTTTGGTCTCTGTGGGAAGATGTCCATGTAGGTTAGAGGCCTGGGCTGGACCTGGGGTGGGGGGAGGGCAGTGTGTGTGTATGTGTGCATGTGCGCACGCATGAACATATGTACCATCCTTGCCCAAGAGCTATTGCTCAGATATTTCACTTTATACCCTCAATGAGAATTTTTAGGCACTATTTCAAACAGTCTTTTGGACACTTTTCTTCTCAGTAAGGGAGAAGTTAGTCCACAATGTGTTGGCTGGGCAACCTGTGTAATAGTCTCCTCCACACTGATGGGAAACAGGCAGCTCTGGCCTCATGATGACGAATAGGTGAAGAAGTCCTTGTGGAATAAGCTCAAAGCAACTCTAAGGACTATTGGCTTGGCTGGGCATCAGCAGGGGCAAAGCTTGTGCTGGGTGACTTTTCATCCAATGTGGGAGCAGGTGTCCTCTTTATAACACAGTGGCTCGTTGGCCTAGAGAAAGGGGACATGGAGCAGAGGCCATTAGTTCTTACAAAGCTGAAGGTTTCACTAGTTGTACTGACATTTTAAAACTTAATACCTCATTGATTTTTGCATTGTTTTCTGTCTACTTTCTCAGCTGGAAAATAATGTGCCTTCATAACCCATAAGTGGCTCTAGGACAGCCATTTCTTACTGAGGATGCAGAGGAGATGAGCAACTGACCAAGAGGCATGGCAGCACAACACAGAGTGCAGAGCTTTCACGTCACACTGGGGACATGGTTAGAAATGCTTGTCTCCTGCCACATTGCTCTTCAGAGAAGACTGCATGGCTGCAAAAGCAATAGGTTTACCACCTTCTCTGACAACACTGGAACCCCAGAATGCTAATAAATGGGAATCTGTGGCACACTCTTCAGCTATTGTGCATCCAAAAGCGATTATGGAAATGATGCTGGCGAACTGCAATTACTTCCACATTGTCTGGCTGTGCTCCAAGACAACTTTCCTTCCCGTCCCCTGCCTGTCATGCTTTTCTTTTCATATCCTGTCTCTGTGGGGCTCCAACATTATTCAGTAAAGTGCACAGATATGAAACGTGAAATGGGCATTTTTCTCCATAATTATCTCTCAGTCTGACATCATTTTAGCAAGACTCCTTGGTTCAGAGAGGGTTTGGTGAAATTGTATAGTTCTTTTGGCCATTGCTTTGCTGAACCTGCCCAATATCATGACTTACCTTCTAGTTCCTTTTTTTCCTAAAAAAATATTTTCAAGCTTCTCATTCTTTAAATTTAAAGAAAGTAGCATTTAAAACTGTTTTCCTGGTTTGCAAATTCCAGTTTATGTTCAAATGGTAGAAATTCTCATTCCAAACTATTTGCTCTGGAAACATATGTTAGCCTTTGCTACCTATTTACTTCACCTAGGGTTTATTTTCCTTAGACTAAATTGTCCATAAATATTAGATTTTACACAGCATTCAAATTCTGCATAAATAGTATTTTGCCTTTTCTTTCTTAGAAAGCTACTATGGGTGAGTAGGCAGAAAGACGTGTATTGGGCAAACAAGCCTGGATTCCAGGAGCGAATTGATCCTCCATTACCTGGATTCCAACTGACTTTAAGGTCCGGAGCAATAACCAGAGTCAGTTGATGTATTTCATGAACCTGTAGTATGTGTGTTCATGCACTATGCCTGTGGCCTTACCTAAGGTTATTGCTTTTTCCTTCCCTTTTACAGCTCACACCACTTGGGGCTGTGTGAGTGTGGGCAAGGTCGTCTCTTCTGTGCCTCACCTGGTTCATATTAAATGGAGTACATAGAAATACTAGCCTCAGAAAGTTGCACTGAGGGTTTAGTGAGCACATTCAAGCAGAATATTAGGCTGGGATGAGCAATAAGAGTGTTCGTGGTACTCTTTCATCATTGTTATTCCCTGTTTTATTTCTTCTTGGTACTTACTACCAACTAACACACCATATGTATTTTCTTCCTTATATCTTTTATTGTCTGCTCCATTAGAAGGCAGATTCCATTAGGGTAGAGATTTTTTTCTGTTTTCTTCACAGTTGACTCTGGTGCTTAGAGCAGGGCAGACATCTGGTAGGTGCTCCACAAATATTTCTGGAAGTAACAGATGCCTCTACGCTGTATAGACGTGAGTAAAAGGCAGCAATTTTGAATAATGCTCAGGTAGGCATACAATCTTAGGGTTTCTCTATTTTTCTTAACCCCCACCCCACCCTGCAATGCCTGGGATGCCTTAAACCCTCCTGGGTTTTAAGCCTCTTAGCACAAGGCCTGGGCTGGCATGGCTTCTCAGTGACTTCTGAGTGGATTATTTGCTTCACCTGGAGCATTAGCTGAGTCGTAAGGAACCTAGGACCAAACCCACCCAGGTATTCGTAACAAGGAGAAAGAGGGATTTGGCTGGGGTCAGATCCTAGGAGAAATACACCATAGGTTTATTCAAATCAGCATTATGAGGATAAGGAAGTAGCGACCTTTTCCCTGGGGTTTCTCAGAGTTCACTTTGGAAGAAATGAGATTAGTATCCATGGGCTTCAACTGAATTGAAGGAATGAAAAAGTTGTCATCTAGCTCTGATAGTTTCAATAAGATTCTGCATTCTCTTCCCAGAAAATGCATCTGTAAGCATCAGGTGGCAATGCTATGTACGGTTTGCTGGCCTCTGCATCCAGGGATACCTAGGGCAGCTGGCTAAGAAGTGGCCACCTTGTGCAGCTGGAAGTTGCCCATCCCGTCAAAATCAATCTAAACAGACTGCACCCTCTGCAGGGTGTGAAGCTCCCTGAAGACAAAGGTTGAATGAACTAATGTGTCATTATTTTCTGTCATCAGAAGACACAATGTGAGCCATGTGGTTCAGAAGAAGGTCATTGGTGGGAGGTTTCCACAGGCTTCATGGAGGGACCTGAGAGGTGAAAACCCGTGCCCAGGGAGGAGGGGAGAGCCTCAGATGAATAATTTGTCAGCATCCATGGAACGCCCACAGTAGTTGAAAACATAAGCCTGCATCTGTGTGTTGCAATAGTCAAGTCACGCATTGGGCCGCACTTTCCATGGGGAGAAATTACTTGATTAAAATAAGGAAGGAGGGAGTGGTCTGGACCTGACTCAGCATCCTCTCTTCCAGCAGTCTTCACCATGGTCAGGGCATGGGGTTTCCTTGGCACAGGTGCAGGGGTCTCTTTCTTCTCTTGCATTTCATGGCATTGCCATCTTGGGGTTGCCCTTTCCTAGCCTCGTTTTGTCCCCACTCCCTGCAAACCAAGCTTGACCTGGGCTTCAGGTGCGCTCCACGTGAAGCTCCCCTGGAAGACTCCTCAGCAACCCCCGCCCCAAGGCCAGGTTTTAAGTTCCAAATCCTTACGTTCTTGGCCAGCCCACAGAGTCTGTACCCCACACATCCACCTGCTGCTTGCCATTCTCTATGGAACATCTCATGCGAATGTCGAAGTTTATGTGGATACAGTGTAAGTCTTGATTGCCATCCCTCCCACTCAGTACAAGTTGAGTGAACACAATAGCGCTTCCGCCCAACTCCTACGCCCAGTCCGCTGAGCGCGTTTCCCAGTCCTCCATGTGCACTCTGCATCCTTTCTGCTCATCCTGTGTGACAGCAGGACCCCATGCGGCTTCCCCGCCACTTTGGCCTACAGTGGAGTCCCCACGGCTGTCAGAGTGGTTTTGAAAGCTGTCGTGAGATGGTACTGTACAGTCGCCCCACTGTTTTTTCTTTTTGCAGTATTGGGGTTTCCTGCATACTAGTCAAGCACTCTATGCCTTGAGCCGTGCCCCAGGCCCTTCTGTTTTTGAGGCATGGTCTTACTACCTCAAACCTGGGATCCTTTCGCCTGTGCGTTCTGGGTAGCCCCATATTTTCTGGTATGTACTTTGCCTGCCTTAACCCTGGTTTACCACAATTCACCTCTTGGTCAGAGAGCTTGCCCTTTCCCTGGAGTGTGATTGGGCCCTGCTCTCCCTAAGGGCCATACATTCGCTCTCACCAAATGTTCACGCCTTCACTTTCCCATGCCCTTTGCCGAGTCCAGGAACTACCTCCTGCAACAATCACCTAAGGCATGGTTCTTGGTGTGTTGTTGATATGTGACTGTCCCCTTCCTCAAACAGCGTGTATGCATTGAGTGTGTGTGTGTATGTGTGTGTGTGTGGGGATACTGTTGTATACTCCAGCACTTGTAAGATTTCCAGTGCTGGAGAAAACTTCACTGAAGGAGCAGGTAATTGTCCACTGGAGGCTCAGCCGTCCCTGTGGACTCACCACATGGCAAAGGGAGCACTCATGACAGACATCTCCTGACAGGATTGGCATAGCTTGGAGCTCCAGGCCCCAAAAGATCCAAGACCCAGATCCCATTTCCTTTGGCTGAGGAGCCCAGAGATGTGTGTCCCAGAGTCAGCTCTAGGGACAAGATGGTGAGCTTTCTGCTTTCTAGGCGAGTCCCTCACAGGGTGATGGAGGGAAAGTTGGGCAGGGTCTGACCTCTCCCTCCAGCCCTGACTGCCCTGGCTCTTCTCAGAGCAGGCAGAACATGGATTCAGAGAATCCCCAAGAAGCCCTTCCTTCCCTGTAATTGTCATGACTCAAGATTTTACTCTTTAGAGCTTTTTTCAGCAATGGAGCACAGTGATCATCACAGTTGGTCTTGGAGGCACACTCTCTGAGTTTGAACTGGCCACTGACCTCATGCAATTTTGTGTGTATGATGTATGTTTCTGTGTGTGAGTGTGTAAGCATGTGTGAGTATGTGTGGGTGTCTAAGGTTCTGTGAATGAGTGGTGTGTGGCTGTGTGTGTTGAAAAAGAAACCATGAGAAAGGAGGAAGACAGCATACAGCAACAAGAAGCAAAGACCTGGAGCACTGGAGAAAGGATAGACTTTGACAAAGGGCTTTGGACTTGCATACGGTAGCTAGAGGGTGTTGGGCTTCCTGCGTGAGGACCTAGAAGGACACCAGAGGGGGAGTGGGAAAGAGAAGCAGAGTGACACAGGCCCAGTTGCAGGGCAGCTGCCCATAGTCCTGCCCTGTTCATATGGCCTCCAGTTTGTGTTTCCCTTACTGCCATCTACATGATCCCAAATTAAATGCCTCAATTATTTTTTCTATTGGTCTCAAATAGTCACTCTATCTGCATTAGTTGCCCCATCTTCTGCATATATTTTAGTCAGTTTTATTAATCATATCTCTGGAATGTAATTTGTGGTAGTTTGTTGACTTTAAGATGTATCAAATTGGCCCATTGTAATTTTAATAGGTGAAATTATAAAAAGATGGTTCTTAGAATTAAACAGGTATGGAACAGAATCAATATGGTTCCTAGACATCCCTGGATAGCACCCACTTGCTCTTACCTGTTCTGTGAAACCCAGGGGTGTGCTATCATGGGCTCACTTGCCTTGGAACCATGGTGTGGTAGGACCCTCTTGTGGCTTCCAGGGTCATAGGGCCCGTGGGCAGGGATGGGATGTAAGACCCAGAGTCATGCTGGAGGATTGCTTGTGTTATAACTTTTTTTCCTGACAATGAGAAACCAGACTGTCATCTACCATTCATTTACTCATTGGGTCAAGGCTGACATAGGTGTAAAGTACTTTTAGAGTTGTTAACTCACTTCTGTGAGAAGCAGATTTACCCATTAGAGTACAGTGTCAAAATACAGTTCAATATTTAAAAATTTTAAATAAACTTAATTTTTCTAGGACAGTGATAAAATGGTCTTCTACTACTGAAAAATTGGCAACAGTACAGAGTTGCCATATACTTCATACCCAGATTTCCTATCAGCCTCTTACAATGGTATGGCACATTTGTTATAATTAATGAAGTGTTTTTGTTTTGGCAAAGTACCTTAGGCTGGGTAACTTAAAAACAGCATAAATTTATTTCTTTCAGTTCTTTATTTCTCTCAATCCAAGACTAAGGTGCTAGTGGTGTGTATGTAGTGAGGGCCATTTCCTGGTTTCTGATAGTGCCTGCTAACTGTGACCTTCTGGGGGCCAGGCAGCTCTCTGTGGCTTCTTTTATCAGGACACTAATCCTATTCACTAGGGCTATGCCTTCATGTCCTGGTTATGTCTCAGAGCCTCACCCCATAATGCCATTGCATCGGGGATTAGGTTACATGAATTTGGAAGGGGCGTACAAACAGACCGTAGCATGGATCAGTATTGCATGCCATCATTAATAAAAGTTAATGTGCTACCTTTTTGTTCCAGGACACCGTATTGTATTTATTTGACATGGCTCCTGTTGATTGTGACAATTTCTCAGACTTGGCTTATTTAACAATTTTGAGGAATATTGGCCAGGTATTTTGTAGAATGTCCTTCTATTAGGGTTCTTTAGGTGGCTTTATCATGAGTAGGCTAGTGTTGTGGGTTTGGGGCACAGAGATGATTTTCCATTTTCATCTCATCACATCTAGGTTGCACTCCATGAACATGAATTAGTGTGCTGGTGTGGAACTTGATCACTTGGCTGGGTAGTGCTTGCCAGGTTTCTCCACTGTGAAGTGATCGCCCCACCATCCTGTCCTCTCTAGAAAGATGACATGTGCACAGCTGACACTTATGGAATGGGGAGTTATGCTTTGCCTCCTTCAGGGTAAAATATCTACATAAATATTTGAAATTCTTCCACATAGATGATTTATATCTTTTCCCCATTTATTTATTTCTTTAACAGTTCTCTTATTTGTGTTAGAATGGGCTCATATTTGTTATGTTATTTTATGTATATAAATTAACTTATGTTGGGGGTTGATCTTAGGGCCTTACATTTGCTAGGCAGGAGCTCTATCACTTGAACCACACCTCTACCCCTTTTTGCTTTTGTTATTTTTGAGATAGGGCCTCTCTTTTTGCCCAGGCTGGCCTGGACTGAAATCCTCCCATTTATGCTTACCTGAGAAGCTGGGGTGACAGCTGCGTGCCACCATACCCAGCCATTGGTTGAGATGGGATCTCATGAACTTTTTGCCCAGATTAGCCTCAAACTGTGATCCTTCCAAGTAGCTAGGATTATGGACATGAGCCACTGTGCCCAGCCCTTATTTTATATTTTGAATTATGATTCAAAAGTACTTTATTTTGTTCCTTGAATTTCTCCTGCATTGTTCTGTGGGAGCTCTTTCAGTTGACTTCCATGATTCTTTCTGAAAACTTATTTTAGAGCACCTTCCTACTTTTTTGATGCCAGAAGATATTCCTGACTCATTCATGTGCTTCCTACCACAAGCCAAGAATCAGCCACCTCTGCACTGGGCACCAGTTCTTCATTGCAGAATGACATTGTGTCCTACATGTGCATGTTGCTCCTGGGGTATCTTTGCTTCAGAGCCCTCTCAGCCTGCACCGCAAGAAGATGTGTGTTTGTGTGTGTGTGCTGATGCAGGTATATATATTCATCTTTAACTATTTCTACAAGTGACCAGCCATGTCTAATTTAAGCAAAACGGGAGTTCATACTGATGTCTCCAGCTTTTATTCATCACCACGTGGGCCATTCTAACCGAGTCCCTTTGCTGTGTGCAAGCTGTCACTCCAACAGTGAGGAAACTGGGTCCCAGTATCTGCCACCCATTTACCTAACTGTTCAGTTTCAGTACACACTTACAGCAGTGCCAGCTTTGTTAATCTACACGCCCATGAGAAACAGCTTTGTCAAGTGAAGTGGAGTGCTCATGGACTATTTGCCTTTCATGCTATGGGCTCTGTCGTTTTTAGATTTACTCATCAGCTCTCCTCTCCACCCCACACCTTCAGTGAGTTGTTTCAGACATTTGTAATAGAGTTAGAGTTTCTCATCACATTCTGTATTCCATTTTTTGCTTTCCTGATTAATTTTAGTTTTACATTAGCACCCCTTAAGGGTCATGCTTTGATCTTCAAAGTCCTGTGGGTTTTGATAAATAGTTCGGCTCATGCACCTAGTTTCAGTATTGTGTAAAGAAGTTTTTGTTCCCTGCTGAGACTCCTGTGCTCCATTGATTAAAGGCTCGTGGCTTCCTCCAAGTCTCTGGAAACCACTGATCATGTTGGAGTCCCTGTAGTTTGGCTATCTTCAGAATGTCACATAATTGCAATCACACGGTACACAGGCTTTTTAGACTAGCCTCCATTGTGTAGCAATTTTGTGTTTAATTGTCCTTTTGTGGATTGAGTTCTTTTTTTTTTTTGTGGTGCTGAGGTTTGAACTCATGGCTTTGCACCTGCTTAGGCAGGCTCTACCACTTGAGCCACACCTCTAGCCAGTGGCTTGATTTATTTTCATTGCTGAATAATATTCCATCATATCAAATTACTAGGCCTGTTTATCCAGTCCTTATTGCCTCTAGTCTTACCAATAAGGCTTCTATAAACCTTTGTTTACAGGCTTACTTGAGAACTTCTTCTTTTTTTTTTCATTTTTCTTTTATTATTCATATGTGCATACAAGGCTTGGTTCATTTCTCCCCCCTGCCCCCACCCCCTCCCTTACCACCCACTCCACCCCCTCCCGCTCCCCCCCTCAATACCCAGCAGAAACTATTTTGCCCTTATCTCTAATTTTGTTGTAGAGAGAGTATAAGCAATAATAGGAAGGAACAAGGGTTTTTGCTGGTTGAGATAAGGATAGCTATACAGGGCATTGACTCACATTGATTTCCTGTGCGTGGGTGTTACCTTCTAGGTTAATTCTTTTTGATCTAACCTTTTCTCTAGTTCCTGGTCCCCTTTTCCTATTGGCCTCAGTTGCTTTAAGGTATCTGCTTTAGTTTCTCTGCATTAAGGGCAACAAATGCTAGCTAGTTTTTTAGGTGTCTTACCTATCCTCACCCCTTCCTTGTGTGCTCTCGCTTTTATCATGTGCTCATAGTCCAATCCCCTTGTTGTGTTTGCCCTTGATCTAATGTCCACATATGAGGGAGAACATACGATTTTTGGTCTTTTGGGCCAGGCTAACCTCACTCAGAATGATGTTCTCCAATTCCATCCATTTACCAGCGAATGATAACATTTCGTTCTTCTTCATGGCTGCATAAAATTCCATTGTGTATAGATACCACATTTTCTTAATCCATTCGTCAGTGCTGGGGCATCTTGGCTGTTTCCATAACTTGGCTATTGTGAATAGTGCCACAATAAACATGGATGTGCAGGTGCCTCTGGAGTAACAGTCTTTTGGGTATATCCCCAAGAGTGGTATTGCTGGATCAAATGGTAGATCGATGTCCAGCTTTTTAAGTAGCCTCCAAATTTTTTTCCAGAGTGGTTGTACTAGTCTACATTCCCACCAACAGTGTAAGAGGGTTCCTTTTTCCCCACATCCTCACCAACACCTGTTGTTGGTGGTGTTGCTGATGATGGCTATTCTAACAGGGGTAAGGTGGAATCTTAGTGTGGTTTTAATTT
This sequence comes from Castor canadensis, assembly GCF_047511655.1. NCBI lineage: Eukaryota > Metazoa > Chordata > Mammalia > Rodentia > Castoridae > Castor > Castor canadensis. Next base: position 102,661,588 of record NC_133388.1, on the reverse strand, counting down.
GCATTTCCTTTATTGCTAGAGATGGTGAGCATTTTTTCATGTGTTTTTTGGCCATTTGAATTTCTTCTTTTGAGAAAATTCTGTTTAGTTCACTTGCCCATTTCTTTATTGGTTCATTAGTTTTGGGAGAATTTAGTTTTTTAAGTTCCCTATATATTCTGGTTATCAGTCCTTTGTCTGATGTGTAGCTGGCAAATATTTTCTCCCACTCTGTGGGTGTTCTCTTCAGTTTAGAGACCATTTCTTTTGATGAACAGAAGCTTTTTAGTTTTATGAGGTCCCATTTATCTATGCTATCTCTTAGTTGCTGTGCTGCTGGGGTTTCGTTGAGAAAGTTCTTACCTATACCTACTAACTCCAGAGTATTTCCTACTCTTTCTTGTATCAACTTAAGAGTTTGGGGTCTGATATTAAGATCCTTGATCCATTTTGAGTTAATCTTGGTATAGGGTGATATACATGGATCTAGTTTCAGTTTTTTGCAGACTGCTCACCAGTTTTCCCAGCAGTTTTTGTTGAAGAGGCTGCTATTTCTCCATCGTATATTTTTAGCTCCTTTGTCAAAGATAAGTTGCTCATAGTTGTGTGGCTTCATATCTGGATCCTCTATTCTGTTCCACTGGTCTTCATGTCTGTTTTTGTGCCAGTACCATGCTGTTTTTATTGTTATTGCTTTGTAATATAGTTTGAAGTCAGGTATTGTGATACCTCCTGCATTGTTCTTTTGACTGAGTATTGCCTTGGCTATTCGTGGCCTCTTGTGTTTCCATATAAATTTCACAGTAGATTTTTCAATCTCTTTAATGAATGTCATTGGAATTTTGATGGGAATTGCATTAAATATGTAGATTACTTTGGGGAGTATCGACATTTTTACTATGTTGATTCTACCAATCCATGAGCATGGGAGATCTCTCCACTTTCTATAGTCTTCCTCAATCTCTTTCTTCAGAAGTGTATAGTTTTCCTTGTAGAGGTCTTTCACATCTTTTGTTAGGTTTACACCTAGGTATTTGATTTTGTTTGAGGCTATTGTAAATGGAATTTTTTTCATACATTCTTTTTCCGTTTGCTCATTGTTAGTGTATAGAAATGCTAATGATTTTTCTATGTTGATTTTATATCCTGCTACCTTGCTATAGCTATTGATGATGTCTAGAAGCTTCTGAGTAGAGTTTTTTGGGTCTTTAAGGTATAGGATCATGTCATCTGCAAATAGGGATATTTTGACAGTTTCTTTACCTATTTGTATTCCTTTTATTCCTTCTTCTTGCCTAATTGCTCTGGCTAGGAATTCCAGTACTATGTTGAATAGGAGTGGAGATAGTGGGCATCCTTGTCTGGTTCCTGATTTTAGAGGGAATGGTTTTAATTTTTCTCCATTAAGTATAATGCTGGCTGTAGGTTTGTCATATATAGCTTTTATAATGTTGAGGTACTTTCCTTCTTTTCCTAGTTTTCTTAGAGCTTTTATCATGAAATGATGTTGGATCTTATCAAAGGCTTTTTCTGCATCTATTGAGATGATCAAGTGGTTTTTGTCTTTGCTTCTGTTTATGTGGTTTATTACGTTTATTGATTTTCGTATGTTGAACCACCGCTGAATCCCTGGCATGAAGCCTACTTGGTGGTGGTGAATAATCTTTTTGATGTGTTGTTGAATTCAGTTTGCCATTATTTTGTTGAGGATTTTTACATCAATGTTCATTAAGGAGATTGGCCTATAGTTCTCCTTTTTGGAGGTGTCTTTGCCTGGTTTTGGGATAAGTGTAATACTGGCTTCATAAAATGTGTTTGGCAGTTTTCCTTCCCTTTCTATTTCATGGAACAGTTTAAGGAGGGTTGGTATCAGTTCTTCTTTAAAGGTGTGATAGAATTCAGCAGAGAATCCATGAGGTCCTGGACTTTTCTTTTTGGGGAGACTCTTGATTGCTGCTTCAACTTCATTTTGTGTTATAGGTCTATTCAGGTGATTAATTTCCTCTTGGTTCAGTTTTGGATGATCATATGTATCTAGAAATCTGTCCATTTCTTTTAGATTTTCAAATTTATTTGAATATAGGTTCTCAAAGTAGTCTCTGATGATTTCCTGGACTTCCATGGTGTTTGTTGTTATCTCCCCTTTTGCATTCCTGATTCTACTAATTTGGGTTTTTTCTCTCCTCATTTTAGTCAGGTTTGCCAGGGGTCTATCGATCTTGTTTATTTTTTCAAAGAACCAACTTTTTGTTTCATTAATTCTTTGTATGGTTTTTTTGGTTTCTATTTCGTTGATTTCAGCTCGTATTTTTATTATTTCTCTCCTTCTATTTGTTTTGGGATTTGCTTGTTCTTGTTTTTCTAGGAGTTTGAGATGTATCATTAGGTCATTGATTTGGGATCTTTCAATCTTTTTAATATATGCACTCATGGCTATAAACTTTCCTCTCAAGACTGCCTTAGCTGTGTCCCATAGGTTCCGGTAGGTTGTGTTTTCATTTTCATTGACTTCTAGGAACTTTTTAATTTCCTCTTTTATTGCATCGATGATCCATTCTTCATTAAGTAATGAGTTATTTAGTTTCCAGCTGTTTGCATGTTTTTTGTCTTTACTTTTGTTGTTGAGTTCTACTTTTACTGCATTGTGGTCAGATAGTATGCATGGTATTATTTCTATTTTCTTATATTTGCTGAGGCTTGCTTTGTGCCCTAGGATATGATCTATTTTGGAGAAGGTTCCATGGGCTGCTGAGAAGAATGTATATTGTGTAGAGGTTGGATGAAATGTTCTGTAGACATCTACTAGGTCCACTTGATCTATTGCATATCTTAGATCTTGGATTTCTTTATTGAGTTTTTGTTTGGATGACCTATCTATTGATGATAATGGAGTGTTAAAGTCTCCCACAACCACTGTGTTGGCGTTTATATATGCTTTTAGGTCTTTCAGGGTATGTTTGATGAAATTGGGTGCGTTGACATTGGGTGCGTACAGATTGATGATTATTATTTCCTTTTGGTCTATTTCCCCTTTTATTAGTATGGAATGTCCTTCTTTATCTCGTTTGATCAATGTAGGTTTGAAGTCTACTTTGTCAGAGATAAGTATTGCTACTCCTGCTTGTTTTCGGGGGCCATTGGCTTGGTAAATCTTCTTCCAGCCTTTCATCCTAAGCATATGCTTATTTCTGTCAGTGAGATGAGTCTCCTGTAAGCAACAAATTGTTGGATCTTCCTTTTTAATCCATTTCATTAAGCGGTGTCTTTTGATGGGTGAATTAAGTCCATTAACATTAAGTGTTAGTACTGATAGGTATGTGGTGATTCCTGCCATTTAGTTATCTTAGTTGTTTGAAGGTTTGATTGTGTGTACCTAACTTGATGTTACTCTCTACTGTCTTGCTTTTTCTTTTCCTGTGGTTTGGTGCTGCCTGCCTTTTCATGGTTAAGTTGGGTGTCACTTTCTGTGTGCAGGATCCCTTGCGGAATCTTTTGTAATGGTGGCTTTGTGGTCACATATTGTTTTAGGTTCTGCTTATCATGGAAGACTTTTATTGCTCCATCTATTTTGAATGATACCTTTGCTGGGTAGAGTATCCTGGGGTTGAAGTTATTTTCATTCAGTGCCCGGAAGATCTCAACCCACGCTCTTCTTGCTTTTAATGTTTCTGTTGAGAAGTCTGCTGTGATTTTGATGGGTTTACCTTTGTATGTTACTTGTTTTTTCTCTCTTACAGCCTTCAATATTCTTTCCTTAGTTTCTGAACTTGTTGTTTTAATGATGATATGTCGTGGAGTAGTTCTATTTTGATCTGGTCTGTTTGGTGTCCTGGAGGCCTCTTGCATTTGTATGGGAATATCTTTCTCTAGATTTGGGAAATTTTCCGTTATTATTTTGTTGAATATATTACGCATTCCCTTCGCTTGCACCTCTTCTCCTTCTTCGATGCCCATGATTCTCAAGTTTGGTCTTTTGATGGAGTCGGTGAGTTCTTGCATTTTCTTTTCACGGGTCTTGAGTTGTTTAATTAATAGTTCTTCAGTTTTTCCTTTAATTACCATTTCATCTTCAAGTTCTGAGATTCTGTCTTCTGTTTGTTCTATTCTGCTGGATTGGCCTTCCGTTTTGTTTTGCAGTTCTGTTTCGTTCTTTTTTCTGAGGTTTTCCATATCCTGGCTGTTTTCTTTTTATTGTTGTCTATTTTTGTCCTGAGTTCATTTATCCATTTGTTCATTGTGTTCTCTCTTTCACTTTGGTGTTTATACAGTGCTTCTATGGTTTCCTTAATTTCTTCTTTTGCTTTTTCAAATTCTCTATTTTTATTGTCTTGGAATTTCTTGAGTGTCTCCTGTACATTTTGGTTGACCCTATCCAGTATCATCTCTATAAAATTCTCATTGAGTACTTGTAGTATGTCTTATTTTAAATTATTCTTGTGGGCTTCATTGGGTCCTTTGGCATAGTTTATCTTCATTTTGTTGGAGTCTGGATCTGAGTTTCTGTTCTCTTCATTCCCCTCTGGTTCCTGTACTAATTTTTTGCTGTGGGGAAACTGGTTTCCTTGTTTTTTCTGTCTTCCCGTCATTGTCCTTGGTGTTGTTACTGTCCCTGTACTGTGTGTAATTAAGTATTTTCTAGCTTGTAATAATAACAATGGTAATATTGAGAATGGAAGAGTGAGCTGAGATGGAAAGCAAGAAGTTAAAGAAAAGGGGAAAACAAATATACAGACAAGAGGGAGAAAGCAGAACAAGGTATCAGACAAGAGAGTTTCAAAGGTATAAACAGGGAGTGTTAGTGTACTAATCGACAGTAAGCTGAACAGACAATAGAGAGACAGAGAGAGGATTGAAAATCAAAGATAAAAAAATAAAAAATAAGTATATGAAAGTAATATCTATTTATAAAAATGAATTAAAATAAAATGGAAAATAGAAAATTAAAAAAAAAAAAAAACCAAAAAACTTCCAAGTTTATATGCAATGCAATTTCAGTCTTAATAATTTGGATGTCCGTCTCAATCTCCAGTCCTGGAGTTGGTGCCTCAGATGTTGTTCTGTAGTTGTCTCATCAAAGGGGATGCATAAAGTAGAACAAAACTACACTCACACACACACAGAAGAAAAAAAAAAAAAAAAAGCCCCACCAAGTGTCCCCAGTTCAAATGCAATACAGTTTCAGTAAGTTTTTTGGCTTGCAGGTGTAATTCGGTTGTTCTCTCATCAAAGGTAGGGAGAAAAAGAAAAAAAGCGTCTGGAGACAGTTCTGAGAGTGGTATCTGCAACTGTGGCTTGCCTGCCTGCTGCTCTCAGCCTGCTGTAGCTAGCGGCATTATTTATGCAGATCTCTGGGGTGAGCTAGCACTCACCTGGTCCCACAGGCTTTGTTTGCTCAGATTTCTCCTGTGCAGGAGACTCTGCTACAGGCTTTCCCCTTTCCAAGCACTGGGAAAGGTGACACTGCCCCGAGTTGTCAGGCCTGCGTGTTTATTTACAGTTCACGTGGGAAGTGGGTCTTCCCTCCTCTCACAAGCTTCCCCGCTCCTGGTTGCTGGGCGTGCCCCGCTCCCGCCAGAGCCTCTCCGGCCCGCCCGGCTCATTTATTTACAGTCCCGGGAAGGATTCCCTTCCCCCAATCTTCAGCGCTCAGGGCGCCCCACCCTCTTTCCAGCGTGTCTTAACTGTTCTTATTGCTTAGTACTCAGTTTCTCTTTTTTTCCCGGGTGGAGGTCAGTCTGTCCAGGGGGCTATGCTGCTCTGGCCCAGGCTTGTCTGTGGGGCTACCGCGGTACTGCGAAGCTCACCTGGTCTGCGTCTTCCCAGGCCGTATGGGCGCCGGCCACTGGCGGCCCTGGGGGCCTCCTCGGTTCTCCATTTAACGTGAGGTGGAGATTCTCTGCGCCGCCTGGAGATGTGGAGGGGTCAAAGTTATGCCTTTTCTCGGTGATTATGCCTGCAAAGTGTGTCTCCAGCGTCTCTCCAAGATTTCACTATAGGAGGCTTGCTTTGTGCTTCCTACCTCTAGCCGCCATCTTGGAATTCCAGAGAACTTCTTCTTTAATACACTTGGATAAAGCAAGTGGAATTGCTGGGTTTCATAGTAAGTCTGTGCTTAACCTTATAAGAGACTGCTAAACTGTCTTCCAGTTTTGAAGACGTTTTTTCTTTCTCATCAGCAATGAATGGGAACTATTTTTGTCTTGTCTTCTGGCCAGCATTTGGTATGAGGTTGCAGGAAATCAGGCCTCTCAAAACTAGACATTGATATCTCATTGACATTTTAATGTGCACTTCTATCATGGTAGTCAAGGTTTATGTTATTTGTCATCCATAAATCTTTCTTGATGTGTCTGCTCAGGTCTTTTGCCCTCCTTTTTTTTGTGTTTTTTTTTTTTCTTTTATTATTCATATGTGCATACAAGGCTTGGGTCATTTCTCCCCCCTGCCCCCACCCCCTCCCTTACCACCCACTCCACCCTCTCCCTCTCCCCCCCACCCCCTTAATACCCAGCAGAAACTATTTTGCCCTTATTTCTAATTTTGTTGTAGAGAGAGTATAAGCAATAATAGGAAGGAACAAGGGTTTTTTTTTTTTAATTGTTGAATTTTAAGAGTTCCTTATAAACTCTGAGTATGTGTCAGTAGATATAGGATTTGTAACATTTTGTAAATCTTTTCTTCAAATCTATCATTTTCATTTTCATTCTTTGGTAATGTCTTTCTGAGGTCAACCTTTTTAACTTGTCACTTTTTTTCTTTCATAAATGGTGAATTTGGTATTGTTTTTATCTTATTTAACCTCATTCTTTCAAAATTATTTTATTTTAGGCCAGACATGGTAGCTCACTCCTGTAATGCCAACTACTTGCAGGTGGAGGTAGTAGGATCATGGTCCAAGGCCTGCCAGGGCAAAGTTAGTGTGAGACCCTATTTGAAATACAAACTAAATGCAAAAGGACTGACTAGGGGGCATGGCTCAGATGGTAAAATGCTTGCCTTGCAAGTGCCAGGTCCTGAGTTCAATCCTCAGACACACACACACACACACACACACACACACACACACACACACACACACACACACAGATCCTTTATTTGGTGTGTGAAGTTTTTTAGAATTAAGACTTGTCATACTAATTTTCAAATAGTCTCTTGGCATTACAAATGATCCAAGAACAGTCATACTAATTATATAGCCAAGTTGAACTTTATTAATAATTATAGGAAATACCATCAAATGTCTACTGAATTTTTAAAGGACCATATGTCTTTTTTTTTTGTCAATAAATGTTTGGAAACTAAGCTAACAAATTTGTACATTGTAAAATAATGTGTTATCATATTTACAGTACATTTTTTTCCTGTGGATTGTATTAGCCTAGATGATTTTCAAAATAAGTGATTTATATAGGCCCTGCAATTTAATACCTGCACTGACATTACATAAAGTAATGTGCTCTGTGTGGCAGATACACAAAGCACTTCACATGAACTCTCCTATTTACTCCCCATCATTACCTTAACTAGTATTACAATTCCTATTTTATAATGGAGGACACAGCACAGAGAGACTAGATGCCTTTAACTTGTACTGAATGAATGCAGGGCCTGGGTTTGGGTGCTGGGAAATTTGATGAGATCCATGTCCTCTGTTAGATGGACTGCAGAAAAGGAAAATGTGGAAGTGGATCCATAGCCACTGGTTATCCAAGTGTGGAATTACAGGCTCACAGAGCTGAAAGAGACCTTTGAGATCATATAGGCACATGTGGCACATGGTGGGATCACATAGAGAGCTGCAAACATACTAACACTGCCCTGACTCCAACCCAACCCAAGAGTAGTGACCATCTCATGCCACATGGCTTCAATATTTCATCTTGCTGCTGAGATTCTGATTTCTAGGTTCAGCCAGGGCATAGAAATACTGAAAACCAAATAACTATTATGCAGCCAAAGTTTGGAACACTGGTGCTATAGTGGCCAAAGAGGCAAGTGTTAAAGACTTGGTCCCTACTTGGTGCTATTTGAAGGTTGTAGAACCTTAAAGAGGTGGGGCCTAGTGGAAGGTCTTACTAATTTTGAGGTGTTCCCTTGAAGAGAAACCCCAGTCTCTTCCTCTTCCCTTTTTTCATTTTTCAACCATGAGTTTTTTGACTTTGCTCCACCATGTACTCCTGCCATGACATGCTGTCATAGTCCCAAAGTCAACAGGACCAATTGGTTGTGGAATGAAACCTCTAGTATTGTGACTCAAAATAAGTCTTCCCTCTTCATAAATTGATTATCTCAGGTATTTTGTTATAGTAATAGAAAACTGATTGACTCAACTGGTATTTCCAAACTCCTGCTGAATGTTGACATCCTTCAAAGTTATAGTCGGGCCTCTGACTTGAAGATTTCCAGTGCTAGGATATAAAACTAGTTCGATCTTATTGAGAACATACCACACCTAAGACAGGGCTTTCCATGAATGTCACACTTAATTCTCTTCAACTGCTGTATGCTGTTATCAGGAGTAGGAATCCACTGTGGATGAGCCATCTGTGTTTTTACAGGAGATGTAGCTGGGTCAAGTCTTCACCACCTGTTGCACAGGATTTACCACCACTCCTCACCTTTCAGGACTGATTTCACCATTGGATAATCCTAATTTTAGCAAATTCATCACTCACTCGCTCACTGTTCATCCTTCAGTTTTTTCTATTTGCTTATAATAGTTTTACTGGAGAATACATTGTGATGTTTACATATGTGCTTACAATATATTTTAATTAGGTTCACCATCTCCATCATTCTCCCACATCCCTCCTCCCCACTTCCTACAAAATTTAAACAGGCTTCATCATTCCATTTTCATACATGTAGACAAAGTACATTGACCATATTCACTCGTTCACTCTCTGCATTTACCCTCCTCCCTCCCGCTGGTACCTACCCCTAGACAGGACCTGTTTCACCTGCCTGTCCGTCATTTTTTAGTGTATATTGATTGTTCAAGGGGGTTTCACGTTGCTGTTTCACACACGTGCATATATTGTACTTTAATCAGATTAACCCCCCGTCAGTTACTCTTCCTCTATTGCCCAGTACCAGTATTATTCAACAGCTTTTAGTGCATTATGTTATACTGTCATCATGTACAGATGCATTGCATTTTAATATTATGCACTGTAATTGTCTTTTCCTCTCCTCCCTCGCTCTAGTCTGCCCAAACAGACCCACTGTTACCATCCTGCTCTCTCTCTCATCTACATAGATGTGATGTTTGTCCTTCTGAACCTGGCTTGCTTACTTTGCTCAACTAGATGATCTCCAGTTCTACCCATTTACCTGCACACGACATAATTTCATACTTCTTTATGGCTGAATAATACTCCATTGTATAATACACCACATTTTCTTAATCCATTTATCACTTGCAGGACCTCTGGGCTGTTTCCAAAGTCTGCCTAATTGTGAATAGTGCTGCAATAAACACAGCTGTGCAGGTGAATATGCTGTATCCTGGCTTACATTCCTTTGGGTGTATGTTCAGGAATAGTATTGCTCAATCATATCATAGGTCTGTTTTTCATTTTTTGAGGAACTTCCATACTGCTTTCCATAGAGGTTGCACTAATTTACATTCCCACCAACAGTGGATAAGTGTTCCCGCCCCCCCGACCCTCACCAGTATTTACTGTTGTGCATGTTGTTGATGACAGCCATTCTGACTGGGGTGAGGTGAAATCTCAGTGTCATTTTGATTTGCATTTCCTCCATGGCCAAGCATGTTGAGGATTTCTTCAGGTATTTGGTGACCATTTATATTTCTTTTTGATAATTATCTGTTCAGTTCATTTGCCCATTTATTCAGTGTGCTGATTCTTTGCAGAGCTAGTCTTTTGAGCTCCCTGTGTATTCTGGATCCCTTGTCAGATGGATAGCTGGCAAAGATTTTTCTCCCATTCTGTAGGCTGTCTCTTCAGTCTACTGCCTATTTCCTTTGCTGTGCAGAGGCTTTTTAGTTTGATGCAGTGCCATTTGTCAATCCTTTCTCTGTTGGAGCTATTGGAGTTCTATTCATAAAGTTATTACCTATTCCTACCTGTTTCATGATTTCCTTATTCTTTCCCATAATAGTTTCAGAAATTACCTTAAGATCCTTGATCCACTTTGAATTGGTACTAGTCAAAGGTGAGAGACCAAGATCTAGTTTCAGTCTTCTACATGTGGCTATCCTGTTTCCTCAGCACCATTTGTTGAAGAGGCTGTCTTTTCTTCAACACATGTTTTGAACTACTATGGGAAAAATCAAACAGCTGTAGCTGTATTTGTGTCTGTGTCTTCTATCTGTTCCATTAGTCTTCTTGTCTGTTTTTGTGCCAGTACCATGCTGTTTTTATTATTATGGCTCTGTAGTATAGTTTGAAGTCAGTTATTACCGTATCTCCAGCATTGCTCTTTTTGCTTAGGATTGCATTGGCTATGCAAGGTCTTTATTGCTTCCGTGTGAACTTTAAAATTAATTTTTCTATCTCTGTGAAGAATGTCATTGGAAATTTGATGAGTATTGCATTGAACATATAGATTGCTTTTGGTAATGCAGCCAGTTTCACAATATTGCATCTACTGATCCATGAGCATGGGATGAGCTTCCATCTTCTAGAGTCTTCACTGGTTTCTTTTTTCAGTTATTTGCAGTTTTCATGGTATGGGTCTTTCACTTCCTTCATGAACTTTATTCCTAGGTATTTTAATTTTTTGATGTTATTGTGAATGATATTGTTTTCCTGATTTCTTTCCCAGACTATCCATTGTTGGTGTATAGAAATGCTATTGATTTTTGTGTATTGATTTTCATTTTGCTACTTTGCTGAACTTGTTTATGAGATAAAAGAGTTTTCTTGGTGGCATATGATCTTTCAGGTATGAGATCATATCATCTGCAAATAGGGATGATTTGAATTCTTCCTTCTCTATTTGTATCCATTTTATTTCTTTCTCCTGTCCTACTGCTCTGGCTAGCAGTTTCAGTACTGTATTGAACAAGAGGTAGGGAGAGTGCACACCCTTGTTTCCTTCTTGATTTTAAAGGAAGTGGTTTCAGTTATTCCTCATTTAGTATGATGATGTTGGCTGTAGGTTTGTCATATATAGCCTATTAATGTTGAGGAATGTTCCTTCTATTCCTAGTTTCTTCAGAGCTTTTATCATGAAAGGGTGTTGAGGTTTTTCAAAGGCTTTCCTGTGTCTGTTTGGATGTAGTTTGTCCTTGGTTCTGCTTATGTGTGGTACTATATTTATTTCCTTATGAATGTTGTGCCATCCTTATATCCCTGGAATGAAAACTACTTGATTATGGTGTATGATCTTTTTAAGTGTTTTGTTGGATTCTGTTAGCAAGTATTTTATTGAGGATTTTTGCATTGATATTCATCATGGTTATTGGCTATAACTTTCTCTTTTTTTTTTTCATGCATCTTTACCTGGTTTTGATGTTAGGGTAATACTGGATTTGCAGGATGAGTTTGGTAGTATTTCTTCCTTTTGTAGTTCACAGAATAGCTTGAGGTGCATTGGTGTTAGTTTTTCTTTAAAGATCTGCTAGACTTCAGCAGCGAATTCATAAGGACATGGCCTTTTCATTTTTGGGAGTTTCTTTATAACTGTCTTTATCTCATTACTTGTTATAGATGCTTAACTTGCTAATGTCCTCTTGGTTCAATTTTGGTGGGTAATATGTGTCCAGATATTTATCTGTTTCTTTGTGATTTTCCAGTTTACTGTAGTATAGATTTCCAAACCATTACTGCATGATCTTCTAAGTTTCATTAATGTCTTTATAATATCCCTTTTTCATCTCTGATTTTATTAATTTGGGTCTTTTCCTTTCTTTTTGTTAATTTGGCTAAAGGTTTGGGGATCTTGTTCATTTTTTTCAAACCACTAACTTTGTTTCACTGATTTGTTGTATTGTTCTTTTGGTCTCCATTTTCTTTCTTGAATTTTAGAATTTCTTCCCATCTACTGGTTTTGGAATTGACTTGTTCTTGTTTCTCTCAGAGTTTGAGGTATATCATCGGATTATTGGCAATTTCTCTCTAATTTTCTGGTGGGGGTACTCATGGCTGTAAACGTCCCTCTGAGACTGCCTTTGCTGTGTCCTATAGGTTCTGGTAAATTGTGTCCTCATTTTCATTTGAATCTAGGAATTTTAAAATTTATTTCCTAATTTCTTCAAGGACCCATTGATTGTTCAAAAGTGTGTTGTCAGTCTCCAAGAGTTTGAATGATTTTTGTTGTATTCTTTGCCATTAATTTATAATTTTATTCCATTATGGTCTGTTAGGATAAGAGGGGATTATTTAATTTTTTTTGTATTTGTTGAGATTTGCTTTATGACTTAGGATACAATCTATTTTGGAGACAGTTTCAGGGGCATCTGAGAAACATGTGTAACTGCTGCTGTAGGATGGAGCATTCTATAAATGTCTGTTAAGTCCATTTTTGTCCATGGTATTGTTTAATTCAAGCATATCTTTGTTAATTTTTGTCTAGATGTTATATATACTGAAGAGAGTCAAGTATTGAGGTCTCCTACTATTACTGTATCTAGACCTATTTGTTCCTTCATGCTCAGAAGTGTTTATTTGAACATGAGGCAGTACATATATGTTTAGAATTATTATGTCTTCTTGCTGCATTATTCCCTTTATTAGTATGTAGTGACTTATCTCTTCTGATTTTTGTTTAAATTCTGCTTTGTCTAATATAAGAATAGCTATTCCTGCTTGTTTTCAATTTCTGCATTCCTGGTTTATCTTTTTCCAACTTTTCACTTATAGTTTATGATTGTCTTTCATTGTAAAGTGTGTTCCTTGTAGACAACAGATTATTGAATCTTTCTTTTGATCCAGTCAGACAATTTGTCTCTTTTGATTGGAGATTTAAGTCCATTTACATTTAGGGTTATGATTGAAAAGTATTTACTGATTCCCGTGTTTCTATTGCTTTTTTCCAGGTTGAATTTCATGTTTATTGTTCTTTTATTTTATGGTTAGATTCCGTACATTTTCCAGTTATACATATCCACAAGATACAATGAAATAGTCTATTTTCACTTAGCATGAGTAGTTCCTCATATCATTAAATATATTCATAAGTGTATTTTAAAATTTTTAAGCTGAATACTTTATTTTAAAATTTCACTTATTTTATAAATGTGTTACATTCACATTTCACCAAATTCAAAATATTAAAGAAGGTATACCAATGAAACATCATGATCCTTGTCCTTCTAGTTGAATATAATGTGCTATGCTTTGCTATATTTTAGACATCCTTTTAAAAACACATAACTGTTTGTGACTATTCTATCACATGGCTTTTCTTCTTAGTCATTCATTTTAAATTGTTTTGCTCTCATAAGTAATTCTCTTCTAAACTTTCATACATAACATTATATGTATATATCAGTATATAAAAGGAATATACATTATTTCTTGAAATAGATTCCTAAAAGCGCATTCTGCATCAAATAATCTCTCTCCATAGAACTAGAATTTCAAGTTTAAAGCAGCAGTATTTAAGTGTCCATTTGAGGTAAATGTTATTTTTTTTAGACTATTAAAGTGCTAAAGGTGTATCTCACCTACTAGAGGCCAGCCATCCCATACAATTAAATGTAATTGTTTTAAAATGTTTACTAAACATAATACCTTAAATTAATATATCTCTTTACAAATCTATTTCCTTCACTGGGTTGAAGTCCAAGGACAATACACTAATCATTTTTCTAAAGCCTAACGTAGACATATGGATGGAATAGTAGCTCTATAAATTTATGACATTTAACTGAATGAAAAAATTGAAAATCCCCACTAGTTTGTTGGATTTTTTCTATATTGTCTCAAACTCTTAAAATTTTATCATCTCTAATTATCACTATCTAGAGTTTAGCTGGTCAATATCTAGCTGTTTCAAAGTTTGAAAATACTCTATCCTTTCCAACTTTGAATCAGGTAAAAATTTGGTAAATGTGGATTTTATATCTTCATTCATCAATGAAACTCAGTACTGACCCAGACAGAAACTATGGCTCTATACCTATAACTTCTGAGAGGCTGATTACCATCTGGGAGTCCCCTGTCCTCTGGGTTAAGCATTCTCTGAAGGTGTTATCTTTTCCCACTGCCCCCTACTCCAACTTACATGATCAAACATGTCCAAATGAACCTTAGTCTCCGATAAATATTGTCTACTGTATTTTACTTTCCAATAGTCTAGTAAACCTGTCAGGAAGAAAATTAAATTAGCTCACAATACATTGTTGCAGGCAAACCCACAGGGCATTGCACTGCTTGCTGCTCTCTCACGGATGCTCCCAGAGCTTCGTATTCATTGTGCTTTACTTTGGGAATTGCTCATCTTCAGATTTTGCTGGCTTACTGAATTGATGATACTTGATAGTTTCCTAGCTCTCATGGGTTCATCAATTCTCCTTTGAAATTTTATTCTTTCCTGCCCTCTAATATTTGTGATCATTCTTCTTCCTCTTCTGGGTGAATTATTCACACAGAATAATTATTCTTATAATTATTCCCTTGAGTGACTTTTGTAACGCAGGCTTGGTAGACACAAACCACTTTACGTATCCTTATCTTGGAGGGTTCTAACTTCTCCATAGAGATTGAAGGATAGGTTTGCTGGATATGGTATTCTTGGTTTGCAGTTATTCTCTCTCAGAGTTTGAATTATATTGCTCCATGCTTTCTTGGCTTTTAGGGTTTGTGTTGAAAGGTCTGAGGTGATGGTGTTTACTTTTGTGTGTAAGCTGGTGTTTTTCTCTTGCGGCTTTCAAGTATCCTTTGTTCTCCAGTTTTGGCATTTTATTTATGATATTGTGTGGGGTTGGTTCTCTTCTGGTCATGTCTATTTGGAGTTTGAAATACCTCCTATACATGGGTATCTATATCATTGCATAGAGTTGGGAAATTTTCTGCTATGATTTCATTGAATAGGTTTCCTATGCCTTTAGTTTGTATTTCAGTTCCTTCTTCTATACTGTGAATTCTTAGGTTTGGCCTTTTGGTCATGTTTCAGAGTTCTGGTATGTTGTAAGTGTATGTTTTCATTTTTTCTTTGTGATTGTTTATGTGCAATACCTGCTCAATCTTCCCCTCCATCTCTGATATTCTTCCTTGTGTTTGAGCTTCTCTGGTGACAATACCATCACTGTGTTTTTTATTTGATTTTTTTTGAGGTTTTTCATTTGTAAAATTTCTACTTGATTATTTTCCATAATTTGTATTTCCTTGCTGAATTCCTCTTTCATGTTGCTGACTTTCTTGAATGGGTCTTGGGTTTGTTTCCTAACTTCATTTATCTGTTTATTCGAATCCTGTTTGAGGTCAGTGACCTCAAAAAAGATTTAATAGTAGGCTTATGAATTCTCTCTCAGACATTTCAGCAAATTCATTATCTTTGGATTTAGTTGTTGAGTTGTGAGGTTTGGAGAGAAGACATTGCTTTAGTTTTTCATATTTAAATTTCTACACTGTGATTTGTGTATCTGTTGTTCTAAGTTTCTCTTTTACTCCCTTGCATAAATGGAGAAACTTCTGCAGAGGCAAGGTTAACAATTCAGGAATTAATCAAGTGTTTGAATAAGAAACAATTGGTACTCTTATCTGTCTCTCCTACTAAGGTTGTATGGGATCACCCCTCTGTTTCTTAGGGGGATGATCTAGGAGCTTAACACTAGTTGAAATGTATAGGATTGGAAATTGTATAATATAGGGGATGGGAGTGGGGAAAGGAGAGGAGTGGAAAGGTAGAAAGAAGGGGAGGGAGGGGTAGAAGATAATAGTGTGAGAGAGCTCTTGAGGTGGAGGCCTTGGCTTCCTCTCCCTCTAGAAGAGCTGGGGCTTGAGCCACAGTTGTTCCTTGACTTACTTTGTTGTCTTTCTGCTTCTCTGTATTTTTAATCTGTCCTGTCCCTCTCTGTGGCTCTCAGTGTTCTTCCTCTCTTTGGCTTTTTTGTATGTAGTCTCTTCATTATCCATACTTTTATTCATGGGCTCCAGTGGGGAAAGCTTCTCCTCTGCCATCTTGTCCTTCCTTCCTTGGTTCAGCTCTTAAAGACTGCTCCCTCTTTTCCGAAGTGAAGGCATCTTGACGCTTCCCATTCTTGATTCCCTCCCATTTGTCCTTCTGCTCCTCATAGCTCAGGCACCCACACCCCCCAGCCTGGTCCCCTTATCACCACCTGGAAAAGACACTTAGAACCCATGGGTCTGAGTTTTGACCTCCACAGAGTTCAGTGGGTTTCTTACCCCATCATTTTCTATTAAAGGTTTTATTAGATTTCTGAGAAGCCTGTCGCAGTGCTGGCTCATATTAAGTAGATTTTTCCACATGAACTTCTGGCAAACAACATGGTTTCCCAAACTTGTATTTTTATAGTTGATTTTTTAAAAATCCCAAAGCAGAGCGCTCATTAATCCTTGTTCCACAAACATTCTTGCTTCCTACACATTATTCTTATCTCTCCTGGTCATTTAATGTGAAGTCTCTCAAATATATGATGGTATAAATCTGATAAGCATATGCCATTGTCCACTCATTAACAATGAGTTAGGCCTGTAAGAGCTTGGAGAGTCCCCAGACCCTTAATATGGTGCTCTTTATGTATCATTGTTCAGATGACATCTACTCCACATTTCTTTGGTTTTCTCATGGGGCCATTTTAAAAAGATTTGTACTAAGCTTTGATAGAATCCATACATGTATATTAATTATATAAATTCCCTTTGAATCATGCAAGCTACCTTTTTTTAAAAAATAAACTTCCAAATTCTTATAAAACTATTTTGATCAATTCTTAACTTACTCTTTTCCCCCAGTTATCTTTAGAGAGAATGAGGATTGCTTTTGGCTTTCTACATAGGTGGGAGAGAGGGGTCAGGCTCAGGAGACATGCCTGGTCCATTCTTTTCAGTGTTCACATGCCACATGCACATAACATCATGTATTAGTTTTCTCTTGCTGTGTATAAGTTGTCCTACAGTGTAGTGGATTAAAACAAGGAAACTTGATTATCTTACTGTTTCTAAAGGTGAGGGTCTTAGGAGTGACTTTGCTAGGTGGCTGGGTCTTGAGTTGTCTCATGACGCTGAGGTCAGTTTGTTAGTTGGGCTGCAGTCAGTATTCTGAGGCCATTCTGAGGCTGGGGCTGCTTCAGGTGTACCTTTCCACAGGCTGTGTGAGTGACCTGTAGATAGGGACACACCTTACTCCAGGATGAGAGACCCAGAATGGACAAAGTGCCACAGAAGCTTCACCCCTTTATGACTTAGTCTCTGATGTCACACACTCATGCTTCTGCTTTATTCAGTTCAAGTGACTCACTAAACCTAGGCCAGCGGGAGCAGAATTAGATCCCACCTCAGATAGTGAAGAGTGACAAAAAACTGTGGACATATTGAGAAATCACTACACATCAAATACTGAAAATTTTCTTTCCAATGCAATTAACTATTTATAGCATTGTGTGCAGGTTATTTACACTAAAAAAATAGCCATGGGTTTGTGATCAGGAAGGTGTGGGCAAAAATATAGCTGGAACATTTAATCTAGTTTAGAAAGCTTTCCTCTGGTCAATACTCATGGCTCCCATAGAAATCACGGTCCTCCTGATTACCTTTTGGAGATCTTTAGAGATGGATATCTTCTTTCTCAGCATGTAATCATCTGTTTGTGCATGTTAGAATGGTAATAGGAGAATAGAACTTGGTGTGGGTTCAATAAGAGCCCATAAAGGCTTTGCTGAAAATGTGTAAGTTGGTTTAGAATCACCTTTTTTCATGCTTCATTTCTTGTTTTTTAAATGAACATTTAATTTTAGAAAAACTACTAACATACTACAGAGAATTCCATGTACTCCAAGTTTGCTTATTTTTAACATTTTCAATATGCATGACTTATTTGTAACAGTGCAGCAATATTGATCCATTATCATGAACTAAAGTCCATATATACTTCATATTTGCTTGTTTTTAATTTATGTACCCTTTCTGTCCCAGGATCTTGCATTATATTTAGTTGTGTCTCCACAGGCTCCTTTTTGGCTGTGACAGTTTTTCAGAATTTGCTTGGTTTTGGTGACCATACAATTTTGAGTATTGGCTAGGTATTTTGCAGATTTTTCTTCTGTTTCCTTTTCTATTAGGAGTTAGATGTTTTTCTCATGACAGGGCTGGAGTTACAGGTTTGGGGCACAGAGATAATTTTCCATTTTCATCACATCACATCTAGGTTGCACTCCATGAACATGAATTATCATGCTGGTGTGGACCTTGATCTCTTGGCTGGTATTGCTTGCCAGGTTTCTCCACTGTGAAGTGAATGCCCTACCCTCCTGTCCTCTCTAGAAAGATGACATGTGCAGAGCTGACACTTATGGAATGGAGAGTTATGCTTTGCCTCCTTTAAGTGAAATATCTACATAAATTATTTGGAATTCTTCTGCATAGGATTTTTGTGTGTGCATGTGTGACCGAGGTTTGAACTTGGCTTTGTGCTTGTAAAGCAGGTACCCTACCACTTGAACCACACCTCAAGTCCATTTTGCTGTTAGAGATGGGGTCTCATGAACTATTTGCCAGGGCTGGCCTTGAACTGCAGTCTTTCCAATATCAGCCTCCCAGGTAGATAGGATTAAAGGCAAGTGCCACCGTTGCCCAGCTTGCATAGGAAATTTGTCTCTTATTCCCATTTTAAAAATTTCTTTAACAATTCATGTATTTATATTAATATAGACACCTGGCACTTATTTTATACTTTGAGTTAAGTTCAGTATCACCTTATTTTGTGGTCAACTTCTCTCTGACTTTGTCTAATGTATGGATACATCCAGCACCAGCTTGTGTATTTCCATCCCAGGGCTTGGAGAACAGCATTAGAAAGCAAGATCAGGGTGCTGTGTGCTTATTGCATTTTGGATGACTTCACTTCTAGGCCCTTTCAGCTTTCAGAGCAAGGAGATATGTGTGTGTAGTAACCCATTTATAAATATTTCTCCGTAAATGATTCTATATAAAACTAGCTGTATCTATTTTAAGCAAAAGGAGTTCATACTGATGTCTTCTACTCTCACTTATTACCACATGGACCATTCTACCCTTTATTCTTTGCATACATGTAACGTCCCACCTCAACAGTGAGAAGCCAGGCTCCTAACCACCTGTCACCCATGACTTCATTGTCCAGTTCTAGTATGTGTTTCCAGATAAACACCTTTATCAGCTAATGAGGACTCTATGGACGATATCTTTCTGCTTTGTATTACAGAATCCATTCACTTTTTGCTTAGGTCAGTGCCTTTTTCCTCCATCCTGTTCACTGAAATATTTGAATTTTGGTTAGTCTGATTTAATATGAGTTTCAACTCAAAGTATTTCGATAAAGATGAATAAGTGACTGAACCCTGGGATAAAATTTGGAGATTTCTTCATTGCTACTTAAAATAATCCTGCTATGTTTCAGAGTTTGAAAAGTTGACATTAGCTACTCATGGATTTCATCAAACAGGGTTTGGGGGAAAACAAAAACTATGTGGCTATTTTTAGCTTTCATAAGGTCAATGATAACTAAGTGTGTGTCTGGATAAAATAGAAAGAAAGAGGAAAACGTGGGTTGGCTGGTAAACTGTGTTCTGTGGCTTGTATGGAAGTATGCGGAGTTATTGTATTCTTAGTAACACTGTTTGTGCAAAGGAGAAAATGATAATAATCTTGATCCAGAAGGTAATGCATGCATTTTGCTGCTATGGAGCCTTGAATGCAGGTGAGACAGTGGTGAGATACTTGCTATGCTAGGGCATTTTATATGTGTCTTTTTTTGACTTTTTTTTCTCTTGTAGCTGGGGTTTGAACTCAGGGCTAGGCAGGTGTTCCACATAATATTTATGTTCCTTGAGTTGAAAAAATTGTTCCAGGGATTTCCTTTCATATTCCTCCTTTTTGTCCCTTGTAATGAACTAAATCAGCGTTAGCATGTATGTGTGTGTGCACATGTGTGTGTTTGTGTTGTGTTACAGGATTTTGTGCTTGCTAATCAAGTACTCTACCACTTGAATCATGCCTCCAGCCCTTTTTCTTTTGTTTTTGGGAAAGGAATTACTAATTTTGCCTGGGAGGGCCTTGAACTCACAATCCTCCTTTCTCTACCTCCTGAGTAGCTGGGATTACAGATGTATGTCACCATGCCCAGCAAGTCAGTCTTCTTGGAAAAAAAAAAAAGCAAGCCAGGATAATGAGTTCCTTGGAACACTCCTGACAGAGCTCAAGCCCTGGTATTCTTAATATGTGTGTGCCATGGTGAAAAGTCTATCCCTTAATGCTTATGATACTGTGAGGTGGTAGCTTTCTTCAGATTAGGCACGAATCACATTCCACCTGCTGGTGTCCTCCTTCACTTTCTTTTTTGTAAGCATCTAAGGTTAGAGAGAAGGCTCACTCTTAGTTTGTCCACACTGATGTTCACTGATTTCCCAATACCAGGTGTTTATTGTTCCTCCCAATATTTGCACTTTCAGGCAAAAGAATAAGGAAGAATGCCACTAGAATTTTCCAAATTTCTCTTTATCCAAAATGTCTGTCTTGTCAAGTTATCAATTAGTCAGTAACTCACTCTTCAGTGCCTCTTCTATTTCTAATCTGAGCCTTTTTATTCTCCAGCTTGAAAATTCCCTCTTTAAATTAGCAATGGCTCCTTGTGGACATTGCTGTGACATGCATGGACCTGTGTTATGGACCCTGAAAGTTTTTGCCTATTTCACAAAATATATCTTGTGATGATGATGGAAAGTCCCATGCTGTAGGATGACTGCTTTTGACACTCCTGCTTATGTAGGTATTCTCTTCCATCATAGACTTGTAACTAACTTGCTAATAATACCTTCCCCTAATGACTTCCTGGCAAGCTGGAGGCTTCTCAGTGTCATGGTATATGCCATCCTGTTCTTAGGAGCTTGGCTATACAAACATCTCAATGTCAGATGCTTGATTACATCACCACAATTCTAGTTCTTCCTATTTCATTAAGGAATGGATATGTGTAAATACTTCCTAGGTTCAGTGTTTCATTTTTATTTTAGTTTTTTCAGTACTGGGGTTTGAACTCAGGGCCTACACCTTGAACCACTCCACCAGCCCTTTTTTGTGTTTTCTTTTCTTTTTTTTTTCAAGATAGGGTCTCAAGAAATATTTGCCCAGGCTGGCTTTGAACCATGATCCTCCTGAACTCTGCCTCCTGAGTAGCTAGGATTATAGGCATGAGCCACCCATGCCCAGCTTCAGTGTTTCATTTTAGGGGTCTTTTTCTCCTATATATCTTACTGTATTGAGAACTTCCAAAGATCTTGGAATAAGGATGCAAATAACTCTGGGGTATTTGTTCCTGTCAGGTCCTCTTTTCTTTCTTCTGCTTCTTTTTCTCAGTACTGGAGTTTGAGGTCAAGGCCTCTTGCTTACTAAGCAGGTACTCTATTACTTGAGCTATGCCTCCAACCCTTTTTGCTCTGGTTATTTTGGAGATAGGATCTTGCTTTTTGCCTAGATTGGCCTGAACCACAATCCTCCTATTTTACACTTCCTATCATAGCTGGGATGACAGATGTGCACCTGTCATCCAGCTTTTTTTCTATTAAGATGGGGCCTCATGAATTATTGTTTTTGGTTGGGCTGGATGTCCTGGAATCTCTATCCTCTTTATCTCAGCCTCCATGTAGCTTGGGATGACAGGCATGTGCCACCGCACCCAGCTGTTGGTTGAGATGGGGTCTTGTGAACTATTTTCCTGGGCTGGCCTGGAACCATGATCCTCTGAATCCTAGCCTCCCAAGTAGCTACAGGTGTGAGTGACAGGTATCTTTTCTCTCTCTTTCTTTTTTTCTTTCCTCCCTTCCTTCCTCTCTCCTTGCCTCCCCCTTCCTTACTTCCTTTTTTCCTTCCTTCCTTCCTTCCTCTCTTTTGTTCTCTCAACTGAGGTTTGAACCCAGGACTATGCACTTGCAAAGTAGGCACTCAACCATTTGAGCCATGCCTCCAGTCCATTTTGCTCTGGTTATATTTTAGAGATGGGTGTCTCATGAACTATTTGCCCAGGATAGCCTTGAATTGTGATCGTCTTGATCTCAGCCTCCCTATTAGCTAGGATTACAGACATGAGCCACCAGTGCCTGGCTGTCTTTTCTTGATAAGCTCTGGGTTATGGTTGCCATCAACACTGGAGCCAACACTTGCTGTAATGAGAATACGGTGGATAGGCTAGTCATCTGCCTCTAGCCCCCATTTTTCTTTTTCTTTTTTTCTTTTTTTTCTTTTATTATTCATATGTGCATACAAGGCTTGGTTCATTTCTCCCCCCTGCCCCCACCCCCTCCCTTACCACCCACTCCGCCCTCTCCCTCTCCCTCCCACCCCCTCAATACCCAGCAGAAACTATTTTGCCCTTATTTCTAATTTTGTTGTAGAGAGAGTATAAGCAATAACAGAAAGGAACAAGGGTTTTTGCTGGTTGAGATAAGGATAGCTATACAGGGCATTGACTCACATTGATTTCCTGTGCGTAGGTGTTACCTTCTAGGTTAATTCTTTTTGATCTACCCTTTTCTCTAGTTCCTGGTCCCCTTTTCCTATTGGCCTCAGTTCCTTTTAAGGTATCTGCTTTAGTTTCTCTGCGTTAAGGGCAACAAATGCTAGCTAATTTTTTAGGTGTCTTACCTATCCTCACCCCTCCCTTGTGTGCTCTCGCTTTTATCATGTGCTCAAAGTCCATTCCCATTGTTGTGTTTGCCCTTGATCTAATGTCCACATATGAGGGAGAACATACGATTTTTGGTCTTTTGGGCCAGGCTAACCTCACTCAGAATGATGTTCTCCAATTCCATCCATTTACCAGCGAATGATAACATTTCGTTCTTCTTCATGGCTGCATAAAATTCCATTGTGTATAGATACCCATTTTTCAATTCTTGTGATTCTCTAGTTATCCAAGCCAGAAATTAAGGAGCTGTCCTCAACTCATGACCAGTACCTTCTTTCATATTGAATTTGCCAAAATTCTGCAGGTATTTTGTCCTCAATATTTCTGTCCTCAGTATTGAGGATAACAGATGTAGCTTCATCTCTGTTACTATTGCCTTAATTTCAACCTTCTTCAAATCTCACTGGACACTATAACCATGTGCTATAGTTTGAATGTGTTCCCCAAAAGTTCATGTGTTGGAAACTTGATGTCCAAATTCAGATGTCTATGGTATTTGGAGGTGGAAATCTTTGGAAGACAAGTAGAATTAGATGAAGTCATAAGGATGGGACCACTATAATTGGATTAGTGGCTTTATAAAAGAGGTGATTCACTGATGTAATCTTGCTAACAGAGAAAACCAGAGAAAGAGGAGGGAGGGGAAGAGATGGCTGGTTGTGAGGAACTGTTAAAAAGATTTTAAAAGAAGAGGAATAGAGACCTGAGCCAGCCCACTTTGCTCTTGCCATGTGATTCCCTCCTCTGTATTATGGTGTGGCAGAAGGCTCTCATCAGATGTCAAGCAATGCAGCACCATGCTGTGACTTCCCTGCCTTCATTTGCTGAGACAAATGAAATTCTGCTCTTATAAATTACCTGAACTCAGTTATTTTGTTATAGCAAAAGAAAATGGACAAAGATACCATTTAACCCTGTTTTTTTCTCTTCAAATCCATCTGTCAGAAGTTTCCAAAGTGATTTACCATTTCTTGCTTCTTATGGCAATGATATGTTCCCAAGATTTTGTGTGACTGTCCTTGTTTACTTCCTGAGCTGTGTTTCAACACTTCCCACCTCAAGCGTGTCTCTCTGAAATTGCACCATCAAATCTAGTAGCCACCAGCAGAGTAGGCAGAGCACTTGTGGCTGTGGCCAATCCAAGTTAAGATTCACTATCAGCAAGCAGTGGACTCTGAAAATATGTCTTGTGGTTTCTATATTGGTTACCTATTGAAATCGTAACATTTTGGAAATACGTGATTAATAAAATATTTGAATGTTGATCTTACCAGTTTCAATTTTTTTAAGTGTGGGTACTAAAAATTTTAAACTTGTATCAGTGGCTTGTATTTGTGACTTATGTTAGGTTTCTGATGGATACTGTCATCCTAGACCAAACCCTGAAACATTCAAACCCTTAAATTTTGTACCTAATTTACTGATTTTCAAGATTGAGTTAAGGAATTCCTCTTTGAGCTTCCACTGTGTACTTGCTTACGATTGCCATAAGACATAGATGACATGTTAGATAGTGTGTTTATCTCCTCTGCTAACAGCATCAAGGTGTGTTTATTTTTTATCCCAAGCCCCCACTACATACACATAATACACATAGAATAAGTGACAGAACTGCATCATAAAATAGTGTTCCAAGCCATACAAGAACAGAAGAGCATACTATCATTTTGCAGGTTATAAAATTTAAATGCCCATGTAATTGAACCTTATAAACATATTATGCCTACCTTGTGAATATACACACATGGAGCTAGGAATAATTAGTAAGAATTTATGATAACAATGGATGTAATAAGAGGTAGATCTGTTTATCGAGTAGAGAGGTCACACAGAAGAACGCACATGGTATACGGGACTTCACTGGCACATGTTGCTGACTCTGGAATGCTTCCATCATGGCAGCAGTTATTTGTGTGGGCTGATAAATCTTTAAGGTAATCTCAGTTTCATTGTTACGTGAAGCTTGGTTGCCATTATTTAAAACATGTGGTTCTTGACAAGTTAAATGTCCCAAAATATTTAAAAATAACAAACATGGTATTTTCTTAAAAGTCTTAGGCTCCCAAGCATTCTTCTACAAAATTTCCCTGAATATTCTAATGAGTACCTGCTCTCCTCCTCCCATTCCTTCTGCTCTACCATGGAATAAAAGCCTTCCAATTTTCCTACAGGGACTCTAACCTCCCCACATCAGTCCCTTTGGGGACAACCTTGACTTGGGGAAATCACAACCTCATCTTCCCATCATGGCAGTCCATTTATCTCCTCACAATATTTAGTTCAGGGATGGACTTGAAGCCTAAGTGTGGCCGATATGTGCCAGGAATCTGCTCAAGCTATGGGAGAAGCAGTTCTCTCTCTCCTTTGATAGTTCTGACTATAAGGACTATGGCGGCTTGGAGTGATGTTTGTCTCCAAGGTGAGAACCAATTGGTCTCCCATGTTATATGGCTAGTTTAAGTTGGAGTCTGACATGTGTACTCA
Organism: Castor canadensis; assembly: GCF_047511655.1. Lineage (NCBI taxonomy): Eukaryota > Metazoa > Chordata > Mammalia > Rodentia > Castoridae > Castor > Castor canadensis. Next base: position 102,636,313 of record NC_133388.1, on the reverse strand, counting down.
CAACCTCCTGGAATGACACCAAAATGAATCTGAAGGTGTGTCTCCTTCGAGGCTTTTTGTCCCCTTGTTACCTGGGACCAGTGTTCCCTCAGATTGATCCCATGCAGTAGGTGCAGGACAGCATGTAGAGAGCAGGCAGGTAAAGCTCAGCCCCTGAACCCAGAGTGCATAGGTTCACCACCTGTCTCTGGCATTTTCTACCAATTAACTTGGTCTCTTATATGAGTTCAGTTTCCTCATCTTTAATAAAAAAATTTGCCCCACAGGTTTTGCCCAAAGATTGAGATAACACCCATACAGCACTTTGCATAAGATTTGGCCCAAAGTATTCAATAAATGCTACCTGTAAAAGCGATGATGATATTCTGATAATTCCTCCTGCGCCTTCTTAGGTCTCTGAGGACAGCTGAATTTGGGGATTCAAGATGGAAACTCTCCATGAATCAAGCTCTTGTCTTGTAGCTTCTACCTAAGCAACTCTCTCTTCAGTGTCTTGCCAGCGGACAGTCCGTTAGCATGTAGATCTGGGGTTTACGAGTGTCACAAGTCAACAGCCAGATTTAAGAAGACAATTTGAAACTTCCTATAATTCTTTCTGCAAAATGCAAGCCCTGGGAAATAGTTCTGCCATACACAGCCACCTCCTTAAAATACATTGTTAATATCTCACAAGTGATGGATGTGTCAGCCTTTAAAACAAAGTGCTACTAAATATATATAAGCATACAGGTATGCACACATGTACTGTAATGGTGATTACATGGACGTGAAGCCTAGGCTTGCTTTTTGACAGCAGATGAGCCTAAAGCAAGCCAGTTCTTTCCTGCCTGTCTGCTTGACAAATGGTTAACATCTCCTTTGGTTGTAAGCTTTTAGGAGTAGTGGGAAAAAGTTTTCATTTTAAAACTTCAACAATTAGACACATGGCCTTAATAGTGCTTCTCATTCTAACTGAAGCCCAGTGACTGGGTTGGGGGGGGTAGGGTGGGGGACTGATTGTGGGCTAATTGCCTTCAAAAGTAACTTTTGAAGAGCAAATTGCTAGCTGGTCCCTGCAGGGCAACCTAAGAGAAAAACCTCAGCAACCACTTGGGTCAAGGAAGCGGCACAGTCCTTTCCAAAGTTGCTGAACTAACCCCTTTGTATTTAAGTGATTCATCTTGATAAAGTTAAGTGGGAATTCAGACTTTTCAAGATTTTCATGCTTTTATCTTTTGTGTGATTGGGAACATTCTAGAGTGTTGTGAAAATGTGTCTGGCTGTCCTGCACTTGGAAGGCTCCACTTATCTCCCTGGGAAATGTCAGCTGGATTTCTCATGGCTCTGGGATCCTTCACTGTCCAGCTGGGCACCCTGGAATGTCCAGCTCTGCAATCCAAGTGGCTCTGTTCTTAATCCTGGGAGGCAGAAGCGCCGTGGAGACGGAGAAGTTAGCTCTGAGGAGCCGGGTTAGCATTTCATGTGGTTCTGGACAGTCACCGATATGTAGGACTGAAGTAAAGCCTAAGGATTCCTCTTCTGCCCCTTCTCATCTGTAGATAACAAATCTGAGGCCTGCAAACACTCCTGTGTGCTGAGGTCACACAGCAGTGGATGGCAGAGCTAGGCTGAAAGGCAGGTCCCCTGCCTGTAGGGCTGGTGTGCTTCCCTTGGAAGGCTTCAGTAACATCTCCTGATGGGCACAAAAAGAGGCAAATAGAAAATGTTCACATGAGATTACATATTTGGGGAAAAAAATGAAACACATCTCTCCAAATGCACAAAAGCTAAAAACCATCTGTGTTAGTCAGCTTTGTAGTACTGTGACATAGTATCTGAGATAACTTCTAAGGAGGAAAATCTTATTTTGACTCATGGTTTCAGAGGGTTCAGTCCATTGTCACTTGGCCTGTGGTTTTAGGTGTGTGGAGCTATCATGGTGGTAGCACGTGCCAGAGAAGGCTGTTCACATCCTGGTAAGGGGCTAGGATCCAAACATCCCTTTCCAAGGCATACCCCAATGAACTAACTTCCTTCCATTGAACTCCACCTCCTTTAGGAAAAGGTTTTGCCACCTCCCAACAAAAATGCCACAGTCTGGGGAAGCAAGCCTTTAATACATGGGCCTTTTGGATACATTCTAGATCCAAACTATGTCACCATCACTTCCTCTTGAATCTGTGTGATACAAGAATTCTCTCACACTAGACCTGAGCAGAGCTTCTTGTTTCCGTGGAAGTGTGTGCAGCTGGGTCCTGACTGCAGGTGGCACAGCAGCGGCCCCAGATTGCTGTGTTAGCGTGGTTTTGTATGCAAGTGCTACTGAGTACCTTATGTCTCTGTACAGCAAGGTAAAAATGGATCCATTCACTTTGCTCATAGTTTGTTTTAGATATACCTATTGGAAAGAGATTAAATTGTCTTAAGTTCTGAATTCATTTGAACTATGTGAAAAAAAAAGTGTAGAACTAAAGTGAAAATAAAACTGTAGAACTTTGAAATTCTTAAGATAGACCAGTGGAGCTCTCCTCGAAGCCGAGTTCCTGAGAGTCAGAAACTAATTTAACGAAGAATGAAAAACAATTTTACATGAATTCCATAAAAGATGGACTTTAGAGTTGAGAAGAACAGTCCTCAGCTGCATAAATTGGATGAGCAAACCCTGATTTGGTGAGTGTTTAAAGCATGAATGAGACATTTGTGGCCAAGAAACCATGGGAGACCTGCCAGAGAGAGGAGCTTCCAGGTGTGGGGTGAAGGATGGTTGCAGTTTGTTTTAAGCACAATTAACTCCATGGGTTTTTCTAAACCAGAATAGTTTTGCATCCTTACTTGTTTCATAGCTATCACATGCTAATGCCTGCAAAAATGCAATTTTCATTTTATAGAATTTAATAGAATGCTTCTATTCACACTATTCATTTGATCCTTATAATAGTCCTATATGGGGACTGTAAATAAACAAGCCAGGTGGGCTGGAGAGCCTCTGGCGGGAGCGGGGGCGCATGCCCAGCAACCAGGAGCGGGGAAGCTTGTGAGAATGGCGGAGGGAGAAAAACTCCACAGGAGAGGAGGGAAGACCCACTTCCCACGTGAACTGTAAACAAACATGGAGGCCGGCAGGAGCAGCAGCACCACCCAGTAACCAGGAGCAGGAAAGCTTGTGAAAGTGGCGGTGGGAGGAGAAGTGCACAGGAGAAGGGGAAGACCCACCTTCCACATGAACTGTAAATAAACACGCAGGCCTGAGAATGCGGGTGCAGTGTCACCTTTCCCAGTGCTTGGAAAGGGGAAAGCTTGTAGCAGAGGCTTGCGCACAGGAGAAATCTGAGCAACAAAGCCTGCGGGTCCAGGTGAGTGCTAAGCTCACCCCAGAGAGCTGCATAAATAATGCCTCCAGCAACAGCAGGCTGACAACAGTGGGTAGGCAAGCCACAGTTGCAGAAACCATTCTCAGAACTGTCTCCAGACTCTTTTTTTTTTTTCTTTGTCTCCCTACCTTTGATGAGAGAACAACCGAATTATACCTGCAAGCTGAAAAACTTACTGAAACTGTATTGCATTTGAACTTGGGACACTTGGTGGGGTTATTTTTGTGCGTGTGTGTGTGTAGTTTTGTTCTTTATGCATCCCTTTTGATGAGACAACTCCAGAACAACATCTGAGGCACCATCTCCAGGATTGGAGACTGTGACTTCACTGTATTTGAACTTGGAGGTTTTTTGGTTTTTTAAAATTTTCTATTTTTTCATTTTATTTTAATACATTTTTATAAATAGATTTTTCTTTCATTTACTTATTTTTTATTTTTATTCTTACCTTTTTTTTATTTTTTATTTTCAATCCTCTCTCTGTCTCTCTAATGTCTGTTCAGCTTACTGTCGATTAGTACACTAAAGCTCCCTGTTTATACCTTTGAAATCTTCTTGTCTGACACCTTGTTCTGTTTTCTCCCTCCAGTCTGTGTATTTGTTTTTCCCATTTCTTTAACTTCTTGCTTTCCATCTCAGCTCATCCTTCCATTCTAAATATTACCATTGTTACTATTACAAGCTAGAAAATACTTAATTGCACACAGTACAGGGACAGTAATAACACCAAAGACAATGATGGGAAGACAGAAAAAACAGGGAAACCAGTTTCCCCACAGCAAAAAATTAGTACAGGAACCAGAGGGAAATGAAGAAAACAGAAACTCAGATCCAGACTCCAACAAAATGAAGATAAACTATGCCAAAGGACCCAATGAAGCCCACAAGAATAATTTAAAATAAGACATACTACAAGTACTCAATGAGAATTTTATAGAGATGATACTGGATTGGGTCAACCAAAATGTACAGGAGACACTCAAGAAATTCCAAGACAACAAAAATAGAGAATTTGAAAAAGAAAAAGAAGAAATAAAGGAAACCATAGAAGCACTGTATAAACACCAAAGTGAAACAGAGAACACGATGAATAAACAGATAAACAAACTCTGGACAAAAATAGACAATATAAAAGAGGAAAACAGCCAGGATATGGAAAACCTCAGGAAAAAGAACGAAACAGAACTGCAAAACAAAACGGAAGGCCAATCCAGCAGAATAGAACAAACAGAAGACAGAATCTCAGAACTTGAAGATGAAATGGTAATTAAAGGAAAAACCAAAGAACTATTAATTAAACAACTCAAGACACGTGAAAAGAAAATGCAAGAACTCACCGACTCCATCAAAAGACCAAACTTGAGAATCATGGGCATCGAAGAAGGAGAAGAGGTGCAAGCGAAGGGAATGTGTAATATATTTAACAAAATAATAACGGAAAATTTCCCAAATCTAGAGAAAGATATTCCCATACAGATGCAAGAGGCCTCCAGGACACCAAACAGACCAGATCAAAATAGAACTATCTCACGACATATCATCATTAAAACAACAAGTTCAGAAACTAAGGAAAGAATATTGAAGGCTGTAAGAGAGAAAAAACAAGTAACATACAAAGGTAAACCCATCAAAATCACAGCAGACTTCTCAACAGAAACATTAAAAGCAAGAAGAGCATGGGGTGAGATCTTCCGGGCACTGAATGAAAATAACTTCAACCCCAGGATACTCTACCCAGCAAAGGTATCATTCAAAATAGATGGAGCAATAAAAGTCTTCCATGATAAGCAGAAACTAAAACAATATGTGACCACAAAGCCACAACTACAAAGGATTCTTCAAGGGATTCTGCACACAGAAAGTGAAACCCAACTTAACCATGAAAAGACAGGCAGCACCAAACCACAGGAAAAGAAAAAGCAAGAAAGTAGAGAGTAACCTCAACTTAGATACACACAATCAAACCTTCAAACAACTAAGACAACTAAATGACAGGAATCACCACATACCTATCAGTACTAACACTTAATGTTAATGGACTTAATTCACCCATCAAAAGACACCGCTTAATGAAATGGATTAAAAAGGAAGATCCAACAATTTGTTGCTTACAGGAGACCCATCTCACTGACAGAAATAAACATAGGCTTAGGATGAAAGGCTGGAAGAAGATTTACCAAGCCAATGGCCCCCGAAAACAGGCAGGAGTAGCAATACTTATCTCTGACAAAGTAGACTTCAAACCTACATTGATCAAACAAGATAAAGAAGGACATTCCATACTAATAAAAGGGGAAATAGACCAAAAGGAAATAATTATCAACCTGTATGCACCCAATGTCAACGCACCCAATTTCATCAAACATACCCTGAAAGACCTAAAAGCATATATAAACACCAACACAGTGGTTGTGGGAGACTTTAACACCCCATTATCATCAATAGATAGGTCATCCAAACAAAAAATCAATAAAGAAATCCAAGATCTAAAATATGCAATAGATCAAATGGACCTAGTAGATGTCTACAGAACATTTCATCCAACCTCTACACAATATACATTCTTCTCAGCAGCCCATGGAACCTTCTCCAAAATAGATCATATCCTAGGGCACAAAGCAAGTCTCAGCAAATACAAGAAAATAGAAATTATACTGTGCATACTATCTGACCACAATGCAGTAAAAGTAGAACTCAACAACAAAAGTAAAGACAAAAAACATGCAAACAGCTGGAAACTAAACAACTCATTACTTAATGAAGAATGGATCATTGATGCAATAAAAGAGGAAATTAAAAAGTTCCTGGAAGTCAATGAAAATGAAAACACAACCTACCGGAACCTATGGGACACAGCAAAGGCAGTCCTGAGAGGAAAGTTTATAGCCATGAGTGCATATACTAAAAAGACTGAAAGATCCCAAATCAATGATGTAATGATACATCTCAAACTCCTAGAAAAACAAGAACAAGCAAATCCCAAAACAAATAGAAGGAGAGAAATAATAAAAATAAGAGCTGAAATCAACGAAATAGAAACCAAAAAAAAACCATACAAAGAATTAATGAAACAAAAAGTTGGTTCTTTGAAAAAATAAACAAGATCGATAGACACCTGGCAAACCTGACTAAAATGAGGAGAGAAAAAACCCAAATTAGTAGAATCAGGAATGCAAAACAGGAGATAACAACAAACACCATGGAAGTCCAGGATATCATCAGAGACTACTTTGAGAACCTATATTCAAATACATTTGAAAATCTAAAAGAAATGGACAGATTTCTAGATACATATGATCATCCAAAACTGAACCAAGAGGAAATTAATCACCTGAATAGACCTATAACACAAAATGAAGTTGAAGCAGCAATCAAGAGTCTCCCCAAAAAGAAAAGTCCAGGACCTCATGGATTCTCTGCTGAATTCTATCACACCTTTAAAGAAGAACTGATACCAACCCTCCTTAAACTGTTCCATGAAATAGAAAGGGAGGGAAAACTGCCAAACACATTTTATGAAGCCAGTATTACACTTATCCCAAAACCAGGCAAAGACACCTCCAAAAAGGAGAACTATAGGCCAATCTCCTTAATGAACATTGATGTAAAAATCCTCAACAAAATAATGGCAAACTGAATTCAACAACACATCAAAAAGATTATTCACCACGACCAAGTAGGCTTCATGCCAGGGATGCAGGGGTGGTTCAACATACGAAAATCAATAAACGTAATAAACCACATTAACAGAAGCAAAGACAAAAACCACGTGATCATCTCAATAGATGCAGAAAAGGCCTTTGATAAGATCCAACACCATTTCATGATAAAAGCTCTAAGAAAATAAGAATAGAAGGAAAGTACCTCAACATTATAAAAGCTATATATGACAAACCTACAGCCAGCATTATACTTAATGGAGAAAAACTGAAACCATTCCCTCTAAAATCAGGAACCAGACAAGGATGCCCACTATCTCCACTCCTATTCAACATAATACTGGAATTCCTAGCCAGAGCAATTAGGCAAGAAGAAGGAATAAAAAGAATACAAATAGGTAAAGAAACTGTCAAAATATCCCTATTTGCAGATGACATGATCCTATACCTTAAAGACCCAAAAAACTCTACTCAGAAGCTTCTAGACATCATCAATAGCTATAGCAAGGTAGCAGGATATAAAATCAACATAGAAAAATCATTAGCATTTCTATACACTAACAATGAGCAAACGGAAAAAGAATGTATGAAAATAATTCCATTTACAATAGCCTCGAAAAAAATCAAATACCTAGGTGTAAACCTAACAAAAGATGTGAAAGACCTCTACAAGGAAAACTATAAACTTCTGAAGAAAGAGATTGAGGAAGACTATAGAAAGTGGAGAGATCTCCCATGCTCATGGATTGGTAGAATCAACATAGTAAAAATGTCGATATTCCCTAAAGTAATCTACATGTTTAATGCAATTCCCATCAAAATTCCAATGATATTCATTAAAGAGATTGAAAAATCTACTGTTAAATTTATATGGAAACACAGGAAGCCACGAATAGCCAAGGCAATACTCAGTCAAAAGAACAATGCAGGAGGTATCACAATACCTGACTTCAAACTATATTACAAAGCAGTAGCAATAAAAACAGCATGGTACTGGCACAAAAACAGACATGAAGACCAGTGGAACAGAATAGAGGACCCAGATATGAAGCCACACAACTATAACCAACTTGTCTTTGATAAAGGAGCTAAAAACATACGTTGGAGAAATAGCAGCCTCTTCAACAAAAACTGCTGGGAAAACTGGTTAGCAGTCTGCAAAAAACTAAAACTACATCCATGTATATCACCCTATAACAAGATTAACTCAAAATGGATCAAGGATCTTAATATCAGACCCCAAACTCTAAAGTTGATACAGGAAAGAGTAGGAAATACTCTGGAATTAGTAGGTATAGGTAAGAACTTTCTCAACGAAACCCCAGCAGCACAGCAACTAAGAGATAGCATAGATAAATGGGACCTCATAAAACTAAAAAGCTTCTGTTCATCAAAAGAAATGGTTTCTAAACTGAAGAGAACACCCACAGAGTGGAAGAAAATATTTGCCAACTATACATCAGACAAAGGACTGATAACCAGAATATATAGGGAACTTATAAAACTAAATTCTCCCAAAACTAATGAACCAATAAAGAAATGGGCAAGTGAACTAAACAGAGCTTTCTCAAAAGAAGAAATTCAAATGGCCAAAAAACACATGAAAAAATGCTCACCATCTCTAGCAATAAAGGAAATGCAAATTAAAACCACGCTAAGATTCCACCTCACCCCTGTTAGAATAGCCATCATCAGCAACACCACCACCAACTGGTGTTGGCGAGGATGCGGGGAAAAAGGAACCCTCATACACTGTTGGTGGGAATGTAGACTAGTACAACCACTCTGGAAAAAAATTTGGAGGCTACTTAAAAAGCTAGACATTGATCTACCATTTGATCCAGCAATACCACTCTTGGGGATATACCCAAAAGACTGTGACACAGGTTACTCCAGAGGCACCTGCACACCCATGTTTATTGCGGCACTATTTGCAATAGCCAAGTTATGGAAACAGCCAAGATGCCTCACCACTGACGAATGGATTAAGAAAATGTGGTATCTATACACAATGAAATTTTATGCAGCCATGAAGAAGAACGAAATGTTATCATTCGCTGGTAAATGGATGGAATTGGAGAACATCATTCTGAGTGAGGTTAGCCTGGCTCAAAAGACCAAAAATCGTATGTTCTCCCTCATATGTGGACATTAGATCAAGGGCAAACACAACAATGGGATTGGACTTTGAGCACATGATAAAAGCGAGAGCACACAAGGGAGATGTGAGGATAGGTAAGACACCTAAAAATCTAGCTAGCATTTGTTGCCCTCAACACAGAGAAACTAAAGCAGATACCTTAAAAGGAATTGAGGCCAATAGGAAAAGGGGACCAGGAACTAGAGAAAAGGGTAGATCAAAAAGAATTAACCTAGAAGGTAACACCCACACACAGGAAATCAATGTGAGTCAATGCCCTGTATAGCTATCCTTATCTCAACCAGCAAAAACCCTTGTTCCTTCCTAGTATTGCTTATACTCTCTCTACAACAAAATTAGAAATAAGGGCAAAATAGTTTTTGCTGGGTATTGAGGGGGTGGGGGGGAGAGGGAGGGGGCAGAGTGGGTGGTAAGGGAGGGGGTGGGGGTAGGGGGGAGAAAGACCCAAGCCTTGTATGCACATATGAATAATAAAATTTAAAAAATAAATAAAAAAAAAAGAAAAAAAAGAGATAAAAAAATAATAGTTCTATATGTCGGTATTATTGGTATTATTTACAGATTACAAAACAGATTCAGAGAGAAGAGCAGACCAACATGGTTCAGAATCTAGGTTATAAAATCTCAGACCTGGGTCCCTGCTTTGAAGCTTCTGGGTTGCGCAGCTAATATAGTCTTTTAAAATCCCAATTCCCTCTTCTGTAGGGTGAATATTTCCATGTACTGCTAGTCATCAAAGGCTAGTTAAAAGAAGGAAGTCAGAGAATGCTTGGGAAGCCATGATCATTCTGTGCTCATTTTAGCAGGGAATATTTTCATAAACACCTCCTTGCCCAGCCTTGGATGATGGGGTTTCTTTCTAGCTTCTTCCCTTCCTCTGCTTCCAGCCTCTTTGCTCAGAAACATCAGTCTTGAGACAAGTGACATTTCCTGGAGTCCTATTGCTATGAATAAGACTGCAGCCAAAGCCTGAATTTGAAGCCTAGATAGTGGGTTCAGGACATCCATTGGTGAGTCTGAAAGAACAGTGAGCTGATAAACATTTTTTTTCTTTGATTTCTAGGCACCTTCCAGACTTAGGAGAATAAGATTTGTCTGGTGGCTCACGCATCATATTTGGGTCTGCTTCCAGTGCCCTCACCTGGACAGAACCTCTGGGGTCTCCATCTGCCCACACAGCAGGTAATGGGGAGGCCCAGGGGTGCTCGCTGCTGTCCTGGTTGTCCATGTCCCCTCTGAGCTGTGTCCTAACTGGAGGCAGGGTGGGCAGAAGACATATTCTATGTGGAAAGCCCTGACAAGCTCACATCTGGACGAAAAGTCAGGCCCTCATCTAAAGATGAGCATGTCAGTGGCAACATGACACAGACCTGATGATCACATTTTCTTCAGGTCTAATAACTTGAAAAGAGAGAAATTCTAGCTCATATAAAAAGAAGGTGTGGGGCAAATAGTAAAAGCAAGACATTCCCTACTTGTCCTTCCTTAGAAGTCCAGCAACACAAACAACCAAAAGCTTTCACAAGTCAATTGTAGTCCTTGAGTTGCTCACATGACCTCTCTCAGGGAAGTACGTGAGCTTCTTTGGTGTTTTGCTGGATCTTAAATTTTCTGTGTTTTAGAGGAATAACTGAGAGGGGATATGGGCCTGTGTTGTACCCCAGGCTGTGCCCGGCCCCGTGGTTAAGATCCTTCAGGGCTGGGATCCCCAGAGCTGTAATCTTACCCTGACTATATTCATGTCCCAGAGCTGTGTCTTCCCAGGACTGTACCCACCCCCCACTAGGACTGTACTGGTACTCAAAGTCATCTGCCAGGGGTATGCCGCCTGGGCTGTGTTCCCCAGGCCATGCCTACTTCCCGCTGAATGGTGTTTCCCATAGGAAAACCTACTACCTGTAGGTAGTAGCAGTGTGCCACAATGCTCTCAAGGACAGTGGCTCTTTACCTTTTCTAAACCAGGCAGAGCGACAGGAAGTAGAGGGACACACATTGTCCCTCCATGTGTAGCCTCGACCTGACCCAGGCGCTCTAGTGGCAGCTTTAGCAGATGTGCCTATGATCAGTGTTCATTCCAGACAAAATCAAACCATTTAAAAACATGTTTTAAATAGTATTTTTGATACCTGTGAAAGACACTCAGGTGTGTAAATTGAAATGAAGCTTTAAAAAAATGTTACAAATTTAAAAAATCAAATTTCCATGTAATTTACAATCTTGAGTTACTGGCATTTGTATCAGTTTATTATAGAACCAAGGATTCAGGAAAAAAATTGTATGCAGGATGTTTTCATACGTTATTCTTCACTTTAAGTTTGTATGTATGATGTGATGCACTTGATGTTTCCTTTTCTCTCTCCACGCATCCCTTACCCCAATGTCTGAACCATTAGGAAGGAGGGAGCAGCCCTGTCTCTTAATATCTGTCTCTTCTACTAGAAGATCTCTACTAGATCCTGACTTGGTGAGGAATCTTTGAATTCCAAGCTCTCAACATAATGTCTGGCCCTCATTTGTAGGTGTTTTATTTTGTTTCTGCCAATACTGAGGTTTGAACTCTGCCTTGTGCTTGCTAGGCAGCTGCTCTACCACTTGAGCCAAGTCTCTAGCCCTTTCTGCTTTAGTTATTTTTCAGGTAGAATACTCCATTTTTGCCAGAGGTGGGCTTGGACCATGATTCTCTTACCTAAGGCCACGTATACCACTACACATGGCTTATTGATTGAGATGGAGTCTCACTAGTTTTTTTGCCCACGTTGGCCTTGAGTCATGATCTTCTTGTTCTCTGCCTCCAAATAACTGAGATTACTGGTGGGAGCCACTATGTTTAGGTTTTTAATTTTATTTATTTTTCTTTTCTAGGGACAGAACCTAGGGCTTTGCACATGCTGGGCAAGTACTTTACCACTGAGCCACACCCCACCTAGGTATAGCCTTTAAGTCTTCTGTAAATCATCATGGAAGGTAGAAAGTGTGGACAGGTATGGGAAATTTATAAGAAGGAGCAAATGCTGCTTGGATACTCAGAAGTGAATGGAAAGATGTCTGGACAAGTCTGCAAGGTTTCACAGCACAGGGATGAAGTGAGCATAGCAGGACTGGAGCACAAGGTCTCAGGGAAAATAGTGAGTGGTGAGCCTAGAAAAAAAAGGAGGATCCTGTATGCATGCCAAGGATGCTTCATCCTGAAGATTGTGGGAATAGTAGACACCTTGTGCTGCTCTTGGATTCCTATGGTACAGTGAGTAATCACTAGAGGTCAGTGTGGGGTGAGGAGACAGGATAGAGACCGTCAAAACAGGTAAGTGGCACCCTGGATGACCAACAGCGAGGAGGAGTCTGGAACCAGGAGGAGAGAGAAACCAGATGGGGGGACTTGCTGACCAACTCTGTTGTTATTCAGGTTTCTGGCTTGAAAGATTGGTTGGTGATGGGGCTGCTCTTATGGGTAGTGAGTTCCAGAGAAAAGCATATCTGAGGTGTGGTTCAGGGGTATTTTGAGTTTATGGTCCAGCACGTGGGGTGTCAGTGGGATTTCAGTGGCCCACAAGTGAAGCCCAGACCTTCAGTGCTGTGAGAGCAGGCTGAGGGAGGAGCTGGGGAATTGTGGGAAGACCTACATGGCAGGAAGAGATCAAGACAGCCAGCCACAGAATGCCAGGGAGGTAGACCAGAAGGCCTGCTGAGAGGAGACATTTTCCACAAAAGAAGAACATGAGCTTCCTTAGGGAAGCATGGTATCAGTTTTGAGATGTGGAATGTTTCTTTATAATTCTGAGTATAGAACTGAAGACCCAGCCAGTGTGGAGCCTATGCAGCACCAATGAGTTGTGTCTGACTTTGTGCAGGTAATATAACTTTAAGATCCAGTTTCTTCAGTTTTTAATGTGGACATTGGTGCAGGGGATGTAGCTCAGTGGTAGAGCACTTGCCTAGATGCTCAATGTCCTGAAAAAAAAATAGACAAAAATAATATAATCTACTTCAGGATTCAGTGATAAAAATGCATGCAAAGAGCTCAGCTGAGAACCTGCTATATGGTAAATGTTCAATCACTAAGAGTTGTCATCCAGGTTACAATTACTATGAGTGTTTCTACATGCAGGGATGGCTTTGGCAATGGAGGGAAACTTGAGATATGAGGAGGAGGGAGATGGTGGGAGGTTCTTATAGACCCAGGTGGGAGGGATGCTCTCAGCACAGGCACTGTGGTCAGCCTTAACTAGTGCAGGCAACTCTTTGGAGACTAAGAAGCAGGCCAAGTGCTCACAGGATGAAAGTTCCCTCTGTATACCTCCAGCCTGAATCTTCTTACCCAAACCCTTTGCAATCAAGTCAGAAAGGAGAATTTGAATGGATGTCCTGGACCACAGAGGCCTTTTGACACTCTTGGGGCTACATCTGGGTGTGAGTGAAGTATGCATTTTTGTGCACATGTACAAAGACATAGTATAAATCAAAGAACATGAAGACAAGAGTGAAGTGCAGAGTCACTGAGTTTGTCCCTTACAGACTGCTGTCCTTTTCATTTTCCTCCTAGATTGTAGGAAGGCAGTTCTTGCTTTGGCACAGGCAGCTGGCGTCAGACGAACTATAATTCACTAGAGCTGCAAATCAGGTGTTTTCTGGACCTCCACTGAGCCACACCTGACTCTGAGCTGGTGGCAGTCAGCGGCTTATGGTTCTTGCTTGTGAACACAGGCATGGCCAGATGAGCCACTTCTCCATTCTTTCCTTCAGAGCTGGCATGCCTACCACATGTGTGATTCAGAAAGCAAACCCCTTTTCTCTATAAACAGCCTGACATGTGGCTTACATTTATACAAAGAATTCACACAAAGGCATGTGAAGAGGAAACTTGTTGGTTTTGCATTTGGATTGCTTTTCATGTGATATATACAAGTGTCCTCATGCATCCATTTTTATATTTAGAAGGTGACTTCATGTTTGCAAATATCCTTTTGCAATAGCCACAGTTATAATAAAACATTTCTACTTAATATATTAATAAAAAGAGGTGGGTGGCTTTTAGTTCACTTGTGAAGAGAGGAGGTCAAATGACCTTTCATTTGACCGTGAGCAATTAAACTCCCCTATCCCTGTCCTCCCATCCTCCATGAGATGACCTAAATACTGTGCTTCTAAGTTCATTTCCCTCCCTCTCTCTCTCCTTCCTTCCTTCCTTTTTCCTGATATTAACCCTTTATCCAATGAATAACTGGAGATTTTCTCCCAGTCTGTAGGTATTCTTTCGATTCTGTTGTTTCCTATGCTGTGCAGAAGCTTTTAAATTTAATGCAATTTCATTTTTCAAATCTTGTTCTGATTTTATGAGTAGTTGGGGTTCTATTCAGAAAAGTGTTACCTATGCCTATATCTTTAGCATCTTACCTATGTTTTCCTCTAGTAGTTTCAAAATTGGTCTCATCTTTGATCCATTTGGAATTGATTTTTGTACATGGTGAGAGATAGGGATCTATTATCAGTCTTCTACATGTGGATAGCCAGATGTATCCCAACACCATTTGTTGAAGAGACTATCTCTTCTCCAACATTGGTTTTTGGTGCTTTTGTCAACAATCAGATGGCCAAAGCTGTGTGGGCTTATGTGTTTATTTTTGTGCCAGAACCATGCTGTTTTTGTTATGGTGCCTGTATAGAATAATTGAGAGAGAGGTATTGTGAAGAATGTAATTAGAATTTTGATGAGGATCGCATTGACTCTGCAGATAGCTTTCAGTAGTATAGCCACTTCACAATATTAATTCTGCCAATTCATGAATGCAGGAGGTCTTGAGGTCTTTCCATCTTCTTGTGTCTTCTCGATTTCTTTCAAGATTTTATAGTTTTCACTGTAGGGTCTTTGAGTTTCTTAGGTTTATTCCTAGGTATCTAATTTTTTTTTTTGGTACTGGGGCTTGAACTCGGAGCCTACACCTTGAGTCACTCCACAAACTCTTTTTGGTGATGGGTTTTTTCCAGATAGGGCCTCATGAATTATTTGCCTGGACTGGCTTCGAACTGTGATCTTCCTGATCTCTGCTTCCTGAGTAGCTAGGATTACAGGCGTGAGCCTCCAGCACCTGGCATCTACTTTTTTTTTTTTTTTGTAGGCTATTGCAAATGGGATTGTTTTCCTAAGTTCTTTCTCAGCATGATCATTATTGTATTAGTATATTGAAAAGCTACTGCTTTTTCTATCCTTCTACTTTGTGGTATGTATTTATCAGATCTAACAAGAATTTTTTTTTGGTAGACTCTTTAGGGTCCAGTAAATACAGGATCATATCATTTGCAAATAGTGATGCTTTGACTTCTTTCTTTGCCCTTTGTATCCCCCTTGTATTGTGTTTTGATGGTGCTATGGTTTGAAGTCAGAGCTTTGCACTTGTTAGGTGGTGCTGTACTTCTTGATCCATGCCTCTAGTCCATTTTGCTCTGTTTATTTTGAGAGAGAAGGTCTCATGTTTTCACCAGGGCAGCCTGGACTATGATCCTTCCAATTATGCTTCCCACAGCAGCGGGGATGACAGGCACATGCCACCATACCAATGTTTTCTGGCCAGATGGGGTCTTACAAGCTTTTTTTTTGCTCAGGCTGGCCACAAACTGCAATCCCCACAATCCTTGCCTCTTGAGTAGCTAGGATTACAGGCATGAGCCACCAGTGCCCAGCCTTTTATATCCATTTTATTTGTTTTTCTTGCCTTATTGACCTGATTGAGAATTCTAGAACTGTATTGAATAAAAGTGGGGAGAGTTGAACACCCTTGTCTTATTCCTGACTTTAGAGGAAATGGTTTCAGTCTTTCCCTATTTAGGACAATGTTCTCTATAGGTTTATCATATATAGCCTTTATTATGTTGAGGTATGTTTCTTCTATTCCTAGTTTCTTCAAGGCTTTTTATCATGAAAGAATGTTGAATTTTGTCAAAGGATTTTTCTGTGTCTATTGAGATGATCAGGTAACTTTTGTCCTTTATTTTGTTTATGTGCTGTATTATGTTTATTTATTTGCATATGTTGAAGCATCCTTGCATCCCTGGAATGAAACCAACTTGATCATAGTGTATGAGCTTTTAAATATGTTATTGAATTTGGTTTGTGTGTATTTTGCTGAGAATTTTTACATGTAGGTTCATCAGGGAAATTGGTCTATAATTTTCTTTTTTGTTGTATTTCTAATTTTGTGTCCATTTTTGATAGTAATACTGGATTCACAGAGTAAGTTTGGTAGTGTTTCTTCCTTTTCTATTTTATGGAATATTTTAGGACCTTTGATGTTAGTTCTTCTTTAAAGCCTGGTAGAATTCAACTATGAATCCATCCAGTCATGGGATTTTCTTTGTTGGGACTCTTTATTATTATGTCAGTTTCATTGGTTGTTATAGATCTGTTTAGGTGGTTTATATCCTCTTGGCTCAATTTTGGTAGGTCATATGCATCTAGAAATTTATCCATTTTTCAAGATTTTCCAGTCTATTATTCTAATATATTATATTCTAATTCTATATTCTAATAGGTTTTCAGAGTATTCCCTGATGCTTCTCTGGATTTTTTGATATGTGTTGTGATGTCCCCACTCCATTCTTTAATTCTATTAGTTTTGGTTACCTCTCTCTTTCTTTGGGTTAGTTTGGCTAAAGGATTATCAATCTTATTTATTTTTTTAAAGAACCAACTTTTTGTTTCATTGATTCTTTGTGTTGTTCTTTTATTCTCCATTTCATTAATTTCTACTCTGCTCTTTATTATTTTTTTCCATCTGTTGCTTTTTAGGTTTGACTTGTTCTTGTTTTCCTAAGAGTTTGAGATGCATCATTGTGTTATTTGAAATTTCTCTGATTTTTTAACATAGGCACTCATGGCTATAAACTTTCCTCTTAGTAATGCCTTTGCTGTGTCCCAGGGTTTCCAATAAGATGTGCTTTCCTTCTCATTTGCTTCTAGGAATTTCTTTATTTCCTCCCTTGCTTCTTTAATGGCTCACTGATTGTTCTGAAATGAACTATACAGTTTCCATGTGTTAGAATACTTTCATTAGTTTCTGTTGTTATTGATGTCTAATTTTATTACATTGTGATCTGATAAAATACAGAAAATTATTTGAACTTTTTCTTTTTGTTATGACTTGCTTTATGTCCTAAAATATCTATTTTGAAGAACGTTCTATGGTGTGCTGAGAAGATGTGTATTCTGAGTAGAATATTCTGTAGGTGTTTGTTAAACCCATTTGATCTATAGTGGCAAGTAGTTCTGAAGGTTCCTTATTGATTTTTGTATGGATGAACTATTTGTTGGTGAAAGTGGGGTATTGAAGTCACTATTATTTTGTTGGGGTCTACATGAGCTTTTGTATCTAGTAGTATTTTCTTTATGAAATTGTGTGTGCCGACATTCAGTGCATATATGTTTATAATAGTTAAATCCACATGATGAATTGTTCCCTTTAGTAATGTGGAGTGACTTTTGTTGTCTCTTATGACTAATTTTGGTTTAAAGTCTGCTCTTGGGCTGCATTGGCTTAGAAAATCTTTCTTCATCTTTTCACTTTAAGCTTGCATTTGTTTTTGTCAGTAAGGTGCATTTCTTGTAAACAATAAATAGTTGGGTCTTCTTTTTTAATCCAGTTCAGCAGTCTGGAATTGAGACCATTTATATTCAGAGTTATTGCTGAGATATATGCAGTAATTTCTGCAATTTTTTGTTTTTGTAGTATTTGATTCTTCCCTACTCCTCATTTGCTTATTTCCTCATCTTGTGAGGTTTATTTTTTCCCCATATTTTCATGATTGTATTTATCTTCCCCTTAGGTGTGTAGAATTCCTTTGAGTATCTTCAGCAGTGCTGGTTTAGTATTTATACATTGCTTTAGTTTTTATATATAAAGGAAGATTTCCATTTCTTTTTTGATTACGAATGATAGCTTTGCTGGGTAGAGTAATCTAGGTTGGCAGTTGTTTTCTTTCAGAGCTTGAAATACATTGATCTATGCCTTCTTGGCCTTTTGTTGTTGTTGAGAAATTTGCTGTTTTTCTGATGGGCCTGCCTTTATAGTGTACTTGGTGTTTCTCCCTTGCAACTTTCAATATACTTTTCTTGTTCTCTATACTTAGTGTTTGAACTATTATATTATATGGGGAAATTCTAGTCTGATCTTGTCTGTTTGGCATCCTAAAGGCCTCCTGTCCCTGGCTGGGCATTTCTTTCTCAAGATTTGGAAAGTTTACTGCTATTACTTTTTTGAATATATTTCCTATTCCTTTAGCTTGCACTTCTTCTTCTGTCTCCAGGATTCATAGGTTTAGCCTTTTAATGGAGTTCCAGAGGTCTTGCATATTGTTTGTACTTATTCATTATTTTTTCTTTATCTTCATGGGACTATTCTACTATATCTACCTTGTCTTCAAGCCCTGATATTCTGTCTTATAGTTTTTCATTTCCAAAATTTCAATTGCATTTTTTTCAGGATTTCTATGTCTTTATTGATTTTCATTCATCTTGTTGATCATTCTTTTGAGTTCAGTATTTGAGATTTTATTCACTTCACTATTATTCAGATCCTTTGTTGTGTGATTGTCAACTTTTTGAGGTGTCAGTTTGCCTTATTTTTTCTTATTTCTTATTTTCTGCATTGCAATTGCTCATCTGAATTCAAGTTTTTGATTGGAGGTTTTCATCATGTAAAGTTTTTCAGTTGAATTATTCTTTATGTTCTATCAGGACTGGGTACTAAAAGGGTTGATGTGTTATTTCACACCACTGGTGTGGTTATATACCTCATCAATAACAGGTTCACTAATTCAATACCAAACCAGGCATTTACATGAAGTAAATGCCACCAATCATGTTATAGGTGAGAGTGATTAGCATTTTTATATGGTAACTCCCGTTAGAAACATTTTTTTGAAGGGGATAGGGGACAGAGGGGAGAAATGGCCCAAACAATGAGTGCACATATGAATAAATAAAAAGAAAATAAAACTTTGTTTCAGTAGGAGTTAAAAGTTACATAGCAAAAATAAGGGGGAGAGTGAGGGAAGAAATAAGAAAGGAAAATGGGGAGAAGAGGGGTGAAGGGTTTGGTCTGGAGGTAAACAAAATAATACAGTGCAGAAATCTAGTTCAATCATTGTGGAGAAGGATGCTGTAGTCAGGGATTGCAAAGGTGCAGAAAAATTACAAATAATTATTTAAAAGAAGGTAGAATAAAACAATACTATAAAAAATTGTCAAAGAGAAATTTAAAAAATAAAAAAATAAAAATCAGTATTTCTTCCTTGTTGAGGAGAAGAGTATATGCCCACTGGACTCCATCAGTTTAGTGAGTACTCCTCCAATCTGTGATATTCAGCTTTCAGTCTGCAGTTCTCCTGTTGTGTTTACTCACTTATCACTTCTGTACTCTGCGTTGCTTGGGCGCAGTCTGAGTGTGGTATTCCATGGTCAGTTAAGGCTCAACCAGGGGCAGCTGTTGGAGTGAGGTGGGGCAGGTCCTGTGGAGTAGCAGCAATTCCCCAGAGTTGGGCTGCTCTGCCAAGATACTGGTAGGGGTGAGTTGTTCCTTAAGAGATGATTCCTATACTGTAATTCTAAGTTCATTTTCCACTTTCTTTTTTCTTACTAGTTTTTGGTTGTCAAAATTCATCTTAAAAATTCTAAAGAGAGAAAGAAAGAAAGACAGGTAGATTTAAGAGTGAACCACCCAGTGCATCTCAGGCTTTTCATGACCAGAATGCCCATAAGGGGCACAATTCCATTGCCAACCCTATTTGACTCTTTCAGATTCCAGAATTCATTAAAAAATTTGAAATAACATAGAAAGAATGCTTATGGCAAAAATCTGTGAACCATTGATGTTAGTTCAAACAGGAAGGGCTTTCCAAAGAATAACACAGAACAACCTCACAGTGGATAGAGAAATCCAGTTAGAGCTGTTAGTCTTGGCATTTCAGTTAAACTCTTATACTTGAGTCTGAGGGTTAGGTCTGATGGTTTGCTTGTTGGAGAACATACATAGTGTACCAGGACTGTGTTCTACCATTGTGTGTTTTTTTTTTTATATGGGGAACATGGTCACTGTGTAGATTATAAAGCCCGTAAAATACCAAGCTGCTGGGAAGCATGCACCACTGAAGGTAGAGAGCAAAACTTTTCTTTGTCCCTTAGGGACAGTTTCACAGATGTGATGACTTCTGTAGCTGAGGTCCTCCATGCTCAATGCAAGGATTTTGCCCACCCTGAAATTCATCTGCAACCTGAAGGTGTGGCCCATAAGTGGGAGAGTGTGCTGCCAGCTGCAGGCTTATTCCCCTAGGCACCCCAAGCAGGTGGCTTGAATTCTACTGATAGGTGTTATCTACTTCTGTGTCAAGGACAGCAGGTTCTCTCCCTCCACAGATACTGGAACCAAAGTATTTTGTTTTAAGGGAAACTTTTTTAAGCCAAGTAGATTTATTTCTATCTTAATCTGGAATCTAATTCCCTGTGTGATGTTCACTATGGCCTTAATTACACAATATCCAAAGTGCTGGCTCTGCACTGTGCAGCATGCCATGGACTCACTTGATTTGTTTTGGCTCAACTCTTTTCACTTGCTCAATAATACGAATCTTGGCAAAGAAAAGGGAGCCAGAGTCCAAGTCCATATGACTTGAAGTTTGCAACACAAGAAGACATGAGGTTTGTATATATGTCTGTGTCATATGTGTATGTGCATGTATGTGTGCTCACATACATTTCCAACAGCTCTGGAAATTGGGTTAGAAAAATGTTTACTTTGTAGACCTTAGAGAAAAAGGGAGGAGACAAGATGAGGAATTATCAGGTGTCTAAAAAGGTTTGCAAAGGGGGCTTGCTGAGAGCTGTAGCTTCAGTGACCCTGGACTCCATGCAGTAGCTGGGAGTGAGGTTGCTGTAACAGCTAGGACAGAGAGCACCAAAAGGTCCAGTGTCCTACTACCTTCTTGTCATCAGCTCTTGGAAGCTCTTTCCTATCACCTGTGGAACTCTGTGGCCCGTTAGACACTGATAGCAACACAATTGCCACTGGTCCTAGGGAGGTTTCAGGAGGATTCTTGATAAGGAGTAGGGCTTACCCGACCTATACTGAGGACTGTACTCACTCTTTTGGGAGCAAAGTCAGAGACATTCATCCAGAACCAACTCAGGTATGGAGGTTGTACAACAAAGGTATTTGGTAGGTGGGTCTATGTCTGAGAATTACATGCTTTTAAAAGTTTGGTTCAAGTTATCACATTTCTAAAAATTATCCAGACTGTTTGTACATTCCAAAATGTGAGAGAACACAATTTCCAGAGAACTGAGGTTTGGTGCCAAATTATTAAAAGGGAAAAATGCACAGGACTTTTAATTTAATTTTACTTTTTTTTAATTTTGCTCAGGGATTTTTAGAAGGCCATTTGAAAGTGGTTCTGTAGCAATGGTTTTGGGAGAGGTTTTTTTTTTTGTCTTTTCTTT
Organism: Castor canadensis; assembly: GCF_047511655.1. Classification (NCBI taxonomy): domain Eukaryota; kingdom Metazoa; phylum Chordata; class Mammalia; order Rodentia; family Castoridae; genus Castor; species Castor canadensis. The sequence continues at coordinate 102,614,662 of NC_133388.1, read as the reverse complement.
TTTGGCGATGGGATCGAACCCAGGGCCTCATGCATGCTAGGCAAGCGCTGTACCACTGAGCTACATCCCAGCCCTGTAGCAACAGTTTTATAAACTACTTTTGATCAGAAAGAAATGAGCACACAGGTACGTGTCTGAGAGTTATACACTTTGCAATAAAGTCATTGTTTTGAATTAATGTATGATTTCTATACCTATTTCTAATACATGTCCAAAGGCAGGAAACAACGTTCCTCAGGAAGATGAGAGGATCGAAAGGTTTAAAAAATACTCATGGGTAAGTAAATACACTAAAATCAAAGCCTGAAGTGGATAGCAAAATAACTAGTATTTGCATTCTGATTTAAAGTTTAGAAATCCTTTAACATGTAAGTTGAGTTGGGTGGAGAAATGAAAATTAAATCGTGGATAAACTTCTCTCTCTTTCCGCTGAAATTTTTGGGATGCTTATTTTTTTGATTGTCAACGTAACACATACTATTCAAAGTTTAGAAAAAGAAGCATAAAAAAGTAATTCAAAACCATTTCTGTTATGATGCACAGATAATATACCACTATTAACATCTTGAGATATTGCTTATTGTTGCAGAAGTGTTTAATTACAAAATAGGAGCCATGTTGCTCTTACCCCACTTTTTCCATTTATATCATGGTGTAAGCATCTCTGTGCCTTCAGTATTGCTTACAAGTCACGATGGGAGCATTTCAGAACACAAGCTCCATAATCAAGTGCAGTATCAGCTTCAGCTCTCTGTTACCTACATGCTTTCCATTTTATAGTGTCCTCTGTCACGTGGTACAGTGAATAGGACCTGTCTCCTGTGGTTGTTGTAAAGATCAGCAGTGGGGACAAAGGCTTGCTGCATGCTAAGTGCTTCATACATGTCAACTGCCATTACAGATTTTAAATGGCCACATAGTACTCCATCATGCTCAATGTAACATCATTTGTTTCCTCATTCTTCAAATTACCTTGCTGTTGATTACAATTTGTCACCTAAATAACCACCACTGTCTTGCGTGTTCTTGTATACATCAAGGCCTGGGAACACCTCCATTTTCTGTATTGAGCCCCCCAGTATGGACTCTGGGAAGTAGCATTGCTACAGCAAAATATATAACTGGCTTAATGGCTTTGCATTTCCGTAAGCATGCGACTTCCCAGACTTTTCCTTTCATAGAGCCTATCTCACTGCACTCTGAGGCATCCCTGTGACTGGGTATTGTGGTGTGAAAGTCAGTGCAGGGTTCAAGGTGTGTGTCATGGACAGCACCAGACCTGCAGGTGCAGGAAAGGCACCAGCACCATCTTGTTTGCTGAGTTAAAAAGCTGAACCCCCAAATCACTTTAAGTGGAATGGTTTTCGACATGTGAGAAAAGTGTTCATTTCCAAAACTTACGTGATTCCTCCTCTAGAACTTAAACTCCTTGCCTACAGGGAGCATGTGCATTTTATTTCTGTCTGTGTCTTTGCATCTAGCATAATAGTTAGTACATGGTAAATTCACAGTGCTTAGGGAAGAAAGGAAGGGGAGGAGGAAAGGAGGGAAGAAGGGAAGGAAGAGGCAGAGGCTGCTATGCACAGCAGGTCTCCAGCAGGCCCTCTGCTGATGGAGCATGATGGAGTACTATGTGGCCATTTAAAATCTGTAATGGCAGTTGACATGTATGAAGCACTTAGCATGCAGCAAGCCTTTGTCCCCACTGCTGATCTTCACAACAACCACAGGAGTTGGTCCATGGAATGTCATTTCCTCTTGGATCTGCACTGTGGCTGCTGTATAGGCAGAAGGTGCCTGGCAGATTATGAGGAAATAGCAGACCCCCAGCTTCCTTCCTTTGCCAGCCTACCAGGGAGGTGATGATCCCTGAACCAAAGGAGAAAACTGGAGTGGTCTGAGGTGGGTGGAAGTCTGTCTGTCTTAGTGATGTAGCTTGACCACCTCAGCCTTTGGAAGTGCAAGGCAGAAACACATGTACTTATGACTAAATTTTTCCTAGGCTCTAAAACTCCTAAGCTGAGATTGGAGGCATTTTCAAGATACATATAGTACCTTGATAATGTGGTTGAGAAAAGAATGGATTAGAAAATTCTATCCTATCATGGAGACCTGTTGCAAATCAGTTTATTAATGTTGGACTACAAATGGGAAGAAAATTGAGAATGTGCACATGAATCATTCTGAAGAAACACATCAGTGCTCAGTGTATTGTGTAATGTGAACATAAATACTCAATGTTGCAGAAGGACAATGTTTGTCTTCTTATATGGCATTGTAGAAATACTTCAGTATATACTACACCTATGTGCATCATAGAAAGGCAGTATATTCTGTGCAAATGTGGCTTTAGAGATACTTATAGCATATTTTAAGAATACATGGCATATGCATATATGTCATTATAGAAACACTTGGATGAATCTCTCAATTATAAATTATATAATGTTTCTTTAATTTATGTTAAGGTTAACGAACCCTGAACTCTTCCTGGAATTGCATAGAACTTGCAGAGACATATTGTATCATTTAGTATTCACAGAGTTCTCATCTGAAGCCACATTGCTTGAGATTTGCTAATTTTAGAAGCCAGATGCCAGGTGGTTGCAAGCACTGCCTCTCCAGTGGAACATGTGCCGAGGGCCAGGTGGAGGGACTGGTGGGTAGGAAATGGGATGGAGGGGCAGCTCTGAGCACCTCAGAGGACACTGGGCAGCAGCAGAGCCTGGGGGTGAGCTGGGGGAGAGCAGGGCTGCCTGTCGAGCATGCACAGGGCCTGGGCGAGACTCATGCTCACACTCCACCTCTTGTCCTAGGTCACTGAGACCATCTGGAATGTCTCACGTGTCCTGGAATTGTTGCTAACCAAAAAGTTTCTCTAGTCAGCAACTATAAACAGTTACTTACATAATCAAATCCATCACAAATATATTAAATACAGCACCCAATTTCCTGCAGACACAGGCTGCTCAGTCCCTCTTCCTCCGCTCCCAGTAGCCACACAGCATTCCCAGAATGATGATTTAGGGTAGAGTTTTGTTGTTTATGTCAACCCAGTTTTAAACCACACATTTCTGCACCTTATCCTCTTGGATATTTTTTTCCTTAATAAATGTTTATGAGACTCCACTATCAATTGACTTCTGAAATCCCAATGAAGTGGACCTGGGCCACCAGGTGGACCTGGGTTGTGTTCAGAGGCAAGAGTGCTGCCCTGCTCTGCTAGTTAGTGCTTCCTTGCTGGCCACGCCAGGACCCTAAAAGGAAGCAATTGTCCAGAAAAATTATTTTTTTAATTAAAAAAAATTTTTAATTTTAAATAAAAATGACACTTTTCCCCTTTGGATTATATCTGTGGCTTAGATTGAGGTTAGCTGGTTTCTCTGAACTAATATTAACTTAGAAACTGGGGAAGAAGAGGTCCTCATGACCATGGCCTTGCATCAGCCTGGTCACTACCCACAGAGCAAGGCTGATGGGTGAGGCTGTGAACCAAATTGAACATGTCAGGAAATGCACAGTCCAAACTCACATGGGCTCTCTGCACAGCCTGAAAGACTTTGGGGATGAAGCATGGAAAAGAATGCTGATCTCAGCTCTCTGCTGCCAGGCTTGGCATTGTGGTGTGTCATAATTTAAAATCTATTTTATGTCTGCTAATTCATCTTCTATAACTATGCTTATTCATAAAATATTTATTAAGTGCCTGGTCTGTCTCAGGTATTGTAATAAATTGTGACAATAGCTTTGTGTTTCCTCACATGGTTAACTCCAATGGTAGCCATTAGTAATAGTGAAAATATGGAGATTTAAAATACAGATGGATGTAGAGACACAAATATGAGCAACTTGAAGGCTTAGGTAGAACACAGAAACAGAGAAATGATGGTAAGGAGTTGTCCTCTGCATTGGTGTCTGACACAAGCCTTTCTAGAATGATGAAGAGGTAACCTAGAAATTTCTTAGTAGATTCTGTGAAATAGTCTTCTGTGCTTTGGATGTGGTTTGCCCCCCAAAGGTTCATGTGTTGGAGGCATGGTCCTAAAGTAGCCAAGTTGAGAGGTGGTACCTCATTAAGAAGATGGGCTTTGGGAGAGGTAATTAGGGGCAATTAGGCCACTGGGGGCACCATCCTCTGGAGAGATAGATGTTTTTCTCCTTGGGTGCCACTTAGTTCCCTACCTACTTTCTGGCTATATGATACCTTCCTCTCCCATGGGCATCAGCCATGATGATATTCTCATCGTGTGTGTGTGTGTGTGTGTGTGTGTGTGTGTGTGTGTGTGTGTGTGTGTGGCTTGTAAGAGCCACACTGGACCATTTAGACTTTCAGTCTCCAAAACTGTGAGCTAAATAAACTTCATTTCTTTATAAAGTATTTAGCCTCAGGTACTTTGCTATAGCAATAAGAAACAGAATAATACATAACCCAAACTACTTGATCAGTACCTTCTCTAATACATATTTTTTCTTTTCCTCTAGAGAAAGATACAGGAGAAAGATTATAGGACATTGGGCATCATTAGCATGGAACCCTGTGATGAATCATTTTATGAGGTAGAGAACATTAGTTATTCCCAATCCTTGTCTCCAATTTATAACTTTATAATTTTTTTTTTCTTTTTGGTGAGACTGGGGTTTGAACTCAGGGTTTTGCACTTGCAAAGCAGGTACTCTATCACTTGAGCCATACCTCCAGTCCTAACTTTATAGTTTTTGTTCCTTTTTTTTTCTTTTGGCAGTATTGGGGTTTGAACTCAGGGCCTCACACTTGCTAGGCAGGTGCTCTACCACTTAAGCCACTCCACCAGCCCCAAGTTTACAGTTTTTAAAATAAAAATTTCAGTATTTCAAATGCCCTCTGCTTCTTTCCAGACCACAGTCCAGAGCTGCAATACACAATTCAGTGGCCACTGTCACATGAAGCTATTTACATTTTGATTAATTAATATTAAGTTGACACTTTAGATCCTCAGTCACCTAGGCCACATCTCCAGGGCTCAGTACCTATGTGACTGGGGTTCCCATTGGAGAGCACAGTCATTGCAGAACGTTTGCTGAATGGCCTAGGTTTTTGGATGCTCACTCAGCCGTCAGTTTGGGTCAAAGAATGTTCTGCCCTGTGTTTTTCAACTCTGTTCATGCCCCAGGGGATGGCTCCCCCCACACCCTGTACCTTTCTTTGCTGAAAGGGAAACAGATCCACTTGGAGTCAGATTATATTGCACATGTGAAAGGCAGTAGGCCTTTTGAAACCTGGACAAAGAGAACAACAGCAATCTACCTGAATGAACAGCAGCAGCCAGAGCTGCTGTCCTCAGTGCAGTGACACTGTCCCCAGCCAGGACGCAGCAAAAGCTGATGCCCTCAGTGCAGTGATAGACTGTGCCAGGGCACATCCAGAGCATCTGGGCTTGGTTTCAACTTTCTCCAAAGACTTTTATTGCTACTGAGATGGCTTCAGCAAAGGATGTCTTGGATGAACACGATATAGATATATACATGAGTCTAGAAGCACGCCATGCCTTTGAAGAGAGCAGGAAAATCTCATCACCAGCTGAAGAGACAGTGGGACAGAAGTCAGCGCTTCCCACACTCTGCACTGGAATTCTCTCCAGATTTACTTTCTTGTAGGGATACTGAACAGACAGAACCTGTGTTAAAAAAATTCAGTATTATGTATTAATCATGACCCCTTCCTGTCTTTGTTAAGGTAAAACAGAAATCTTTGCAGTTTACCAGAGGAATGGAAAGGAATGAGAAGAGGAAAAAAATTCTTGATGAAAGAAAATAGAAATATCTTAACATGTAGGATCCGATGAGCATCATTTAACTGTGTGTCATTTTATATTCTTTATCTCTAGAAACAAGATTTTGAGATATAAGCTTTGTTTGTCAAAAACCTTAACCCAGAAGTGATTTATAATTTCCTTCTAATGGACACAGCTAGCGGTACATAGAAGTATTTTAGTTTCTGGAAAATTCTGGGTCTTATCACTCGTGTATGATGTGAAAAAAGATCTCAAAGTTCAGATACTGGTTTTGGTAGCTGCAGGAAACTTAATTTTGAAACATTTAAACCTCAAAACATAGTTTTGCAAGTTTATTTTTTTTTCCATGGTACTGGGGTTTTTAATTTAGGCTTCCAGCTTACTAGGCAGGCCTTCTACCACTTAAGCCACACCCCAGCCTTTTCTGCATTGGTTATTTTGCAGAAAGGATCTCACAGTTTTGCCCAGGCCAAACTGAATCACCATCCTCCAGATTTCCATCTTCTGGGGTAGCTGGGATTACAGATGTGAGCTACTGTGGCTGGCTGTTTTGTAAGTTTTGATAGTTCTTTAAGCTCTCAATAAGTATTTGTCGAATAAATGAGTTGTTTGGTGGATCCTAGTGGAATTAAGGAGAGTGGTAAGTAGAGTCAGAAACTCCATGAAGAGTCCTAATGTCATAGAGACTTGTTATATAGGGGCCCTGACAGGGTTCCTTGCCCTGTGTGTAGATCAGCAACTCTCAAACTTGGATACAGACAGAATCACAGAGGTACACAGCTTAACTCTGACCCCAAGCATAGGACTTAAAAAAGACAGGCTGTCTGGGGGAAGTGACCAGAGAGGGTGTCTCCTAGCTCAATTTCCTACTCCCAGCACCACCTGTAGACTAGCTAGGTTACCATGGATCCACAGAAATCACAGACAAATGTTTACCTGCACTGGCCAGCACACCTGGGGACTCCTTGTCCTGGAGCAAAATCATTTGGATTTGGGCTTAGTTGATGGACTATGCCCTTCCTGCATTAATGGAAACTCCTCACGTTGGTGTTTGTTGGGAGGAGTTCTGGTTATGCTTATCTGATACTCTGAGAAGCTTCTTGAGGGTAGATGTGCCCCAACTCTAGCTCTGCCTCCTCAGGCTTATTTCTTACTCAGGAAGGAAGGTCTGAGGTGCCCCTGGGTTAAGTGGGTAGTCTCTGAGACTCAGTGCTGGAGCTCTGCACCCCCAGCTAGCAGCCCCAGAATTTCAAGTGAGTGGAAGTAGGGTTGGCGTTTACATATCCGTTTCATAGTCAAAAGAGCAACATGTATTTATCTTTTGAAGGCAAACTGAAGGCAGAAGCATCAGGTATATTTGAAAGAAAGAAATCTGATTTGCTATTATTAGTGTTTGGTGGTAACTTGGAATTACTCACTGGCTTTATCTAACCACCTAAGATGATGGAACACTCACTCACTCATCCTATTTTCCTTGGCTCTTGACTCCGTCAGTGACAAAGGTGATGGGAATTTGCCCGCATTATGCTCGCAGGTCCATGCGGATCATGTATGCGCTAATTTGTGCCACGCCTGAGTGCCCCTCCTGTGCAGGAACGCACAGGGCTTCATGCAAAGCTCACCAGGGATTCACGATCCTATCTCGCCTACTTATGCTTGGTGTCAGCCATGGCGGAGGATGCAACACCTCAAAGCCCGTGGGGTTAACAGCCCAGGACAGGTGTGGGGTTCGGGTACCAACATATTCTGGGAGGCCAGGTGTCCCTACCACAACAAAGAGAAGGAAAGAAGAGTTATTTCTGGAGTTTTAGCAGGTAGTTTTAAGGAATCCATTGGTAGCAGGCGTGGAGAAAAAGAATATTATACGCAGCAGACCAGGTGAACGAGTTTGAAATGGGAAAGAGAAAAGGTTGTGATCATTGTTCGAACAAGTTCTACCTTCCCTCCAAGAAATGAGGTGTGGGGTGTGGAATTCATTGTAGCTAATTGTAAACAGGTGCATCTTAAACTTGGATGCCAACCTGCTGAAACATGCTGGCACTCACCTTATGCTATAGCTAATTACCTGTGTGTCAGGATTGGTGCAGGCCCAGCGAGCAGGGTGGAGACACGCTGGGCTGCATGCCCACTGAGACCCACAAGGGGCCAGGGTGAGCCCTGTGGAGCCAGGAACCCCTTCTTTCCCTCATCCACCAAAGCCCCGCTTGACACTCTGAGATGATCAATCAGGGTATGGCAGTGTGACTTAGCTTACCTAGAGAGTGATGGGAAATGTGTTTTTTCTTTTAGTGAGTTTTAGGTTTTAGAATCATGGTGCAAACCAACCTGAAGATATCATTTTGGCAGGTGATCTCAGATCACCTACACAGATGATTTTTGTAGGATGACTGTCTTGGACAAACATGTTGCTTCTTGTGATTTTCCTTACCCTATGTTTTAACCTGATGTATTTTATTCCTCTTTTGTGGGATTTCTGAGGCTAATGTTCTCAATCTCTACTCAATTCTCAGAAATGGTAAATTTCCTAACTTCCTGAACTGGTCACTAAAAGGGGTAAAGGATAATTGATCACTAAAAGGGGGAGGTGAATACTGTGAAACCCAAGTAGAGCTTCAGGGCCCTTCAGCTGCAAGCGAGAGCATTTTAAGGCCCTGAATCTAATTTGAGTGCATGACCTTGTTATGGATCCCTCAAAATCTGTATCTGCCACTGGGTTGATCATTAAGATACTACATTGTCTTAACAGATTCACATCTTCAAATGAGATTCTCTCTGAACAATAAGAGAAATAGATGCATACAAATATTAATAACACCTGCTAAGTACTATCCTTTTAAAACTTATAAAGCCAGTACAGATGGCTCCTGTTTCCCTTCACCCAGCTTCCCTATTGTTTATATCTGCTACAGCTGATAAATTAATATTTATATGTTATTAACTAAAATCAAGACTTGGTTCAGATATCCTTTCTTTGTTCTAGTACCCCCATCCAGGATTCCACATTACACACTTGTTTTATCTCCTAAGGCTCCTCTTGACTGTGACCATTTTTCAGATTTCCCTTGTTTTCGATGACTTTGACTGGCTTGAGGAGCACTAGTTAAAACCTGTGTTTTGAAGAATTGGGGTTTGTCTGATGTTTTTCTAACATTTGGGCTAGTGTTGTGGATTTTTGAAAGGAAGGCCACAGAGGTACAGTGCCATTGTTATTAAGGATACATGTCGTCAACATGACATCACTTCTGATGTTGACCTTAACTATCTTGCTGAGGAAGTGTTTGTCAGGATTTTCCCCTATGACCTTCCTTTCCTCCCACCTCTCCATACTATATTTTTGTGTTCAGCCCACATTTAAAGGAGGGTGTGTTATGCCTCACCTCTTTAAGAGGTCAGCCTCTCCATCAATTACTTGGAAATCTCCTGTAGTAAAGATTTATTTGTTCTTTTCTGTCAGTTTATATGTTTAATCAGTTATTTATATCACTAAGGAATCATGCATATTTGCTTTATTCTTTGGGCTGTTTATGTGATTTTTTCAAATTGTTTTGGCATTGGCCACTAGGAGCTCTTTCAGTTGATTCCTGTATTCCTTTGCCATTCCACATCACTGCGTGGGGCGGGGGGGGGGGGTTGTTTGTTCTTAGTTTCATCCTTCTTTTCTTGCCCCAGAAAATGCTCCTGGATCATACTGTATATTTTTTATCTCAGGCTTGATATCAGACATTTCTCCAATGAACTCTGGTTACTTTTATTGAATTATGGTATTTAAAACCAAGATCTGGTTACCAGGTATGCACAATGCTACTCAGATACTATTTTTAAGCCCTCTCAGTTACAGAGTAAGGAAATGTGAGTATGTGTTCTAACCCATGTCTATGCACATGTACAGATATGTTATATGAAATTATCTGCACTATACTAAGCTAAGTATAATTTAATATCAATGTCTCATCCCTTCCTCTTCTCTTTTGCTTGTCTGTAACTGCTCACCCCAACAGTATGAAGTCTGGCTCCCACAATGTCCTATCCATTTACTTAGCTGGTTAATTAATTTAAGCATACATGTATGGGTTTCAGAACTGTTAGCCCATATTCTTAAGGGGAACAACTGTGTAACTGGAGTGCTGGTCTATGGATATTTTCTTTTGCTCCATTCATTTCAAAAATCACGTAGGCAACCTTTTTCTTCTACCCCGGTCTCTGAAGTTGTTTTATACAAGTATGAAGCACATGCTTTTCTCACCACATTTTGTATTTTATTCCAGAATTTTCTGATCTCCTACATAAATTAAAAATTTGCATATATGGATGCTCTCACTGTGCTATAAATTTCTATGGTTTTGAAAATAGGTCCATATAACCACCACTATACTTCACCTTTCAACCTCACTACAAACCACTGGAAACCACTCATCCATTTTCCAAAACCACAGGAATTCCTTTCTAGAATGTCTATAAGTGGAATCATAGAGTAGGTAGCATTTTCATGTTATAAGAGATACCTCTTATCACTTAGCAATACGTACTTCCATTTCATTCCTGTTGCTGTGTGAATTGATACTTCCTTTCTTTTTTTTTTATCACAAATTAGTATTCCATTTATGTCTGCACCAGGGTTTGTTTATCCCTTCACATATTTGAGGTCATCTTGATTGATTTCAATCTGGGGCAATTATGAATAATGTTTCTTTAATAAACATTCATATGTGCTTTTTTTTTGAAGGGAATATACAACTTGGTAGGAGCACAGTTGCTGGATTATATTAATAAAACTCTATTTATTTTATAAGAGACTGCCGAACTGCCTTCCAAAGTGACTGTATTTGCAATTTCTGTCTATAGTGGAGTTCTTGTTGCTCTGCATCCTCATCGAAAATTGGTATTGTTTGTTTTTTGGATGGATTTTCACCACTTTAATATCCATGTAGTGGCATATGAATATTGTTTTAATTTTCATTTTTCTGATAAAAATGATGTTAACATATTTTTAATGTTTACTTGCCATCTGTAATCCTGTTTGGTGAGGTGTTTAGTTCTTTAGTTTTTTTTTTTAACTGGGCTGTTCATTTACTGTTGGTGAATTTGAGAGTTCTTTGCATATTTTGAATACGACTCTTTATCACACATGTGTTTTGAAAATATTGCCTGCTATTCTGTGCCTTTACTTATTCTCTTAACAGTATTTTTCACAGTGAAAAAAAATTTAAATGCTAATAAAGTTTGGCTTACTAGGTTTTTTTCTTTCATGAATCACTTTGCAGTTATATTATTTTTCATGTATTTTTGAAGTTCTCTTTCTAGGTCTATGAATATTTAGTACTGTAAAGTTCTGTTGATTAGCTGACTCTCTTGAAACTTCTTTTTATTATTTCTTTTAGTCAAGTATGCTGGTGATGATTTCTGTTGCTCTTGTACATCTTAAAACGCGTTTCACCTTCATCTTTGAAAGTTTTTTCTGAATGTAGAGTTCTATGTTGACATTTTTGGTTACTTCACTATTTTAAAGATGATAATCCCCTGTTATGTTGCTTGTATTGGTTTCCAGCTAGAAATCTGCCATCATGCTTGTCTTTTATCCTCTGTGAAACATTCCTCTTTTGTTTCTGACTGCTTAAAAGATTTTCTTCTTAATTACTTTTTTTTTGGCAAATCAATGCTGATATGCCTTGCTATACTTCCCTTATGTATTTTTCCTTGAAGTTTGTTGTGTTTCTTGAATCTGCATATAAGTTTATGATAAATCCGGAAAAATTCAGTTATTCAAATTTTTAAAATTCATATCCCCTCTTTTCAGAAATCCAGTTATGTATGAATAAGCCTTCTGAAGGTGTCATATCACACTATTGCTTTGTTCATTATTTTTAAATTAATTTTTAAAATCTCTGCTTTGTTTTGAATCATTTCTGTTTCCAAGTTCTCTAATGTTTTCTGCAGCCATGTCTATTCTACCAAATTCTTCCTGGCCTATTTTTCCTCTCAGATATTATGGTTTTTATTCCTAAAAGTTTAATATTTTCTATTTGTCCATTTAACTTTTGAACACATGAAATCCAGTTATAACTGTTTTAATGTTCTTATCCACTAATTTCAATATATATGTTAATTGTTGATTTTGATTTTGCTCCTTATGGTAGATTGTGACATCATGAATTTCACCTTTTTAGATACTGGCTATGTTACATTCCTACAAATACTGAGCTTTGTTGTAGGAAGCAGTTTGGTCCTTTGGGTACTGCTTATAAGCTTTGTTAGGTAGAACCAGGCAGTGCTCTATCAAGGGCTGCTCATTTCCCACTACTGAGTTGGTAATCTCCTGAGGGGCATGACTACTTACACTCTTGCTGGTGGGAACAGGCACTCTTCCCAGCCTATGTGAGAGCTGGCCATTCTCTCAGATGGTGTTTGCCCAGCAATGCAGTGCTGATCAGAGCCCAACTGAATACATGAGAGGGAACTGTGTGCAGTTTTTTGGAGTTCTCTCTTCTGTCTGGTTCTGCCAGTGCCAGCCTTCTGGGTCTCCGTCAGACTTCACCTTCATCATGTCAACTCAGGTGTCTGCCAAGCTCTTCTTGGGTCCTTTCTGAGCTGGGAGTTCCCTCAGGCATTCATCTGGGCATCTCAGGGGTCCCCCTGGTTTCTTTCTTGTCCTTCAGAAATTCTTTGTTGACCGATACAGTGTTTTAACATTATTCTTTATATATTCAGTGTCGGTTCTTGCTTGTCAGAGCCAGGAGGGTAAATTGGCCCCTGTGAGTCCATTTTAGTGTCAAGCAGAGCCACATGGGGAATATGTCTGATGTTCTCTCCATTATCTTATCTAATCCTCACAAGCATGTTATGGAAATAGGAACTATTATGCCCAGTTTTTAGGAGAGGAAACTGATGCCTAGCCAGACCAAGTAGTTTTCCCTAGACCCACCGTTGAAATATTAGTAGTATTTCTGTGACATAATTCTAAAGCCTGCAATCTTTATGACCATTTTACATGCTTCCAGATTAACTTCCATGTGAAAATTTTATAACTGCTTTCGTCATTCTTTAAAAAAATTGTTTAATTTTAGTACCAAAATTTGGGAGAAAATAGTCTTGGTTTCTGAAATTTTTACTGTGATGCTAAAAATGATATTCCATTGATGGTGCTTTAATGAAAGGGTTTAGGACACACGTGCAGTTCGTACTTTCTAATCGGTAATTATATGAAGTCTGACTTTTTAATCATTAAGTCGAAGACAGAGACTTCAGTCAGGGGCATTATATTTATTTAGGTGAATGTGGGAAGAAGTTGTCTGGTAATACAGGTTAAAAACACAACCTTCTATACAATGGTCAAGAAGTTTACATACTGAGAGGAGAAAAATGAAGAGGAATATTCTTTCTTTTTTCTGCCAGATAGGGTTATTTAAGGTGAAATCTGACCAGTGAGAAGAGTGACCCTGTAAAGAGTGCTTCCAGGAGAGAGAACAGCCTTGCAACAGCCTAGGGCTGGAGGTGGGCTGTGAATTCGGACGTGTGGCCGGCCAGTCCAGCCAAGAAGCAAGGCGTGTGGGGAGAGGGCTGGGCTCACCACACGGGCCTCAACAGGACAGGCATGGCTTGCCCTTTAACCTAAGAATGTTTAGGGTTTTTTTTGTTGTTGTTGTTTATTTGTTTTTGTGGTTCTGGGGAAGGGACCTAAGACCTCATGCAAGCTAGGCAGGCACTCTACCACAGAGCTATATCCTCACTCCTTGGCCTTAATTCTTGCAATCTATTCTTTTTAAGCTTAATGATACATGGTATATTCAGGTACATGTGAAGGGCCAATTGCTTTATCTACCTCACCTTATTTAATTTAGTCAATTAATCAGCCACAATCTTAGAGGTGATTATATCTCATTTTGGACATGAGGAGATGACCTAAGAGAGGTTGATTGATCAGAAACTGGTGTTTGTGGGGTGCGTACTCACATCCATTTAACCTCTTCCTGTTATTCCAAGCTGCCTCCTGTAATGGCATCTTTATGTAACTGTATGAGTTTGGAAACTAAACTTTATGAAGGAGGTTTATCTTACCTGTATTGAGTTGTGAACCTCTGGCCTACATATTATGATCTCTAAATGGCACTGCTTAGTGAAAGATAACTGTGCTCTTTTTGGGGACTGACTAACTTCAGTTTAGAGGCAGGAAATTCACAAGATAAGTCCAGACCCTTTTGTTACTCAAGAAATTAAGAGTGTCCTGGAGTTGTGTCAAATGGACATAGGACCAACCTCAAGATGTAGTAATTTGTGGGTCATTATGAATAATAGCTGCAATAGTTTGAAATAGTCAAACAATTAAATATTACTCAGTAATCTTTCCTGGATGTCTAAGATGAGAAGCCCTATCCGTTCTCTTAGCATTTCCTACCATCCCTCTCTACCAGCCTCCCCAGTGAAGGAGCCTCAAAAACAGGAGGTATTTCTGTCTTATCTACCACTGATTCCTCACAGCCACCCAATAAATATTAATTGAACAATAAATAATAATTCTCACTGTTAGAGTGAGAATATTGTGTGCTGAATGTTTATACTTAAAAGAGAGAGCAAATGGGCTCTTACTTTGTTTTAATGTCAGGGGACTCTTGGATTGTCAGGGAGAAACCATTCTTTCTCTGCAGAAAAATCCCTGTAGCTACAAGTACAACATGAACACAGTTTCCTACACAATTACAGGTGTCTCAGGATTTGCAGCAACCTGTCTACAGCATGAATCTACTAACTGCATTTTCAGAGGCCATGATTTTAGTGTGTGGCAGGAACTTTCATATCTGATTAGGGTCACAATTATACTTTTTTATATTATAGAAGAAGAATGAATGTTTGGAGCTGAATTACTTATGGTATATTTGGAAATCATGCCATAAAATGTTATATTTTACTTTCTGTAATCCATAACTTATCACATTTTGATGGATGATTTAAAACCTGGATGGAGTCTATTTAAGTAACCAAAACACCCAATTATCTAATGTCTTTATTTTTGTAATGCATTTTATTGTAGTTAAATCTAAATTTTAAGATGTCGGTAATTGTCCAGAAAGTTTTAGCAAGTATAGCTTCAGAAATATTTTTTTAATTTACAAAGTGTTCACATGTTATGTGTATTCCTAGCCAACTTTTCAATGCACACTTAGGAAAAGTGGTGTGGTGTGATCCAATAAATAAATACCTACTCATTCAGTCAAAACACACCCCATTCCCATTCTTTCCTCTACATCTTGCTCAGCTTTTTTGTTTCTTTTCCTTTGTATCCTATGGCCTCTTGCTTAATTTTGATCTTAAATTTTTAGCTATGCATGACAGCTGAGTTTTTCCATGTGTGAAACTGAAAGTGTATCTCCTTGCTAGGTTTCTACTCACAGAACTTTGTCTACATACTGGCTGCTGTTAACTGTTATGGAAATGACATGAGAGACTCAAAGTAAGATTATATAAAGCCGGATGGCCCTTTGGGCATCTATACAATACCCCAGCAGCTGGGGCCCCTTGGGTTTACATTTCATTTACATCAAAGGCACATCACAAAGCATAATGACATTCTCTGGAGTAGATAGTTGTCCTTTGATAAGTGCATGTGCAATGTGTCTGAACCTCGTAGACTCATGTCCTTGACCAGGAGAAAGATAATGAGGATTTCATTGTGGCTTTGCATAAGAAAAATTATATCAAAGTATGGCAAACAATTACAAATCATATTAGGACACTCACTTTTCCCTCCTTGAAGTCAGGAAATGTGTTGTAGTGGTGCTTTCTCCAGGGAACAGGGGTACTCTTTTCATACCTGGGAAGTATTATGTAACAATAGACCCTCACCTACTAATTGTTCAGTTCACTTTTGTTTGTTTCTCTATTATGGTGTCAACTTGTAAGCATTTTTAGAAAGAATTTTCCTATTCTTGAGTGTCTTGTCACTCAAGATAGCCAAGGAGCTGAAAAATCAATCTTTGAAGTAAGATCTAGCAAGATAATAACACTTAGTTTCTCTTTTTCCATGAGGAAGAGACTATTAAATTAGCAAAAGTACCCGATCAATTTCTAAGATTGATTTTTGTCATGAGGAATCAGAATGAATGTCTATATAAAAAATCTAAGCAATGGGACATTTATTTAGATGACTGTTTTCTTGTTCTCTTGCCTAACCATTGATCAAACTCATGAAAGTTTGAGCTACTAGACACGTTTTTGAATAAGCTGAATCTATACACAAATTGGTTGTGACCACTTGGCTGGGGTTAGCCCTGAGTGTGCAGATCTTATTTGCCACATCAAACATACAGTGACCCAGCTGGCTTTCATCGTTGGAATAGTGTTCCTTGACACCCACCAAGATAGATTCCAGCCAGAAAGTGATCAGGAGTTTTCTAACAACAACAAAAGGCAAAAAAGAGAACATCCCATTGTTTCACTAACTGCTATAAATCAGGAACACTTGGTGTCATGAGAAGGATATACAAAAAAATACACAATGATGCCCAGCCTGGTCTCATCGCTGCAACATGGAAGATGGCCCTAGGCAACCCCATGACCTCACACTTAGAGTTCTTGGGAACACAAAGTTTTATTTGTAAATGTCAAAATGATGATGAAATTATTTAAGATCTGAAAGGGAGTCTGGAATTTTGAAAAATGAAAAGGAAATGATTAGGAACAGCAGGCGAGGAGCCAAAGAGTTTTTTGTACACTTCTTATTCTGTGTCCATCTGTGGGAGATGACCGTCCACTCTTGCTCCTCTCAATGTGTGACTCAGGCTTGGTAAGAGGGAGGCTAGACAGGGGGAACACAGGTTGCTCCTGCTTGTTTTATCTCCTGCTGGCATCCATGAATCACATTTCTTCCTGATGTGGCCTTGGCCAATTTAAATGTGTGATTCTTTTTTTTTTCCTTAAACAGTAAATATAAATGTATGAGTGAGGTACCTTAATAGGTTTTCTACTGTGAATCAGATGAGGCTTATTGTCTGAACACTGAAGTGAGCTTTCCTCAGTCCTGATTGCCATTATAGCCAGTCCATCACACCTACCTTGGGCTCCTCTCACCAGCTTCCCAAGGCTGTATTTGGTAGGTGACCTGGGTTTCCATCTTTGGTATGTCTCAGATTTGATGGGGCCAGTTTATTTTCCTTCCTTACCCCCCACCTCCCACTCCTTCATTGTAGGCTCTTAAAGACAAATCTTGAACATGATTAATGGTGGCAGAGATTAAGCACATAAAGTTCAAGCTCTGAGTTGTTTATTTGTTTAAGAGAGCTGTTTGTAGGCTGTTTCTTTATGCAGCCACATGCCCAATGGAAGAGTCTTGACTGTTGTTGACTGAAGAGTAAGTCTGAGGGAGGTGTGAGGGAAAAACTCATTTTTCTGAGTATAGCTACCCTTCATATCCATGGGCTCCACATCCAAGTGTCCAACCAGCCATGGTTCAAAAATATTAAAAAACTATTTGTGCCTGTGCTGAACATGTACAGGTGGTTTTCCTTATCACTATTCCATAAACAATATACATTTACTTTGTGTTATAAGTATTATGAAAAACTAGAGATGATTTAAAAATATATAGGAGGATATGTATATGTCTGTAGAAATACCATGCCACTTTACCTAAGCAACTCGAGCACCTGTGACTTTTGGCATCCTGTGGGGAGGAGAGCTGACACCACAACTCCACAGGTATCAATGAATGGCCGTGCTGTAGTTGGGTGGTGCTATTAGGAGGCGGTGGATTCTTTAAGAGGTAGGGCATAGTGGGTCTTTAGGTCACTGGGAGTGTTCCCTGGAAGGGGATCCATCCGGGGCCCTTCTTTCTCTTGACTCCTGGTCATAAGATAAGTGGTTTTGATTTGTAACATACTCAAACCATGGTGTGATGCCTCTCCACCTATCCATAGGGACAAGGCCAATTGACCATGGACTAGAACCAAATCTAGAAATTATTTCTCTTTGTAAGTTCATTGCCTCAGGTATTTTTGATGGTGACAGAAAGATGATTGACACAGACTGCCATGCTTTTCCATCTTCAGAATACTTCTTTCACCTTCCACAGGGAGGGAGATGCATTTCTAGTGGGGTTTGTATCAATTTCAGCACATCTCCCAGAAGCTGAAATCTGAATGCTGGATTGAAATGTGTCATTGGATTAGTGGGGAGACTTGATGAAGCTCAGAGTCCATAGAAATGTTTTCAGTTTATAAGATCATATCACCAGATGTATTTAGCAAGGGAGGCCTGGAGCTGTCAGGGTTTACATTCAGATTTTGCATCTTAATAGGCACCTCATTCCCCAGATTAGAATTGTGTAAATTCCAACTTCACTCACTCCCTCTGTGGATTTGGTGTAATTCCTCAGAGAGAGATTTCAGGTTACCAAGTCACCTGCTTTCTTTTTTGGAGGATAGGGGTTTGAACTTGGGGTTTAGTACTTACTGAGAAAACACTCTACCACTTTAGTCACATCTCTAGCCCTTTTTGCTTTAGTTTATTTTGCAGTAAAGTCTCCTGTTTTTTGCCTGGGCTGGCCTTAAACCAGAATCCTACTACCTCTGCTTCCCATCTGTTGGGATTACAGTATGCATTACCACATCCAGCCTGTTTTTCAAGATAAACTCTCTCTAACTTTTGCCTAGGCTGACCTCAAACTGTAATTCTCCCATCTCTGCCTTCCATATAACTGGGATTACAGGTGTGCTCCATCACACCTGGCTTATGCTACCTGCTTTCTGACATGCCGTCCTGCCGTACTCCCAAGGAGTGGGTTGAAGGTAGAGATGACTACACTGCAGGTGAGGCTGTGCAGGAATCAGTGTCTCTGTCTGGATGTAAGGATTTTGTGTTGGAGAAGAAACATACTAGTTTTGGTGTTAGAAGGCAGTGCAACTGTATGTGCTACAGTTGGATCAGAAATGGCTCTCAAAGGTCCATGTTGAGGCTTGATTCCCAATCTGTAGTGTTATTGGGAAGAGATGGAACCTTAAGGACTGGGGCCTTGTGGGAGTAAGTGAGGTCATGGGGTCATGCCCTTAGAAGGGGATGTTGGAACTCTGGCCTTTCCTCTCTTTTTCACCTCTCTTTTTTCCTCTCTTCATGCTTACCATGAAGTAAGCAGCTCTCTTTAACATTTGCTGGCCCAGATGAAATGGACCAACTGACTATGGACTGAAGCCTATAAACAGCAAGCCCAAACAGACCTTTTTCCTTTTAAGTTGATTGTGTCAGGTGTTTTGTCACAGTGATGGAAATTTTACTGACACAGGTGTGCCAGATCTTCACAGTTCTGGTGGACTGCTTAAGTTATTTCTTAGCTCAGGGTCATAAGTGTTTGGATCTGATACCAACGTATTTGTCATGGACAGAATTTCACTGAAAGCTTTCTTCAGTTTGTGACTCTCCTTTGCCTCATTCTGGCTGCTGTGTTGGGTGACACTGTTGATTGGGGCTGGCCCAGCAGGATGGGGAGGCCTGGCCTTGGGAACTGGCTCTGCTGTCTCCTCAGAAGTCTCCGTCAGCTGCATGTCAGGTTCCCTGTAAACAAAGCCCTGCATTTTGTTACTTCTTCATTACTCAGTACAAAATGTATGGTGACATTTTGTGAGAAAGAAAAGAAGGTTCTGTTATTTTAAAGTTTTTTCTCTTTCCTATTCGGCGTGGTACTTATATCAATTTTAGAGTCTGCCTTTACAAAATAGTCCTTACAACTGGAATAATGTGAGTTTTCAGCATGTTCCCTTTCTCTGGAGAATATGGACTGTGGATCTTTCAATTACTTGTTTGCATAGGCAACTTTAAATCTTTATTTTCCCCCTGTATCTGTCACAAAAAATGCTCAAAAGCTACAGGAAAAATAAAGCTTTAGCATTAAAATTCTGAGTTTTCTCCTTGATTGTAATTTTTCATGCATTGATTGTCAAATAGTTCTTAAAATTATAGCATTTGCTTCCTGTTTTCAAGGATTATTTGAAATCAGCTATTCAAATATAGACACTGAAAAATATGGTGACTAAATTGGCTTTTGTGAGGACTACAGGGGAAATCTGTCCCAGGGCAGGCGTAGATGCTTGAGTAGCAGGGTTCCCGCTCACACAAATTGCCCACTAATGGTACATAGGTAGGTGTGATTCTCCATAGATCACAGTCCCTCCTGGTGTCACCAGGGTCTGAAATCTGGAGGTCAGACTCTCATGTTGATGTCTCCAAAAGTTCCAGGAAGTTATTAAATGCCTGAGTTCTTTGGTAGCTTTCTTTTGTCCAAATAAAGAGAAGAAATCAAAGTTCTTTCCATGCATTTCTTTTGACATGAACTTTCTTTTTGACTAGACGTCTTTGTAAGTGTTCTCCCCATACTGCATTTCCTTCAGGAGGCTCTTAGTGGCAATACTGTATTATTACTGTTCTTTGCAGTGGTGGAGGCACATTTGCTCTCATTAAGCACCATAACAAATGAGTCCTGGTAATTGCTCTGAAAATAATAACTGACTTAGTTCAGTGTCAAAGATTTAGGGAAAAAAGGAGTGGCTATAGAGAGCGGATACTTGAGCATGTGATTCTGTGGGCAATGATGAGTAAGTGACTTTGTTGTAGAGTGATCTCTCTTAATAGCCTAATACTAAAATGCCAGCCCAGTGACTTCCCTTTATTCAACACTAAGACGCCATTGTGATATTGATATTAATGGCCTGATAGTCCCTCAAGGCAATGTTTTCTAATTTGATCACAGGGTCCTGGTCACACTGCTTAACATCAGTGTCAGCCTGCAGATGTCCCTGGTTAGTGACCAACCATATTTTCAGTCTGTGAGCAGTGTGGACAGTTTCTTACTGGTGGTTCCTAAAAGCCCTGGTACTTTGCTTCAAGAACAAAGTGTCCTTAGACTGAGCATATATCAGTCTCTTTCTTCACCCACAGTGTCCAAGGTCCTCCTGTCACCAAACATCTGGTGCAAAGTGCTGGCTGGTGCTCTCCATGTGTCATGAGATGGCATTTAGTGAACCATTTCAACTCAGTTCACCATATGTCACTTGCTTGTACATCTTACGCTAGAAGAAAGTCTGTTAAGTGAGGTAATTATTCTGTATTCTTATACATTCCACATGGCAGTAGGCTATCATGATAAGCCATCAACACTGTGTTTCCCATCTGCTTTCAGAGATGGTGTTTGGTGGGTGAATGTTAACTATGCTCATACTGATGGCGTGGCATGCTGTGAGTGTGTCATCTCGCGGTATGCCCAGCACATTGTGGCATGAGTGTGCAAGTCTGTGGCCCCAGAGCCAGTCTTGAATCTGGGGTTCTGAGAGGCCTGACTCAGTGATGCAACCCTTACTTGCTCCTTGTCAGGCTCTCAGAACCTAGCAATGAAAAGACCCATTGCAATCTTCACTTTTCAACCCTAGCTCACTTCTGAATGAACATCTTAGATGACTGGAGAGTCTCCAGTTAACCCTACACACGCATTCTGAGGGTGGGCACCCAGCTGGCTGGGGCTGGAGTGTGAGGTGGAAGTCCTTTTTCCACAACACTGCTCCGTATTATGTCCAGCAGAGGTGGACGTTGGCTGACCTGAGTCACCACACCATGAGGATGGCTTCCTTTTGTTCATCTCCTTCTTCCCTGCAGGGCATGCCTGCATCTTACAGCTCAGCATACCAGCCCAGCTTTGCATCCAGACTACAATTGCTGTAAGGTTTGCACAGAAGAGCTAGGAAATCCTTGTCATTCTTCATCACTATTAAGCAATCAATTTCCCTGGAATCCCCTTGTGGTGGACCAGATAAGCTGTCAGCACTCAGAGTGGCCTTTCACTGATGTGCAGCGCCTGGTCCCCTGTTTACTTAAAACCTGCCTGACGGTCAGAATCTGTCAGACCTGGTGTGTTCACTGGTTGTCTCCAGTCCTCTAGCTGGTCCTCCCTCAGGTACACAACCAAAAGAAAATTAGAAGCAAACAGTAAAAGATGTGCAGATTGACTAGCTCCAACATCAACCAGTGCAAAAGGAAGTCTGTCTGTTGTTGGGGACTGTAAGGGGGGCAGCTTCGGTGCTAGGCCCTGGGGCTGGCTTTCTCTTGACAGATAGTGATGGAGAGCAATTAGAGTTTGGAAGAATAAGCAAGCCAATCTATTTTGTTTATACAAAGAGTTTCCCCCAGAAGTGAGGCAGGAGCAGAGACATAAGTAATGAGCACATGTGTTTGGAAAGTGTATAAGGCACTTATAAATATTATAGTGGCGTCGCTACAGTTAAAGGTCTGGCAGCATTTCCATTATAAACTCTCATTGTCAGGGTTTAAAACTCAGCTGTAAAAATTCCAGGCTGCAACTTGGCATCCCAAGATATGCCTGGGAACAAAGATTTCTTCCTTGCCCCCCTGCAGGTCTTGCTTGGGTTCCCATGCAGCCCTGCTTATTTCTCTGCTCCTCTAGTCCTGTTTGCATCTGCTGGGGTGGGAAAGCAATGAGTCTCCAGCAGAGGCCTCTTTAGTTATTGAAAAGGGAAGCCAGATGAGAAGTATCCACTGATTTCATTGACCTCTTCCTCATGGTCTACATAAGACGTCTCCCCAGGTGTTATGAGTGGCTCCTGTGACCACAACACCAAGGACCAGATATCACTGACCATACAGCAATGAAAATCATAATAATAATAATATCTGGAAGGCAAACATCTTCCATAATCAGCTTCTTTAAGGTTAACCAACTGTCTTTAACAGAAATCTCACCAAGGCTACAGTTTCAGCATTATACTCTTCAAAGAAAGCACTGCCTTTCATCTTTGATCTATAACCCAAATGACAGAAGGAAAATGGATTAGCAAACTTGGTTCAGGATGCATAAAGACAATGAACATAGAAACAGAGGGTTCCAGAATTAATCTGTAGACTACTTTAAGCAAACAAAACATTTTTCAGAGAAAATGTCCCCTTCCCCATTGGATGACAGGAACAAGTGGGGAAGTTAAATTAATAAGTGCTCTATTCTGGATGAGCATTGCCTCAAACTGAAGCTCAGCCTGGGTAACATGCACCCAGCCCTAGTGACCCTCCAGGTTGTGTGAGACATGATATTCACCTTGTTCTGGACTGAGGGAACACAATTGCAGTTGTACACAGTCCATCTGGACCTTGATACAAGCTGGAGGTGAACTTCCTGTTGCCATGCTATCCTATCTCATCCCTGACACTGCTGCCCTTTTATCATTAAATCATCCTCACTTTTGTTACATTCCTGTAGCAGCTACAAATGAATGTCTCTTCCTTTCTTAACAGACTGACATGTGCTGTGTCCCTAGAGACATTGTTAAGGAGGAAAAGATTAAGATAATAAGCCAGGAAGCTTAATAAAGGATAGAAGATGGGTCAAGAAATTTGCAGAAGTTAGAATTTTTATTTTATTTATTTATTTTACATTTACTCACATGTGTATACATTGTTTGGGCTATCCCTACCCCCTTTACTTCCTCCCCCCTCCCCCTGCTTCCAGGAAGAATGTTCTACCCTCTTGTTCTCCGATTTTGTTAAAGAGGAAACTTAAGATATAATAAGAAAGACATAGCGTTTTTGCTAGTTTGAGATAAAGATAGCTATACAGAGAGATTCCTAGTGTTGCTTCCATACACTTGTGTATTGCAACTCACATTGGTTCATCTCTACCAGACCTCTTCACTACTTCCTGGTCACCTTCCTATAGTGGCCTCTGCTAGTTTAAGATTACTTTATTAGCTCCGCCATAGTGCACACATCAACCACATTCAAGTTTTAGGTTTCCTTCCCTTTCCCTATTCCTCCCATGCATGTTCTCCCCTTAGTGTGTGACCCATGTCCAATAATATTACTGCATTTGTTTTAGGTCTAACTTCTGTATATGAGGGAGAACATGCGATTTTTGGCCTTCTGAGCCTGGCTAACTTCACTTAAGATGATATTCTCCAGTTCCATCCATTTATTTGCAAATAACAAAATTTCATTCTTCTGTGTGCCTGAATAAAATTCCGTTGTGTATAAATACTACATTTTATTAATCCATTTGTCAGAAGTGGGGCACCTTAGCTATTTCCATAGCTTGGCTATTGTGAATACTGCTGCAATAAACATGGATGTGCAAGTGCCTTTGTAATAACCCAAGTTGCATTCCTTCAGGTTTATCCCTAAGTGTGGTATTGCTGGATCATATGGCAGATCTATGTTTAGTTTTTTAAGAAGCCTCCATATTGTTTTCCAAAGTGGTTGTACTAGCTTACATTCCTACCAGCAGCGTAGGAGGGTTCCTTTTTCCCTGCATCCTAGCCAACATTTTTTTGTTGGTGGTGTTCTTGAGTTAGCCATTCTAACAGGAGTGAGGTGGAATCTTAGTGTGGTTTTGATTTGTATTTCCTTTATGGCCAGGGATGGTGAGCATTTTTTCATGTGTTTTTTGGCCATTTGGATTTCTTCCTTTGAAAAAGTTCTATTTAGTTCAGTTGCCCACTTCTTTATTGGTTCATGGATTTTTGGGGAGTTTAGTTTTTTGAGTTCCCTGTATATTCTGGTTATCAGTTCTTTGATATATAGCTGGCAAATATTTTTTCCCGCTCTGTGGGTGATTTCTTCATTTTAGAGACCATTTCTTTTGTTGTGCAGAAGCTTTTTAATTTCCCAGTTTGTCCATTTTTTCTCTTAGTTGCTGGGCTGCTAGAATTCTACTAAGGAAGTCCTTGTCCTATTCCTATTGCTTCCAGAGTATTCCCTGTTCTTTCCTGTAATAACTGCAAGGTTTCAGGTCTGATATTAAGGTCCATAATCCATTTTGAGTTGACACTAGTACAGGGTGATAGCATTTATCTAGTTTCAGTTTTCTGCAGGCAGATAACCACTTTTCCCAGCACCATTTGTTGAAGAGGCTGTCTTTTCTCCATCCTATGTTTTGGTGCCTTTTTCAAAAATAAGATGGGTGTAGCTGTGTGGATTCATATCCGGGTTCTCCATTCTGTTCCACTGGTCTTCATGTCTGTTTTTGTGTCAGTACCATGCTGTGTTTATTGCTATGGCTCTGTAGTACAGTTTGAAGTTGGGTATTGTGATACCTCCAGTGTTGCTCTTTTTGCTGAGTATTGCCTTGGCTATTTGCAGTCTCTTGTGTTTCCAAATGAACTATAGGGTGGATTTTTCAATCTCTGTGATGAATGTCATTGGGATTTTGATGGGAATTGCATTGAACATGTAGATTGCTTTTGATAGTATAGCTATTTTTACTATGTTGATTCTGCCAATCCATGAGCACGGGAGATCTCACCACCTTCTATAGTCTTCTTTGATCTCTTTCTTTAGTGGTTTGTAGTTCTCCTTGTAGAGGTCATTCACATCCTTTTTAAAGTTCATTCCTAGATATCTGATTTTTTTGAGGCTATTGTAAATGGAACTGTTTTCCTATATTCTTTCTCAATTTGTCTGTTGTTGGTATATAGAAAGGCTACTAATTTTTGTAACGTTGATTTTGTATCCTGCTAGTTAGAATTTTTTAATGAAAAAAATGGACCATGACAAATGGAAGACCATGCCAAACATGGTTTGCTGGTGAGCTGAGAATCCTTTGATGCATTCATCTGCTACCAAAAGAGTCAAGTACAAGCCTGAAACTTCAGAAAAGCATCTTTCGTCTGTTATCAGTCATGAAGTCATGTTCAATAAGAAGCTGACATCTTCAGAATTGCCATATCATGTCCACATGGGCAGAATGGATTTTCAGCAGAGGGAAGTTTACTAGCTATCACCATTTGCCATCTACTCCATTTGTAAAAACCTGACTTGCATGATGTACAGGAAACCACTGTACATCCCTAAGTGAGAAAGATAGTTTCTATTCAAACTGACTCTTTAACCTCTGCTGGGCCCCTTGAACAAAAGAATAAGAGACAAAAAGCCAACTTTTTGTCATGCAGCCAACTGCATGAAGGCCAACTGACTGGCCTTCCTGGGTTGTCCTTGTCCATTCATCTTGTTGAGATTCCAGGACACCCAGGTCAAGGGCTGGAAAGGATGTTAAATAACAGGTGTGCGTGATGGGAGTGGAGAGACACACAGGCTAAGATTCAAAGTTCCTTCTGGCTAGGGTGTGGCAGATGAATAATGCAGAATATTCTAAAAGAAAACAGAATGCATTGAAACATACTTCTTAACCCAATGCTTTCTGGGGTTAGGAGTTCCTGATTCACTGCATGTTTTAGTTTCAGAGTCAAGTGAACAAACTCTGACCACTCAAGGTGACTGTCAGCCCCTCCTCCTCCTTCCTCTGTGCTTGCCCTTTACATCTATCATCCTCATCCCTTCTCATCATCATTTAAAAGTATTTTTAAAATTTTCAGTTGGTGCATAGTGCTTGTACATGTTTGTGGGACACAGCGTGACACTTCACTGCAGGCACACGCCATAACATTCACATCAGGGTAATTGGCATGCCCATCACCTCAAATTTGTCATTTCTTTGTATTGGACACATTCAAAACCCTTTCTACTGGTTTTTTTCAAATATATAATTGTATGTTGTCAACCATAGTTACCTTCCTGCATTATAGAACATTAGAAGTTATTTCTCCTGTACCCATGTACCTACTAACCACCTCTCTTCTTCACACCCTTCCCAGTTTCTGGTAAGCAGTATTCTACTTTCTACTCTTATGAGATCAACTCTTTTAACTTCCGTGTCTGAGTGAGAACACATAGTATTTGTCTTTCTTTGCCAGACTTATTTCTCTTAATACAAGATTGTCTAGGCTCATCCACATTGCTCCATCATCATTTTTATGTACCCACAGGCAGAAAGATGCTTAAAAACACATTAACTATTTCTAAAAGAGTGAGAACAGCGAATGACAACACTTGCCCTGGGGCACTCAGGTTTCACGGTTCACATGTGACTTTCTCCCAGGATGTTGATCACCAGTGCTTAGAGACACCTGACTGTGTGTGAAACCAGAAACAACAGCACTGACTTGTGGCATACACATGGAAAATGTCACTACTGCATTTGTTTTATAATTAAAAATTGCTTCAGAAATTTGTTTCTCCTTTTTTCCTGTTTCTATTAGCATATATTGTACAAAGGGGATTCATTGTGATATCTCCATACATCAAGATAAAATGTACTTGAATTGAATTCATCCCTTCTATTATTTTTTCTTTTCTCCCTCATCCCCATTTTTAGCAGGACTCATTATTCTGTTTTCATACATGTGCATTAAGTACTTTGGTCACTCCTACTGATTTCCATCCCCAAACAGTCCCTTGTTTCTCATTTTCAATAAATTTTTTTTATCAAAAGGGACATCTAAAATCTCTTATTTCAAGGTTAAGTCTTGCAAATTTATATTAGCTTCTTGAAGCCACTTACTTTCTACCACATTAAACACAATGCACACACCTTCCTCAGCAGAGCAGTTACCATGCATAGAGATTTCATAAGATTGACATAGCATTCATATAATTCCTGAACTGATATTTTTTCCTTTTATTGAAGTTGCTGATAAAAATGACTTAATTCCAGTCACTATTTGTTTCTTTTTTGAGGCCTTAATCTTAAAGTGCCCTCAGCAACTCTGGCCATCAGCAGTGTGGAAGATCCACCAAGACTGTCTTGTGTTGCTTTTTGGTTTGCTTGTTTCTCATGGTGAACGAGCCAGCTGGGGACAGGTCTTGTAGTAAAGTTGAAGTAGTGATACATCTTTGGATGGTCCTGAATCCTAACTTCACCTTAGTCTACCAGAGGGGAAAGCCCACTGGCTTTCAGAGAGAACTGACAGCTCTGGGACTCAGTAGGACTATACACGTTCCCCTAAAGAGCAGGGAAGACTGGCAGAGGGTGGGCTGTGCAGCCAGAGAGAGCCTCGTATACATCCACTTGCAGCAGCATAGTCTGAGTTTGCAATACTTGTTAGTCTACTCCATAATTTAGTCATATTTTGCCTTTTTGGGGAAATTAATCCTTATTTCTATGATAAAGTAAAACACCTGCTTGGGGGAGGGCATGACCTACTCAACCTGAGTCCTTGGAGAATGCCAGTGAGAGGGCCACCAGCTTGAGGTCAGAGGCTGCAGAACTAGATCCTCCAGTGGAATGGGCTGCACAGCCATCCTTTCAAGGTTTCTGACTCCATCGTGTTTCTCTACTGTGGTGTGGGTGGCCTAGGTTCCAACCACTGCTACCCTGCATCCCAGCCCCCAGCAGCAGCTGGGTCACAGGGAATCTGATGGTGCTTCATGATGCTGTGTAACACACCCAGTGGGGTGACTTCACACCTGTCTGTCCACCTGCCCTAAGATGTAGACTCTGAGTTCAAACCCCAGTGTCACAAAACAAAATAAGCAAACAAAAACAAAACATGACACAGCATGCATTTACCATGCAGGAGAAGAGAAGGACTTCTGGATGAGAGGCTGTGAAGAGCAGGGTCACACTGGCAGTATTTGCCTGTGGCTCTTGGACCTCCCAGCAGCCTGGGTTCAGATACCCATGCCCTGAAAAGTCCTCCGGCCAGAGCCTCTCTCCTGGGGACAGCAGAGCATCTGGGCTGTGTACATTAGTGTGGCTTGATAATCTTGTGAGAAGATCCAGCAGGGGTTCAGGAATTTCCTTACTCCTTTCCTAAACGTGGTCTTAATTTTCTTAGGTCCAGGCCTAAGAAAAATAGAGGCTTTGTGGGTTTAGTCATAGTGCTAGGAAAAAATGTCTACACTTTGCTTCATAAAATTATAAAATTAATGCTTTAATTTTCAGATGTAAAATTTAAACTGCCTCGCTGAATCAGTTGTGAGGTTAAGGATTAAATATTGTTAAACTATTTTGTTTTATACTATGAATATGGTACAAGATAGGGGCCGATATCCAAAATACTTGGAACCAAAAGTGTTTTGAGTTTTAGATTTTTTTTTGGAGTTGGAATATGTGCATATACACAATGAGATATCTTGGGGATGGGACTCAAGTCTAAGATATATGTCTCACATACATCTTATACACAAAGCCTGAAGACATTTTATACAATATTTTAGTCTGCCTGTGTTTTGACTGTGCTCTGTCACAGGAGACCGGCTGGTGGGCATTTCTTCTTGTGGCAGTGGGTTGGCATTCAAGAAGATTCAGGTTTTGGATCTCAGGTATTTAGAATAGCAGTGGTCAGCATGTTTAATATGGATGGTATGGTACAACAGAAATAGCTAATAGTGGCTATAAATTTTAGAACTTTTTTACTGGGGAGCAAACTGCACTTATTTCTATTTATTCACTTTTTCATTCATTCGTCTATTTATTTGGCAGCATTGGGGGTTGAACTCAGGGCCTCATGCTTGCTAAGCAGGCACTACCACTTGAACCATGCCCCCAGCCCTTTCCTGCTTCAGTTGTTTTTCAGATAAGGTGTTCTGTTCTAACTCAGGGAGAGACTCAGATCAGGATCCTCCTACCTATGCCTCCCATGTAGCTAGGATTACAGGCAAGAACCACCATACCCTAGCCTTATTTCTTCATTTGTAGATGAGAAAAAATGAGTCTTTTGGTGGGGGAGGGACTGTGTTGTAATTTTTTTTGCCCAGAATGGTGCTTGGTATAAAAAAGGTGCTCAGTAAGGTTGGTTAAATATAGAATGCATTTGAAATCAATAGTCAGTCCTGACATACTGTAAGAATGGAAATCCTTTTTCCTTCAAGTCTGCCTTTATAATACTATAATTGTTTTTCTCCAAGTGAAAGATATCAATGCAACATTCTTAGCCCCTTCTTAGAATAGGATTCAGTATCAATCTTCAACTTTTACAAGTTATATGCAAAAACTTGAGAAGATTATATAAGAAAATTTTAAAATGATTTGAATATTGGGAGTGGACATGAATTGACTGTAGCTATTTTAAGCTAAAGAAGAAAAGGTTAAATTAAAAAATACATATGAATGACAAAATAACTTACAATTTTACAGAAAACCAATTAAAAGAGATAGGAAAGCTGATAAAATTCAAACAGGTTTTGGGGTATAACTGAGTGGTTGAGTGCTTGCTTAGCACATGTGAAACCCTGGATTCAATCCCCAGACCACCCCAAAAAGGAAGGGAATTGTTTTAAAAGGCCTGTGGATTCTTAAACCTTGGAAGTTAGAAACAAAAATATGCCATAGTTCATCCTTGGAAGGTTTTTGAGGTCTGCTCCAGTGCTGAGATTTTTACAACAGTTTTTGATTAAATATTTTCTCCAAAAAGAACAAATGCAGTTTTCCTATATTAGGGTCACAAAGGTACTTAGCAGTTTGAAGACACAACCATTGCCACACTAGTGAAAGTGGCATAGGAGGCATTTCTAACAAAAATCATAAAACTTGGAAAATCGCTGGGTACCTACTGGCTGAGCAGGGAAGCAGACCTGCCCCTGGTGTTGATTCCACAGAAATAGAGCATGACATTTCCCCTAGTCCAGCTCCTTCTCTGGGAGGGAGACATTCCTGGTCCAGGATGGAAAGGTACAAGAGGTGCTGTTTACTGGTCTCTCCTTCCTCATTAAGTGGCCAGTGGCCAGAAGGCAGCCTGTGGAACTGACAATGAAACAGGGCATGGTTTGTGATGAACACTCCCCTCCAACGTCCTGATCTGACGGTTAAGCTGGAAATGCTCGAATGACTAATGTGTGTGATCTAAAATGCTTTGAGATTGGCTGTAGGATGTTGTGAAAATAAATTCCCCCGTATTTTGAAAACTGAGAGAAAAACTGATAGCCAAGTAACAACTTAAAATCTAAAAACTGTACACAATTTCAACATCAACTAACATTCTATTTAAAGAAAAACTTTTTTTGTGGTATTAGGATATGAACTCAGGGCCTCATTCTTACTAGGCAGAAACTCAACCACTTAAGTCACTTCACCAGCCCTGTTTTGTGTTGAGTTTTTTTGGGATAGAGTCCCAGAACTATTTCCCCGGGCTGGTTTTGAACTGTGATCCTCCTGATCTCTGTCTCCTAATAGCTAGGATTACAGGTGTGAGCCACTGGCTCTCAGCAGAAATAGTGTCTTCAATGCCAGATACAAAGTTGTGAAAACAAAGATAATAAAACAGTTTGATACTGGTGAAAGCTTGTGTTGCAGTCTATAATGAATATGGAAGGTTTAGAGCAAGACACAGTGGAACTGACACTAACTTCCACTGACCACTGGAGCCTGTGAGAGAATAAGCCCCAAAATCTTATGAAATGAAGAAAATCAACCTTTTGTTTCTCATAAACTTTCTATCCTTACTGTGTTCAGCATCAGTCCTCTACTAATGTGTTTACCCTAGCCGTGAAACCTTCCTCCGTGTTCATTTGTGAACTTAGGTTGAATACTGTCACTTGTTTTGTATGTCTTTGTTTAGCATACTCTTTCTCAGAGTAAAATGTATTGGTTAGGACACTTCTTTTCTGATTTTTTTTTTTTTGCAGTCAGTAGCCTCTTAGCCTTCTTAAATACCTTGGAGTCATACACTTCTTGCAGGCTATGTATACAGACCTGTTTTCTACTCACAGATGAAGGAATCTGCTTACTCTTCCAAAGTTTTTCACAATACTAATTAACCAACCATCTGCATGATGAGAAAAGTAATTAAACTCTTGGCTATTACTATACTACATAAAGGAAGCATTTCTTGATCTTTTTCAGAGCAGTAGAGTATATTTTCCAACTGTAAGCCTCCTACCTATATGTTTTATAGGGCTGTGAAAAGCAAAAGGGAAGAAATGAAAAGCAAGTTAATTAGTCTTGCTGGCAGACTGCCCTTGCTTTTAGCTGCAAAATTCTGATTGATCTAATCTTGTAATTTAGCCTGCATGGCTGAAAGTTGATATAAAATCTAGGGAACTGTTTATCAAAATTGTTAAGGCTGCACAGGTGCTGGATTCCCATGCCCTTCATCCTTCGAAGTTTTTAGAAACCTCACAAGTGTCCACCTCCCACATGGGAGAGTGATCCTGGAGCTCTTCCCTCTCAGACTCCACCTCAGCCTGGAAGGAGCTGGCACTTCTGCCTGAGACCCACCAGGCCCTTGTCCCTGTTTTCTTACCCAGTGGAGCCCTGGGCTTTCAGCTGTCTCATGCTTAGGACCAAGACATAGGTGCTACCTGCTCCCAGTTTTAGCTGGAGTATCTCCTTTTCTTCTTGGATGTTTAGAAAGTATGGTCAAGGTAGATTTGACCTATGTGGCAAACAGTAAGACTCCAACAGAGGATCCGAATATGGAAATAAATTCTGATTTTGAGAGGTTCATGTTGGTTATTCCATTGCAAGAGTTAGAGTTCTTCTGATGTGAGGACTTGGAAACGTGTTATAAGACAGAATACTGTATAAAAGGGGAGCAAAAGAAAAATACCCTCTAAATCTCTGAGTGCTTTCTAGGCCTTATGCTTGCTAGGCAGGTGCTCTAGCACTTGAACCATAGCCCAGACTTTGATGGTTTAATTATTTTTGAGGTAAGGTCTTGTGTTTTTTGTCCAGGTTGGCCTCAGATTCCCTCCTTTGTAGTCAACAACTGGTTTGTTGGTTGAGGTGGACTCTTGCTAACTTTTTGCCCAGTCTGACCATGAACTGTGATCCTCCTGATCTCCACTTCCTGAGTAGCTGAATTACAGGTGAGAGCCGCCGTGCCTAGTTCAGATACTCTTAAATCTATGAAAGATTAAAATTCCATTTTGTTTTAAACAGATATTCTGGTTAAAGGAGAGTAGAAGAGTGTCTCAACGTACAGGGGCCATGGGCTGAGCTTCAATAGCCACTAGAAGCCGGTGAAGAGGAGTTCTGGAAAGGCCCATGCATAATCACTGTCATAGTTAACTCCCCAATTAGAAGGCCGGCCTGCTGGGAAAATAAATATAGGCTCCTTTCCAACTTCCATACTCATGTCTGTACACGTCGCAAGATCAGAAAACTACCGTGGTCAGTACAGAGTCTCTAGGGCTAAGGCACCAGGCATGGGTGTCACAGTTTCCAAAACCTCCAGTTCTTCCAGGTTGTAGAATACATGTGTATAGAATGTGACATGTCTGTCCTTCTGCTGAAATGCTCAACCCTTTTAGTAGTAATACAATCGGGTTATTTGGGGCCCACTTACATAGGTTTGATTACTTAATTTTCCATGGTACTTTCATGATTATTATTACTGTTAGTTTGTTGTACTGGGATTTGAACTCAGGGCCTCACGTTTGCTAGGCAGGCGCTTGAGCCATGCCCCTAGCTCTATGATTTTTTTTGTTAAGATATCAAAACGTGTGTTGTTTCATGCCATTGATCTTCATAGTTCTGATTTTGTTACCTTCACTTTTAGCTAGAAGTTGAGTATTTCAATAATTTGAAATGAGTTCATGTGAGCCCAGATCTCAATCAGATCCAGAATTTTAAGTGCTCATAAAAGTCTGACACTCTGCTATCACCCTAAAACCCCATATGTAGAAGAAAAAATAATTCACATTTTTGTGGCACTGGCAGGGAACTTGCAGACATGTCTGCCTGGGTTGTCTGTAAGCCTCCTACTATATTAATGTAGCTTTGGAAAAAAAGGGCTAAGTTAGGTTTAAAATGTCACATTCAAAACATTTTGAGTATAAGAAATATAACCCCAGGGCCAAAATTAGCCAATGAAAAGAAATTATACTGGTTGTGTAAACACTGCTCTTAAGGCAAGGTGGTGACCTTGTTTTTTTTTTTTTTTCTTGGTGCAAAAGGAAAAACTTGTTCTGTGAAGGGAGGGAAGAGAGGCCCCTTCTGAAAGAGACAAATTAAAGGAAGGAAGGCTGTGGGCAATATGCTTCTGTATACTACATTGAGAATAGGTGACTGGTCTGGTTAGGCATTGGTGTGACTGGATGGAGGCAGGCTTTCCCTGCCCAGAGAGCTCCCCTCTGGTCTTTCCCTAGCAAACCAGTTCAGCACACCTTGGCTGGGAAGCTGTTTCCTGTGGACCTTTCCTGACCTTTCATTTCTGGGTCAGTCTTCCCTTTTATGAGCTCCATAGCAGTTTGTGCTTACCCCTAAAACATGATGGTAGCAGTGAGGACATAGCTCAGAGCAAGTATCAACAACTTTTGCCTTAGGTGGTCCTTCTCCTGCCTAGATGGTTGTTCTCCGGCCAGAGGCCTGAAGATCATTCATGTACACTTCTGCATTCTTAGGAAACAGCTCCTGCCAGCTTACCAAGCCAGAGGCCGTAATGGATTGACACTCTATATAGGAAATATGGGTAGAGTTACAATCATCAGAGTTTAAAGAACTCAGAATTGAAAAGAACTCGGAATTTGAATTTGTTGAATATTGTTTAGAAACAGGCTCCTCAGTGGGTGGATGATATCAGGAAGTAGACTTGATCTCTCTCTTTCTCTTTTTTTTTTTTTTTTCAGTGCTAGGGATGAAAGCCCTCTACCACTGAACTCCCCCAGCTCTCTTAATAGGCAGCCTGGCAATGACCTGTGATGCAAAGCCGATTAGCAGAGTAAATGGCCTCAGCCACCCCCTCCAACCCTAACTGTAAGAGATAAACAATGAAGGTGGTCTTTATGGAAGTCGGTAGATCATATCCATCAATGCCCTGAATTCCTGATTCTAGAAGGTTATAGAAGGATATGTGAGCTAAGTAGAACCTAATGAATGCAGGACCAGGGCAGACAGACTCAGGGTTTCATCCCTGAATATCCATAGTTTTCTTAAGCTTGTGGCAAAGTCACTTCTCCAACTGCACCAGGTAATGTTAGGGACATGACCGGGGAATCAAGGTAGTCATGTATGCAAATGAGCTTTAAGTTCTCAGAGGACTAATGGCTGTAAAATTTAGGGTATTACTATAAAATATGGCCTAATGTTAATCAGAGACTATACAGCTGTCTCTCAATATTTATTCTCAATGAATTTATATAATATCTTGAATTAAGGAAACAGGAAAAAGAACACCCAGTCCATGTTTCTGGGTGGGATTTCTAAAGAATATAATGTATTTGGAGAAAAATTCAGTTTTCAATGCAAATATATTTTCATTTAGGCTCAATTATTTTACAAAATTATCTTCCTTGTTGAACTCTTTGAATACATCCAGCTATTTCTATTTAGCAAATAGTGATTTGAAGTTAAAATGAATTGGTAGACTGGGGGGACACAAACGTAGTTCTTTGTGCTTCCTCAACTTCATGCTTCCCTGAAAGCCAAACCCTTAAACAGATGTTATAAAGAGTTTCCAAAATGTAAATAAGTGACCTCTGGAGAGAAAAAGAAAAAGCATAGCGTGGAAACTTTTCAAGAAAACATAACATGTTTTTAGAAAATTATAAACAAAGGGATAAACGAGATAAATGCAAGTCAAACAATATTTATCCAACTTGAACTCTAACATTCTCTTCCTAGTAGGACTGTAATAATGATGTTTTATCTTTTTAAATACTTCTTTTATAATTTTGTCACCAGAAACTAGTTTGTACTCATTTGTTTCTGACTTGAATCTTGGCTCTATTTTTTATTAAAAGATTAAAAAAATCTCTTATTACCCAATTTCTGTTTCCATGACAACTTAGGTTATCTCTGGGGTTGTACGGCATTGTCACTTCCATGACCAGGGAACAGTTATCATTACTGCTTCTGGAGGTAACTTGGAACTTATACTTCCTTAATATTTGCCAGTAGATTTTCAAATACATAAATTCACTAAAAGATTTAGTTTTTACTTTCTCAACCCTGAACATACAATTTTAAATATTCGTCAAAATGGTAAACCATTTAACCTGTTGAAGTTTCTTTGGCGGAGCATCTCATCTGTGGAAAGACAATAGCTTGTAAAAGAGTCCCAGAGAAAAGGGGGGAGGAGTGGTGAGAGAGAATATTTGACTCACTGTAGCAAAACGACTCAGATGATTTTAACTAAGACACAGCTGTGTTATCCAACTACCACTGGAAGTGAAGCCATAAAGAAATGAAGATAGCAAGGTCTAATTGAGGACCAACATTCAGAAAATACAGTCTTCTAGAAAACAGGGCCATTGATCTTCATGCTATCTCTTCTCTACTTTTCACTACATGTGGAATTTATCTACTGGGACAATTATAAAATATGTGCTAAGGAGATGAAGTTGGAGGGATGGCAGGTGAATAAAAAAGTGACAGATATACAAGAAAGGGAGGAACTAGGATAATTAAGAAAACTGAATAAACCTGATTTTAGATTAAGCTGATTGCACTGGGTCTCACTGACCTTGGCAGTACTCAAAGGGTCATATTTTATGTGGATGAACTGTCTTCAGTTTCTTCTGCTTCTCTGAGACATGCAAATGTTTTTCTTCTAGCCTGTATCAAGGCATTCTTTATATTCCTCAAAGTATCATTATATTAATAGATGGGCTGTGGTGCCTGTGTATTTGAATCCCTCTTGACATTGTGTTTTTTTAAATCATTAAAGAATGACACACTTTTTTGTTTTTGCTTGAACTTTTGAACTTTTAGTATGTTACTGTAGCTATCCTGACACACTCCTCAACCCCACTGTGTTTTAGAAGTAGAACAATACAATTAATTGAGTTTATGACTCACATGAAGTCATCCTCATCAAATATCATCATTAACATGATGGTGCACACTCAAAGTCATTTTATTCATGGATTTTTATTTGGAGAGGCCATCCTGTTGCGGTAGTCCATTACTCTACTAGGAAATCATTTCAAGTGGTACCACTTTTTAATTTAATTTTCTCATTCCTTACTGAGAGTTTTATTAACATAGAGAAATACAATCAGGTGGAATTAAAGATAAAGCAAGGAGGTAGAAACAGGTCTTTAGCATGTCCAAAGTTCCTCAGGTGTCCTATCACCAGCTCTGTTGCCCCTCGGATTGGGGATGGAATCATTTTTAATGAGTGAGGGATCTTGCTTACTTCACTTTCCTGTTGCATGTGATGATAGCACATTGTCTCAGAAGAAATTACTCAAACTAGGTGAGCTTGGAACCCTGCTTTTAATACCTTCAGGTATCTTTGACAGTGGAACAAAATGTAGAAAAGACTAATTAGACTGCAAATAAGAGAAAATTCTAACAATGAAGATGATTATAATTTCAGAGAAAGAAATCCAAAGATGGGTTTTTTAGCAGTTCCTGACTATTTCACCATCACCCTCTGCCTTCTGCACTGGCACCATTCTCTGGTCTATGCATAAAATAGCATAGCTCTTGAAGGAATCACATCCAAACCAAGAATGTCCAAAGGCAAGAAAAGGGCCACGGATTCCAAGGTCTCCTTCCTAGGCATGTGAAAGCTTTTCTTAGAAGTCACCTCTTATGCCCACAAGGTCTCCTTTTATATTATGTTGACAGAAATCGATCACTTGCTTAGATAAAGTCTTGCAAGGAAGTGCCCATGATGACTGACTTAGACTAATCATACTTAGATGCCAGGACTGCAAGGGTCCTAAACCTGAGAAGGGCTCAGGGTAGGAATGAACAGACCGGCTGGCCAGATTTTATTTTTCTCAGCAAGCTTTATACAAAAGAGGAAGAGAGACTTAAATATCAAAAACACTCTGACCTAGTTACAACCTTTTTGTGTTTTCCACCCTGCATTCTTACTGCCAGTGTCCTTGACTAAGTATAAATTTCTTTTTAGTCAAGGGAAACCATTTAGTGTTCCTTCCCACCGTGATAGAGACATGGTGCACCTGCAGATTCTGAATACTGCTAAGCCACAGTGACCTTGTCAGACTGTGGCTTTTGGTTCCCAACATCTCCTCTCTTTTATATTTTTTAATTGAACATGGTGAAGGTCCGCTTTTAATTTGAAGAGCTGGTACATGCCAATTTGGCAGACGACTGGACATAAACACAGCATAAGTAAAATTAGAAAAGCCATTCCAAGCATAATCCAAAATTAGTGTCTTAGTGTGTTAAAGGGATTAAAACCTTGATTTAACATCATTTGAGTAACTTGGGTATTAGGACTAACAAGTAATAGCTCCATATCATATCCTTCAGTACATCATGTCCCCATATATTAATAGGGAGACGTGATAGGATATATGGTTGAAAGTAACCAGTATTTTACTCCAGGTCCTCCCACTGAAGAAGTGAAGAACTTTGATAAGGAGACTGGCTCTGCCCAATGTCACGAAGCTGAGTTATGGCTGGCTGCATTGGTCAGGCGTCAGGCCAATGAAACAAAGAAAGCACTGAAACATCTGCTCCAGTATCAATTAACCTTTTCAATGTTTTACCATTAATTTTAAGCTCTAACTCTGGACGAGAGTCTCTGATCTGTTGGAGCCAATAAACTTTATTGGAGGACCCAAACCCT
The DNA here is from genome assembly GCF_047511655.1 of Castor canadensis. NCBI lineage: Eukaryota > Metazoa > Chordata > Mammalia > Rodentia > Castoridae > Castor > Castor canadensis. Next base: position 102,576,597 of record NC_133388.1, on the reverse strand, counting down.
TTTTTTCCCCCGAGGTTGATTGGTTAATACCCTATCTGAGCCCAAAAGATAAGGAATTAGAATTAGCTCCACCAATTTTTGCTCAGGAGTGAGGGTAACAATGCTGGAGAGAGTACAAGCCACGACTTTAATTTCCCCCTGAAAGTTGGAATCAATTACCCCTGGAAAGACATGAAGTCCCTTCATGGTCATACCACCTCGTCCTAAAAGCAAGCCAACACTACCTGCAGGCAATGGCCCATAAATCCCTGTGGGAACGGCTTGAGTGCCCATTTCAGGGGTTAATACGACTCTGGAGGCAGGGCTGAGGTCCGTCCAGTCCTGCACTTCTGGGGGTTGCTGGTTGAAGATCTGAAATCCCCCATTTGGATTCTGAGCTGATTTGAATGTTATTGCTGCCATTGTTTGAAGGGGCCAGGCAGCCAGGCTCCTGAGGGAGTTTCCCTGCTGTGCATTGGATTGAATACTGAGAGTGACATTGAGTTGCCCAATGCCATCCTCTCCTGCATCTCAGACAAAGTGTAGGAGGAAGCGGCATTTGTCCTCCAGCTTCAGAAGGAATAGGCTTGGAAGTACCTCCTGACTTCTGAGGACACTGCTTAGCCAAATGTCCAGGTTTTCCACAATTAAAACAATTTCCTTGAGACTGCTTGCCGGATTGATGAATTGTTTTCCATAACTGCGGTGGTGTCATTCCCCTCATTGCAGCAGCCATTGCCACACCTTGCAAATAGGAAGGTCCTATTTCACCGCACAATCTAATACAATCTGCCAAAGTTCCCTTTTTTCTATAGGGTCGAATGGCCGTTTGACAAGCATCATAGCATTCTCAAAAGCCAGTTGCTTTACTAAGATCATCCCTGCTTCTCCCTCTACCACCAACCTTCCTACAGCTGGCCACAAATGGGAAATGAAATCCTGATAGGGTTCATCTGGCCCATGCCTGATTCTACTTAGCTCCTCCATCTGTAAACCTGAAGAAGGAAGTAGCCTCCAGGCCTGCTCAGCCAAAGTAGTTACCTGCCTATAGTATTCCATGGGGAAATCCAGCTCTTGCTGCACACTTCCCCATTGGCCTTCCCCTGCCAGTTGATCAGCAGTAAAGGAGATCTGGGCGTCCGATTCCTATCAGCTTCACAAAGGCATCTATCTTGAAACTCAGATCTCCATAGCAGGTAATCACCTCCCAAAAGACAAGCCTTGGGTAAGGCCTTCCAATCAGCAGGAGGCAAAGGCTCACTCACGAACGTTTCAACTATTCCCAGAGTGAAAGGAGCAGTGGGTCCATATGCATCACTGCCACTTTCAGTTCCTTTAAAATTTTGAAGGGCAAAGCCTCATAGACTCTGATTCCCCCGTAACCGAATAGGGAAGCAATGGAATCCCTTCATATCTTCTTCTTGTTGCCTAGCCTCTCGCACAGCCTTTCCTAAAGGGAAAAGATCAAAAGTCTCACGGCCACTTATCCTAGGGCCATTATGAGGTGGCTTAAAAGAAACTACTTTTGGGGCCCTTGAGACAGATAATTTTTTAAGGAGGTGCATTACACTAGGAGAGTCATGATGTCCTGCAGCCTTCTCTTCCAATTCGGCCTCTTCCTCCAGGGACAAGGTATCGGAGTCAGGAACAAAATTATCCTCCCGAGGAGGAGCCCCTTGGCCGTCCTCACTCCTCAGGAGGTGGCAAATTTAGGTCCGCAAGAGAGACAAAAGGGGAAGCTGGTATTTCAGTTTCTCTCTTTGGAATCTCCTCCCGGTCGCCTCTCAGCGGCGGAATAGTGGCGACCTCGGGCAGCGGGTCAAGGCAATCTCTAATCAGGTTCCATAAAGAGAAGGCATCTAGAGGGACAAGAGTAGGTCCCTCGCACTATAATGGTCTTTTATCCGCTGCCCCACCCTCTCTCATGTTTTCAAGTTAACAGTTCCCTCATCAGGAAACCAAGGACACACATTTCGAACATAAGACAAAAACCTCTCTAATTGACTTTTAGACACTTTACAACCACTACTACACAACATCGAGCATAAAATTTCTGTAAAGAGAACCCGCTCCTTAGTTTCTTGTTGGCCCATTTCTCTCTGGATGTTGCTGCGTATCCGCGTGCCTCCAGAGCCTTCCTTACCGCAAGCCTCTATTCAGGTCCCTATTCGGGTGCCACGTGCTGGGATCACAAGTGTCCTAAACCTGAAAATGGCTCTGGGTAGGAATGAACAGACAAGACACATAATTGAGAGGACGAGAAGGCTGATGACCAACTGGCCAAATTTATTTTTCTCAGCAAGCTTTATTAAAAAAAGGAAGCGACTTAAACATCCAAAACACTCTGACCTAGTTGCAACCTTTCTGTTTTGGCCACCCTGCATTCTTACTGCCAGGGTCCTTGACTAAGTATAAACATCTTTTTAGTCAAGCGAAACCATTTAGCATTTCTTCCCACCATGATCGAGACATGGTGCACCTGTAGATTCTGACCTTGTCGGAATGCTGCTAAACCACAGTGACCTTGTCAGACTGTGGCTTTTGGTTCCCAACACTTAGACCTACACATGAAGACAGGGTAACACATGAAGACAGGGTACACTTTCCATAGTGATTGAAATTCATACTAAATGCATGCTTTGCCTTTTAAAAAGAAATGGAAAGTAACACAACCACTGCACCTGCAATTTTAAGGAGTATTTCAAAGAGAACTTAAAAGTTTTCTTTTTTGGTGGGATGGGGGATTGAACTTAAATGCAGGGCCTTGTGCCTGCTAAGCAAACAGTCTGCCACTTGAACCACTCCCCTCAGTCTTTTTTGTTTCTGATGGGGTCTCATGCTTTTGTCTGGGCTAGCCTTGGACCACAGTTCTCATTCTTTGACCTCCTGAATAGCTGAGATTACAGGCATGAACACCATTCCTAGTCCTTTCAAAGTTTTCTTATCTCCCAAATTCAAACCACAGAAATAATTTCATATTCAAAAATTAAATATCTTGGGAGTGAGAAAATAGCTCAGTGGTAGAGTGTGAGTGAACTTAGCATGTGTGAGGACCTGGGTTCAATCCCAAGCAACAAAAAATAAAAAACTAAAAACCATGGTATGCTTTTATTTGTTGATGTCTAATTAGTTACCTTCTATGATGATTGTGTTTCACAGGAACTCATTGGGATTCCAGCATTTTCAGCCATATTACCACAAAGCAAATAAATGTCAATTAATATTGAATTATCTCTGAGTATAAAAGATGCTAAATGTCTCTCATTTACAAAGTCAGATGAATTTCTCATAAAATGTCTATGACACAGACGTTAACCCATTTTCCACATAGATTAATTATGGCTTAGAGAATATGAACAAGGTCTCATAACCAAAAATTCAGACTCATTTCCTATATATTTTGAAAGTGTTAATTTAACCTGGGAAATGGTACAGTGAAGATACCAGGCTACAGGAATTTTTCAGCTCCGTGATAATCTTCTGGGACCACTGTTATGTATGGGGTCAGTCATTGACTGTAATGTGGTTAAGTGGTGTACGACTATAATTAAATTAATGAATGAAGTCAAATTTTACTAGTGAACAAAATAATACACCAACTAGGCTAGATCACTGCTCTGGATACTCAGTGAACCCCTCTTAGTTGTCAGATGGAGGCACCCTGATTATGATATGCACAGTAGTTGCAGGGCCTTGTGCTGAGTGCTTTGGTATTGTGCTATAGTTTGGATCTTGAATGTCCCACATGTATTAGAGGCTTGGTTCCCAGGGTGGCACTATAAGCAGCGGTTAAAAAAAAATCCTTTCAGATATGGGGCCTAGTGGGAGGTCCATAAGTCATTAAGAGTATGTCCTCGAAAGGGATAGTGGGACCCTGGCCCCTTGCTTTTCCTGGCCAAGTAGGCAAGCAGTTTGCTCTGCTCTGATCTCCCCACCACTGGTATCCAGCATGCCCACTAAAGACCCAAAGCAGCGGGTCTGACTGAGCATAGATGGCAACCTCCAAAACTGAGCTGAAACAAACCTTTTCTCTTCATAAGTTAATTATCTCTGGTACCTCATTATAGTGATGGGAAGCTGACTAATAACGAAGATAACAAAACCTTTATAATATAGAACTTTAAATTTTAAATTGCCTCAATAAAGTATCATTTCATGACAACCTCATGGAGGTTGTAGGACATTTAAGGTTCATGAACAAGTGGCACAGATAGTCCACAGCTACTTGGAACTGGGACATCAGCCATGCCTTCCAGCACGGCAGGTTTTTCCATTCTGCCATACTGTTGGCAGAGTGGTAAATCTTCATTTCAGAGCTTGTGGAGCTTGCACCAGCTCTACACAGCTGGACCAGGCCTTTCTCAATCCCATGACAAGTGGTTTCCATCCTGGTGGGAAGATTTACACCAAATAAATGGGCAAATGCTACAGATAAGGTCTTCATTCTGCCTTACACCTCAAACACCAACTATTAGGCACTCACCACCAGGCCACCAGTTAAAACATTGTTTATATATATTGTTGATTACAGGCAGTTGGATGTACATAATCTGTTTCCTTTTTATTGATCCATAATCTTTTGCAGGCTGGGCTTTGTATATGTATAGAAAATAAAAATCTACTGTTTCTCATTTGCTTCTCTTGGAGGTTGTGATTGCAATTGCCACAAATGGGCACATCAGATGTGCACAAAGCATTCATCTTCGTCAGAAGTATAATCATATGTTTTATTTAATCAGCACTTTTCCTCTGGGAAACTTTAAGCAATACATAGAATTTACTCTTGTGACTTTCTTGTGATACGTATTACTGCTCTTCCCTCCTTTATACATGCTAAATAGCAGAAAAAGCACAACAGGACTGCGTTCTTTAAGAGCTAACAATTCTTGGCTGATGAGAAGAGGAAGCATTTTGGTGGTGCACACAGAGCAAGGTGCTTGTTAAGCCAACAGGAGCACAAACTCTCTGGATTTACTGTCCAAGTCTCTCTGTCAGAGTTGAGGCTTTATTCATCTACTTGTGATGGCCACACAAGGGGGGACCCAATGAGCTAAACCCTTATGGAAATCTGCTCATCTGTCAGCTCCAAGGCTAAAGCATCAGTGGTCTTTGTTAAAACATGTGCTTAGGAGAGAGCAACCTGTTCAGCTAGGGCCACCCATCAAGACATCTGTGCACATGCCAGAAGAGGTAAAATTTGGTGGGAGAGAGTTGGTGGAGAGGTAGACCTGGTCTTATATTTGGTGACTGCCTATCTGGGGAGTTTGGAATGGTAGGACAGGTCTGCTGCTAAGCTGAAAGTTAAATGATCTGGACCAGAGAACGAGTCAGAGTAGAAACAAGAGAGACTGTGTTTCCCACCTGCTGCCTGCTGCTCTGCCTACCTGCATAAACTCCCTATGGTTAGGGGCTGGGCCCTACTGCCCTCTCTCCTGATTTCTTAGTGTAGTACCTGGGCCTTAGTAATCTCAATACTATTAAGACCTTCAATCCTAATAATAGTAATGGCAGCAACAACAGCATTATGGTAGCCTGTTAAATGGCAAGCACCTTATTAAGCTCTTGACAAGCATGACCTCACTGTGCTATCCCTAGCACTCTGGGAATTAGGTATAGGGTAAGAAGCAGAGATATGCAGCTTGCTCAAGATTGAGCAATTATAAGTGATGAAGTCGAGTCTCGAAGTCTGGCCTACATGATTCTGCAATCAAGGAATGGGGTTCTAAATAAATGTATAGAAATGCCCTAAAATATGCAATTTGAGTAGCTTTAGGTAACTTCCTTTCTCAGCTGTTAGATAACCATACAGATCTCAATACAGGCTGCCCATTTATGACCTCTTATTCTGTTAAGGCTGACCTTGACACAAAATAAGAGAGAAACAGAGGCCAGAAACCTAAAATGACAGCATCATGGGAGAGATAGCAGACCAAAGGCGGGTGCCTCATGCCCTCGTCCTACACTTGAGGCCATCAGTAACGCCAGGGTGGTCACATGCAGCAGAGGACCATGCTTCTCTGCTTTACTATGTCTGACTGCACTCATCACTCTATACTCCCACCCCTGGACACCCTGTCCTCCCTCCCTTTGGCTGCAGACTCTATCTGGGTTCCCAGAAGCTTGGCATTAAATTCAGACAGACTCAGTCCCTTCCTGGCTCCACCACCTGGCTCTACCCTGGCTCCACTCCAGGGAGTGCTGGACACCTTTATGACTCTAAGCCTCAGTCTCCCTCCCACAATGTGACAAAAGGGCAGGACCTGCTCAGAGTGAAATGATAAGCAGAGCACTTCTGGGGGGGTGTGGAGTTATGCTCCTGAAGTGATTGGTACAGAGCCTGGTGCACCTTGTGGTAGGGCTGCCACTTAACTCTCCAGCTTCAGGAGTGTATGGACAAGGATCACTGGTCAAATGAAAAACCAGACATGCTGTTGCCTGATCTGGCCCTAACCCCCACCCTGCAGAGGCTCATCAGGGTCATCCTTAGTCTTTCCTCCCTGTTCTAAGACAGCAGGACCCAGTTTTATGGAAGAAGCAGAGCGATGAGGGACTGAAATCTGCCTTGCAAAGCCTGAGCTTTCCTCTGGGTGGCTTGTGCCCTTGCCGCATGTGGAGAGTGGTTGCCTTCTTCAGGTTTATGGCCCCATCCTGGGCCAGAGATGGAACATCATTTATTATAAATATCCCTATCTCTTTCTCCCCAGATGGAACTTGAGCAGGTAGCTGGGGGTGATATTTATTCTTAACGACAAAGAGTAAGCACTCAGTAAATGTTAGTTGGGCAAGTTAGTCATTCAATTGCTTTTTCCCCACTGTGGAACCACATGAAAAGGAGAAATATCAGGAGAATTTTGCCAATTGCATTAATTTCTCTAAGGCAGGGACCTGCAAACATTTTCTGCAAAGGGCCAGAGTAAATATTTAGGCTTTGCAGGTCCCGTAGTCTTTGTCAGAACTAAACTGCAGTTTAGTTACAGTTACAGTACAGAAGCAGCCATGATACATCAATGCATAGGTATTTCTTTGTTCCATTTACCCAACTGACAGAAACAGAGGGTGGGCTGGGTTTGGAGCGCAGGCTGGGATTTGCCTACTCCTGCCTGGGAGGTTGGCAGACCTTGGTGGTTCAGCACCATAAGAAAATTTTCATTCTATGTGCTCTCCAGTCTTCAGCTTCAAGCTCACCTTAGGAACAGCTCAGCACATCCTCATTCACTCGCCATTCCCTTCCTATGGCAAGCCCTTTTCTATATGTAACAGAAGAAAAATTCCCAGAAGCATAACTTCATTGTCATAACTGGTTTGTCCTGAGAGACTTGCCCCCTCAGAGGTGCTTTTCTTATCCTTTCACTCTGGCTGTCTTCTCTGGCTTCTGGATATTTCTCCAACAGCTTTGAAACTATACCTTGCTCACTTGAGATCATCTATATCCCATCTCACTCTGGCACTTCCTCACCTCAAATGATTCCTCTCATGGTGTCTTTGTCTTTGTTTTTGTAACATGCTTTAGGGCTTTCTTGGGTATGCCCCCCTGGGATTGGTACTACAGCTGGGATCTTGTACCCTTCCCAGCCCCACTGGGTTGACGTTGAACTCTTGAAAATGAACTGGACAATGAATATGTTGGAGTATCCTTGCTGTCTCTCTTCTGAAAAAGTACAGTGTGTATAGATGTACTTGTATGTATGTGTGTCTGTATCTGTGTATTAAAATATATAAGTAAAAATTTAGGGGCTGGTGGAGTGGCTCAAGTAGTAAGAGTATCTGCTTTGCAAGTGTGAAGCCCTGAGTTCAAACCCCAGTGCTGCCAAAAAAAAAAAGAAGAAAAAAATCCTTATTTAAATAATAATTAAAATAATAAAGTATATAACATCATTTAAATTTTTTGACAAGAATATACTTTAGTCCCTTCTTATTCAAGGGGGATATATTCTAAGACCCCTCCCAGTGGATGTCTGAAACCATGGAGAATACCTTACCCAAATAGACTGTTTTTCCTATTTATCCAAGCCTATGATAAACTTTATTTTATAAAGTAGATATAGTACAATATTATCAGCAAGAACTAATGATGAAACAGAACTTTTAAGTGCTCAGGATTAAACCCAGGGCCTTGCATATACGAGGCAAGTGCTCTACATCTGAACTACATTCCCAGCCCACTTTTAAATAATATGCTATATAATAAAAGTTATGTAAATGTGGTCTCTATTTCAAAATATCTTATTGTTCTATCACCTTTTCAGTTAAAGGACGAACTTATGGTTTCTTGTTGGCATATCAGAATTTCCAGCATCACTACGCTTGATCTTTGGAACCATTAGATAAAATGAGAGTTTCTTGAACACAAGCTCTGCAGTACAATGTCAGTCGACTTGAAAACCCAGATGGCTACTAAATAACTAGCAGGTGGATCGCGTATACCGTGTGGATCTACTACACGTGGGATGATTCACATCCTGGGGAGAGGAGATGGAGCAGGATGATGCGAAATTTCATCTATTTAGAATGTCATGCAATTTAAAATTCATGATTTACTTTTGGAATTTTGCATTTAATATTTTTGGACCAAATTGACTTTAACTAAAAATGCTGAAAGCAAAACTATGGACAGGGGTAGGGAATTATCATAATTTTGATGATATACATGGCAATATTTTTCAATGCTCAGTCATACTAGAATGGTGTTTTCCACACCTTTTTTTTAGTATTAATATTTTGGGGAATCATCTTTTAGTAAATATCACCAAATAAATTGTTTTCTTTTTTTTTTTAATATATGTTTTGTTAGTACTGGGGAATTGAACTCTGGACCTCATGCTTACTCTACCACTTGAGCTGCAGCCCCCAGTCCTTTTGCTTTTATTTTGTTTTTCAGATTTGTTCCTATGCTAACTTTGCCTATGAGTCTCCTATCTCTGCTTCTAAGTAGCTAGGATTAAAGGTGTGTACCACCACTCCCAGCTTCAAAGAAATTTATCTCTTAATTGGAACTCTTTCTTCCTGTAAACACAACATATCCCTTAACTTTTCCTGAGTAAAAATATTTAGCAAATAGATCTCCTTTAGATTGGCTATAATTTTTACATGCACATAGAAAAAATTAATAAAGATACTGAGTAAGTAGAGTGCTGGCAAATGTTTAACAATCAGCTCTTCAGAATAAAAAGGCGTGCCCCTTATCATTCGCAAGTAAATGGATGGACCTGGAGAACATCATTCTGAGCAAGGTTAGCCTGGCCCAAAAGACCAAAAATCATATGTTCTCCTTCATATGCAGACATTAGATCAAGGGTAAACTCAACAAAGGGATTGAACTTTGAGCACATGATAAAGCGAGAGCACACAAGGGAGGTAATGAGGATAGGTAAGACACCCAAAAAACTACATAGCATTTGTTGCCCTCAATGCAGAGAAACTAATGCAGGTACTTTAAAGCAACAGAGGCCAATAGGAGAGGGGGACCAGGAACTAGAGAAAAGTTTAGTTCGAGAAAAATTACTTTAGAAGGTAACACATATGCACAGGAAATTAATGTGAGTCAACTCCCTGTATACCTATCCTTATCTCAACTAGCAAAAACCCTTGGTCCTTTCTATTATTGCTTATACTCTCTCTTCAACAAAATTAGAGATAAAGGCAAAGTAGTTTCTGCCTGGTAGTGAGAGGGTAGGAGGGGAGAAGGAGGGGGCGGGGTAGGTAAGGGAGGGGGCGAGGGGAAGGGGGGAGAAATGACCCAAACATTGTATGCACATATGAATAAAAGAAAAATAAATAAATAAATAATAATTAACAACAACAATGACAAAAAAGAAAGGTGTGTCTATATAGACACACAGTTTTACTATCAATCATCCTTGTGTGAAGACATAGGGCACACAGGTTATAAAGAGTCACACAACAAACATGGATTCTTATCATGAATTCCATTTTATTCTCATAGAATGGTTTACTTGATTTTTCCTGAGCTCAGGTATCAATAGACAATCTAGCATTGTAGCTGAAAGTGGACATGTAATTCTGATGTGAGTGTTAGTTAATATTTTCATAATTATTCCAATGAGTAAGGTGAAAATGAAACAGTGAAGATGGATTGTTGGAACTCATGTGGTTTGTTCCTCAGTGCTGGGAGTAAGTTCTCTGCTGAGTTGAATAATGGGTTCTGTATACAAGGAAATATATTTCCTCAATTTGTTGTGCTAGTTTACAGTGAATGGACTTTTAAATTTAGTATGTATGTTAAACATTTGCTTCTTCACTTTCTTCCATCTACACAGTCAACAAAAGAGTTTACCACCTCTGATTTGTGGTGTTTGCTGATGTCTGTGATGGAAATACTTCAACTATCACCTATTTCTGCTATGAAAAACACACCACCGAGCATCATTTTGTATAATTCATTAAGTTATAGCTCCCTATAATTTGATATTTAATAATGGCAGAGTTTAACAAATAGCTTACAAAATTCCTGGACGTTTAATAGGTGTTTCTTGTGCGCTGTTATGAGTTGGTTCTGGATTGCTCTTTGTCAAATGTGTTTTCTATTGATGCTGATAATTACCAGTTGAGTTTGGTGAGTGGCTCAGAAATTAAAATTAAAGCCTATTTTAGAAAAACCTTTTAAGAAGTTGTAATATTTCAGTTGTGGATCATATTTACAGTGGCTTCTAATAAGATCAGTTGCTTGCATTTCTTTCATATAGGTACCATAGCAAGCCATTACCTGGTGGTTTCTATTGAAAGGATCAATACAGATATACATATTGACATAGTGAGGCAATTCTCTGACCTAATTATTAATAGATTTTGTGGATTGTATATTGACAATGAGTGGGGAATTGTAAGAAACATACATTGCAAATTTCACATGTAAGAGGACTGAGTTCCTCTACCTTCTTGTAAAATAACATATATTTGGTTATTTGTATCTAAAATTATTATACTCTATCATTATGATAATGTGTCAGCCAGATTTGAACCACTCAACAGAGGTAAAACCAATCATTAGGTTAATAGAAAAATGTAGACCTTGGACCAAGTGTTTGGGTAAATTGATCACAATGACTTAATTACCAGGTCAGCAGATAATTGTAGATATGAAGGGGATACAGAAAATCTTATCTAAGCTTGAAATCTTTAAGTCTGTAGGCTACTTTGGTAATTTCTAGGAGATTCTGTAACAATTCAAGTGAAAATAACACAATTTTTTCTGTCCCCACGTCTTTCTGTTCTACTTGCTGATGAAGCATTCGCATCTTCATTGTGAATTAGGGTGGCAGTGTATGCAGACATCCCAGATGCCAGCACTGTGGATTCACATGGGTATATTTAAAGGAATGAATGGTGTACCAGCTGCCTGCTGGTTGGGGTGGGGAACACTCCCCCACAGACCTGATCAGTGCCTTTAAAAATGCATTCTGGGGCCAGGATGTGCTGTGGTCCCTTCAGACTGTCAGGACATCATGTGGACAGTGTCACTGCTCAGCAACTTGGCCACATCCACCCATCTGTGCAGGTGTCCACTGCAGTCAAATTTAAGTAAAATTTGTACTCCCCCCCAAGAAAAATGATTTCTCCCTAATTTGAAACACTTTTTTCCCTCCCTACTCTACCTATACTTACAAAATCCAATTTCCTATGTCACATCCCAGGTGGGGTCTGAGACCTGGTCTCACAGGTGCGGCAGGTGTGGAGCCTGGCTTACTGGGGTGGGTGGGGTAAGAAAGGGCTGCAATCTGATGTCCTCCTACCCTGAACTACAGGAACAACCGCTCTGCCAAGGAGGTGCTGCCATTCCTGCTTAATGATCCCAGGCCTCAAAGACACAGGCAGACCATGTGTACCATAAACACAATTAGTGACCTTGTTCAGAGACCAGCCAGCCCTCCTAGGGTTGTTAAACTTGTGCCTTCAACGACTGTGAACAGCCTGGTCGCTCAGTTCCCAAGCCATAAGCAGCTCCCAGGTTCACTCTCCCCTGGTCAGCCCTGTGCTCATAATTGGGCTGTAGATAGAGAGAATGCACACTCTAGTTATTGTTACAGGAGGTAAAAGTTGGAGCCTTTTGTAGGAACCATTTCCCATTTTAGCACAGGAGATGTGGACAAATCTTCATCCCTTCCCTGCACTGAACGAAACACACCACAAAAACAAAGTCATTGCACACTAACACTGTCAATCCTTTTCACAGTATGGTTGCCACATTTCAACAAATTTAATTCAATGTCTGTTTTTTTGTTTTGTTTTGCTTTTGTTTCTGGTGATACTGGGGTTTGAAGTCATAGCCTCACGCTTGCTAGGCTGGCACTCTACCACTTGAGCCACTCAGCCATCCCTCAATGGCTGTGGTTTTTAACTAGGCCTGATAAAAAGGACGTTAAATAATTTAAGCTGAGGCAAAATACAAGAATTAACTAAACTTTCCTATAAAAAGCAGTGTAAACATATGGAAATAGTGTCTCAGGGAACCAAATCAACATCAGAGAAAATGCTTTGAAGTAATGGTATGCTAATAATATTGAGGATGGTACAAATAATAGCGAACACATAATAGAACAATGTGAATTACCTAATTACTCCTCAAAACAATGCTTGTAAGTCAACATCCCAAACCCCAGTGGGGGACCTGAGGTCTGCCATCAAAGGGAGGCTGAAATGCTGTGGGTGTGGGTCTTGTGGGGAGCATCTATGGCCTCAGTTTCCTCATATTAATGGTGGGGTAGCAAGGCCCACACACCTTATACATGCAGAAGAGGAGGAGCAGAAAGGGCCTTCTGCACTGAGAGAGCTGCTGGAGCAAGGCCTGGAGCTCTGCAGGGCTGCCAGGGAAGGCCAGGGAGCCTCAAGTGCTTTGGCATGTGAGTTTGGGGTGGGGAGGACAAGAGGCCTCCTTTCCAAAGGGCTCCACCAGAACATCGAAAGAGCTCCAAGTGTGAACCCTTTGGAAGTATCAGGCCAGAGCTTTGGTACAAAGAATATTTGAAAGCCAAGTGGCCTTTGTCAAGGTTGCAGAGCTGGTGTTGTATCAAGGCCTTACCTGCTACACTACTTGTAAGGAGCTGCAAGTGTCTGGGGCTCACCTGGGGGCACTTGCAAGTCAGGCAGGGCAGTGACAAGAGGTAAGCATTCACTCCAGCTCTGGCTTAGGGCTGCTCTGATCAAATGTTCCTGTATTGCAAATTTGGTTGTAGGAAAGTGCCACTTGAGCATTCTCTGAAGGTCTGTGGTTCTTGAAGAGGCAGAGAGCAGCACTGTATTTTTGCAGATGAATAAAGTGCAATGAGGAGCAATACCTTCCTGAGCTTATCTGGTCTTAGATTCCTTTCATTCAACATTCTTTTTCTTTTCCTTTGAAACCTGATTTTCATAGACACGAGGCATTCTCATATAGAAATAATATTCCCAAGGAAAGAAGAAAAGAAGTGACATGTTGAGTATTTAAAGAATGCTTAGGCTTTATTTTATTTTTTATTTTTGGTCGGACTAAAGTTTGTATCAGGATTTTGTGCTTGTAAAGCAGGTGCTCTACCTCTTGAGCCACACCTGAGTCCATCTTGCTTTGGTTATTTTGAATGGGGTCTCTCAAACTATTTGCCCAAACTGGCTTCAATTCAAGATCCTTCCAATCTCAGCCTCCTAAGTAGGTAGTATTATAGGAGTGAGCCACTGGCACCCAGCTAAGAGTCTATTATCTGCAGAATTTTCTCCTCCAGAACTTTTTCCTAAGTACTTGAGCATATTAACCTCCACACTTTAAAAAGGACCCAAAACAGACCTTACGCAGGGTTTGCTTGGGTGTGTAAATCTTCAGAACAAATGGGAGTTGCAGAATTTCTCAAGCTGCACCCCCATGGAGCAGATGCCAACATCTGTGACACATTGGGCTCATGCGTGCTCTGACAGTGAGACGCTGACAAAGAATACTGGGGCTCCTGCTCAGGCAGCAAGCTCCTCCAGGCCACAGGGGGACTGTGCATCTCCCCTAGATGACCTAGGAAGGAAGTTCACTGCCAGCAAGGCCTGTCTTCATGCCCTCGGAGCAGCCGTTAACCAGACTGAACACAAAAGATGAAAAACATTGCCGCCAAGTGTGGAAGGAGGGCTCCTTTGAAGGAGCCGCTGCAGAGAAGTGGTTGTGTGAGATCTCAGGCCCCTTGGCTGGGAGCCACTGGAGGCCTCTTGCTAGGTCAGAGCCTGCCCCCCAGTCCCCTTCTCTGATCTTGGTATATCTAGGATGTTGACAGAGAGCCTGCGGTCCACAGTGTGGGGAGTATTGTCTGGGCCTGGCTTCAGATCCCGGGACTGTGTAGCTCTGGGCTGTGACTCAGGTCCTGGTGGGGAGGGTTGGGGTGCCAAGGTCCCGATGCTGGTATTGGGGCACAGGGTGTGGATGCTGCTTGTCTCCTTGGCTCCTCCACAGCGCCGTGTGTCTGGGGCTGTGATTACTGAGGCAGCTTCCAACAGGCCGGGACTCGCTTGTGTACATAGCTGAGGGCACTGACAACACCCCCGACTGTGCAGGTGCCTGCTAGAGACACAGAGCCCGCAGGAGCAGGTGAGCAATGCTTCAATCTGGTAATGTAGTTCCTCATGAGACATGGCTCCCAGCTCCGTGGAAATCTACAAGAACAGCAAGCACTGGGGACTACTATGGAGGTACAGCCAAAGCCAAAACAGAGTCCTCAGTGCACTACACTTCTCTGTTTTTGAAGGAATAACCCTGGGTTTCTTTATGGTGTGAGAACTTCATAAGAAAATACAGAATTATGCCTTCATATCCTTCATAACCAAATTATTCAATACAGTTTATAAAAATATGATTCTACAGAAATAGCTTCGTACTTGGAAACTGCATTTTAGTTAACTTTTTAACCCACCCTCCCTTTGGTGTCTCAGTGTAAGACAGAACTCTAAGCCACTCAGAGACCTTTGTAATTTGAATTGGATGCTCTGTGGAACTAGCTGTCCTTTATCACAGGCAGCCTTCAAATGGTCCATGGTAGTCTGAGTCTACAAAACCGGGTCTTACAATGCCTTTGTTTCCCCGTATTTCACTTCATGCCAAAATGTAGGTCCCTTGTGAGCTCCTCAAGGAGTTCTTAGCCAAAGAGTCATGGTTACATCCTGCTCCATTAGAACTGCTTCTCTTTAATCCTAGTTAATTTTGCATATTTATGACATTATTTTGAGAAGGAATTTTATAGGCTCTATAGCAGCCAAACTGGTCCATGCACAAAGACAGACTAAGAACCTCGAACGTGCCCTCAGACATCCCAGGCTCTTGGAAGAGCTCTCAGGTTTCCCCAGAAATGCCCTAACTCAGCCTCCTTCCACATCACTGCCTCCTGAGGTCCCAGGATACCACCTCAGCCTGGCCCATGGCCCTGAGTGGGGAACATATTCTACCACTTCAACCCACCCCAAGATGAGCCTCTTCATGGGAATACTGACAATGAGAAATGTTCCTTTCTACCAAAGGAGTCCTGTGTTCTCCATAGGAGTGGGAGCTTGGCCTTAGGTCTTGACAGAAAGTCACATAAGCAGCTAGGGGCATGCTTCTCAGAGCTGAGCATTCTGTGAATGCAGAGCAAGTGCAGGACCCACACAGCCAGCCTAGGGGGCTGTTCGAGGCCTGACAGCATCCTCATCATTCTCTCATCAAGGTCATGAGAGACCATAGTCTCATCTCCCCCTTGGCAGTTTGGCTGCATGCAGATGACAAAGGTACGTGGTTTTGTTCCAGTATGGTCCATATGGAAAGTAAGGAGACAAACACATCTCCCCCCACACTCCCAGCATCTCAGGAAAGCAAGAATTGAATAGCTTTGTAGGGTGGCATTAGGGGTTTGACCTGTGCTGGGGGCAGGCCACGATGAGGTATAAGAGGGAGGGGAGGTGGCTTTTCTGGGAAGTGTCTCATATATTGACCCAAGATTCACACAGTTCTGTTCTTCCATTTTTCTGATCACCTGTGCAGAGGCCACCATCCCTTGAGCTGTTTTGTGTAGAGATTGACTGTGCTGGTTCTGCCTGGGTCAGAACTCTGCTGTGCTGGTTATTAGCTGGATGACTTTTGACCCATTACTCAGCCCTAGTCTCCTTATCTGTGAGACAGGGAGGAGCAGAACCTGACTCATTTCATCCTTGGTCTTGCGCTGACCAGCAAGCCACAGGCTGGGGTGACATCAGCACATGTTCCTTGTCTACAAGATGAGCTTCTGATTTATGAGGTCTCCACTCTCCCCTTAACCTGGCCTCTTAGGATGGCATTTGGTGATTTCTTGAGGCTTTCTTGTCTTGGCATTACAATATAGACTTAAGTGCTATTTCCAGATCTTTCTGACCTGTGAAATTCTTTCTGCTCTTAGTAAAGGATCTTGGTTGGCTTCTTGTTTCAGCTGGTACAAAGCTGGCCATGCAGTAGGCTCACTGAAACTCCTCCTTGTTAATACTCCAAGTATTCTTTAAAATTGCTGTGAATATTCCTGTGTGTGCTGTTTTTAAAGTTGATTTTCTTTTAGAGCTCTCTTGACTTCTGAAGATTTTCCTGAAGTTCATGTTCCCTTCCTGAAGTATGAAGCAAGTACTGTGACTTCATCCCTTCTTGGGTTTGTGCTCATGTCTCCACATGGACAAGAAGCAACACCTTGAGCTGGGCAGTCCCTCCCCAAGCAGGGCGGTCAGTGCTGCTGTGGAGAGGCATCCCAAGGACAATCGCGGCCTCCCCACTTCCTTCCACTTGCCCACATGCAAGTCTCCACGGACAGCAGAACACGACATTGTTCATAAACTCCCTGCTGCCAGGACCCAGGCACGACTTCCCTTATTACATGTTAATATAATTGCCATGTTTTTCTTTTTGTTTTTGTTTCTTCGTAGTGTTGGGGATCAAACCTAGGGATTTATGTATGCTAGGCAAATACTCTAACCACTAAGTTACTTCCTTCATGTTTTTCTTTCTCTTAACTAAGAACCCTCCACATTGAAGTTCTTATGAGACATTCCTTCTATCATTTGGTAGACATGAGAGAAGGGCCAGAGGGAAAAGCAATTTAAGACTGAGGCCAGAAGTCTTTGTTAAGAGCAGTATTTCCAGAGAGTTCTCTCTTCTACTTCCAGGTCTCAAGTTTCCAGACAAGTTGCATACTAGAGCAACAGGTGCATGTGTGTGTGTGTGTGTGTGTGTGTGTGTGTGTGTGTGTGTGTGCACATATAGGGAAAATATGAGAATGCCTTGAGGGATCCCACCTCCAGGAAATCCTGTTGCTACAGTTGATGCAGAGAAAAAAGTAACCCTTCTCTCAACTTAATTTTTTTTGTTGTTTTAGTTTATAGAAGTGCAAGTATTGAGCAGTTTGGTGGTAGTAATGATGCAGCCACTTAAAAAAAATTCTTTGAACTTTTTAAAGCCCTTTGTGTTTTCCTAACAGTTACTCATAGAAGGGTTGGGTTAGGAAAAATGCAGGCAGGCTGGTGCCTGCTCCTGAGTGCTCAAGTTTGAGCAATAGTATACCTACAAATTCAGCGAGTCACTTTTTATTTTTTTCCTAGTGGTGGCAGCAAGAAGTTGGGTGGGTGTATGGGTACATCTCCTCCTCCAGTGAAGTGAATGATTTCCTTTCAGGCTTGGAGGTGTGAAACGAGCTCCTGACACCAGGTCTGTGTCCTGTTGGAAGCTGCTTGTCTGTGTGAAACCAGCCAGCAGGGCACAGAGGGCCTCAGGCAGTAAGACCACTCTGTTCTAACCAGGCCTTGCTGCCCCTCTTTCACTTGGGATCTGTGGAAGGAGGGGATCTTACTGCCATGTGGGCCTCCCTCCAGATGTCTCAGGTCACCTGTGGGCTCTGATGTCCTAGGACATAGGACATGTGGTGGATCCTCCTGGCAGGAGCTGTCTGCTGCCTTTGAATTTGAAGTGTCCTTGCGGCTGGTGGGCAAATGGCCAAGAGATGGTATCTTTATACCATCTGCCGTCATCTTTGCTGTGTGGGAACTAATGGCTGCATTTGAATAATTAGGCCTTTGCACCATAGCACAACAAAAGCAGGGATTGCTCCATGAAAGCCAGCATAATTACTGTAGCTTGCACATTCAAAGCCCCTTTCATCCCTCTAGAACCTGTAGCACTTGGGAAGGTCTGCACCTCAACCAGGCTCAGGATGCATGGAGCCAGGCCCCTCTCTAGGGGAGCACAGTGCACACCAGGGGAGTCCTCCTTTTCTCTTCCTCCCTGCTTCCCAGCACTGGGGGCAGACTTACCAGCACCAGGGGCAGTCAGCACTTGTCACACTTCTATTTGGTCATCTGTGAATTTGTCTTTTCCTACCAAGCTGCAACATTGCATGTAGCTCAGTCATTTCTCTTGTGCATACTTTGAAATGGAGGTCTCCTAACCATTCTGGGCTTAAGTTTATTCACCCTTTAGTTACACACATCTGCCCATCTACTTCCCGGCTGGTTATAAAGATCAAATGAAGTCATGGATATAAAAGTGACCTACAGAGTATAAAAATATCACACAAATAATAATAAAAACCCTACAGTTTTCCAGTGGTAAGGAATGGAGACTACTCAATCAGCCCTGCCATATTTTTAACTCAGGATGAGGCCTTTCAGCAACTCCCTTTGGGGAAGTAGGTTTCATAGTGACTAGGATGACCCTACAGAATCATAATCTTGTTAACTGCAAATTCTGGCCTTCAGTTTCCTGGGAGATGTTTACATCAGTGACTGATGAGTCCATTCCACTTAATCAATCACACAGTCTATATGGAATATCTATAATCCATAGCAACCTGCCGTATTAATTGATGCTGAAGTATGAATAAGCATGGGAGCAACGGTAAATACAATCCTACAAAGTCCCTAAGATCTGAGAAAATTTTGCCATATCAGTGGTGAAAAAAAAAGACAGCATCAAGACTCAAAAGATGGAGGGTCCTGCACCTCTTATTGTCCAGTTCTGTTTTTTTTTTTAAATCTAGCACTGGGGATATGTCATGGAATAAATGGCATTTGATTCATACCTTCAAGGGTGGATAGACTCTTAGTCTATAGAGAAATAAATTTATAGAAGAATTCACTGGGACCACCTATAAAAATCATGTAGAATGTGCTCTGAGATGCCCAGACCCCAACTACTTTCCCAGTGACAGCTTTTTATGCCAAGTCTGAACCCCCTACCATCCAGTTGGGGAGTCCTGGTGCAGGGAAACTAAAGATCAACCTGAGACAGAAGTCTCCAAGGAGTGGTGGTTGTTTTACATTGGTGGTGGAAGGGGAAATGAGTGCTCCTGAGTGGAGAGCCATTTTTTTTTCTCCCAGTTGGAATTTTAAGCCTGTGAAGGACCCCAATGAATTTCATTTGACTTTCTTTAGTCTAGAGTGCTGTTGCTCTCCAAGGATCCCGATGACTTGGTATCTTCTACCAAGACCTCAGCTCTATAGACCCTGCCCAGGTGGTTTATAGAATCTTCATAAAATGTGACAGATTAATCAGTACTTACTGACACAGGGAAGGCAGGTGAATCAGACCTATTTTGTCCCTTGGGAAGCTTATATTTTCTAGTGTAAAGGCACACAAACAGGAAAGTGCACAGTGAAGGGCTAAGTATAGCAATAGGGTGACAGAAGTTTGTGCCATGAGTGTGTGCCCTGTGCTCTCCAAGGGTACCAAAAAGAATTTCTGAAAGAGACCAGGCCAGAGACTAATCTGGTACATGAGGAGGAGTTGTGCAGATAAAGAGGATAGGAAAAGCCAGGAAGAGAGAATGTGAGGTCAGCCCAAGCTGGTAAATAGGGAGAAAATGTTGGGATGAAGACTGTGAGGGTGTTCATGACATGGAGGCAATGTGAAGTAAGACTGGAGATTGAGAGGCAGAAATCGGGGAAGTCATGGTCAAGATTAAACTAGGTGAGACTAAGCTTGAGGGTGTGTTCTAGTGAAGACCAGGCCCCTGGCATGGCATACTTGATGACTGTCAGGCATCAGGAACCATGAGGTCAGTATAGGACAAACTGTCAATGTGGAGGACAGCTGAATCCTGGGGGTGTTCAAGGACATTTCGGAGACCTCTAAAGTCCATGAGTTTGGTCTGAGAACACTCCCTTATTTATCTAGCTCTGTTAATGAGGATTTCCATGTGCCAGACATGGACACTAAAGTGATTGCATCCCAGACCTCAGTGACATCCACGTCGATAAACAGCTCTCTGATGCTGGAAGAGACTCCTGGACAATGTACTCTGGGTAGCCCAACTTCTTAGCAGAAACTAGAAAGATTTCACAGAGGAGGTAAAATTTGACCTGAAGGTAGACTATGAGTTTTTGAGGCAGAAGAAAGAAGGAAGTCCATGATGAAAGGGGTGTGAGATGTGGGGTCACTGGTTGGCGCAATTGTGTAACCATCACCACAGAAGTAACTTAACGGGATTGTAGAAATTCAGTGTGTTGGGTCAGGTATAGTGGTGCGTATCTGTAATCCCAGTTCCTAGGGAGGTGGAGGTAGGAGAATCATGGAAAGAGACTGGCCCAGGCAAACAAACTAAAACAAACTAAAGCAAAAAGGGCATGGGGGAATGGCTCAAGTGGTAGAGTGCCTACCTAGCATGCATGAGGCCCTAAATTCAACTCCCAGGGCAGAAAGAAAGAAGGAAAGGAAGAAGGAAAGAAAGGAAAAAGAAACTCAGCATCTTCTAAAAGTATTTAGGGATGACGCTAGGAATCTAAGCAATGGCTCAGAAGCAGCAGGCTGCCATAACACCTTCTCCACTGGTACAGACATTACTTGTGTCTACAGTGCCTGCTGAGGAAAAGAAAATGTCTCTCCACCAGTGTCACTTTAATCATACAATTTCATACCCTATTGACCTGTACACTCACCAACTCTAAAGATGAAGATTTTGTGGTTAGCAATATGCTAAAAACCTGTGAGTTTAGAGACTCTCACCATTATAACTTTACCTGGGGATGGAAGACCAATAGATTCTCATCATGGTGAAATCCTGGAGTTACCTGCACCTACCTGCAAGGGCTCATCTTAGGAATCAGGAAATAGCTGACAGTTTAAATTTTAAGTTTCACAGGTATGTATTTCTTTTGGCAGTACTGGAGTTTGAACTCAGGGCTTCACACTTGAGAGGCAAGCGCTCAACCCCTTGAGCCACACCTCTGTCAGATTCTTATTTCTTAATGGATTGGTGTAGTTTATTCTTGCCTTATTGCTAGAACAATCTTTATTTACATTAACCCATACTTCAGTTGGAATCTGTTCACAGTTTTTCCTTTCTTTGGAGGATACATTTGATGGGATAAATTTACTTAAGGTAAAGTTCAAGGAAAGTCATCAAATCAGCTCTTATTTTTCTTCAGAAAAAAAATACTTATCCCAGCACAATTTTAGGTATGTGAGTGTCCAGGACCAGCCCCTTTTGTTCTTCATGGGGCATGCTCAATTTTGTTTGAAGACAAAAGTGAACAGGATGCTACTGAACCCTGTGCAATGATGGGTTGGGATAAAGGCATTGACTCCTCTGGTCTTGAATACAGCCCAGGCCATCAGGGCCACATTGAGCACTGGGGGAACTAATCCACACCCCCAATTTATGTTGTGGGCAAAGTCATATCCCTCCAACTTTCTTGACAATCAACATTTCCACGAGCAGGCAAGCACTGCTGAGATCCAACACAGAGGCTTTCCTCTGGTTCTGCACCTTGGCAGCCAGGCCTGCCCCACTCCTTCAGCAAACGTGAATTGAGCACCGATTGTGTGCTGGGCCAGGGAAGACAGAAGTGAATAAGATTAGTGAGGTCTGTGTTTTCATGGATTTACATTCTGGTAGCAGACGTGAGCATCACAGGGTGACATGAGAAACTTGCTCTGCCCAGCGTTCTCCTGTGGATGGAGAGCACTTGCCCTATTCTCCCTTCCATGGGAGGCTCTGATGTCATGATGGTGATATTATTGAGTTTTACATTTATCTTCTAAAGTTTCATTAGCTTAACGGAAAATTATGTCTTCCATGCTTTCATAAAATAGCTGATAGAAATATTAAACACAGGCCAAGGATCAAAGTCCTCTGGAGAAAGCAGAGGGCTGGATTTGAATGTGCATTTGGAGCACTGGAAACTGTTTAACTTCTCAAGAGGTCAAGAGAGAGGAGCACCATCCTAGAGACAAAGGGCTGTCAAGGAAGAGTGGAGGCTTCCCTACTGCCATTCCTTCTCCAGCACGGTCTCAAACCCCCAACCCTGCCTCACCTCACCTCACCCCTCAGGCCACCCCTCACTTCTGTTACAGCCTGTGTGCTATCAAAGCCTCCAGAATTGGAGACTCCACCAAAGCACTCCCTCCCTCTCATCCCCTCCCACTGCAAGCCATAATCTAGCAGGCAGACAATGAGGACAGGACAGCTATTCAGAAAAAAAAACTCGTGGCTGGGGAGGCTCAGGGCATGTCCTGACTGCACCTGCAGGTTTTCTTTTCCTGAGGCCGCCGGGCACTGGCTGTGCTGCACCTGCCGCGGGCCAGCGCCTGCCTCTCCACACATACCTGGGTGCTGGTGCAGGCCCTGGCCTGCTCCACATCCTGCTGCCTGTGATTCCATCGCTTGCTGTGCCCTTCCCAACAGCCTCTTGAGACCAGCCTGTCACTCTCACACCCACCTTCCAATGTTCTGGAACCATGTGGCCATGAAAGGAATAGAAAAGCAACCCCCTTGTGCCTTTCCTTCCCTATCACAGGCCATGGTGAAAGCTTGCTTGTCCCTGTCTGATCTTTCAGTCAGTTCCTTTCCTGATTATGGTGTTTGCAGAAGCAAGCTGGTCTGATATATATGGGTGGAAGCTGTGTTTATACCAGGGGCTGATCTCCAAAGAGAGACGAAACCAATCATTCAGCAAACAGGGATGTGCTACAATTCAAAGGTTCTTTTGAGGAGGTGGCCAGTTATTCTTTTACATTAGAACCAATGCTTAAGCTTTCCACAGATCCAAAGGGTATTTGCTACCATAGGTTGGCATTTTAAGTAATTTTTCAAGCTCTAATAGATGTCTACAATATGGGTTTGCTCAGAGACAGGGAGAATACTAAAAAACATGGAGCAGCATACAACTCATAAGCAGTGGTCAGGATGACAGAAGGGACAGGGAACTTCTCCAAATCACTCACGAGCAAGGCTTGAACTCCATGGTTTGCAACATTCTTGCTCCTGTGCTCAGTCTCCCAGTGCTCAGAAATGAGAGTTTTGCTCTGAATGACTAAGCAGGTGTCACTAACTTTTGTGATCAAAAAGTGATGAGATACTCTGAGGACTCCCTAGTGACCGGAGTTTAGAGTCATGTTCCTGATTTCCTGGACTTTTTCACATGGGTATGTGTGTTTCCCTTGACTCCATTTGTCTGGGGCCAGGAGGAGGCTCCATCTGTTGCACAGGTGGTGGGTGACTGGCCGTTGGGTAGGTGTTGGTGGTGGAGGGCGGAGAGGCAGTGAAAGTGCACCTCAGGTGAAGGGGAGGAGGCACCGCTGTGTTGTACCCATGTATTCAGATGTCCTTTAACCTAAACCCCTGGTACAAGGAACTCTCTGGTTGAGTGGCTGGGGCCATATAATAGGTGCAGTGTGAAGCAAACAGGCAAGAGAGAGGTAAAAATAAACAAGCCACTGTGTGTCTTAGAGGGAGGAATATTTTCCTGATGGACTAAACGGCAACATGAGGCACACAGCAAGCCACAAATTACCAGGCAGAGAGAGCCACTATGTTCTGCACCCAAAGGCCTCCAGCGAGTGCATGCAGATGTAATGACACGCTGAGAGGCTTTGGGCACTCCCTGTTGTGACTCCTGAGGTTTTCAGGCAGAGATCCACACATGGGAATGGGAATGAAAGGCTACACAGGGCCCTGTGTTCACTTGATGTTCACATTGGGGTAAAATATCTTCACACTATTGATTGGCAGACCCTCAAGAGTGTATTGTGCTGTTCCTTCCTGGTGCTTGACAAGCCAAAGAACTCAGCTTCCCCACGGCCTCTCTGGGCTGTGCTGCCTTATCCTGAGGATAAAGCTAGGAGTCCTGCTGCCTGGTCCCCAGCTACCAAGGTGCTCTTCCTTATGTGACTTACCAAATTAGCTCAGGCTGCAATAAAGACCATGTCCTTTTATTAAAAAGTGTTTGGGGTATATATAAAATTAGGTTAACATTGGCATTTGAACAACTCCTTATTTATTCTGTGGCAGCTGCTCTTTAAAGATTACATGCAAGGAAATGAATCCTTGGTCTTCATTCCTCCCGCCTCTTGCAGTCTGCAATACACGTGCTGAGGTCACACTTGGAGGGTCACCAGGCCCTGCAGACCTGAGCTTTTCACGTGTACCCGTGTGTCCGCAGCGTAGTAGGAGCTAGTGAAATGCTAGCTACAGGGCTGGGGCCTGAGTCTCTGCATTACAACACGAAGAGCAACAAGACCTCAGATCCAAGGCTGTGATGCCAACAGAAAGCCAGCACTTCCAGATTTTCCTTCAGAGAAAAGGCAGCACCCCTGATGTGCACACAAACTGCCTCCACTGAAGCACTGACCTCCAAATACTTGTGGACCCCAGTGCAGTGGCACCCTTGGAGCTCTCAGTTCTCACTCTGGGCTCTGCTGTCCCCTCCACTCATCTCTGCCAATCGTCTCTTATTCACTTTATAACTGAGCCCAAAAGGAGACGCTCCATTCCCAGCTCTTCCCTCCACGCAGCCCCTCAGGTGTATGGAGATTGGCTCTGTGCTATAGGATGGGATCCACTGGGAGGCCGCTGTGGGCCAGGGGCCCCTTCTTGCTCCTTATGGAGCTTGTGGTCTGGCTTGTTTACTATTTCCGGAGACTGTGCTTAGCTATTTCCTCTGCCTGCCTATCAGAAATGTGTTTTCCTTAAGGGAAGGGAGTGCACATCTCCTCTGTTTTGCCTTACTGCACACCTGGCAATTCGCCTTTAAGGATAGACTCATGCTGTCCTTTCTCTTTCCTCATCCTTTTACCTTCCCCTGTTGCATGATCCTCATCCTTCTCTTTTCCTTCCCTACCTTCTGCTTGCATTCATCTAGCTCGATGTTACCCATGAATGTGTAGCTTTGTGTGTTTCTATCTGGGCTCATGTCATGTAGTGATTAGCATCCTGTATCAGCTAGATCAACTCTCTTTTAAAACTATTTCAAGGAGCCAGTGGCTCTTTAGACTCCACATGGCCTGGTGGACTTGGGTTTTACTTTCCCATCCTGGGCTTCACAGTCAGCACTCAGCAGCAGTTTTCTCCCCGCTACCAGCTGCCCTCCTGAATAGAAGCACGAACCTGGGTAGGAGCCTATATCCAGGGAGGCCTTGTGCCATAAGGTTGTAATCAGAAGCCTGGAGGCATATCTGCTTTCCCTGCCCCAAATGTGTACAGTTTACCTTTATTACCTGACCTCCACCTTGGGCCAGCTTTCACATGATCTCTGAAGTGTCTGGAAAGGCCAATAGGCCTTTCTCTGACAAGACATCCAAGTAGCTGAAACAGCAGATGGGGCTGAGGACGTGGGAGATTCAGAGACGAGGAAGTCCCACTGGGTACAAGCATGAGCTTTTACACACACACACACACACACACACACACACACACACACACACACAGAGCTTAAATTAAGACCAGTTAACAAAATGCTCTAAAACCCACAATGCGACAGGTTGCAGTTTGGTGGTTAGTAAAAGGCATAAGAAAGAATTTCTTCAGGGCAACCTGTGTGTTTCTAGGGTGCTATTTTCATAAGGAGAACACCTCTGTGCTCTCAGCCAATAGGGATATGGATTTGACCTGGAGTCAGCATTCTATGAAAGTAGACCATTGTGTTCTTAGCTGAGCATTTTTGCAGGGAAGGTATTTGTGCATCATATAATGAGGAATCTCTTAATCACCTACTCACGGCAGCTGAACTGCACCTGCCTTGGCTCCTTCCAGGCATGCCCACTTAGGACGCTGATCCCTGGAGGAATTCCAGTTCTGCTCAGCAACTGTGGCTGGTGGGCCAGCAGCCAGCTGCACTCACTGAGCGCTGCCTGAGCGTTGTGAGTGGGAACCAAAGCAGTGGCCAAAATCATAGGTATTCTTGAGAAGGTGGCCAAAGCACACAGATATCTGCGTATAATAATTATGACAGCTAGCATTTATTGAACATCTCATATATGCCAGGTCCTTTTCTAAGTGTTTTCAGTCTGTTCTATTTCCCTACCCTGCATGCCAGGTATTTTAATGACTGCCTCCTCCTTTCGCGCACACACTGCAGTTGTGTGAAGCTAGGCTGAGTGCTCCATGTACTTGTCTGGGCCCCTCATGAAGGGCAAGGGGTAGAGCTGCTGTCCCACCTGGCTGTGCAGCCCACACATCAAAGTTGCGGGTTTGTGCGTGTGTGAGTGTGTATGTGTGCTCATGCGAGTACCATGTGGCCAGATCAGTTTTGCAGGAGGGAACTCATTCTCTGGGATGGTGCTGAGAGTTCTCACCCAGTGACCACAAACCAAAAGTGCATTTGTTTGCTGGATCCTAGAGAATGCAGCCGCGAGGGCTGGGTTCACAGCACAGGGTGGGGGATGGGTTTCAGGGCCCCCAGCTGAGGCAAGGAAGGGAGGAAGCAAGCGGGGAAGGCATGCTGCACCCAGTCCATGGCAGCTGCCCACTCTGATTTCATAAACCAAGGCGTAGGAAGACTCAATCATTCTCTTAAAATTATGCCCCCTTTTCCCAATATGTCTGGTCTTTGTGTCTTTGGGCGTATGGTCAGGTCTTCTATTGTTCTTTATTCTGATTTTTAGGCTGTTAACACACACACACACACACACACACACACAGAGAGAGGCACTGTTAGGTATGCTTGTCTCTTGCAGCGTTCGAAGAGATTTCATATTCTTTCATTCGTTCTCACAAGCAACAAGCAACAGGTCCAGACAGAACACTTGGTTGTAGCTGCCACCTGCATGACTTGGGTGGACTGAGGAGGCCAAGAAGAGACAGGAGGGGTGTGAGGCAGCCAGAGCCATGGGTGAGAAAGGAGAGATTTAGTCCACCATTGCCTCTGGCCATCTCATGTGGCACTGCTTTCCTGAAGCTCTCCTCACCTGTCCAATGCCAGTGTCGCTGGAGCTCCTTCGGTTGCCTGTTGGGAAAAAAAGACCCCACCAGATGTACTGGGCCTCCACACTACACTGCTTCCAGGACATATGCACCAGCCTGATCATAAGACTTGGCTGTCCCGCCTCTTGTCTCCAAAGCCCCCTTTCACTACCTCCTCCTTCACACGCCCCTCAACACAGCCTCCTTTAAAACCCCACCCACCTACCACCTCCACACTTCTCAGCCCCCTCTGGCCTCTCTCCAGACGGAGTCCTCTAGGGTGTTCCAAGACCTGTGTTGCTCTTTCACACACCATTTTGAAAAGACTCACTTGTTCTTGCTGACTTCTCTAACCTTAGTTTCAGAACCTTCTCCAAGCCCCAACACTTCCTTTTCTCATCCCCCCTCCAGATTCATTCCTGGAGTCGGCATCCAGGTGGATCAAGCTCTTACCCTCTGTTCCCTCTTCCTATTCCCTTGGTCACAGCCAATACTACAACTGAGGCAGGAGGATAGGGAAGTGTAGTTTGGACAAGAAAGGGTGAATGCGTGCTAATACAAGTTCTGTCTTAGAACACATCCCCAAGTCCTGCCCAGGACATGTCCCGTTCACTAAGCATATGGATGGGAACATCCTCAGAACCCCCTTCTTTATGGTCAGCTCAGTGGTCACTGCAAAATGTTAAGGGAGCGTACCAGCCCTGATGCATGTGCTGAGGGTTGGGGAACCTGTCCTCAGATGACCTTGAGTTACCCTCCCTACCTAAAGTGTCATACTTATGGACTGCCTCTCATGCATTTAATTACGACAGGATGCATTTTGGGTAGGGACACGTGTCGTCAGAAAAGGAAGTTACATAACATTTTTCTGTCAATCTAAGAGGGTTGTCCCTCTCAAGCCCCCTTTCAACCCACCTTCAGTCAAAGCTTCACCTTAAATCACAACACAGTCAGCCTTCTTTTCTCAGGCCTGCTCCTGTCTGTGGGCCTGTATTCTACTTTTGGTACACCTATGCTTTGCCTGTTAGTTCTGTGTGTTTTGTGCAATTCTTTGTTCAATTCGCCAAGAACCTGGATCTCACAACAGAGAGGCGTCCAGACCCCTTCTTCACAACAGAGAGATGCACAGACATCCCCAGCATCCCAACTATCATAC
Organism: Castor canadensis; assembly: GCF_047511655.1. Lineage (NCBI taxonomy): Eukaryota > Metazoa > Chordata > Mammalia > Rodentia > Castoridae > Castor > Castor canadensis. Next base: position 102,548,340 of record NC_133388.1, on the reverse strand, counting down.
TTTGAGTTATCTTTCTGAAAAGATACAATGTCCCCATTTTCCCCCTTTCCAGACCCCCACCTCCACATCTACAGTAGACTTTCCTAAACAGAAAGGACAGGAGTTGCCAGGACCAAACACTCAAAGCCAGCAAAAGGCACATGGCTCCACTTCTGTCTCTGGTTTCCAGTTGACATTGCCTGTTTACAAAACTGCCTTTGATTGTGGGTGCTGAGATAGACTTTCACAAACAACCAAGTACCTATGCTGTGTGCTAGACCATGCTGACTTCTGGGATATTCAAAGAGAATGTGGACAGCCTTAGGAAGTTCTCAGGATTGTGGGCACTGAGTTGGGATGCTGAAGGATTGACAGAGAGAGTCTTAGCTATGCAGGACAGTGGACAGGACCTAGGTGGGAGGAATATGTAGGCTCTGTTCTATAGCTAACAGACTGCCTTGTGTCTACCATGGCCTGGGGACAGCAGGCAGAGAGATGTGTGCCACAGGGGGACAGAGAGATGGGCTGCCTGGGGGCATCTCCCTAACTTCAGGCACAGTCTCCCTTCTCTCACAAAATAGCTGAAAGAAGTATTAAACATTAGCCAAGGATCAAAATCCTCTGGAGTAAGCACAGGGTTGGATTTGAATTAGGAGCACTGGGCCCTGTTCAAGACTTCAAGAGAGTGGACCACATTCCTTGGGGATGAGGGGCTGGTGGGGGCTTTACTACCAGCCCTTCTCCAGCACAATCTCAGCCAGTCTATGCTGGCCCTCAGACCCCCAGCCCTGCCCTGTCCTGCCCCTCAGGCCACCCCTCACTTTTAGAGCAGCCTGTGTGTCATCAAAGTCACCACTCCCTCCCTCTCATCCCCTCCCACTGCAAGCCATAATCTAGCAGGCAGACAATGAGGACAGGACAGCTATTCAGAAAAAAAAAAAAAAAACTCATGGCTGGGGAGGCTCAGGGCATGTCCTGACTGCACCTGCAGGTTTTCTTTTCCTGAGGCCGCCGGGCACTGGCTGTGCTGCACCTGCCGCGGGCCAGCGCCTGCCTCTCCACACATACCTGGGTGCTGGTGCAGGCCCTGGCCTGCTCCACATCCTGCTGCCTGTGATTCCATCGCTTGCTGTGCCCTTCCCAACAGCCTCTTGAGACCAGCCTGTCACTCTCACACCCACCTTCCAATGTTCTGAAACCATGTGGCCATGGTTTCATTTCCATGAAAGGAATAGAAAAGCAACCCCCTACTTAGCATTCCTATTCACTTCTTCCCATGTTCTTTCAAAGAAAACTCATGCATGAAAGTGATTTTTTCCACTCAGTGTATCTTTTTCTTTTTCCACTATCTCCTCCTCTGTCTTCCTTGTTCTTCTTCTCCTTTTCTCTCCCTCCTTTTCTTTTTTCTTTTTCAAGACAATGGTCACTCTGATATCCTAGAATGTGTGCTCCTTGAAGGCAAGGACAAGGCTCCTCTTTTTTTGTCTAACGTATGGTCTGCAGTTATTGGGGGAGGAGCAAGCATGCACCATGCACAAATCCAGACAGGATGAGGCCAGGGCCCTTGGGAAAAAGAAAAGTGCACTCATGTCCTAGGTTGTGACCAACTAGTCCTCCTGGAGCTGCTGTGGTCTCTTCTGTACTTACAGGAATCACAATACATCACCAACTCATTACAAATTCAGAGAGACACAGGCTGCAATGCACTTAGTCGAATTTCCACTGCCCAAATTAAGACCACAGCGTGCGTACGTGGGTATATGTCCTTGTTGAGTTGGTGATGAGGGATATTTGAGTTTGTGTGTGTGTGTGTGTGTGTGTGTGTGTGTGTGTGTGTGTGAGAGAGAGAGAGAGAGAGAGAGAGAGAGAATTTCACTGAGTCCATGAGGGGAACATACATGAAAATTCTACTGATGTTTACATTGGAATTATCCTAGTTTTTTGAGATTCATTTCTCTAAATGAATTCAATTATTGAAGATATTTAAGAAATATCCTTCAACTTCCTCAAACTGATTAAGATGCAGCGACATCACACTGTTAGTCCAGGGTAGGACCCAGGTTTATCCTGTCTAAGTTGGTGTTCATACATGCGAGTGCCAATGAAGTGCACACACATACTTCAAGATAGCACTCAATGCTTAGCTATACATTTATGTCATACTTTATAGTTTACAAAATAATATCATAGACATTATCTCATTCCCTTGCAAGAACCATGGCAAGGAGAGGCAGAAAGAGCAGGTGTAATTCCATTTTACAGAAAAGGTAATTTGTGGGGCAATTTATAGCCTATGAAGAGGTGACCATGCATCCTGCTTTGCTTGGAATGACCCTAGACTACCTTGTCATGATGTAATAATCATCTCCTCTCATTCTCCATTCTGTCCCAGTTGGGATGATAAACACTATGGTCCCCACCAATCTATACATCACTTTTCACTTTTATCAGACTTCCAAAGTGCAAGTGATCTGTGTGATGTATGTGGGTTTTGTGGCAATCAGGAGTCACCTATACATGTATTAGCTATTTGCTTGGGCGAGTTACTGGCTTTTGTAAGTGCTACAATTTCTTGTGTTTTCCAGTTGATTACAAGTCCCCTTATTGTTGACATCTTCTCCAGATAGACTCCCTTTTCTTTTGGCCACACATGATGGTCCAAAGACACCTTCCTTGTCCTTCTCCATTTGAAGGATCCTGCTTCTGCCGTTGCTCTCACAGCTGGGGGAAGTCTCAGCCTCTCTTCTCTCTGTGTGTGCTCTTTGACTGGCATTGGTGCTCCTGGAGTTTGACAGCCTGGTGACCACTGCGTGGAGTTTATCATGTCTGAATTCTTCATAAGGCAAGGGCCTACCCTAATGCCTAGGTTGCTATTAGTACCAAACATGAAAGCCTTCACATTCAAACTGGAATCTTTCAACCAAAGTCAGGGTCCCCAGGTATATTCATGACCATGGGGCAGTGTCAGCAGTCTTCTATACACTTCAGAGCTACCACCACCCACAGCCCCAGGGACCCATTTGAAGATTCTACAGAAAGCTGAGGACACTCAGTTATTCCATTGCTCAGGGATATGGGACTAGAAGAAGAGATGTTGTTGTAGAGAAATCTTTAATGTGAGAACTAGGTAAGCCTGAATCTTAGCTTTGCCCTTTACCAGTTGGGAACACATAGCAAGTTTCTTGATCATCCTAAACTCAGTTTCCTCAATCTGTGGGGTGAAAATAATAAATAACATTCACATATACTTGCTAGAATAGTTGTGAGAAATTGATGAGATAATGAACACGAAAGTACTCACTGGATTTTTGTAATTTATTATTGGGATCCTGGGGGTTGTTTTTGTTGTTTTCTAAGTCTGCCGTAGTTTTGAAGGAGCCATTAGGGAGGACTTGACCAAATGGTTTTAATTGGTATTCTGGGCTGCTAATGGTTCCTCCTGGGAGGAACCAACTCAAGCTGCCAATGCAACTTGCAGAGAGAACTTCTGAATCCCTCTGCTCACTGCTGGTCTCCATCTCAGCCTCAGTGTGGCTCAGAGCTGCAGCATCCTCACTCAGGCAGCAGTGCGTTCAGGATCCCCTCCAACTACAGCAGGACTTGGTGATGTGGACAGGAGACAGGAAGGTGCACCTCAGGTTAAGGGGAGGACAACCTGCATCACCAATTTATTCAAATGGACTTTAAGGTGATGAGCTCTCACCCCAGGGAGCTCTCTGTGAGCCTGGCTGGGGCCACATAATAGGGGCAGTGTAGAGCTGAGCAGGCAGGAGGGAGGCAAAAATAAACAAGAGGATGTGTGTCTTAGGGGGAGGAATATTTTCTTGGCAGATTAGGTAGAAGGCAAGAGGTACACAGAAAGCCACAAATTACCAAGAATGGAACCTTGAACAGTTAACTGCCTCCGGGGTAAGTTAACCCCACTCTTAGAGTCTCTTCCCTTTTCACCCTCCCATGAAACCGAGCAGGTTTCCTTGAGGTATTATCTGATGAGAGGGGCCTGATTTACTTGGTATGTATTTGGGTTAGCTCCTTCTTTGGTGCTAACTTAGACTAGAAAACACTTCAAGAGATCATCTCCTTTGTAACAGAGAGGCTTTCACTGCACCAGAAAACATAAGCACATCACCGCTGCCTCTGTTGGAAAATACTACCCACCAACCTTACTCACAACTTACTGGATGGCGACTAACTCATGGGCTAGAGTTCTACTCCATTAGGTATATTTTAAAGTTAGTCTATGGATAATGCAATTCTTCAAACTTTTGTTGGCAATACTTGGTGAGAATTGACCACTATGCTTGGAAAGAAATAGAGGATGACAGGTGAGGAAGCAAGACCCCCTCAGACTAAGTACATGATCTGCAAATATGGAGATTCTAAGAATGGCTCAGAGGAACTTTGTCCAGAAGATTGTCATGTTTGATTTTAATTTCTCTCATTGACTGTCTTTGGTTTAAAGTGATATAACTTTCTCTTTCTCTCCTCTCTCTCTCTCTTTCTCTCTCTTTCTCCCTCTCTCTCTCTCTCTCTCTCTCTCTCTCTCTCTCTCTCTCTCTCTCCTGTGTATGTGTGTGTTTAGGAGGAAAGGAACTGTTACCATGGCCCCAAACAGTGACAGTTAATGATGTAACCTGTTCATGGTATGGCACTGTCTTTCACACCAGAATGAGGAGAGGCCTGGGCAACGGACTGATGCTCATGACTTTGCACAGAGTGGGAACTTAGTGAATGTTTTGGATGATTTTATGGTGCCAGCAATTGCAGGCCTGGTTTCTTACAAGTGCAGTCTTGTACACAGAGATATTTGTGGGTTAAGAATGCAGGACTACCAGTTTCCAGTGGTGGTTTTTAAATCCTGTAGTTAAAAAAAACAAAAAACTTGATTGTTTCCCAAACAGAATCTCTCTGTGCTGCTTGTGGGGTGATGTGTACCTCCTCAAAAGGCATCCAGGTTGATTTTCTGCTGGTCCTGGAGAGCAGGGAGGGAAGGAGACATCAAGACCTTGAGGAGCCAGTGAGAAAAAGGCTATGTCCAAGCTTCCAGATTATAAGCACTTGTCCATGCTGTCCTGAGGGCAGGCAGCGACTGGGTTCCAAGTTGGCTGTGCACAGGGAGCTAACTTAGGCCATGCTGAGCAGCAGGGTGGTAAAGGCCCAGAATGGGTGAGAGGGGAGAGAGCTGGTCTTTAGAGATGCTGCATGTATGCTCAGATGGGCCTGCTATCAAGTGAGTGAATTTTCATGTTAAAATCATTTTTGAGCCATTACCATAGTGAACTTAAGTGAATGTGACAACCTACACATAGTAATGGAAGGAAGAACTTTGGCACATTGTGAAAAGGAGCAGAGAAGGTGTGTTTTGTATACAAATCAAGAAGTTCCTGGATGGAACTTGAGTCTTCACAGTCATGAGCAGCGGCATCCTAAGCTACACTAAAATTATTTAAAATGTTTTTAATGAACATTTTTTTGGTTTGCATGATATTATATAATAAAAAGCATTGTTAACATGGAGGTCAACCTTCAATAAAAAGCAGATGAGTATCTTCTTTTTTTTTTTGGCACTGTGGATGGAACCCAGGGCCTCACCCATGCCAAGCAAGCACTCTACCACTCAACTGCAACCCCAGCCACAGATAATATTATAATATAGGTAACAAAGATCTAACACTATGTTTAATAATAAATCAAAATCTTATTCATGAGGGTCCATGACATGGTGAGGAAAATGGACAGACTGCTCACTTCGGCAAGGAGACTAACATTCTTACATGCTGAGCATGGTGTGCGTGTGGCGGGGACTTCAAGGAGCATGACCAGGCCAGGCTGTATGTGCTAGAACCACAGAATTACACAAGCCTCCAGCCCAGCAATTCTACTTCTCAAAGTTACCCAAAGACAGAACATAATAAGGCATGTGAACAGATTAATCCACAATGATGTTCATTTTTAGAATTATTTATAATTGTGCAAACTGTTGGTACAACCAAAACGTGCACATCAGGTAGGCACCACACAGTCTGCTGTGATGAAACACCATGCAGTCATGGTAGGCCAGGCTGTAGACAAACAGTGACCTGAGAAGCGGTTACGAGGCAGTGTGCATTTAAAAAGCAGCCTCTGAAATGTGCTTCACTGTGACCATCTCTTTGCCAAAGTACAGCTATGTTTACAAATGCCTCTAAAAACCTGAAAGGATCTACCAGAATATTAATCAACATTTTATTTTTAGTTTGTAAATTTTGTAAACTTCTAAAATATCTCCTAGTGAACTTCAATTACTTTGTAATCAGAAAAATCAGTTAAAAAATAAAAGTGAGAAAGTGAGATCAGCAGATAATGAGTAAGGAGGTCCCAGTTCTCACTCCCCTCTAGCACCAACAATTTAACAATGACTCATCAACAGAAAGAGCTCTGGGAGACCTCCAGAGAATGAAGAAGCTGCAGCAACCCACTCAATGCAGGACTTTCTCCATCCTCCCAGCTGGGCTCAGACAGGTGACCAGGGAAATCTACAGCCATTAACTCTTCCCTTGGAAGAAAAGAGCAGTAGAGCCCAGGAGCTGTCCCCACTAAGGACCCCACCACAGTCACCACAGTTTTTGTGAGTGGAGACTCCACAGTCCCCACCAACAGTGACCCCAGTTGATGGGCTACCCTGGAGCCTCATGGCCACACCTCCCAGCTAGGGCCCTTGCACACACTCCTAGGACCCAAAAAATGTAATAAAAAATGAGCAGAGAACCTGACTTCACATTTTCCCAAAGATACACAATGGCCAAAGGTATAGAAAAGAGTTCTCAATGTCACTAATCATCAAGGAAATACAAATGAAGCCACAATATCGCCTCACTGCAATGGGAATGACTATTACCAAAAAGACAAAAAATGTGTGCTGGTGAGGATATGGAAAAAGAAGTGAACACCATTGTAAGGATATAATGCAAATGTATGTAATCGGATAAGTGCACACCACTGGTGGTAGTTAGTACAGCTATTGTTGAAAACCATACAACAAATTAGAAATAGAACTACCCTGTGATTCAGCAGTTTCATTTCTAGGTACATATCCAAAGTAAAGGAAATCTGTATCACAGGGAGACACCTGTAGCCCACACTGATTTCAATATCATTCACATTAGCCACAATATGAAAACAGTCTAATTGATAAAGACAATAAGTTATATGCATATAAGTATTATGTACATATACACAAAGGAATATTATTTGGCCTTTAAAAAGGAAACATGTCTTTTATGGCAATATAGATGAACTAGGAAGTCATTATTATAAGTGAAATAAGCCTCACAGAGAAAAATAACTGCTTCAGGAAGTGAAATCTTAACTACAGAAAAGCATAGAAGCAAAGAATTGGATGGTCATTGCCATTTGCTGGAGGAGGGGCAAATGCGGACATGTTAGTCAAGGGATACAAAGTTTCAGTTTTGCAACATGAGTAAGTTCTGGAGATAGTTAAAGTGACTACAATTATTAGAGACTTGAAGCTTGCAGATTGTACCCAAAAAGAGAAATCAGTAAGGTGAGATGATGGATATGTTAATAGTATGATAGGGACAAGTATTTCACAATGTGTGTCTATCTATCTATCAAAACATATATATATGTACATATATAACAAAACATCCTTGTACACCTTAGATATACACAGGCTTTGCCAGTTATCTGTCAATAAACACAGGAAAATGAAAAACATTTTGTGTTGCTATATTTATGTCTATTGTGGCTAGAATAATTGTGTCAAAGTCCATCTATATTGAGCAGCTAATTTTAAGAAAATACTTGCAGAGTAAAACTTATTCACAGACTTGCTTGCTACATTTATTCGTGACAGTCAATTTTGTGATTTTTGCTTGAACTTAATAATGCGTATTTGGTGACTAATGGAATGCACTCCCCCAAGTAGCCTCTGATGCTGTGCACATAGGAGCAGATATTCTGTTGCATCCTCTCTGCTGCTTCCAGGTGTCTCCTAAGGAGGGAGAAAGTAGCTCACACATACCTCACTAGTCCACCCTTCACATGGTGCACACACTCCCCTCCTGGAGTCTTCAGGAGGTCACAGCTGGTGGGTACAGTCAGAACACAATGAAGTACAACCCCTGATAGGGGGTACACAGGTAAATCCAAGGAGCAGGATACTATAACACTGCAGTGCACTGGGACAGTGGCAAGGGGACCCAAAGCAGGGGTAGAGTGGGGAGATACTGGGAGCCAGGACCAAGGGTGGCTTTGCCAATAGAAGGCAGTGGGCAGGAGTCTGAAATGAACAGAAAGCTGCGCCCATGTGTTATCCATTAAGCCTAAGAAACAAAGCACATGCTCCCCTTTCTCTGTTCACCATGAGGTTGGATTTATGTTGTGGTACTTTTCAGTTTTCAATCCAGCCCATACATTGAGGGCCCATGATTTGCACAGGACCAAAGTGTTATGGTAGATACAAAGAAATGTGTGGATATAATTCCTGCCCTCAGACCCTTCTGAGCTGGTAGGACTCCACAATGAGGTAAATCATATTAAAATAGGTCCCATGTTACTTATATCTCTCTAGCAGAAAGGTGTTTGAATGCTAAATTCCACTGTTATTCTCTTGATCTCATTTTATTTACATAATGCTATGAAGCAAACTCAGTAGTTTCAATCATTTTTTAATGTATACCCAATCTCTTTCTTTCGTGAAGACTACTTATGTTCATATTTGTTGATTATGTAATGTGTCAAATAATTTGATGAACTCAGAGGTTTTTATAACAAGTATGTGTTTCAAAAGGTGGTCCATGTGATAAAGCATCCCTAGCAATGTCACCTTGCCCTGCTAAGCCCAGCATTTACCAAGGAGCCCCTTGTCTCTTTCTGTTTCACTTGGACCTTGCATTGGAGTTAAGTGAGACATGTAAGTGAACCCCATCATCACCCCCAAACACAATTTGGCATCCTCCTTCTATGCTACGTAGAAAATAAAACTATGTGAGCATCTCCTTTTATACTCACTTGAAAGAACACATTTAGGAGTTCACATGTCTTGGAAATCATTTGGATCTTTGAATACTTGGGCTTCAAATCCTGTCTGGCTCTGTAAAATAAGTATGCAACTTAATACAGACTTCCAAAAAAGGTAGAACAAAATGAAGTGCTCTGTGTGTCTCTGTGTCTGAGCAGAGACAGATAACTAAGGGAGGGCAGGTGTGGAGAACATTTTTAGTCTTCTTGTGTTTTTCACTCACAGATATGGTCAGTGCTGATCATGTTCCAACCACAGCGCTTGGTTCTGGGGCCACAAAGATGAACACGACTCCACAACCATCTCTTATGACCCAAACCTGACAGCAGAGACTGGCCAGAAGCATAAGTCAGGGTATAGGAGCTGCAACAGGGGTCAGCCCTTGTGGACTCTGGGTGTCCTGCAGGAGAGGTCAGGGTATGGCCAGGTCATGGAGAAGAGGGAGCAGCTTCCTGGAGCAGCTGACTGAGAGCCACTGGTGAGGAAAAGATGCTGTCCAGTAAGACAAGGATTCAAGAGTGCTCATGGGATTTATTAAGATGGAAGGTAGGGTGACCTCAGCAACAAGGGACTCGGGGGTGAATGAGAAGGAGCAAATGGTAGTGCAGGTCTTAAATGTGGACAATTCTTTTTTTCCCATTTATTCATTTATTCATATGTGCATACATTGTTTGGGCCATTTCTCCCCCTTATCCCCTGAATGTGGACAATTTTTGCAAGAAGCTTGGCTGTGAGAAGGATAGCTATTAGACAGGAAATAGAAGTAGCTGTGGAATTAAGGCAAGCTCTCTCCTATTCCTTCTTTTCATCTTTTTTTTCCTTCTTTCTTTCCTTTCTTTACTCCATTCCATTCTTTTGTTTTTCAGATGGGAAATTTAACATCTTTTAATATGCTGACAGGAAGGTTTAACTAGTGAGGCAAGAGGCTGAGGATGCTGGATAGGTCAATGTGAATGGCAATACAGTTCCTGAGGAGGAGGATGGTACCTCGAGATCATCCATCTATCTAGCCTCCATCTGTCTGCCATCATTCATTAGGCATTTACTATATGTGACACAGGATGTTGGAAAACAGAGTGAGAGAACCAAGTGCTTGACCTCAGGGAGCTTGCATCTATGTGGTGAGACAGACAAGAAGTCAACTAGTAAATATGATTTCAGAAAGAATTCAAAGAAGAAGAAAACAGGGTTGGGAATGGAGAGGGTAGAGGAGATCAGATGGCCAGAATGAGGAAGTACATTGAATGGAGACTGGATGAAATGGGAGACTGAAGCACATGTAGCTCTGAGAAGAGGGTGCTGGCAGAGGCCACAGCAAGTGCAAAGGCTCAGAATGAAGAACAGCAAGATGGCTGGTGTAGCTGTAGTGACCTGAGAGGATAGGGGACAGGAGATGTGGTGGGGAACACTGTATCCACTTCAGAACCCACTGGGGTGGGTTGAGTAAGGGTGGGGCATGGTAACATTTGCATATTAAAACACAGTGGACATTGTGGAGAAAAGGCACTAGGGGGTCCACAGCGGAAACAAGAAAGCTAATGATCTAGGCCAGGGGACGATGATCTTGCTAACAGATGTGGGAAGAGGTTATTTTCAAAGCTATATTGTAGAGGAATAACTCAGAGTGCCACAGGACAGAAATTAAAGATGACTTTCAGGTTTTTGGCTCAATAGTTGGATGTGTGATGGTGCCATTTAGTGATGTGAAGGAGATGGGAGAGCATGTCCAGTAGGTAGTTGGAGATATAAACTTGAGCTTGTGGTTGGGGGAATTAATAAATTACATCAGTCTGCCTGCTTAAAACCTCTAATGAATGGTCATCATTTTCAAGACAAACCAGCTGCCTCATCCCCAGCCTCCTGCACCAGGTTCTCTTCTGAGACAGATTCATTTGCACCTTTTGCTCACTCTTATTCCCCTCTACTACACCCATTTTGTACATACTTTGTTCCTTTTGCTTAGATTATTTTACCCCATTTTGCCTTTGTTAGTGTATCCTTTGAAACTCAGGCTTTCCTTCTCTTACCTGCCACTCTCAGTGGTTCATACCTGCGATGTGGATGCCCTCTTCTCATCATCACCGTACTCCACACATCTCTGTGGACTCTGGCTCCAGCTTACCCAGGCACTCCACTAGTGAGTGAGTGAACTTGACAAGTTGCCTAAATTCTCAGAGCTCTATAAAATGAGGATAATAATACCACCTACTTGATAGGGTTGTTAGAGGGCTTAAATAAGGTGGCATGGAGCACAGAACTTATGACACTGCCTGGCATACATGAAGCAAAATACAAGTCATTAAATATTATTATAATAATACTTATCACACTGTTGTGTAATTTTTTCATGTTGGTTTTTGCCCTTGAGCGCAGCCATTGAGCCTTTCATCTGTGTTTTTGATTATACATTAAGTCTCATTAATTCTTTCTAACATGAATGAGTGAGTTCATGAATGAAAAATACAGCATTGGGCTACAAATAGTACCATGAAATAAACTGTCAAGTTCTCCTTTAGTGACCCTCTATATTTAAAAGCTGTTCTGTGTATGAATGTGGTTTGTCTGATTCACCACTCACCAAACTAAGTTCTAGATTGTTTATCCTAGATTATATTTTGGTTATGTTCCAAAAAAACTAATATTATTACCTTTGGATCAGGTAGGCAAGGTCCAAAAGCTTCCAGCAAAAGAGTTTCTTCTCTCACAGCTTTTTCATAGTCTGCAAAAGACAGCTTTCCATCATGGTCATGGTCCTGGGTGGGGGAAGTGAGTAGCAATGTGTGAGTCATCACATCATATACTTATTGCAATTGCATACTCTATTCATGGTCAACTGGTAATAGAAGAAATGTACTAGAAAAAATAAGAGATTGAGTTGTGAAATTGTAAAGAATTTTGGGAGAGTTCTGGAATTGAACTCAGGACTGCATGTTAGTTAAGAGCTCTGCCACTGAGCTACACCCATAGTCCAAGAGAATTCTTAACATTATAAGAACAAGCATAATTAAAGTGTTTTATTTAACTAAACAGGAAACCAAAAATTATCATAATTTGGATTCTCTTTTCTATCCCATATGTGGCCTATAAATTTCAATATAAGACTCTAAGTTACTCATAATTACCATTTTCTTAAGTGTTATTTCAACCAAATCTTTAATTCCTTCATCAGGGTCTTCCTCAGATGGCTGTTTGAGAAGGCTGTTCTTCAACATGTGAAACATTTCCTCCTTCGAAATAAAGCCATCACCATTCAAATCAAACACTTCAAAGCAATCTTTTAAAAAAATAACAAATCATGAATTTGATACTGTTGCTACGTTAGCATTTTCTATGACCAAGTTTTCAAGACCAAAACTTATCTTGCCAACACTTAATCAGCTCTGTGAGCCTTGGTACAAGTTGGTGTTCATGGCAAACGTTAATGTGTACTAGCAGATTATGTTCACCAATGTTCCCAAGTCTCTTACTCTCAGCAGTGCAAAAGCATACCTAGGGACAAAAACTTGACCATGGTCATCTTGACCCCTTGGAAAGTGATTAAATACCACTTCAACTAAGTTCATTAGAATTAATTGAACACCTGAATCAATATTCCCTGGTTATATGGTTATAATTAAGTAATGTAAAATATTTAATATAGAAATGTAAATATATATGCATAATTAGAATGTATAGAAATGCCTATACCACCTTCCTTGGCATAAATTAATTCTCAGAATTCTTGATTTCCTTTCTCATCAATAATCTTTTTTCCTTTATTGACTTAAATTCACTCCATACAAAAGTTAATGAGGACTCCAACCAACCAACCAACCAACAAACCCCCTTCTTTGGCTGGCTGGAGGACAGTGATTAAACATTTTAGCCATGTTAACCATAACATATAAACATAGAGTAGCCTGTACTCTTACATTTCATTTTTTCTTCTAAAGTTCCTCGAAGAAACACAGATAATCCATGAACCCACTCGGACACATTCACACAGCCATCATTGTCTCTATCAAAACCTCGGAATACTGAAGAGATGGAGAGATACAATGTAACAATTGTGCTTCAATTTAATCCTCCAAAATGTATCTGCCTTGACATTAGTTGACTTTAAAATTTAGAGACACTTCAACAAAATTAGAGATTAGGGCAGAACAGTTTCTGCTTGAAGCAAGGGGGTAGCGGGGAGAGGGAGGGGGCTGGCGGGGGAGGAAGGAAAGGGGCTGGGGGTAGGGGGGAGAAATGACCCAAACATTGTATGCACATATGAATAAACCCAAAAAATAAAAATAAAAAAATAAAATTTAGAGAAAAACCCTAGGATCCCATGGCCCAATATTCTCATTTGACCAGGGAGGAAACTAAGACATCATAGCATTAGAAAACTATTTTAATTACACACTGAAATTTTCTCTTTGTGTTTTGTGGGAACCAAGAATATTCTGAATATTAAAATATATGAATCATTAATAATGTAATATATTGGTGTAGTAAATGTGTTAACTGTATTAGACATGTTAAATATATTTATATAAAATATCTAACTTTAGAGTTATATTACTCAAGACTAGTGATAAACTACATGATAGGACTGTAATTTTAACTTTTGTTGAGCTATTTTCTAGATATAGGGAAATTTAACTATTTAGTTAAAACTATTTTATTGCGTCTTCTAAGTACAAATATGAGTGTTTAGGGTTTTTTCTTATATAAAGTAAGGGAAGTGTTGTTATTCAATTTGACTTTGTCTACTTCTTAACTACAAAATAAAGAGTATTACTTTTCAATGATCTTTGGAAAATTGTTTTTATATTCAAGTAAAATTTGAATGGAGAATATTAAACATTCTACCAACAGTATGACCAAACTCCCCAAATTTTTTACTTACGGCTGGATTTGGCTGATTTGAATCATATGTGTCTCTCACCTCTGTCCATGATCATGTCGTCTGTCATTCCAAATGTTGTGTGTAGGATGTTTCGAAATGCATTACGATCTAGTCCAATGACCATACCTGGCCGCTCCACATCTCCCACCAAGTTATAGAAAAGCTTTATGAGACAGTTCACTTCAAATTTATTAACTGTAGAAGAATAAAATTCAGATGTTACAAAAGTTCACTTATAAGTTTTAAGGTCTAATTCAAATTTTTCATTGACTTCATATACATACAGCATCAGAGACATCAAATATGTAGTTGTTTTCAGAAGGCGTTTTGACATTCATGATGCTTAAGTAAATGGCAGGTGATGAGCAATGCTGCATGCATTGTCCACTAAGAGAAAGGTAGCATTCCCTCCAAACAATGAGCCAAATAGTAACAGAGAAAGACATTTTTATTTAAAGAATATATGCACACAGGTACTTGGCTATATGCATAATTGCATAAAGGGTGTTTAAGAAAAACGAAGATAGGATTAGTCAGGCAACAAGAATAATGATTGTGATGCCAGATTCTACACTTCATAAGAGTAAGAAGTCTGATTCAAAATAACAATGGTTGAGACTGAAAACATTTTCCTTAGTATTTTGATTATAAATGTTCATGAGATTTACAAATCAGCTTTTTTTCCTAGAAATAGATACCAGGCTCCTAAAAACTAAACTAAATAATTTTTTTCATTTCACTTTAGCCTTAGTGAATTCATAAACTGGATTTTGGAAATCAGAATCACCTTTTCCCAGTAAGGAAATTTTAAGCATATTCTATCACACAATATGCTTTCTTTAAAGGATTATAAGACAACTAACATGCAACTACTCAGTAGTACTCTGGAGAAAGACATTTTTATTTAAAGAATATATGCACACAGGTACTTGCCTATATGCATAATTGCATAAAGGGTGATATTTATAAATGCTGAGTTAATTATTTGTGTTCCAACCACCACTTGAGGCACCTAGCTGGAAGGGTTATGGCCGAGCATTAAGAAACATAAAAGTGAGTTTAAATATGAATGGAAAATTTTATTTCAAACCCAGATAAAATTATAGTTGAATACTTTCAAAGATAAGGACAATATATGTGTGTCTAAGAGAAGGCAGCACATGGGAATGGAGAAACCACACCTCATCCTTCAGGTCAGGAAAGGCTGGAGTATGGTTTCTGGTTTTGAGAAGCACATTTTAGGAGAAAAAAAAAACTTTGTAAAAGGAAAAGATTTAGTAAATAAATATCAGGAAATAATGTAATTATTAGTTATGATTTTAAAATGAGCTGTTAATCACTGTGAAAAACGTTATGGTGATTCCACAAAATTTGTGTCCAGCAATTCTACTTCTGAATATACACACAAGAGTACTGAAAGCAGGACCTGTGTTTGTTGTAGTATTATTCACAATAGGTAAAAGGTGGAAGCAACCCAAGTGATTATTGATGGATGAATGGCTAAACAAAATGTGGCAAATTCATACAATGGACAGTATTTAGCCTTGAAAAGGAAGGGAAATCCTATTGCATGCTATCAAGATGCATGAATATGAATGGCCATTAACATAAGCAAAAAAGTCAGAAATAAAAGAACAAATATTACATATTACTTATATGAGGCACATACTCCAGTCAAATTCATAGTGACACAATGTAGAACAGTGGTTTCCAGGGGCTGGGGGAAGGAGTGCATGGGGAGTTGATGTTTAGTCGGTACTGAAAAAGATCTGGAGATGGATAGCAGTGACAGCTATATTACAGTGTGAATGGACCACTAGTCTGCCTGCATCTGAAGTCCTGCTTTCCAAGGATTCAGTTACCCACCATCAACTTCAGTCTAAAAATATTAAATGGAAAACTCCTCCCCCAATTTATAAGAATAATATGACTTTTACAATATATTGTTATAACTGTTCTATTTTATTATCTATTATTGCTGTTAATCTTTTACTATGTTTAATTTATAAATTAAAATCTATCATAGATATATACATATATAGGGAAAATATTGAACCTATAAAATTTGGTACTATCTACAGTTTCAGGCATCCAATAGGGGGCTTGAAATACATTCCCCCATGGATAATGGGGGAACTCTGTACTTAATGCCACAGAAGTATACACTTAAAACAGTTACATGGTAATTTTATGTTATGCATAACACATACACATATATACATGTATGTATGCAGAGTAGAAGAGATGTTAGTGGCTCAGTGAGAAAACTTACATGAAGAATAATTACTCTGTTGATGTACATGAAATGCTATCAGGAGAGGTCAATCGGCTATTTTTTTCCATCTCAGCTGAGATGAAAATTAGCTTGATTTATGTCTCAAAGGATCAAAGGCTAGCCATAAGTAAACCTTTTTTTACTGAAATATTTTTAAAATTTTAGATTACTACATGAAGAGAAGAGAAATTCAAGAATGGCTGTTCAGTTTTTTAGCATGCTCTGTGTGTGTCCTATGGGTCAATCTGTAGAATGCTGGGTTAAATAGATGCTCACTTAAGATCCTTTCTTCTTCTCTGGCTCATCCATTGCATTATCATTTGACAACTTAAAAGAAATTTACTTTAGGTAAACCCCCCTGTTTAAGGAAGTTTAAAATTATTATAATATCCATGACTTGTAACTGTTTCTAACAGAATTTATTATCATTTACTTTTAACTAGTAATTATCAAAGTTTTGGGGGCTCACTTTTAAAATTTTATGTAAGAACAAAAATCATAAGTTGATTTTTTTCCTGACATGTTTTCATTTATCTTTCAATTACTAGCAGAATGTTCATTTGCAATGCATTGCAGACTTACTGAACAGAGACTAAATCACATTCAGTACTGTGTACCACAGTTATTGCATTGTTTATGAGTATTACCAAAAATGTCTATTGGATTTCCTAAGAATACCTACTCTTTTTCCAAAAATGAAAGTGTTTTAAGAAAAACAAGATTTTCATTAAATCATAATAACCATAATAACACCTTAAATTACAAGCCACCTGTTTTCTAAGAATTTTTTTTGTCTTTTCTTTTTTGGTGCTGGGATTGAACCCAGGGTCTCACGCATGCTAGGCAAGCACTGTACCACCGAGTTACATCCCAGCCCAATAAGAATTTTAAGTTGCTTATATGCACCATAACTTTTATTTATGGCACCATCCCACCAAGACAGCATTTCTTACCACTCACTACATCAGATACTAGTGGTGATGAGAAGGTACCAGATCCTGGAATCTCCAGCACTACATTAAAGCATGTGTACTCCTCCTTCTTTGCACATAGGGGTATTTTGAGGATCATGCCTTCTCCTGTTTCAAGTGGCCAGCAGCTCTGCAATCAGCACATAACTTCTAAGCTTCCACAACAGAAAGTATTTTCCTTATCTAAGTCACATCCATGCTTCTCAGGCCAAGTACAGTTCTGTGGTTGAGTCTGACTACAGTCCTAAGGTGTCCTGAGAAGTTTTATGACTGCTTATTCAAATGTGAGATTAGAGATTTCTTTCTTTCTTTATTCTAACTGGGGTTTGAACTCAGGGCATCATGCTTGCTAGGCAGGCACTCTACCGCTTGAGCCTAATCTCCAGCCCCAGAAGACATTTTTAATAAGCAATCTGATCACTTGCGAAATCTCCTTTATTTTTCAACCTCACTAAAAAGTGAAATAAAGTTAGGAACAAATTCTTTACTACGTGTTTAGGTTTGCTGAGTGATTTGGTTTCCAAACAAATCTACTTGCTGAGGCACAGGTTTCTATGTCCCTTCAACTCGTCCTTCCTAAAGATGATCTGACATCAAATGAGTGTTTTCCTCCATAGATCTGTGGCTAGACTTTAGACCTGCCGGTTTATTTCGCTCTAGAAAGATCTAGAAAGCAGATTAAGTTGCATGATGTACTTGGTTCTGCTACTTTTCTTGACTCCAGTTTCTTTTAGCACTTCTTTCGCAACCTGTCTTGAGGCTAAATCCACTTGTGGGCACAAATCATCTCGTTTCTATAAAGCAAAAATAAGGTCTGATAGCAAGCAAGTGCTGTACGGGAGTATAGGCAGCACTGGATGCGGGATCCTGGGAGTGGGTGCAGGCCCAAGGAGCTAGTATCCCGGGATGGAATTCCATTTCAGACGTCTCTTTTTAGAGGGAAAGGGTAGAGGGCGATCCATCACACAGATCTTGGAGACAGGAAGCAGACACCAAGAACCTTAACACTGGGTGGGATCTAAGCTTAGCCCAGCAGACCCAGGAGCTTGTTAATACCTGATCTTACTTACAATGCTTGCTATTTTTAGTTAAGGTGTCCGTCAACTTCTGTAGCTTCTTTCGGTTCATGGCGAGAGCTCATGCAATTGGGCCGCGGCGCTGGCGCGTATCTCCCAGCGCGTGGTGCCACGACCCTCAGAAGCCTGTAGCTGGGGCAAGCTCACCAGGTCTGTGCTACCTGATGCATGCGCGACCCTAACAGATGAGGCGGCCATGGCAACAGCTCAGCTGGCCACTGATTGGCTCCTGGGCTGAGTCGCGCGGTACGTATAAGCTGCCCAACAAGCAGAGAGGCCATGGCAACGACTGAACTGGCCGCCGATTGGCTCTTGGGTAGGGGTGTGCCAGAAGTTTACAAATCCAACACACAATGTAGCCATGGTAACGGCGCAGAAGGCTGTGAATTGGTTCCTGGCTGGGCTCCGAGTGGGCGCGTGGTCCAGTTGGTGGGCACCAGCCAGGCACATTGCAGACTATATTCTGATTTTTAACGTTGGAATTTTAATTTTCAGTTGTCACTGCCTTTTGGGTTCACAGTCTCTTAGACTGCAACGTAAATAATCAAACTCTAAAAGCACAGTGTGCACGCTATTGGAGGGATGTTTTGGGTGGTGGCGTCACCCCTCAAGGTGAGGCGTAAGGTCTTTAGAGAGATCTGGGGGGAATTGAAAGAGCTTCACGAAACTGTTATCCAGACAATTGTATCCGGCTTTGCGCTGGCTGCTGAGGAGCTTGAACTTCGGCAATGAAGTACCTATTAGGTTGTTAGTCTTTGTGTCCTGACTTCAGCACGGAGCCTGACACAAAATAGCTTCATGTTTTTGGCAATGTTGCTGAGAGTAATAGGAAAATGGAATCCGGTTTTTTCTTTCTTCCGGCTGCTATCTCACTCATTGAAGGAAGAATTTGTCAGTTGAATTTGGGAAGAGATGATGTCAATTTTTAAACTAAAGAGGCACCCTTCCAAATGGAAATAGGCCGCCACTTAGTTTTGGGGTAGAGTTTAACCTTGATTTTCTGAAAAATATTCCATTAAAACCAATCCTTTGGTTCTTTGAAAGATAAGTGCCTGCAAAGAAGGAAGAAGAAGGAGAAGGAGGAGGAGAAAAGAACCGTCCTACACCCGTAACGCAGGAGGACTTACTGCCCTTTTTTTTTTTCTTTGTAGTGGTACCGGGGTTGAACTCAGAGCCTCACGTTTGCTAGGTGGGCACTCTACCGCTTGAGCAGCACCGTCAGCCCTTTTTGCTCCGGTTATTTTGGAGATAGGGTCCTGATTTTGCCCAGGCCAGCCTGGACTGCGATCTTCCCAATCTCAGCCTCCTAAGTAGCTAGGATTATAGTGAGAGACACAGGTGCCCGGCTTTCTGCTTTTCTTAAAAAAAAGCAGACCCTGTTGGAATTTAGACAAAGATGACCCTGTTGGAATTTAGACAGCAATGGAATGAGCTAGGTCAGACCAGAGCATAAAACCTACAGAATTCTCCATAGTGCCTACTTGTTTGACTTCAGAGAAGAAAGGTCTCAGAATCTGTACCATTTTATAGTATTATACTCTTGTTTTGTTGTCACTGAAAGCAGCAAAATTCTGCCAACCATGAGTAACAACCCAAAATGAAATATTTCCAATGTTGAAGTATTGGTGTTCTCTTGCTGTTTCATTTGTTTGTGGAATGAAGGATCGGGATGCCGTTTGCAATCAAAGGAGCGAGTGCTTGGTAAAGGCAGGGTCTGTTTTACCCTAAAGCAAATCACCTGAGACCATTTAGCCACCATGAATTGATAGCTACTATGTGTTTCTACAGGACTTTGGCTAAATGGTATTACTGTGTGAAGCTGAGAAATTTCTGATCTGGTAGGAAACAAATGGGATGGATTGGATGTATTCTACCTGCACTTACCTATGAAACTTTAGTGGATTTTTGTTAGATTACAAAGTTGAATTTGTAGAGATTATTGTAGTGCTCTTTTCAAGACAGGGAGCTGGTGTTTTCAGCAGTTAACAAGGGCAGCAGTGGGCAGGTGAGGTGTGCTGAGGGTCACCCTGTGTGCATAATGGGGAGCAGGCCTCACTGCTCACGTGATAGCATGATGAGCTTGCCTGGGCATCTTGGGAGATGCACTGGGTGCCTCTGGGGAACACCTATAGGTAGGCTGGTCACTTGGCCAGGGCCCATATGGTAAAGTGAGTCCACATTCCTTTCAAGTAGAAAACATGATGTGCACAGAATATGTCTGTTGATATTAAAATAGGCAAATGTGTTACATCAGGCAAGAATTTCTTAGTCAGTTGAGCAACATTTGTAAGATGTCTCCTGCCCCCCCACCCAACAACGTCATCTTTCTCCCTTTCTCCTCTCCCTCCCCTCTTCTCCCCCTACCTCTTCTGTCCCCTCCCCCTCCCTCTCCTCTTTCTGGTTAAAATTAATTGTGTGAAACTCATTTTAAGAAAGTAGTCTTCAGAGTTTACCTTATCATAAATTCTTCTAAATCTTTGTCAGAGAATGTACAATATTTATTTGAGGCATGTTTTGTCAAAATATGGGTAATCTTTAGAGCTATCTTTATATTCTTGTGAACTTATTTTTCAATTCTGGGTTTTGAACTCAGGGCTCCAGCTTGCTAGGCAGGTGCTCTGGTACTTGAACCATTTCTCAGCTCTTTTTGCTAATAGGGTCTCATAGTTCTGCCCAGTGCAGGCTCTTTAGACTGTGATCCTACTGCCAATGTCTCCTACATAGCTAGGATGACAGGCTTGCACCACCGTACCCAACCCTCTTGCAAATCACATTTTAAAGCAAAATCGAAACTTCTGTTTGTAGCTTTTAGTTGCTTGTGCTGAGTAGACTCAGGATTGCCTTACCCCAAGAGCTTTTTCAGAGTAAGGCAACTAAGGTTGAATGGTTACCTCATTAAATCAATCAATAACGGAATAATAAAAGGTTGTGTTTAATTTGTATTGGACACACATTTTACTGTGAACGAAATTATTGTAGAACTTTCCCAAAACTAAGCAACCTTGAGATGCATGCTTTTTAAATACAAAAGCACATTAAAGTGACGACTAATGCTATAATGTTTCCTTTAATTTTGTGTGCAAAACACCCTTCTCTTTGACTCACCATTCACTGGAATGTTGCCATGAGAAATAGCTTGGACCTTGACATGATGAAAGTGTTTTCTTTAACATGGACCTTTATGATGAGGGCATTTGGAGGCTGTTAGGAAATGACATCATAGAATTGATCTCCAAATGCAGTGTGTTACAAATCTATTATGAAATTGCTTTAGTAGAAGGAAAACAGAGAAGTTGGTCATCTACGTCACTTAAATTCAATTTTACTAATTTTATTTTATAGAGATAGTGATACTAACTTTCTTTTTTAAAGACAGTGATGAAAAATTTGGAGTTAAGTTTAGCCAACGGTTTGAATAGTTATAATATCCCCTATCCCTGGCCACTTTCTTCTTTGCTCTAACACTGAAGTGACAACCTGCTTTCAGTACTTGAAGCCCACTGAATGTGTTCACACTCAGGACTTCTGCATATTTTCACCCAACCCACTTCCAACAGCAGTTCTTCAAAGAGCTCTTTGGAAGTCACCAAGGAAAGTGAATCCCTTCTCTGAGTCATGGTTGCCCCAGGATCATTTCCTTTGTAGCGCTCACCACTGCGTGGAATAACTTTACTTGCTACTTCTAATCTCTTCCCTTTACTAGACTGATGATGTCAAGCACTCTCTCTATTTTTATATATTTTTTATTTTTATTTTTTGGTGGTACTGGGGTTTGGACTCTAGGCCCCAGGCTTGCTAGGCAGGGGTTTTACCACTCAAGCTATGCCCTCAGCCCTTTCTGCTTTAGTTATTTTTTTATTAGGATATATTCATTGTACGGGGGGATTCATTGTGACAATTCTGGTTAGATCATCTCCACTGTCTCTCTTCCTCCACCCCCTCCTTGCAGTTGAGAGAGATTTCTTTGTTCTATTTCATAAATGAAGTCCATCAACCATATACCCTCACCTTAATCTCCTTCATTCACCATCTCACAAGTACCCCCCACCACACACACACACCACACTGTTTTATAGTCCTGTCTTTTGTTATTATTTAAGTTGATGTTCCAAGGGGTTTCTCAATGGGTCTCTGCTTTCTCTACTCAAAGTAGT
The DNA here is from genome assembly GCF_047511655.1 of Castor canadensis. Taxonomy (NCBI): domain Eukaryota; kingdom Metazoa; phylum Chordata; class Mammalia; order Rodentia; family Castoridae; genus Castor; species Castor canadensis. Next base: position 102,525,987 of record NC_133388.1, on the reverse strand, counting down.
GAGTCTACTTTGCTTTGGTTCATTCAATTCTTACATTGCTCTCCCTTACCCTTTTGCCTCCCACCACCCCATTTTTCAATAGCTTTCAATATATATCCTTATATCCTCTGCCAACACAGATGGTATGTTTTATGATATTGTTTACTTTTTACCATTCTCTTTTCCTTTCCCTCCTTCTCCGAGTTCCACAGAGTAGTTCCACTGTTACAAACATTTTCTACATATGAGTTTGTTTATGATCATGTTTGTTTTTGTGTATAAGTTTATCTTTTGGATTTATCTTCCACATAGGAGAGAAAACATGTAGCCTTTGTCTTTCTCAGCCTGGCTTACTTCACTTAACATGATGTCCTCCAATTACATGGCTGAGTAAAACTCAATTGTGTATATACACCACATTTTCTTGATCATTCATCAGTTGTAGGGCTCCTGGGTTGTTTACATAGCATGGCTATTGTGAATAGTGCTATGATGAATGTAAGTGTACAGGTGTCTTTGTTGTATCCTGATGTACGTTCCTTTGGGTAATATGCCCAGGAGTGGTATCACTGGATCACAAGGCAGTTCTATCATTAGTTTTTTGAGGAATCTCCATACTACTTTCCATAATGGTTGTACTAATTTCATTCCTACCAATAGTGTATAAGGTTCTTGTTTTGATGCATCCACCAGCCCTTGCTTTAATTATTTTTGAGATAGGGTATCACATTTTTGCCTGGACTGTGACCTCCCTGTTTATACTTCCTATGTAGCTGGGATGACAGGCATGTACCACCATGCCCAGATAATGGTTGAAATGGGATCTTAATAATTTTGGGCTGTCTTGAACCTCAATCTTCTTGATCTCTACCTTCCAAGTAGCTGGGATTATAGGTGTGAGCCACTGTGCCTGTCTTCTATTCCTATATTTAAGTCTATTTTAATTACTACATCTCTGTGTCTATTTATCTTTCCTCTCTCTATACCTCTGAAGTTTAACAGCAAATCCCTATTGTGTTATCTGTATTAATAGAAATGGGTGGGAAAAGTGTGTGAGCAGGGATGGTTTCTAAGTCCCACACAGCACCTGGTAGTGGAGATTTCAGGGAGTGCAGACTAGGGCACTTTAGAGGAAGGGTGCAATGCCTACTGTGGGAACCTTACAGAGAGCTGGAAACTAAAGAGCTTTTTTTAAACTGACCTTTCCCCAAAATATATGTGGTGTCACCACCTTTTTACATTTACCTTTTTGCCATACTTAAATGACTAGAGGGTAACTTCAATGCTCAAGGTTTACTAAGGATGAGATTCTTATATCTTACATGCAATTTACATAGTTCTAAATTAAGGTGTGGCCTGGATAAGTAATTATTGTGATAACCCTAATGTCAGCAGCTTGAATAATGAAACTGGTTTCTCTAGGCCTGGTGGAGCCCACCAAGAAATCCTGTGGAATTCACTGAGCTCTGGGTCATGAGCTACTATGAGAGAGTCATTGGGACTGCTGTCAGCATAGCTCCCTCAGGGATAGCAGGTATTTGTCTTTTCCAACAAAGCCCAGGGCCCCTGGTAACCTTCTGACCCTACCTGGGGAATACTGCATGTCACACACTTCCTCCACAGAACAACAGGGCCTAGGCTCATGTGCAGACCAAGCCAAGGCACTACTAGGAGCTCTTAGCCAGTGATGACCAGAAAGTGATTTGTATTGCTCCAAAGATTTCTGACAAGGCCATTTTAGCCACTTTCATCATCTCCATAAAAAAGGAAGCTCACAGAAGTGCTTATCCTCAGATAATCCAGTCTTTCATTAAACTTTATTCTTTGCCTACACCTCTCTAATCCTGTCTGTCTGTATTCAACAGGCCCCCTCACATCTACCTTACCTGCTCCGTTATTGTGCAACTTCTCTAAACCTACTTTTCCCTGAAAATATTGTTTCTCATACTGACTCACTCATGGCCAGAAGGTCAAAGTCCTCACACCCTCACTTTTCCTCTTCACCCTCATACCAGCGTTCTCCTTTTTTTTTTTTTATCTGCACTCCTCAGTGAGTACAGGCTGTACTTGCTACATTCATTGCCTTACCTCTTTCTTTACTTTCTGTGCTCCTGCCTAGTTCCTGTGTTAGCCTGCTGTCTTCCATCTTCTTCAAATTCCCCATGATCCTCGTGCTAGATTTACAGTGTGCTAGAGGAAGGATTGTGAAGTGCTTTTCTTCAATGTATTGCCTGTGTTGGTGGGGAAGACTACATGACTGTACCTGGATCAGGAGTTGCTGTGTTGTTACTTACCCAAGAGGCTACCAGCTGTCCAGAGTGACTGACAGAGATACCTTGGTGACATATATATATATATATATATATATATATATATATATATATATTGTCTTTTCATTAAAATTGATGCTGCCAACCAAGCAACTCAAAGTGCACCATCTTGTCTAACTCTTGAGAAAAGCAACCATGTTTGAAGAAAATCGTTTCCTACTTGTGATGTAATCTGTAACAGGAAGTCAAATTTAGGGGCATTCAAAGGGACATTTTCTTTGTAGTACTAGAAATACTGGCTAATCAAGACAGGTGACTTCACATTCAAAATTGTAGAAAGGATTTGACCAACACTGTTGTTGTGGATATGCTCCCAATCTGTTTCATGGAAGACTTTTTTTGGTAAATGATACAAATCCCAGGATAATTTCCATGTGGTGCACTTGTTACATTCCTTCATTTATTTGCAGTAGTTTTAGGTTACCTGTTATTAGCCAGGTGTGTCACTTTAGGTACCAATGAAATATGTCTGGCCCCTGCTGCTGGGTGCTGACCCTCTGTGTTGGAACCTGGCAAAGTGGTATATGTGTGTGGGGGAAGATAATGCTCTTCCTGTGAAGTTTCACAAGGGAATTCCATCTTGGAGACATGCTACTCCAGGCAATGTTTCCTAAAATTCAATAGTGTGGCAGGGCTCCATTCATTCACTCAGTCAAATGTGATAAGATAGGATATGTTTTATATGTTGCTATAAAAAAATGGGATCTCTGGGGGAAGTTAGGCAAACAGAGAAGTATCAGGTCCTAAATACAACGGCAGCATGTCACAATTAATCCAATGGTGAGCAGGCTTGGGATGGTGGTCCCTTCAGCTTGCACTATCCCCTCATTGTTCTCTGTCATCCTCTTAAGGCAAGTGTGATGGTCTTCATCAGAGGATGATAACTGGAGAGTACTGTATACACTCATTCAGTCAATAACCCTCTCTATCAATCCCTAACCATAAGCCCAGTATCTGTTCAGACATGGAGATACAACTCTGAGCAGCCAGATGAGATCCTTCTTAGAGAGTTTTTGCTCAATGAAAAGACAGATGCTGATTAAATAATTGGAAAATGAATCACTACAGGTTATGCAAAGTATTATGAGAGTCCATACTTACTTTTTACTTAAATATGATTATGCATCAATTAACACAAATAACACAGTGACCAAAATACAAGCATCACCATTCTGTGATTTGCATTAAGGTAGATGTGATGTGAACATCTGCTCTGCCGTTTACTAGCCCAGTGATCCTGGCAACTTGTGCATCTTTTCCATGCTCACTTTCCATATTTGGCAGTTACTAAAGAAATGGCACCTAGTTCATGAGACTTCTGGGAAGAGTACAACTGCACTGAGACTTTGAGCACTGAGTGCATTGTCTGGTGAACCGTAGGCAGGACACAGTGTCTGCTGGTTAGATATTACCATTGTCAGTGGTAGTAGGTAGTGGATGAATTTCTTTTCTCCTATATGCTTCCCTGTAGAGATAATATTATGGACCCCAAGAAGATTCATACCCTAATCCACAGACTGTGAATATGTTACTTTTCATGGCAAAAGGGTACATTGCAAGTGTCATTAAGGTTCATAATCAGTTGATCTTAAAATAAGGAGATTATCTTGGTGGGGCCAAGTAGAGAGATTAGAAGCACAAGAAGGACTGCATTGCCATGTCAAGGCAATGAAAACTTCAGTCCTGAAGCCACGAAGAAATTAAATACACCAATTACTGGCATAGACTTGGAAGTAGATCCCCCACCACACCTGGAGCCCCGGGGTCACTGACACTCTGCTTTTGGTCTTATGAGACCTTGAACAGAAGAAACCAGCTAAGCCAGCCAAAACTATGAGATAAGTGAGTATTTTTTAAATCTGCTAGTTTTAAATACAGCAATAAAAAATAAACATACCAACCTTTTCATTTTTTAACTTCAGCATGAATTGTAATAATAAAAACATTCATATTTCAAAGAACCTTTAGAAAGTATTCTTGAGATATAGTTTACATAAATTGAAGACCATCAGTATTGAGTACAGTTTGATGATCTTTGAAATGTTAAGTTTATGTAACTCTCAACAAGAACTGTTGCAGAATGTTCCATTACCCAGAGTCCTCTTTTGCACCTTGGCAACAAACCCCTCCCCTGTCACCAGCCCTGGCAATGACAAATATGCATGTTGTCCCTTTGCTTTTTCCTACAGTGTCATATAAATATGGCTCTGTATCTGGGTTCTTTCACTTTCCATGGTGTTTTTGAACTTCAACATGTTATATGTGCTAGTAGTTTATTTCATTGCTGAGCAGTGTTCATTGTGTGAATATATCACATGCACTGTGTTCAGCTTTTGGCTCTTACTGATAAAGCTGCTATGGACATTCAAGTGCAATTCCATTAGACATAGGTACTTATTTCTCTCGCGTGAGTATGTAGGAGTGGAGTTTCTAGGTTTTACAATGAGTACAGATTTGTCTATGTGAGGAGCTGCCACACTGGATTCCATGGTGGCCACAACATTTTGTGTTCAATCCAGCAGTGCCTCGATCCTCACTAGCACTTGGTATTGCCACTTTTTAAAATTTCACTGCTATCTCATCATGGTTTTATTTGCATTTCTTTAATGACTAATTGATTGTTTGTATTAATACTGGGTTATAAATTTTCTTATGAATGGAATATCCTTATCAGATAGATAAGTTTGTGACTTGCCTTTTATTTCTTATGAGTGTCACTTGAGAATTAAAGGTTTTGAATTTGATGAAGTCAAATTTATCAATTTTAACTTTATGTGTCACACTTTTTATGTTCTTTCTAAAAAAATCTTTGCCAAACCAAACCTAGAAAAATTTTCTTGTGTTTTGTACATGTTTTCTAGTTTTATCTATTACATTTATATTTTTGGTCCATTCAGTTAATTTTTGTGTCTGTGTGAAGTAATGGTCAAGGTTCATTATTTTTCATATGGCTATCCAACTTATAAAGAAGGCTATCCATTTTCCATTGACATTTTGCTGATACTTTCTACTGTGAACGTATGTTGAATTTGTTTCAAATGCTCTTTGTGTATGTATTGGGGTTACCATAGGTTTTTCTTTTTGAGTCTGCTGATATGATTTATTTTATTGAAAAATTTTCAAATGTAAGACCAGTCTTTCATTTTAAAAATAAACCTTTGGTCATAATGTACTGTTATATGTTCTTGGATTCAGTCTGCTGTGTTTGTGTTCATGATTTTGGCATCCATCTATATAAGGAGTGTTGGTCTATAGTTTTGTTTTTTTGAAAATATGACTTTCTTGGTATCAGTGTGATGGTGGCCTCATAACATGAAGTTGGAAGTGTCCTCTCCTTTTTATTGCAGATGTTGTGTGACATTGATATAATTTTTTTCTTCAACAGTTGGCTTCATCAATGAAGTTGTCTGGTCCTGGAGTTTTCTTCTAGGGAAGATTTTTCTCTAAAATTCAATTTTAATAAATAGATATGTGATAATTCAGATTATCTATTTCATCTTAACTGAGCATTGATAGTTTGAGACTCATAGGAATCTGTCTATTTCATATAAAGGTAAAATTTACTGGATGAAGTTGTTCCTAATATTCCCTTATTGTTCTTTTAGTGACTGTAGGATCTGTAGTGATGTCTGTGCTTTAATTTTTTATTATTAACAATTAGTATCTTTTCTTCTTTACTGTCTGTCTGGAAATACATTAATCAATTTTAGTAAGATTTTCCAAAGAAGTAAGCTTTTTATTTCATTGATTTTTCTCTATTGCCTTTTTATTTCTTGTTTTACTAATTTCTGCTCTAATTTTTCTTACCTCCTTCTTTTGCTTAATCATTGTTTATGCTTCTCTTATTTTTCTACTTTTCTTGGTGGGTATCTCTGTGAGATGTTTTTCTTTTCTAATAGAGGCATCTAATAATCTAAATTTCCCTCTAAGTACAAATTAAATTTGTATCTTACAAACTGATACATTATATTTTCATTTTTATTCCTGATAAATTTGAATAGATGCTAACCATAATGAATTTATATTATTTGTTGCTGGCTTTTGCTGTATTGCTTTAAATGAAGTTGAACTTTGTTCTTGCATGCAGTTATGTTACTTGGAGTCATTTAGATTCTTTAAGACTGCCCTTAAACTTTGTTAGAAAGAGTCTATTTGTTTTTCTAGAGCTAATATAATCCTACTGTAAGGGTGATGATGTGCTGAGGATTCCACCTGTTGTCCCAATTAAAGTCCTTTCAACCATTCTTGAGAGTCTATGAAGTAATCCCAGCTCTCTGTGAGCTCTGGGCATGATTTTCCCCTTGCTGTTTGCTTTGCCTCATTGTGGGTCATTTTATCTCATGCTTTTCCAGATCAGAACCCAGTCAGAAATCAAGGAGAACCTTCTTGCAATGTCCCCAACATGGCACCATGTCCCCAACATGCCATCTCTGCCTCCATGATCTCCCATCTGTGTCTTGGTCAGCAGGAGGCCCAGCCTGTTCTTGCACACCGACCTGGATAATACTTTCGGAAGTAGGCTGTGATCAGCATAGGATTTGGTCCTGTTTTCCTTTCTGCTTGGGATTATGATCCTCTGCTGCCTCCTGTCCAAAGCCTGAACTATTTTTAGAATATTTTGTCTGCCTTCTTGGTTTAGGTTGGGAAGGTAAATCTGATCCCTGTAATTCCATCTGGACTAGAAGGGAAAGTCCCATTCTATTTTTTTTTAAAGAATTGTATATTAGGAACTTGAGGTCTGAGGTTTTTGGAACTTGTAATGGAATAATAATAAATTTAACTTATGTTACCCTCATGAAAAGCTCCCTTGATACACTTTCAGCCTGTAAAACTGTTCTGGATCTCCATACTTTTATGGTTTCCTAATATCCTTGTAAGAAGATGTATGCTTGTTTAGATACTTAGAGATTATTTGCATTCATATGCATGTATTTTATACTAATGTACTTGTACACTATAAAACATATACATGAAAGTATAAAAAGATGGTCTCATTAAAAAATATTGCTTTGTCAGAAGTGTGATTAAATGTGCTTTTAATTTCAATATAAATTTTTAAATCAGTTTGCCAGTTTTATGTAAAATTCCAGCTGGGGTTATACTTGGGATAGCATCAAATATATTCATTAATTTTGAAAGCACAGAGACTCTAACAATATTGACTATCCCAGGGTATGTGTATAAAACATTCTTTTTATTTTTAGTTGTCTTTCATGTTTGTGTTCCCCCAGAGTTCATACACTGGAATCCTAATCCCTAGTGTGATGGTGGTAAGAGAGGTGGGGTCTTTGGAAGATGGTTAGGTCATGAGGGTAGAGACCTCTTTAATGGGATTAGTGCCCTTCTAAGAGTGACTCTGGAGAGCTCCCTCACCTCTTCTGTCATGTGTGGCCACAGCAAGAATTCGGCCCTGTATAAAGGAGGAAGAGGCCCTGGTCAGATGCTGAATTTGACATTGCTTTGATTTTGGACTTCCCATCTCTAGCACTGTAATTAATAAATGCTACAGTTTGAGTTACTGTGTCTATGCTCTTTTGTTACAGCAGCCTAAATAGACTAAGACAGATATGATTATATGTCTTACCTAAGTGTATATTATTTTAAGAGTGTGCTTTAGGATACATTTTATAACTTAAAAGAAAAACACAAAACAAAACACTGAACTCATTCTAACTTAATAACTTGTGGGGAGAGGTTCTTCCTCTCAGAAATTTGTGAGATCTATTGCTGCATTTTCTTGTTCCTCATGACACATAGAGTGTCTTGACTTCCTTGTCTTCTACTTCAAACAAGAAGTAGAGGACATCCCATATGAGCTCATAAACCCGTACTTCTTTTCTTCCTACCTTGAGCAATCACATATACCCTTCCTTCCTATTGTAGGGGAAGAAGTGCTCTCCTGGTGACTGCTAGAGTTTGGGTCTGGAATGTCTCTCAAAGGCCCATGTGTAAAAGGCCTGGTCCTCAGCTTGGAGATATTTGGAAATGGTGGAACTTTTAAGAGGTTTTAGGTTACTGGGGAATGTGTCCTGTAAGGGGATAGTGGAGCCTCAGTCTCTCATGTCTTTGGCCATGATGTTAGCAGATTTGCTACATCACAAACTCTGCCATGCCTCCAGTGGAGCCATAAAAGCAATGAGCCTGCCTAATTACGGATGGAAACCTTCAACACTGTGAGCCAAAGTAAACCTTTTCTCTTTATATAATTGATTATGTCAGGTCTTTGTTATAGTGGCAGATACACTTACAAACAAATGATCTTAATGTTTCCAAAAAGTATACACAACTCTCTTCAGGTTTTAACTTATATTCAAGTGTACTTTTGAACAGTGTCCTTGTAACTTGGCAAATCGGTTTTATATTTTCTCCCATTTTTATCATGCCCAGGCATCTGCCTACCTTGAGTTGTGCTGTATTCTGTACAGTGATATTGTATCCTGTACACAAACAATAAAATGTTCCTACCAGAGCTTTCCTTAAAGTCATATCATGTGCCTTATTAAAGTTGGGTTTTAACTTGTAGAGAATTAGTTTCTTACAATTTTCTGGTTCTTTATGCTGTGTGATGACTTAGCCTAATGACATATGGACCTTCCCATCCTCTTTTACATTCCCCACTGAACAGAGTATTATTCTTTTTCTATTTTCTTTTAGCCATACAGTTTAGCTATACCTAAACTGTATTTTAAGCCAAGAGACAGGGACCACACATTGACCTTAGTTGTTTCAGGAGAGCTTTGGAGGCATCAAATGCACTTTCCTTTTTCATTTGTTCCTGGTGAAATCAGTTGCTGATTGAGGTCAAAGTTTCAGTTTGGCAATCTGAGTCTCTTATTAAATTCTGATCACCTGCACGTGACTGTTCAGCATCACAGTAGGCAAGGGGTCATTGTACAAAGACTGATGTTGCTTCTACTTATTTTCCCCAAAGTATCCAGAATGTGGAAAATGTGATCAACTGATCATGTCAATGAAACTTCACAGTGAATGCATCCTTTTGAATTTCCCTGATGCAGTAGCGTTCAACCTAAACTGTGACCCATACTAATTTTTGGAGCAACTGCCAGAGATGATGTAGGGGAGAAAGGTTACATCACTATGGTGATAACTGTGGTGGTGAGGCATTTGAAAGGCCTGCTGGGGAGGCTGGGCAGGATGGTTTGTTGACAGGTTTAGCAATTGTAATGGGATTAGCAGTTACCTGGAAATTTGAAGAAACTATTAAACCTCAGTATAGAGAATGATTAAGTAAAAATGAAAGACAGGACTATAATATAGGTACAGTGGGAAGTTACTTGGAGGAGGGGGGAGAGTGAATGGAGAAGATAAAGCTGGGGAATATGGTTGATGGGCTTCATATACATATATGAAATAGAACAATGAAACTTCTCGTAATTGCTTTAAGTGGGGTGGGGATGGGGGCTGTGGGGGGGAATGGTGGATATGCTTTAGTCAATGAACAATGTAAGCCTATCTAGAATTGTCACAATGAATCCCCCCTGCACAATGAATACATGCTAATAAAAATGAAAAAAAGGCGTGATTCAGTTTAATGTCTACTTCAGAGCCATCAACGGCTCACCATTAATGAGGTCACAGTACGTATGTGACACAGGTTACTCCAGAGGCACCTGCACACCCATGTTTATTGCAGCACTATTCACAATAGCCAAGTTATGGAAACAACCAAGATGCCCCACTACTGACGAATGGATCAAGAAAATGTGGTATTTATACACAATGGAATTTTACTCAGCCATGAAGAAGAATGAAATGTTATCATTCGCTGGTAAATGGATGGAATTGGAGAACATCATTCTGAGTGAGGTTAGCCTGGCCCAAAAGACCAAAAATTGTATGTTCTCCCTCATATGTGGACATTAGATCAAGGGCAAACACAACAAGGGGATTGGACTATGATCACATGATAAAAGCAAGGGCACACAAGGGAGATATGAGGATAGGTAAGACACCTAAAAAATTAGTTAGCATTTGTTGCCCTCAATGCAGAGAAACTAAAGCAGATACCTTAAAAGCAACTGAGGCCAATAGGAGAAGGGGACCAGGAACTAGAGAAAAAGTTAGATCAAGAAGAATTAACCTAGAAGGTAACACACATGCACAGGAAATTAATGTGCATCAACTCCCTATATAGCTATCCTTATCTCAACTAGCAAAAACCCTTATTCCTTCCTATTATTGCTTATACTCTCTCTTCAACAAAATTAGAGATAAGGGCAAAATAGTTTCTGCCGGGTATCGAGGGGGTATGTGGGAGAGGGAGGAGTGGAGTGGGTGGTAAGGGAGGGGGTGGGGGTAGGGGGGAGAAATGACCCAAGCATTGTATGCACATGTGAATAATAAAAAACAAAACAAAACAAAAAAAACGAGGTCACAGTACATAGACTGTGCTGCAGCAAGGGCTCTCTGGAATCCTGTACCTTCAAATTCAATCTAAGAACTTAGAAGGTTCCTCCTTTTAGGGGTTAGAAAGCCACATGTGTGAACAAAAACTAAGTCTGGGGTGGAGAAGATTTTCATGTAGATTAAATCCTACAGTGTTTCATGTTTCAGATTTCAGGTTTTTAAATGTCTTTACCTCTATTTGAATTTTGATGCTTATGATACATGTTTTAAGAATTTTTTTTGTGGTACTGGGGATTGAACTTAGATCCTTGTACTTGCTAGGCAAGCTCTCTATCACCTGAGCCATACCCCCAGCCCTTTAAAACTTGTTTTAGCATTTCATGTATATATAGCAATATAACCAGATAATAGCTAATCCACTCATTCTGTATAGAGACTAAATACTGATTCATTTCAGTGTTTTCTTTTTTTGCTAATGCTGGTGTTTGAACTCAGGGCTTCATGCTTGCTAGGCAGGTGTTCTACCATATAAGTCATACCTCCAATCCTTTTTGTTCTCATTGTTTTGGAGATAGGGTCTTGATTCTTTACTCAGTCAGGCCTGGACTGTGGTCCTCTTATTTTATGCTGGGGATATGCCACTAGACCCAGATTTTTTATGTTGAAATGGAGTCTTGCAACCTTCCACTGCAACCCAGGCTGGTCTGGAACCATGATCTTTCTGATCTCAGCCTCCCAAGTAGCTAGAATTATAGGTGTGAGCCACTAGCACCCAGCTTCAGTATTTTCTTTTTACTAGCAGAGCCCTGGATAACAGACAAGCAACACAAAAGGTGAGTGACTGGCAAGAGCCTTTTTTGATGCCAAAAACAACAGGAACTGGTCTAGGAACTTCCATTCCCTTATTCTAGGCTTTACCTAAGATCTTCTGTAAGGCTTTCCTTTAAAATAAATGCCAGTTCCTATGGTAGAATTGTTAGTTTCATGTAAGCAAATATGCTTCCAAGCACTTTTGGGGTTACTCTCTTAGTAGCTGCTGAGAAATTGTTACTTAATATGAACCTGTGAAGGGAAATCTAAGATACCGATTTTCCATGATGGGAGTCTCTGGGGAGGCTGTTACATTCCCTTTTTACAACAGGACCTGGGGTTTTTCAATGTGGACAATGTGTTCAGACATCTTGTGCCACCTTAGGTTGGTTGGGCTCTATTTTGGACAGGATTATTTGGATATGTCTTTCTTGTTCTTCTTCCCTCTTGTGCTCATGGATCTCTAAGCATGCCTCATCTATGTGAAGGCACCAATTAAATGTAGTGCCTGTGTTTACACTTATAGCCACATTAAAAACAATGCAGCTGCCACTACCATGGTCTCCAAATGCCCCACACTTAAGTTTCTTCTTATCGCCAAGTAATAACGACTGCTGTAACAGAGAGAATTGCTGTGTGAGGGAAACACACACTTCCCAAAGACCAAATATGCCCTTAGCTAGTTGCTTTGTGCTTCTCCACATTGGTCCAGATTGCACTAAAGAACTTGTGTCGCCTTCTGAATTCCAGTCTGCTTTCATATTTGTCATTTAATTCCATTCTCAATGATACCTTCTGAAGGTATTTTGAAATTTTCTAGAAAAAGAAGCTGATGATTAGAACAGTTAATTGATTAGTCTAGAAACTAGCCAGTCAGTGGCAGGGATGGACTTGAGCCAGGAATTGAGGATCCACATCTGCTGCACACTCCCTGGCTTCATAGTCTCTCCATCATCTTGATTTCCTGCCCTGTGCAAGACTGGATGGTTGTTTTTCTCTCAACTGACTTTGGTGGCTCACAACAGCTAATCCATCATGTCTCTTAGTTAAACCAGAGTGGCCTGGCCACTTGTCTCTCTTTTTTATCGTGAATTCCAATGTTATTTTGGCACAAGTTTCATAAGAACAATTGATGAGGAAGTTACCCTTTTGTGAAAAATTATGGCCAAGTCTCTGTCTGACACTCAGAATCTCCTCTCCTTTTCAAGGTCATGGACTTATAGTTGGACACCTGACTGCCCATCCAGACCCCCAGAATCAGCCTGCTTTGCCAGTAGGGGTAGCCATAGTGACAGGAATGATTTGTGTCATCTTGAGGTCCATGGCATAAGATAACTAAGTAGGTTCATGTTCCCCTTTTGTGAGCAGAGATAAAGTTTTTTTCCTGCCACCTGGCCTCAACTCTGCAGGACATGGTGGAGAACATAGATGGAGGAACCCAGATCCCTGAGTTCTTGTCAACAAAGCCACCTGCAGGCTTGGAAGGCTCAGCATGGATCCAATAAAAATGAGCACTCTGTGTTAAGTCACTAAGTTGTTGCTGGATCTTTTTGTTGTAGCAACCAAGCTTTTCTAAGCTTGGTTGTGGTGTCTTATGACCAAACCAATGGAAACCTTGCTCATGGAGTTCCTCTGTGTGAGGCAGCCAGAAAATAACCAGAGAGTTGTTTGCAAAGCAAATCACCCCAAAATTTAGTGGCTCAAAATTAAGAGCTAACTGTTGTTAGCTCTTAATTCCATGGAGTTGGTTGTGTGGACTTCTCTAATCTGGGCAGCCCCTCAAGTTAAAGGCTCTACAAAAGATTGTGCTGGTGAGGAGTGGGTGTCTCTCTTGCCAGGCCACCTCTCATCTTTACAGATGCCAGCCCAAGCTTCTTTATAGCAGGAAGCACCCAAGTGGATGCTGCCAGCACCTTGAAGCCTTGCTGCTGAAGACTCTCACAATCTAAATGTCAAAGCAAGTCACGCAGTGAACTCAGATGCAAGGGGTGGGGAACTTGCACCCCTTACTGGGAAGAGTGGGCACGGTGGGGGTGCTGGAGGACCCACTGTGACCATATTTGCAGGTTTTCTATTGTAGAGCAAACAAGGGTGAGAAGACATCCAGGTGAAATAGACTGCTCAGTGAATACAGCTGGCCCTCCCTATCTACAAGTTTCATATCCATGGATTCCACCAACTATGGTCTGCAAATATTTTAAAAAATGCATCTTCATTGACCATGTACAGTCTTTTCTTTCTCATCACTATTCCTAACATTTAGTGTAACAACAGTTTGTATAGCATTTACATTGTATTAGGTGTTACACATCATCTAGAGAGGATTTGAAGTCTATGGGAGGCTGTGTGTAGGTTATGTACAAACACATACCATTTTATACAGGGAACTTGAGCATCTGCAGATTTTTGTGTCCATGGAAGGTCCTGGAGTCAGTCCTCCCGGGACCCTGAGAGATGGCTTATTGTGCATGATAGCTCCTCCTTACCTGAAGCCTCACTTTCTGAGGTTTCACTCACTCATGGTCAACTGCCACCTCAAAATAATCCTATAGTGCAACAGGGAATGAAGATGTTTGCGAGAGAGGAGAGACTACACACACATAATTTTATTACAGTATATTGCTATAATTGTTCTATTTTATTAGTAATGTTGATATTATTGTCTAATTTATAAATTCAACTTCATCATAGGTACGTGTGCATAGATATGGTTCAGTACTATCTGTGATTTCAGGCATCCACGGGGAGGGGGTGTCTTGGAACTTATCCCCACAGAGAAGGGGGGACCCTTAACAGGGAACTATGTGACTAGTGGCCACATGGAATACCAATATTGTTACTAAATGCTTACCTTATATTAAGACTCACTCTGCAGCCACTGGGAAAGACCTTTCATCCACTGAGTCGTTTAATTCCAAACAGCACAGTGGGTGGAGGATATAGAGAGAGCACAGAGAGGTTTAAATGACTTTCCCAAGAAGGCACATGTGGCAGAGCTAGGCTATTTATTCAACCACCTTCTACCTCTTTGGGAGAGGTGACCTTCTGTGGCCCTGAGATCTCCAGAGTCTAGAGCAAGCAGAGGATGTGAAGTCAGAAGTATGGCTTAGGAATACTGTCCACAGGTAGAAAGGAGCTACCCCAAAGACCCAGGAGACAGAGGTTTCTGGAGGAAGAGCCCAGAGGCAGCATCCAGGGCTTTTACTAATATGGACTGTCTTAGTCGCCAGGAAGTGCTTTGTTTCAAAAACAGCTGGTGCTTTTCCAGGAAGAGACTTGGCGCAGGGCGCCATTCAGCTCATGCTTAAGATGCATGGGCCTCCGTGGGTGGTGGGGAGGCCTCCTCCGGAACTGCAGGAGGTGGTTCCTCATTCCTGCTGGTGCCTAGATATTTATGCTTGGGGCAAAGGCCCAAAGAGGCCAGCAGGAAAGAAGGGTTTTCCCCTGTTCCTTTCCTTAAGTTGGAATTGTTACTGTGGAGAAAGTGTCTCAAAACACAGTTGAGGTAACTGGAGAAATTGGTTGAGGAGAAGATGCATCCTAAGAACAAAATTTGAGCTAGCCTCATTGGAATGTGCCAGCGTTTATAAGCAGGGATTCATGTTTTAACAGGTAAAAAGTTGGAGGTAGAGGGTACATACCAGAAAGGTGGCAATGAGCAATCTATTTTGTTTTGAAGAACATGCTGCATTTAGTAAATACTTATTAATGCTAGGCGCTGTTGCCTGCATTCATTATGAATTAAATCATGTAAGCCTTATGCACACCTTGTCAGGTGGCCACTACTATCGTGTGTGTGTTTTACTTGCAGGGAAATTGAGGCTCAGAGAGGCTAAATAAGTTTACACAATGTTGTGAGCTAGAAAAGGATGGAGCTCAACCTCAGAGGGGCTATGGATTCCCTTCTATGATGTAAATCTTCAGCCAAATGTTGTGCACAAGTATGACTGCAAGTACACAAGTTTGTGCATGTGCACATGTGTATGTGTGTGCATGTATGAGTATATGTGCATATGTGTATTTGTTATGTGAGTGTATGTGTTTGTGCTGGTATATGTGTTTATGTGTGTGTGTATATGTGTATGTGCATGTGTGTATGCATGCATGCATGTGTGTGGTATTCTGAGAATGCATGCATTTGCCTGCATAACTGCCATCAAAATTTTTTTGGCTTTCTCATTCTTAGGGGGCCATTTGTCCTTTGACGCCAGTGCTTCATTCATCACTTGCCATTTCTTATCAGCCTGTAGTCCCTGGAAAGCTATTTCCCTTGGAAGATGGATGTGGACAGAGCTTTTTGGGGAAAGAGAAAGAATCTGTCTCCAAATGCCCCTCTGCTGAGCGTCTTTAGCAGACGTGTGTGCACTGACATTTGAGTGCAGAGCCCTGCTCAAGTCTGGGTTGTGGTCATTTCTTGGCTTGGGTACAGATTTGGTTTTATCATTACCTGCATTGGAAAGCAGATGTCTTCCTGCAAAGAGAAGCTAAAGGTGAAGTGAAGATTCTAGGTATCTAAACAATAGGCTGTATCTGTGCGTGTGAGGGTATATGAGCATATTTGTTTACTTTGTGTGTTTTACCACATTTTATATTATGCTCTAGACTTGACCTCACTTGGTAGCAAGGAATAATCTTTCTTTAAGTGGATTAAGCAGTCATCTATGTTTATAGGAAAACTCAAGAGTATGCATCCTGAGATGTGAGACGGTGCATTTGTTTGCTAGTGCTGCCCCCACAAAGTGCCACACACTGGGTGGGTTAAACAACAAAAATTTATTTTTTCATAATCTTGAGGCTGGAAGTCCAAGTTCAAGGTGTTGGCAGGGTTGACTCCTCCAGAGGCCTTTTCCTGGCTTCAGTATGGCCATCTTCCACATGTGGTCATCCTTCCGTATGTGTCTGAGTCCTACACTCTTCTAATAAAGACACCAGTCATATTGGATCAGGACTCACCTTGCTGGCCTCATTTTATCTTAATTACCTCGTTACAGACTATCTCCAAATGTAGAGATGCCCTGTGGTTACCTTCAACCTATGATTTTTTTTTTTTTTTTGAGACAGGCTCACACTATATACCTCAGGCTGGCCTGGATCTCACTACGTAGCCCAGGCTGGCCTCAAAGTCGTGATTGTCCTGCCTCTTCCTCCTGAGTGCTGGGATTACAGGCATGTAACACCATATCCAGATTCAGCTTATAAATTTTTAAGGGACAGACAGACACTTACTAGCAAAAGTAGAAAGTCTGCTGGGAGTTCCAGGAAAGTTAAGCCAAGCTTCAGGAAGGGATGGCTCCCAAGCAGAAAGCGCCTCTTACTCTGGTTTTGTTCAGCCTCCTTCTCTAAACAAACAAGGTACTTTGGTTACACAGAAGGGACTGAGACCGTGGGAAGTGTCTCCTTGTACACTCACATAGCTACCAGCTTCTCATTGTTCATGGCTGTCAGACAGTTCATGTACTCCCAAGTATATTTCATAATTTTAAAAATGATTGATGGGGTTTTCCCTGCTCTTTGAAAGAGATTGTTTTTTACATTTTAATGAAATAGAAAACAAATGACACGTTGTAGTGGACCCTTTTGTTAAGCATTAATTTGTCCCGAGGAAAAGTTCTTGATTTTTTAATATAACATATGTGTTTAGATTTAGCAATCAGGTTTTCTTTGACCTCAAAAATCCATGTAAACCAAGGCTCCAAGTGTAAACTATTTTTCTTTCTTTCTTTCTTTCCTCTCTCTCTCTCTTTCTTTCTCTTTCCCTTCCTTCTTTCCTTCCTTCCTTCCTCCATCCTCAAATACATTCATATTTTTTTTCTTCTCTCTTTTTTTATGGCAGTACTGGGCTCATATTTTCTAGTGGATTAAAAAACCAACTGAGGTCTCTGTGCAGGGAAAAAATAGCAGCATAAAAGCCTCCTTCCAAACTTGTTTAGCAAATGCTTTCTTATTTTAATCTTTCATTTTGATTTATTGAGTATTCAAAGTTGGTCCCAGTGTCCCACCCCAGCCACATCAGGCTGTGGAGATAAATGTCCCTGACTTTTAGCTGCCTTTGGCAATCTACTCACGGCCAGTTTTTACTGCACCCCTAAGGAAATAAGAGTACTGTGTATTCTAGGGAAAAAAACCACTCCTTTCAAACATCCCTCTTTCCGAGCTGTGTGTGCGCCATGCAGCAGTTCCTTGGTGGCCAGGAACAGAGTGGCTTTCTGTGAAGCTGGCGCTCCTGTCTCCGCAGCAGACTCAGTGTCTGTGCAGGGAATTCCTGCTCCTGGCCAAAACCCACAGGCCCCCACTCACCAAGGCCATAGCACACACTCTTTTTCTTTTGCCTGACCAGTATTTGTGCCCTGGAGAAGAGAAAGAGAGAGAGAGAGAGAGAGAGAGAGAGAGAGAGAGAGAGAGAGAGAGAGAGAGATTGAGAATGAGACAGAGAAACTTTCACTCACTCCCATTCCTGACTGAAAATTCAACTTGATTTTTGTAAAGCAGACTTGTTCCTGAGTCCTTCTACTTCTACTAGGCAGCTGACAGGGATTAAAAACTGTGTACTTGCTGGGCGCTGGTGGCCCACACCTGTAATCCTAGCTACTGAGAAGGCAGAGATGAGGAGGATCGTGGTTTAAAGCCAGCCCTGGCAAATAGTTCAAGAGACTCAGTCTTGAAAACACCCTTCACAAAAAGGGCTCATGGAGTGGCTCAAGGTGTAGGTCCTGAGCTCAAGCCCAGTACCGCAAACAAAACAAAAACTGTGCACCCGCGAGTCCTGACTTCTTGAGTAGGAGTCAGCTATGGTCTCTTCCCTGTGGGTAGCGGGAGCCTGTACTACCATGCTCCACACCTCATCTCCCCAAGCTCTCACCTAATTGGCCCGGGTTTACCTCGCTGGCCCACAGACCATGGTTCCATCTGGAAGTACTTGTGCCCTTCAGATTTAAGTCAACCCATCCAGAAAACTTAGTATATTTTCCAGAACTGGACATTAGTGTCACTGGAGTGGACACTTTAGTAGGAAGGCATAGGCTTCAGTGGAGCCACACACTTTAATATCGGTGGCTCACAAGTGATACCTCCCACAGAATGTTCTAGAAGTGACACCCCTCACAGAATGTTCTAGAAGATGACCGGGGTGTGTGTTGAGTGGCAGTGTGCCCTGGTGGAAAACCTGAGTTTCTGGAAGCAGCACGCTGGCTTTCTTGGGAGCTACCTGAAATGTGGGCAGGCCAGGGAGACCTGTGGTCTCCACACCATCTCTGCCTCGGCAGAATCACCTGCGGGATCTTGAAATACACAGTCTCCCAAGTTCTGCCCCCGGGGACTCTGGCTCATAAACGAGGGTGAAGCACCCGGGCACTGCAGCTCTTCAGAGCTCCAGATGTGATTCCGACTTCAGTGAGGTCTGGGAACGTTGATGAATTCTGACATCCATGTGGCTCTGAGATGCTGTTGACTGGGAAGCAAACATCTGGAAGAGGAATCCTTTCAGTCCATCCGGCTCCCATGCCTCTCTCTATGTTTAATGAACTACTGGCAACTTCATCCAACATGAAATCCTGAGTGGGTGCAGAGCTGACCATTCCTGAGGTCGTCATTTTGGTCAGCCAAAGGAGGTTCTGGGAGCAAGGGGAGGAGGAGCCCTACTCCTTGGAGTACTTGTATTTTCCTCCACACAAGGGGAAGAGACATTCTTGTCCACCTGGTTCATAGCCCTCTGGGAAACAACATCCTGGTGATCTCATGGAAACAGGTTTCTTGCATTTTAAATGTTCTCTTCCAACACACTGATAATCAAGACATCTTGTCTAGTTGAATTATTTTCCTAATCTTGGTCACATGCACTTTGGAGATGGATCTGGGTTCAGCAGGCTTGGACATCTCTATCTGCAGGTTGTAATGGGTCTTCCTGTTACTGAAATGCCTTTTCACACTGAATTATTACATAAACTCTTTACTTGCTTACATTTTAGTGAAAAAAAAGTACTTTTATGCAAGCACCTAAATATGCACACAGAAATAGAAGAGGCAATAGAGGGGGCACATGCTGTGTGCATTACCTTTGAAACTCATGAACATGCATTGATAGATTGTATGGGTTGAATTCTTATTTATTCTATTTATTATTCATATAACTTACTTGTTTAGGGTAGGTGAACTGAATTATTAATTATTTGCACTTACTTATTTAGGATAGATTGGTTCAGCTAAATTATCTGCTTGATGCTTCTCAACTTCCTTCAGAAGATCAGGAATTCACTCTAATATTAGGGAAATGTGAGTCTCTAACATCTCAGAAACACTATAATGCTTGTTTGAAAATGACCAATCAGAAATAGTTTCTGCTGGGTATTGAGGGGGTTGGGGGGAGAGGGAGGGGGCGGAGTGGGTGGTACGGGAGGGGGTGGGGGCAGGGGGGAGAAATGACCCAAGCCTTGTATGCACATATGAATAATAAAACAATAAAAATAAATAAATAAATAAAAAAGAAAAAAAAAGAAAATGACCAATCAGGACTGGAGACATGGCTCAAGTGGTAGAGCACCTGCTTCACAAGTGTGAAGCCCTAAGTTCAAATGCCAGGACCACCAAAAAATAAGAAAATAAAAATGAAAAATCAAAATATACTCTCAGAGAAAGCAAAACCAAAATGCAGTCCCATGCCTGGGTAGGACCAGAGTGGCCCTATAGCTGTTAGCTACAGGATGTCCTCGGGTCTTTCTGTGATTTGAAGTGTGGGAAAGAAGACGTCCCCTTTGTTCAGACCTGTTGTGGCTGCAGAGAGACAGACACAATAAAATGGAACTTTTGCATCCTGGGGGATGATTCAATGAGCTTTATCCTATTCCTCTCCCTAGTACAGCTAGATATAATGGGCAGTGCACATCAAATAAGCATAAGATGACTTTCACACGTGGAGAGAAGGAAGATCTGCTTAGGACCTACGTACCTGAGGGAAGTGCAAGGATTCCCCTGGTGCTGTTGTGGTATAAATTACCCATCCCTCCTAATGTGCTAGCATTTGAAGGTGAGGCTCTTGGGAGGTGATTAGGTCATGATATAGAACCATCACGATTGAAATTACTGTCCCCATAACAGAAACTCAGAGAGCTCTCCTCCCTTCCATTATGTGAGGACACAGTGAAAAGGCAGCTGACTGTGAGCAAGAAGACCCTCCTCAGACTGTGACTCTAGTCCTGGACTTCAGACTCTTTAGGACTATGAGAAATAAATTTCTGTTGTTTATAAGACTGTGGATCATGATATTTTATTATATAGCACCCTGAATCAATTAAGACAAAAATTGTTAAAAAGAAGTGGAGTGTAACAAATACCCCAAAACGTGAAGCAGACTTTGGAACTGAGTAATGGCTGGAGATTGGAAGAGTCTTAAGATTCATGCCAGTAAAAACCTATTACAGACTCTGCAGATGTCAAGAAGATAATAAGAGAGTAAGACAAAAAATTCTGCATATATAAATTTGGCATCTTAGATGAAATAGACCAATGCCTTAAAAAATCAGCACAATTCACCCATTATGAAATATGTAATCTGGATAGTCTCATAACTCTCAAGGAAATTCCGTTTGTAATTAAAAATCTTTCCCAAAAGAAACTTCCAATCATAGATGGTTCCATGGAGAGCACCATGAAAATTTAAAGAAGAATTAACACAAGGTAATTATCTGTGTGTTCTAGGAAATCAAAGAGGAAAAGAGCCTTATAATGAAGTCAAAACTAGAGAAAACAGTACAATTAAAAGAAAACTATAGACAAATATCCCCTATGGAAATTGACTAAAAATTCTTAACAAAGTATTAGCAAATACAAGTAGTAAATATATCAAGTGAGTTATATACCCTAACCTGTGTGAAGGCAAAGATGTGTCAATATTTGAGATTCATAAAAATTACATGTCATATATAACAAGCTAAGGAAGAAAAAGAACCGCATGATTGTATCAAATCACATATGCAGAGAAAGCTTAACTGTAACACTCATTCATGATAGAAACTTTCAGAATAATAAAAATATAGAGGACTTTAATTTCACGTAGAGTGTTTGTAAAAATCCTACAGTTAATATACACTAGTGGAGAAATACAGAGTGCTTTTCCTTCAGACTGGAGCAAGTCTAGGATATCTGCTGTCACAAAACACAACGCTTGGTGATTACTGAAGCAAGGCAAGAGAAGAAGATAAAAGGCGTAAGTATCAGAAAGCAAAAGCAAATCTCTCCCTTTCTACAAATGGCATAATCATCTATTTAGAAAATCCCACAGAAGCTATGAAAACTGAATTCAATAAGTTCACACCATACAAGATCAGTATACCAACATCAATTTTATGTCTTTATACTAATAACCACCACTATGAACAATGAAACAAAAATCCAAAACTACTTGCAAGGAGTGCACTGCACACAGAAGCTTATAAAATACTTTGGTGAAAGAAATCAAAGATGTAAATAAGTGGTGAGATGTACCATATTCATGAATTTGAGTAGTCAATTCTACCCAAAGTAGTATCCACATTCAACAAAAATTCTGATAAAAATCCAGGTAATATTTCTTATAGCTACAGACATGATTATTCTAAAATGTATATGGAAGGGGGAAATGAATATAACAGTTTAAAATTTGTAACTCTGAAAACTCAAAACACTGCCCCCTGTAATTATTAGAAAATGGGCAGAGACATGGGTGAAAAATTTCTTTGGAAAAATGTAGATGGAAAATAAGCCCATGAAAAGCTGTTTTCAACATTATTAGCTATCAGGGGAATGCAAATTATAAGCACAGAAGATATATCAATATGTCTATCAGAGTGGTTAAAATAATAGCGACAAGCATCAAATGCTAATGAAGATGTGGAGAAACTGGGTCACACATAGTACAGGTAAGAAAGTAAAATGACACAACTACTCTTTTTTTTATTGTTTTATTATTCATATGTGCATACAAGGCTTGGGTCATTTCTCCCCCCTGCCCCCACCCCCTCCCTTACCACCCACTCCACCCCCTCCCTCTCACCCCCTCTATACCCAGCAGAAACTATTTTGCCCTTATTTCTAATTTTGTTGTAGAGAGAGTATAAGCAATAATAGGAAGGAACAAGGGTTTTTGCTGGTTGAGATAAGGATAGCTATACAGGGTATTGACTCACATTGATTTCCTGTGCGTGGGTGTTACCTTCTAGGTTAATTCTTTTTGATCTAACCTTTTCTCTAGTTCCTGGTCCCCTTTTCCTATTGGCCTCAGTTGCTTTAAGGTATCTGCTTTAGTTTCTCTGCGTTAAGGGCAACAAATGCTAGCTAATTTTTTAGGTGTCTTACCTATCCTCACCCCTCCCTTGTATGCTCTCGTTTTTATCATGTGCTCAAAGTCCAATACCCTTGTGACACAACTATTCTTGCAAACGGTTGGGCAGGTGTTTAAAAAGTAAAAATGCACCTACCATACCAATAAGAAATTGCAATCCTGGACATTTATCCCACAAAAGTGAAAACTATGCTCACACAAAAACCTGTATTGAATATTTGTAGCAAATCTATTGCTGATAGCTCCAAATTGGAAACATCCAAGATGACCTTCAATGGATGAATGGTTGAATAAAACACAGTACATATATTCCATGGAATACTACTCAGCAATAAAAAAGAATGAAATATCGACTCAGCATTTATATCCAAAGGACTATGCTGAGTGAGGGGAAAAAAACCAGTCTCTCAAGGTCACATGCTGTGTGATTCCACTCAGACAACATTATTAAAATAACAAAATTAGAGTGACAGAGAACAGATGAGTGTTTGCCAGAGACTAAGAATGGAAGCAGGAGAGGGGACAAATTGTGGGAAAGTTGTGCTATTGGAAATGGTCTGAGCCTTGGCTGTACCAGTGAAGAAGAAGGGCCATATGTGTTCTTCTCTTTGGCTCTCCAGTTACCAGAGACTGGCCCTGGAGAAATTTTCCCTCATCCATCTCATTGACCCAAATCAGATCACCTGCCATTCCTGGCTAGCCCAGGTGGATGTCTGCTGCATGTCCTGTGAGGTACAAAGAGATGCTGCTTGTTGCTGAGAAAGATACACTGTCCCCTACTGTCCACCACAGGTGTTAGGGGCTCTACATTGGTCCCACTACAACTTTACCAACTAATTAAGTGGGATGTCCAATTTCTAGAGGACAGTGATGTTCACAGCAGTGAACTCACATGACACTAAGCTAGGAAGGGGCTGGTCTGGGATCTGAGGAAGGAGACCTGTCTTCTGCTCTCAGCTTTGGTTGTTTTGTGGATTTACACCATCTAAATAACTTGTTCAATTATATGCTTTAATTCACTTGCTTGTTAATTATTTTGATGAAAGGTAGGACTTCTCGTGTGACTTACTGCTCTGGGTATGGCTGGGTTGGAATCAAATGCTGAGCAGAGAGCTCTGGAATGACTCAGCTACGTTTAATTCTGGGCCTTTGATTTAGGCAGAATTGGCAAACACCCCATTGACTTTCTACGTCTCTTCTGGGTAACAGACAAGTATGCATTTCAGTTTCACCTTTTGATTATTCCCTGTCTTTGAGATTTACAGATGAGGGCACTAGCCATGCATGGATTCCTAGACTAGAGTGCCTTGGCGGGCAAATAACTAATCATAAGCACTGTGTTCTGTAAGAGGGAGAGATGAAGACATTGGAAGCATGGAATACCTGTTCTTTTCTGCTGTTTTCAACATAAGCAGCAGATTCTACTTCAGAGCAACCAGGATTTTGAGCATTGACCCTCTCAGAGAACCCAGAGTGGCTCGCTGGTTTGTTAGGAAGCAGAACAGGGAAGGTGATCCATGAGTATAGGCCAGCTTTTGGTAGGTCTGGCATTCTTCTTATAGCACCTAGCCATTATAAGGATTCAGAGTGCAGACATTGCAGATTAATGATTATTTAAAAGCAGCAAAACCCAAAGTTAATCTAGTTTTTTTCCTATTATGCTCTTCAAAGCAGTTTTGGTTTGGCTTTGACATCTGCTATGGGAAAGAGTTTGGAGCAAGTCGTATTTTATCTGTAATGCTTCCCCATCTCTGGTTTGCAGGCAAAGCCCCCAGTCCCCATGGGTATCTCTGCCAGTCCAGACTAAATAGTGTTGATTGTATATTTACAATGTGCACCACAGTTGGGAAAACAAGAGAAGCAGGAAAGGGGCTTTTAAATTCTCATCAATGCTTAAATATATTTAAATTTTTAAAAATAAATGTAACGTGTGCCAAGGATCCACCTTCTCTGAGTTAAGTCAGTATGCAAATGTGTGTGTGCGCACACTCTTATGCCTGTGTGTGAGGAAATGTTGATGGGGATGGCCTTGGAGAATATAATTGAATACAATCACCGTTCTGTGCAACTATTCATTAAACATCATAGCACTACCCATGGGGGAATACTTACAGAAATCTCATAGTTCCTTTCTGAAAGGGATTCACACAAGCAAAAGTTGTTTAAGGCTAAGTCAGGTTGCTTAGCAATATTGTGTGTTGACTTAATTTTATTTATCTTCTATTTTGTAGCTCCCAGGCCTTTAGGCATTAGGACCAATTCATAAGAAGGTTCACTGTGTTTCTCTTATATTTATTTTATGGTAGGAGAATATTTTCAACAAATTATGGATTCTGAAATGTATATGTTGTTTATAGACTAGGATCACATTTGCACTATCATTCATTGGGTCTCAGATCAAAACTTATTTCTCACTTCAAAAATACCAGTCGGGGAATCTTTCTTTCTCTTGTCTTTCCTCCTTTTGTCACAGATGGTTTTCCTTTATTTTTGCTATGATAATCTTATAAATATCTTAATTATTTAAATAAGAATGATCAGTGTTACCAGGAATGGGCTTCCTGACTTATGCCAAAGAGAAGACAAATCAACATTTCAGAGTGGGGACCTGAAACTGATTCTATACAATTAAATTTTTCAATTCAAATTATAGAACTAGTAATTTGAATAAGAGGGAGAAAGAGGAGGGAGAGAAACTCGAAGGCAAGGGAGATATGAAAAAAATTAATTTCTTTGAATTTTTCTTTTGTGCAAATAATTTTTATTTTCAGAGATGCTTATGAAATTTATTTAATTAATTTATTAATATAATGATGTGTGCACTATTACACACATCATTGTTTAAGGTCAAACATGATCTTAGTGTGTCAGCCCACAAGGGGCTGCTTTCTATAAATACACCTTCCCTTTGTACTTCTCTATGCTTCCTCTCCTAAGACCACTAGTTCCTTATGCTTGTTACCTGCTCAGTAAAGCAGTAGTTTGTTTATTTTGTCCTAAAAGAATATTTCTACTCTACCAGCATTTGATAAAAACATCCATATTGCACCTGGGAAGGACTGACACACCTGTGTATTCTGTGCTTTAAAGCCTATGGAAGCTCAGGTGACAGACTTCTGACAAGTCATGCTGGCAGAGCTCACCTGCCATTCTCTGTCCTAGGACCCAGCCTGATCTGGAATTTCTACCTTTTCCTGTTTTTCTGTGTTCACACAGACAGAGGCATGAATTTTATGTCTGAATCTCTTCTGCAGACAAACCCAGCTATCTAGGCAACATCACTCTACCTTTTTTCTCTGCTTAAGAAAGCCCCTTGGAACGCAGAGGAGAGTGGCTTTGTTACAGTGAGAATTATATACTTTCCAGTCCACAGCTCTTGGTAACTTGCTGTGAGTTAACAAGTAACATTTGGCTCTCTTCCCACATGAGGTAACATGTAGTGACCCCCTGGTTGCTTTGTCCCTACTGTGGAGAGCACAAAAGCAGAGCCCTCCTTTCTCTCCTCCTGCCTCCAGCACCAGGGATGGCAGAGGTCATGAGCTGGGCTGAGGTCGCAGGGAGCTCACACTGAGCACTTCCTCTACTCAACCTACTGGAGAAGTTGCTGAAGCCATCCATACTTCAGTTTTCTCATCTGCAGAGTGGGAAAGCAGATAACCCCTACTCAGCCCTGTGGATTAGTTCATGAAATCACAGCACAAAGCACTGAGCCAGATGCCTGGTAAAGAATAAATAACTGTTCAATGTTAGCTCTATGATTGTTTAGATCTTTTGTGCTTACCTACTCCCCAAATGCTTCCAGCAAGTGACAGTATATCATAGCCATCATAAAACTTCAAGTTTTAAATGTCTTCAAACTTCTTAGCAGAAGGGTTCCCTTTACTGACAAATGAAATCATTGCAAAATGAGAACTATGAAATTTAAAGACCATAGCTAATAAAATGGCAATTTGTCTGTACTTATTCAATAGCATTTTGAAAGATGTTGCCATTTTAGCATTTATTGTTCTCTGTGTCCTTTTACATAAAGGAAGTCAAATTCCCTAGACATTTTATGGGACCCATAACTACTGGATTTCTTCCTGCTATAGCTTTCATCAGCATGTGACATTGTCAATTGGTTGATGAGGGTTTTTAAATCAGTATAAATCCTTAAAATTATGTCTGCTTATGGCTTATGTGTCAAAAGTTTAGTAAAATAATATAAATCTATGTTTGTCTGCATTTGTGTGAAAACACCAGAAGGAAGAGATCTGTAGACTTACATTCTTTTGAGCTGTAAAAACGTCACATATTCTTAAATTTCAAACTAACTCAACAGGTGCTTTCATTTTTGGATTATTCATTACATTATCAGAAAATCAGTATAATTGCATATGTAGAGCAATCTGATCAATGACCACACAGTTCTTTTAATTGAATATGTTCAATAGAAAAATAGAATTTATTGAAATTATTGAATAGAAAAATAGAGTTTATTGGATAGAAAAAACACACTGCCTGTATTAGAGATTTTTTGAGGGAGGGTGTGGTCCATTCTTTTCTTTTGTTTATTGTTGTGCTGGGTGGGGATACATTGTAGCATTTGCAGTGGAGTGGGTGAATTCAAGTATGGTACATTTGATACTTGATTTCACCCCCTCCGCTGCTCTCCTTCATTCCTCCCCCTCCACCAATTCCAGGAACAGTTTCAACAGGTATCACTTTTGCATTTACATACATGCGTACACATTATTTGCACCGTATTCATCTTCCTACCCCTTTCTCCACCACCTCCCCTGTCCCACCGGTGTCAACTCCTCCCCACCAACCCCCCACCCCCAGCAGAAACTATTTCACCTTCCTGTTCTCAGATTTTGTAGAAGAAAAAACATAAATGATAAAAAGAGAAACATGACTTTTTTGCTAGTTTGAGATAAAGATAGCTACACAGGGAGTTTCCTTGTGTTGTTTCCATGCAAATGTGTATTACAATCATAATTGGTTCATCTCTTCTAGTCCTCCTCACTCCCCGCTAGTCCACTTTCCATGGTAACAAATTTAGCAATATTATGGGACATGGGTCACATTAAGGGGAGGCCATGCACGGGAGGGATAAAGCAAGGGAAGGAAACCAAAAACTTGAATGAGTTTGATGTGCTCACTATACAGGAATGAACATATCAGAGAATTTGATAACATCTTTAGAAATCAACTCCTTTTTACTTTGGATAGTCCTACAAACTCTTTGAACAAGATTTAACTTTGCATATATTTTCAGTAGTTCTAAGCCATTCAGTCTTTGCATATATGAAAAAATCTTTTTCTACCTCAGTATGCTTTACTTCAAAATGCCCCAGGGAGGGAACCAGAACTACTCTATTCTGCAAAATTTCATTGTATTCATTGCATTGTCATCTTAGGTATTGTCTTGTATTTGGATATCTTTTGCCTCCCTTGTCACTGACTTGGCTTGAAGGTCACCATTCTTATGTCATTTCACACATTGTCACCACAATCCACAACAGACAATAATCAGCTAATGCAATATAGTTAATTTTGTATCAAAGCTAGTCAACAGCATCACAATCCTTATTAAAAATTCTTTCACAAAAATTCTCTCAAATATCTTGCTTTTAATCAACAATTTATTGCTAGTCTTAAAAGCAATTCTTTTGCCCCATTCAAAATAGTGCATGGTTTCTGTGGGACAAAATAATTAGGCAAGAAGTACCCCAAATTTACAATCAATTTCATAAATGCAGTATAAGCATGTGCAGAGTTGACGTGAAGTCCTGGCAGCATCTTTAATCTAATCTCACTTGATTTTAGCATGTGTGTGTGTAATTGTTACAACTTGGGAGGGGATAACAGGCCCAAGTGAACCCTCACAGGAATTTCATTCCCAGAAGCACAGTGTGGGGATCCTTGTGGTGGGGGAGTGAGGCAAGGGGTCTAGGGCAATCTGCCAGAGAAAAAAAATGCTGTGTGAAAATTGTAACTAATTGAATATAGGTGGATTTGTCACACATGCCAACTGAGGAAGGCAACTGGTTCTATTGGAACAAGAAAGGGCTCTGGAGTGGGATTAGGTTAAAATCCTGGCAATGTAACTTCTAAATATTAGGGTGCAGTATTTATATCATTATAGTGTAATTTTAGTTTGTGTATTAAGCTTCTCAACCTATCCCAAATTTATAGGGTTTATAATATGAAATAAAGGCCGTTAAAAAAGTTGGAATGGTTTATTATCAGTAAACAGAGCTTTCTATTTTATGAATAATATGAATCCTCTAAACACAATGACTATTTGTAGGCACATTAAAACCAGAATTTGAGTTGCTTGCATTTTGTGGATTATTTCCATTCCATTTTAAAATTTCTTTTTAAACACGAGACGGGTATAAGCAACACTGAGAATCTAAGAGTGAGTATTCTTGCTGAAATCAGCACTTGAAAAAATAACTTATAAACATGTGGCATCTCTTTCAGTTATCCAAAATAACATCTTTATGGTGTTTCCTTTTTCTTGGGAAGTGTTGTCCTCTGTGGACAGAGCCAAGGTAAGGGACAGTAGGGAACAGATCGGCATCAGAAACGCTGCACCAATCTCACACTGAAGGAAAACCTTTCTTTTCTTTCCACCCCTTCTAGTCTTCTTTTTGTGTCTTTTTTGTAAGAGAAAGAAAGGGTGGTGGGGGGGAAGTACATATATGTACAAAATTGACAAATTTTGACACACTGTGCAATTTTTATCATGTGCAAAGTGTGAAATCTATGGTTAACAAATGCCATCACCTCACACAGTTACTAAGCTTTGCATCAAGTACTTCCTTGCCTATGTTCTTCTTCCATCCAAGCTCCCACCATTATGACCGTCTGCATTTCTTTCTCTACTGACTCTGTGAGAAGAGTGCAGAAAATAGCAGAAAGAACTCTGGTAAGTGTTTTTGCTTGACTGCTTCTATTTATGTACACTCAAAACACAATCTACTCTGTGGTTACCTTAAAATTTTGTCTTATGATATAGTCAGTGGATATAATTGGATTGATATAAATTTAATTAATAACTCAGATTTTTCAAATGATAGTCCTTCTTGATGGCATTGGTTGTTTGGGAGGTTGCTAGAGGAAATAGCTATAGCATAGTTTGTCTTTAAAACATCGTGTGATGTTCTTTCTATTAGTAACAGTTTAACAGCTGCTACTGGGCATGACATACTTTGGTAGTGTTTAAATGCCTGGCACTCAGATATACATTTTCTACTATGCAGAAGAAGAAATGTTGGAAAACTCACAGTTTGGGGGTGACTACAACATAGAAATTATGTATAACCATCCCTTCTATTCAACCACAAAGGGTGTGGATTCCTATTTTATAATGGTCTGTTTGTTGAGCACAGAACCTAGCCTTCTGTAAGGGAGACATGAAATCAAAGCCTTCATGCATAACCATAGAGCTGCTGTGTTTATTTTCGTATTAGGCAATCAGCTCAACAAAATCTTGAACCTCTTTGTAAAATGTGGTCATACTTACTATGACTCCAAGCCTTAACTTTTGGGGCTATTTCATAGCTAGCTAGTGGTTTTAGGTTCTGAAAGAGTTTGGTGATTTGTCATATACTTCCTTCAGAAGTTCTTTGTCATTCAGATCTTTGTGTATATGATTGCTCCCTAACTGTCCCAAGGGCAGAGAAGGTCTGCTTCACTTGTTACCCACAGTGGTACAGGAGGCCACCCTGCATCCTCCTCCTGCATCTCCCTCACATTTAGAAATTTCTCTGCTTCAGGGAGGGGTTTTCTAGTCAGTTTCTGGATTCTTTGTGAGCATGAGGTGGTTACAGTTGTTGTTTGCCCTCAACCGAGTGCTGCTCCTTCTCTGGTCTGACATGAACTGTCTCTGCGCAGGATTTAGCTGCCCGGGACCACACCCCACTGGCAGCAGCCTGGACCATCTCATGGTCCTGTGGACGGCCTGCTAGGCGGCATCTGTCACAGTGTGGGATTGCTGACCAGAAGTCCCAGGACTTTAGTGGGGACCAAGGAACCCCCAGACCATCTAAGCAGACAGAATTATTGGTTATTTGCTCTATTCATCTCATTCCTTAAAACACACATGCCTCTTTGGAATAATCAGAGAGTATGCTTCCCTGCTTGGGTTAGATCCAGGTAGTTTTTGACTTTTCAGGGTAGGATGATGAAATAGCTCTGCAGAATCTAGTCAGTCTGGGAAGAGGCACACCCAGTTGGTGACCACAAGGGTGGACTCTCACTACCCAATGGTGTGAGGAAGTCCAGCAAGATGCCCCTGAAGATGAACAGACATCTTTGAGTTCTCTCTCTGGTCTTAGTGGCAACAGTTCTCAGGGTCTTAGGATGGTTGCCAAGTTTATTCGCCTCCTCAGGCCCCATCTGCCTACAGATATACTTCGTGTAGTACAGCAGGAGCTCAATCAATGCTTGCTGTTGCAGACAGAATTGAACTAATTCTTTCTTAAGCCACGGTGTTTGTCCTTCAAAGGCTAAATCCCAAAAAGAACCCATGGCATGAATAGAATGCAGCCCTGCTCTGTGGAGACTATGGTATCCAAAGTCTTTGCCACATAAAGCAGAGAAAACTTTAGCTAGACAGGAAATGTACAGTTGAAATGTTGCCTATCGAATTCTGTGGAGAAACAAATTTATTTCTTGATCATTTCTCATTCTTTCACAATGATATGATGTAATTGTAGCAATATTTTATAGTATATCAAGACTTGGAGTAAAATTGCACATGGTATTACATGTTGACTTATGTACTGAGTTCCAGATTTCTCATTTGACAAACTCCCACTTATAAAAAGTCTATTCTTTTGCCAAAAGACTGAGTAATCTCTGAAATACTATGGTCTTTACTTTAATCTGAGGCAAATTAGTCTTTAGGAAGAAGCAAGAGAAACAAATGAAGTCTTTACTTATTCACTAGATGTAGAGCCTAGCAGTATTCAAAGACTTACTCTCCTGGCAGCGCTGTGTATGTCCTAAGCTGACAGAACCCCTGTGTTATTTTTTCATGCCATGGCTGTTTTCCAAAGCACTGCTGCATTTGACTATCCATCCTGTTTTATAATTGCTCTCCTAGTTTTAAAGGAACATCATCTTTGAAAATGAACTTGAAAATTTAAAAGGCAGAGGTAATTTGCAAAAGCAGCTGAAGTAGTATGGACATCCTGACTACAACTGTACTCCTCTGATGAGAGAAAGCAACATTAAAGCTATGGCTTGGGCAAACACAGTGGACCCTGGATTAAAAATATAAACTGCAGAGTTGGGGTGTGTAGCTCAGTATTATATAGCACATGAACACGGGACCAGAATACGCACATGATAGTTAAAATCCACTTGGTGGAGAAGTTTGGTATTGTTAGTGCATTAACTTGTATTTTAAGAGATAAATGTATAGCTTTTCTCTCATTTGTGATACCCTCCCATGGGTTCCCCTGCCTCTTCCTGCAGTACTGGGGTTGTACTCAGGGCCTCACGCTGGCTAGATAGGTGCTCTTACTACTTGAACCACTCTGCCAGACAATGAAAGGAAGTCTCTTTTTCTTGTCATGAAAGATATTGCCAACATGTGACTTTTAAGATCTGGTAGAATTCAGAGATTAAAATGAATGTTGCTGAAAGATGAGTCTTGGCCTTTTTAATTTTTTACCACCTGTCTAATTAAGATGATTTTTTTCTTAAAGTGATTAACCAGTAATCCAGTAGCTTCACAGAAGTCCAGATACTCATGACTTTTGGGATGGTAAGAGAACAAATTGCATCATGGTCCTTCTTTGAGGTATATCTCATTTTTAGGGGCTGTTTTTTTCCCTCTCAAATGTGACTTCAGGGTGACCATGCCATGGTTTGTGCTGCCTGCCTAGGGTGTAGCCTGTCTTCCATCTCTGTCTTCCATCTCATTTTCAAATACAATACATTATAGTTTTCCTTCTAGTTTAAATTTTACAAACTTTTTGCAGTCTTAGTCCATTGTCTCTCTGATATTTCTGGCATGTCACAGATGAACAATAAGGGCTAAAAGGTACACATGTAAACTTTTCTGTGTTCTGTTCGTCCTCAAAGTAGAACTCCTATCTTTTGGTTCTGTTTCTTTTCTGCACAGAAAATTTCAAAACTTATAGATCTGAATAAAATAGGTGAGGAAACACAGGCTTCACCATTTAAGTAAGTCTTCATTGAGAACATTGCAATATACTACAAGCTCTTTATACCTTGTTGAGAGATTCATTTCTTGAAGTCACCAAGGCAAACTTTGTTCAAAGCTCCTCATAATTTCTCTCGACAAGCAAATGGCTTTAATAGTTATGGAAGGAAGCTCATTTACAGGTCTCTGATGGGGAGAGCATCAATAATGGATTTACTTGCATGGATCCAGGGCTCTGTTACATGGCAGGATCCAACAGGGAAGCCTGATTTATTCTGTCTATCTACCACCCATGTCTGTGTTTGCATAGTTTTGTTTGAGAATATTATTCTTCATTACTTTGCAAGGTTCAAGCAAGAATTGAGGAGGACCTAAGAACCACTATGATAGAGCAGACTTAGGGGATCCTAGTAAGATGGCTGTTTATGTCCACTACATTAAATACTGCTTTTTGGTTCCTACAGACCTGGTGTCTTGGCTGAAGCCACAGAAAGGACAGAAACATAATGAAGTCATTGATGGTGACATAGAAACCAAGACGATCCCTTAACATCTATCAGCACCACAGTAGACATGAACTCCAGGCTTATTTTCAGGCTTGTGACTATTTCTCATCTATGGAACCATTGAGCAGAGGCTAAGAGAAAAGTGTGGGCAGATGTTTATTTTGCTTTAATCCTCCAATGGTCTGTCTTCTCTTTTAACATT
Organism: Castor canadensis; assembly: GCF_047511655.1. Classification (NCBI taxonomy): domain Eukaryota; kingdom Metazoa; phylum Chordata; class Mammalia; order Rodentia; family Castoridae; genus Castor; species Castor canadensis. The sequence continues at coordinate 102,492,314 of NC_133388.1, read as the reverse complement.
GTAGATTTAATTCACAGCTAATATTTCATGATGGAATTTATTATATAATTGTCAAGCCAATATTCTATCATTTTTCTTGTTAATCTCCAGAATCTCTCATCTAGACTTTCACTGAAAACCTTGTGACACTGTACAGTGCCATGAGTCTGTAAGCATGTAATTGTGTGCCTGTACATATGTACTTAACTGTGTATGTATGCGTATCATTATAGAGAAGAAAAACTTTCTTGAAGGCAATAAAAGAAAGGCACTGAGCTAGGTTACCAAAGAGGTACTGGCCCAGAGCATAAAGTCCACTTAGGGAGTATTTATTGAATGAATAAATACAATCTTTGGGTGGGATGAGGCAAGCATAAGCATTTCTGCTCTCAATTGAAATTATTCTATGGTGTTTATTTGATAAAGGAGGAAAGCTTTTATGATAGAATAAACATCTAACGGGTATATTTGAAGGAAGGAAAAAACATTCCACTTATTAAAGTGATTTTCAAGGGTCTGGAATTTCACACAGAACAAAAAATAGAGACTATTACTTAAGAAATATGCCCAACAACCTCTAAGTGATACGTGTGCCACACAGCCTCTTTTTGATGTTAAAACAAAACAGAAAGCACAAAACACCTCCGTTACTTAGAAACTATGTTTGTGCTCGCTTTAGAGTGCTCTACTGAGATTTGGTCAATGTGACAAAAAATTAGGAAAAGGCAATTTACCTGCCTTCTTGGTATAATTTTTAAAAATGGATAATTTTTATTGGAACCTAATAATTTTGCATAAAAGAGAATCTAAAATATGAACAAAGAGCAGTCTGACATTGGAGTGTCTCTAGCAGAGTGCTTCTCCCTCCCTGTCATGAAGTAGACATTTCCCAAATGTCTACAAATGAAGGAATGGCTCCATTGCTCAGCTTTCACTCTGTTTGTAAACACCCCAACTGGCCATGGCCAGGCCACTGGCACGACATCCATGCACAGTGTACTTAGAAACCAAGCAGTCACATACATTGTTCCTTTATGCCTTCTACTCAATCTTTTTTTTTTTTTTTGGTGGTTCTGGGTTTTGAAATCAGTGTCTTGTATTTGCTAGGCAGGTGCTCTATTGCTTGAGCCACACCTTAGCCCTTTTATGCTTTTAGTTATTTTTCGGATAAGTTTTCACATTTTTGCTCAGCCTAGGAAGGTGATTCTTCTACCTATGCCTCCTGCTTAATTAGAGCCACAGGTATGCACCACCATACCCAGCTTGCTTGTTGATATGGATTCTACTAACTTTTTGTCTAGGCTGGCCTGAAACTGTGATTCTCCCAGCCTCTGTCTCCCAAGTAACTGGCATGAGCCGCTGTCTACTCAGATGTTTTCTTCTCAATCTGTCACCTTCAAACTCTCTCTAGCATCTCCTTCTCCTCTGATCTCCTAGGCTTGGTCATCAGCTCCTGTCATGTTTTCATAGGACACTGCTCTTCCTGACAGCGTGGGTCATATTCTGAAATGACATCCTGATTTTTATTTGCTTTGGATAATGCTGTTTTCCCAGAGTGTGCATTCATTGAAAGCAGGGGTGATTTACTCACTGTTTTACCTGTAGTATTTATAGTTCAGCTTTATGTACAGACTTAAAATGAATGTATGAATGAGATCATTGTAACATTATTGGCCAAGTTACAGTGGCTATTGGCCCTTTCCTACTCAGACAAGCCCCTTGTAGAGCTTGGTCCACCGAAAAGACTGGCTCCCAAGGGCTGTAAACCCTCCCATCATGACCACTGTATTCTCATTGACATATGTTCTCTTAGCCATTCACCATTACAGGGTCCATAGTGAAAATTCAAGGCTGGAGCTGAGTGTAATGCCTTGTGATGGTGCTAGAGCTGTGGATCCTTGGAAGAGCTCCCTCACTCCATGCAGCAAATTTGCTCCTTGCAAATTTCTTCTTTACAGTTGAGCTGTCAACCCAGTCCCACAGCAATCCTCATCCTCAATTGCCTTTCATTTCTCCATCCTTAGACAAAGTAAGAGTAGTCAGAATGTTCTCCTATCATTCCACATTTATATCCAAGTATGTTTGCAAATCCCAGAAGCCTGCCCCTCGTTCACACTTGTTCCACCAATGTCAGGCTTGCATGCTGAAGCCCTGTGTGGGACCAGCTCCAGCACCTGTAGTGCCATTGAGATAGAAAGATTCTCCCACAAATATCCATGTTAATCTTGCTCCTTTGTTTTCTCCAGCAGCATTTGAGAGACATAGCTGAAGCTAAGCCCGGGATGAGGAACTCTGTACAGCTTCTTCTCCACTACAGTGAAAGCCATTGACTTTCACTGGTTCCATGGCTATGAATGGAAAGTATTTCTGGCTTAGTCCTTAGAGCTCATTGTAAAAGCAGAGCAGTAAAGGGGAAAGAGGGAAAACCACAATTGTGTTGTGCTGGAATTGTGGCTCCATCTCTCCTGGCATTGGAAATGCTATTTAAAACCTATTGGCCCCCATTTTCTACAAAGTGTTGAACACTGATAAGCACTGTGTTGAGATCTTGTGAGGGTTCAGCCTGCTGTGCTGGGAAAGCACAGCACAGTTTAGGTCCCTGTGATCCACCATGAGATCAGGGATTGTTTCATGGCTAGTCTGTCTCCAACATGCCCCAGCCTATGGGCTGATGGGCTGAGAAGGCAGCTCCAAAGTAGGAGGGGACATGTAGACTTACTGACTCATTCTAGAGCTAAAATAGGATTTCTCAGGCTTATGTAGTAACCTGAACTTACTTCACTATTGACAACTGTGGAAATGAGAACTCATTGCCTAGCTCATGAAAACTTATTCTTCTGACCTGTAGTTACAGGTAGGCTTCCTAATCTTCTCTAAAAATAGTTATTTAATGCTCTCTGTTTTTGGTAATATTAGCATTTTGAAATATGAAATTTGTCTTGCATGAGAGAAGATGTACATTGAATTTCTAAATTATGTAATTGGAATATTTTTACTAAAATTTTAAAATGCTAATTTTCAGAAGCTCCATGAAATATAATGTACCACTGAGAATTCTATTTCTGCTAATTTAGGAAGAAGAAAATTAGAGATTAATGTCATTCAGGAATGTAAATGTTAGAAAAATTAATCCAGCAATATAAAAATAGAGTAGTACATTATGACCAAGCAGAGATTATCCTAGAAAAGCAAAATTCCCTTAATCTGTGGAGGACATCAGGGTAAAAAATCACTACAGCTAATATCATACTTAGTAGTGAAATACTGAATATCTTCCCCCAAAGATTGGTTCTAAGGTGAGAATATCTTTTTTCATTACTTAAAGTCAGCATACTACTGGGTATTTTAATAAGTGCAGTAAGAAATGTAAATATAAGTGATTAGAAAAAAAGAAGTAGTTATTTATTTTCCGATGATATGACCGTTGACACAGATATGCCAAGGAATCTCCAGCGACCACCAGACCCCATGGTGGATCCAGCAGGTTGAGGGATACATGGTTGATACATTAGTAGCAAAGAGTTGGATCACTAGAGCATATACACAAAAGAAAATATTGAAGAATAGGTTCAAGAAAAGTCACACAGGACCACTGCATTGAACCTACCAAGCACTGGAGAAATTATAGAGCCTCAATAGATGGAGAGTGATAACCAGGGTCACGGATCAGAGGAGCTTTCTTAATGTGCATTTTCTCCTCCACACTGATCTATTGAGTTAACACAATCTCAACTGAAATTCCAATATATACTTAGGAAAATTAAATGAGCTGATTCTATAGCATATTTAGGAAGGCAAAAGCATTAAGAAAACCAATGCTGAGGGAGGGGAAGAAGAGCATTGGAGGGCTCACACCAACTGATATCAATTCTTGTGTAGATTTACATTAATCATAACAGTGATTGATCGAAGAATAAATGACTAGATGAATGGAAGAGAATAGAGTTCAGAGAAAGACTCACCTACACGTGTCAATTGATTTTTGTCAGAAGTTTAAGCATGTTCAGTGAGGAATTGAAAGTCTTGTCATCAGGATGTAATAAACATCTCTTCAGCTGTATAAAAGTGTGGAAAAACGAATCTCAGTCTTTATCATGCCCAAGCACACGGAAAAGTAATTTAAGTTCTGCAGAATAAAAACTGACTGTACCACTTCCACAGCATAACAATGGAGAGTATCTTTGCAACCCTGAAGTAGGGAAAGACTGTTTAGGGAGAGAAGAAGTTCTAAGCATAAAGGAAAACATTTGATTATAAGGAGGACTTAAAGTCCAAAATTTAAACTGCTCATCAAAAGAGATCACTAATAAAGTGAAAATGCAAGTTATAGGCTGGAAGGATATATTTATAATACATTTTTCTAACAAAAGCCTTTTTTAAAAAAAATCCTTTTAACAGCGTAATGTGTCTGACAATCCATTAGGGGCAGTTGTTCTACGTGAGCCCATGAATTTCCTTTTTGCTATGGGAATGATGAATTTGGACCTCTGCATCACACACACACCTGGGAACCCTCTGGTTGCAGTCGGCCACGTGCTTATCACATCTGTATGCATCATTTTATTTCAAGAATAGGAACATACCTGTGCCTAGAACCCAGGCAGCTGCAGGTCTGGGACGCTGAAGACAAAATCCCATGGCCCAAGGTCGGCCATGGTCAGGGTTCCAGCAGCCGAGGGCGAGGCCCTGCCCAGAGCCCCTTACAAAGTAGCATTGGATCATGGGCCAGCCAATCCCATAGGACAGAGAGCTAGCAAAAGGCTTTTATCAAAATGAATGATGCATTGGAATGTGCAAAAGACTTGGACACTTGATGCACACTTTATGATTTTGCTTACAAAGAATCTGAGAACAGGTGAAATGAGTGTATGGTGGTGAGAGTTGGAGAAGTGGCTGCCTCTGCAGTGTGGTGCCATCTGGCAAGGGCAGACCCAGCTGAAAGGACATGGTGATGGGAGCATCCTAGCCTGGACTGGAGTGGTGGTTCTCAGCGTACATTTATCAGAACTTTAAGTTGTATTCTTGTAATTCCTGCCTCACCATGTGTGTTTTACCTCAGTAAAATTAAAATGCAGTATTAAAAGTCTGCCTTTGTTAAATTTTCTTCAGTGTGTGTTAGGAATTGGGACAAGAAATAGTCCAGGAATAAGTGGGTATGGCATCCATAGTATTCTCTCCAGATGACAGGACTGCTTCTGGCCTGCTGCTCCACCAATGCCCTGAAGACCATTTCAATTGGCCTCTCTGGTTAGGATGTTCACATTAGGAACAAATTGCCATAGCGGAGGCAAATTAAAGCATCAGATTGAGTTCCTTTGCTTTCTCCTTCCTAGTGAGGGTTCTGGAAATGCTGATAATGATTGAATAAGGTGAAAAGCAGAAACAAAGATATATTATTATTATTTCTCTAAAATTCATTAGACTCCAAAAATTTTGGACTTTGTGCTTTTCCTGTTAAATGTGTACAGCCCGTGGACTTCATGGCCCCTGAATTGTTCCTGTTACACAGGATTCATTTTCCTGCATTTCCTTTAATAGGCTGGGCCAGGTAGGTCATACTTTTAATCCCAGCTACTTGGAGGTTCCAGGCCAGCTCAAGCAAAAAGTGAAACATCATTTCAACCAATACTCCTGTGATCCCAGCTACTCAGAAGGTATAAATAGGAGGATCTGTATGTGAGGCCAACCTGGACAAAAATTTGAGACACCCTGGAAAAGTAACTAAGGAGAAAAAAGGGCTGAGGTCATGGCTCAAAAGATAGAGTGACTACTCAGAAAGCATGAAGCCCTGAGTTCAAGCTTCAGTACTGCCAGAAAAATAAATTTTTCCAAATATGACTACAAATATATTCATCAAACCCACTTAACCCAGAGGCACAGATTTGTGTTTCACGCACTACTTTGCACCAGAACAGGCTAGGCACATGGAATGTGTCACCTTCTCCCTCACATGTGTCGTTGCTATCACTTCAGTCATACTCATGCTTGTTTGTTTATTCAGCCGATCTTTATCAAGTACTTTCTGTAGGTTGGGGAATGTAAGTGGCACCATCCAGATCCACTTACTTCCTAGACAGGGGTACTTGCTTCTCCTTGGCATTCACACAGCACAGGCATCACTGGGCTGCCTGTGTGTCTTCACCCTCCCTTTGCAGAAGCTAAGCATTCTGAGAACAATCTGAGACTATTATTTTTGTAGATAGTGTAAATGTTCAACAGATTTTCATTGATGGAAAGAAGAAAGCAAGGCTGGAGAAAGAAGGGAAGGAGAGAGGAAGAGAAGAGGAAAGGGAAGGAAAGAAGAAGGGAACGAAGGGAGGTAAATTGTACCCATGAGAAGACAATAAAACTGAGGTTATTTTGTTGTCTGAGATAGGGTCTCCTCTTGAGAGGGTGGCCTCTCAAACTCAATCCTCCTGCCCCAGTCTCCTGAGTACTGGGGTTACAGGTAGGTGCTACCATAAAATTGACTTTGAAAAGCACTCTAGTGCGTCATCCTGTGTATAAGAAGGTGCTTGTGGAAGGGCAGATTCCTCTTCATCACCCTTTAGAGACTGTCGCAGTAGGATGCATTTGCCAGGTAGTCACTTTCCCCTGGGAAAATGGCATGGCCTCCTCTCCCACTGGGGCCAGTTCCTCCATCCCAGTTCAGGGAGCTCAGGAGTTGACCAATTGGACTTAGCTTGACCTAAAGTGGGTCAGTAGGTTTGACGTGGTTGTCCACTCTCATGAGATGTTGGGCCAGTTCCACGGTACCTCTGTGGCAGACTATGGCAACCTCAGGAGCTTGGTTGGGTTAGACTTTGCCCAGAAGCCAATGTGGCTATGGAATAGGTGTAGCGCTGTGTGTAGAGAAAGGCCAGAGAAAGACTGAGATGACCACTGCTCACTTCTGAGTATCACAGGGTGCTGACCAGGTCAGAAAGCAGTTAACAAGGGACTCTTCAGATGCCAAGGAAGCCTCGCTGAGAAGCAATTGAGCAAATTTTGAAGACACTTTGTATATCCTTCCATGGAGTCTGTTAGATGGAACTACATAAACAATGACATTTGCTCATTTGGGATTACAAAAACCAGCTGTTTCATGTACTTCAACCTAATCTTTCTTTATCAGGGCTAAAACAAATCAGAAGACCTGTGGCTCATGCCTGTAGTTCCAGTTACTCAGGAGGCAAAGATTAGGGGGAATCACAGTTCCAGGCCAGCCTAGGCAAAAAGTTAGTCAGACTCCATCTTAACCAACCAGTTGGCTATTGTAGTACACACCTTTAACCCTAGCTATTGTAAGACATAGGTAAGAGAATCACACACAGTCCAAGGCTGGCCCTGGGCAAAACATGAGACCATATTGGAAAAATAACTAAAGCAAAAAAAGACTGACGGCATGGCTCAAGCTGTGGAACACCTGCCTAGTAAGCACAAAGCCCTGAGTTCAAACCTCAGTACTGCCAAAATAAACAAATAAAAGAAACAGATCAGGAACTACCTCACTTCCCTCATTCACTTATGCAGTTGAACAGGTACTACCTGACTGGCTTTAGGTATGTAAGTCTCTTCACCTTACAGAGAGAAGAAGGAAAGGTGGAAGAAGGAAAGGGAGGAAGGGAGGGAGGGAGGAAGAGAGAGAAGGAAAGAAACTCAAAATCAAAAGTACAATTCTTTTCCTTTTTTGCATCTGCAGTGTTTCTCTGCCTTCCAGGCTTCCTGTGCCTACTGGTGTGGAGCACAGGGCACTGAGGCTGGGAGTGGTTAGAGGGTGAGGCTCAGGGAGGAAAAGGCTGTGAGTCATCATGGGCTGGATGAAGCCTGGAGTGTGCCCGCCATGTCTGCTTGACTCCTGTCCAAGGAGAAGTTAGACAGCTGCCTGACAGACGGGCCTGGTCCCAGCAGGTTACAGTGAACTGTGTCATCCTTGCACCAGGCAGTTTCCTTTTTGAGTCACTTTTCAGCTATAATGAATCACTCTCTACCCTTTCTTCAGCTCTTTCTTCTTGCTGGCTCTTCAGACAAGTGGGAGGGGGGTGATTTTCTCTCTGTAGGAGATACCTGTCCCCCATCACATGACTCATGCAGGATCAGGGGTAGGCGGCCCGAGGAGCTCCAGGGCAGACACTGCCTGAAACATGAAGAGCCAAGTGAGTCCATGCACCAGTCCAGGAGTACACGTTACCTGCGTGTATTTAGAGTCAGAGCTTTTCCCCTTAGCTGTGGGGAGAAGAGATTTGAGCATCATGGTGTCTCCTGGGTTCTTGGCTGGTCACCTGAACCTTTGTCATTAGAAAAATAAGATGCACCCAAAGCACTGGCCAGTGGAACTGGCCACAGGAATTGTCTAAGGCATTTTCCATGGCTTTGGAAACTAAATACTCACCAAGACTTTGGCTTTGATTCATTTGCAACTTTCTTTGGCTCGCTCTTTCTTTCTTTCTTTCTTTCTCTCACTCTTTCTTTCCCTTTTAGCCTATGGACACTGGTCAAAACTCAGATGACTATTTATACCCTGCGATTAACAACAAGTATGAGCAACAGATCCAAGACGAAACAGAGGGCCTTTGTGTACTCTCTGGAAGGAAGGAAGGGGCCGAGCGGAAGGTGTGGCCGAGGTGAGGCCTTACTCATCCTGTGGGGCAGAGAAGTGAGTGCTGGGGAGTGGAGGGGCCAGTGTTGCTTGCTCTGGCAGCCAGTGGCCTCAGGACTAAAGGCTGAGAGAGGATATGACTAATAAGAGGGTTTGAAAGTTGGTGGCTGGACCTTGTGCGGAGGCCAGGTCCAGTGCTCAAGTTCCCTGGGACCAGTCCCTGGGGGTCACAGACTGCTGGGAAGAAATGTTTTGTGCTCCTTAGCCTTTGTCTTGTCCTCCAAGCCCTCCAGGTCCCTTGGGTCACTCACCACAGCAGCTGCTGCCTCTTGCTGCTGACACACACTTCTGGATCCAGAGGATTTCTCAGTCTTTAAGAGTCTCCTGCTTCAAGCAAGTGTCTTCAGAAATGGTCAGAGGGGCAGTGAGAATGAGGAGGACTGAAGAGGATGTAGGAATAAGTGGGGCTGCACTGATGCGCAAAAGCCGAGGGATGAAATAGTCCTGTGTCCCCTTCTACTGTCAAGTTGTTCTGAGCACTTCAATCTTTGAGACCATCTTCACTGCTGTAAACGAAGTCCACACTCAGCATCTTGGTGGCATGGGTATCCCCAATCTGTCCACTCTCTGTGCATTCTCATTTCCCACCTATAATGCTTCAGCCTACTGTGGGCTGCGGAACTTTGATGTTCTTTCCGCCTGTGACTTTCTAGTTATTTCTGCTCCTTTTACCCTTGTTCCAATTGTTGAAATTCTTACTATTTTTTCAAAGACCACCTGTCTGCTCCACAATACTCTCCACAACCTCCTAAGTCAGTATGTCTTGTGTTCATCTATTCTCCATGGCATCTGGTTTTGCCTCTTTGCCAGAGCTATTGGAAGGCAGGAGTCCTATTGTGTTTATCTTTGTCTATTCAGTTGCCCTGAACACAGTTGCTGGAACATTTTTTTTTTTTTAAAAAGAAAAAGTCAAAGAGTAGTGAGTCTTTGGTTCAGGTTCCAGTCTCCCCAGGGACTGACTCCATGAAAACAGACAGATTAATTCTGGCCCAAGCATCTCAGGGCAAAATGAACAGCAGAGCACTAACGGATAAGGTCAGAAGTGGCAGGTGACTTCACAACAATGCCCTCCTCCAGGCTGGAGGAGGAGGGCTTGACGTCAGGGAAATAGGAGGACTCAGAGGTCAAGACTGTCCGTTCTGCTTTGCAGAAAATGTGGAGGCTGCAGTTTTCATCCAGATGGTGTCCAGAGCACAAAACGATGAGAAATCCTTGCTTAGAGACGTTCTGCATGGCCTGCTCATCTCGTCCAGCTTGGTTTTAGAATGACAGAATTGAAGGTACTGTGGAGACAACCTTCCCAGCCTGTACCAGGATCTCTGTAACCCATTCATCCTCAGTTGACTGCAATGTGGCCCTTGGAGTCATGTCTCTTGCAATTAAGGGGCCCATCCACACCAGGTCTCTTGCCTGCACACGAAGGCTTTCCAGGGGAGGCAAAATCTTATGAAAGGCATGAAAAGAGCCCAGAATCTTGAAGAGACAGTCCAGTACAGTCCTTGTGCATGCTTGTTTTTAAGGAAGGACAACAATACTGGTACAATACAGACTGACAAACAAAAGAAATCAAACTTAACATCTACAAAAAGAATCATTGAACTTCAGATCTTGCAATCTTAGATTAATAGTTTTCAGTCAGTCTGGAATTTAGTATACACTGCTAAGCCTCAGTGGTTGGCTAATGCAAATACAAGGATGTTCAGAATGTAAAGAATTAATTCATGACAGTGTCCTGACTGGCTAGGGTGTTTTTCTCAGAGGATGGTTGATGAAGGAAGAACTTCTCCCTGGGAGGGACTTATCAGCTCATTATACCTATGTTTCTATTGGCCTTAGAAAACTGATGTGTCCATCAGATACAACCAATATCAATGCATCAGGAGATAGTGATAAATTATGATGTTCTTTTAAAACTGTGATAACATCCCTTGAAGGTAAATATATGCATTGGGTATGTGCTACGGATGTAGTTTTCAGAGAACTTGTCCCAGGAATCCTGAGTCCTATTATAATTACTGCAGAGGGAGAAGGGGGTATATATGGTGCACTTTGGGATGACAGAAATTTTGTTCTGTCTTCTGCATCCAGACAGTTTTTTGTCTTTGTGACTCCTTGCTGAGTTCTTCATTAGAGCCATTGCACGAGGCTGATTAATTGCTACCTCATGCAGGATGCCAAGAACTCTCAGGATAAGGCTTAAGATAAATGAAAACCATCAAAGTTAAGCACATGTGCATACACTTCAATCCTCAGGACACACTCACACACAGGCATACACATGGGTGTGCACACAGCTGCTCAGTCTCCTTGATCTATTCCGCAACATGGCGGGCAGAGATGTGAGTGTTGGGGAGGCACAAATGTTAAGCTGAGCAGCACCTGCTGTCCTGTGATTTGGCCATTTGTCTTAAAAGGCTGGTGAGATAGAGGCCTGAGTCCTTGAACCTGTGGAGAATCCCAGTCAGCAGGGGCCTCCCTGGAGGAACAGAAGCCCTGACATATGAGAGGGCTGCCTTTTTTCAATGAGGTATCACATTCTGGCTGCAGCATGACAGACAAATGCCAGACCAGATGAAGAGATACAATCTGCTTGGCCCTGTGTACCCGGATCTGGGTCTTATGATGGGAGCAGATGCTATGTCAATGTGAATGCAGGTGCAGGAAAAAGGGGAGAAAAGCTCCAGCATGGAGGCAATGTGTGTGAAAGCTCAGAAGCTCTAGTGGAGACTCACTTGTCAAAGTTATTGATCAATTTTGGGGAGTTTTTGGATAGGGCCTTGCATTTTTGCCTATGGCTGGCCTGGGACTGTGATCCTCCTACCTATGCTTGCTATGGAACTTGGATTATAAGCCATTGTGCTCAGCCCTGATCTGAGCTTTTATGTGACATAAATCTTATCTGTGTGGTACCTTGTTGAAGCTTTCTAATAGGGGAAGCCTGAGGGGCGGGTTTACATTGTATAAAGACTAGTCTTTCTATCCCCTGCCTTGTGACAAGGACCTGTAGCTTCCCCCTTCCTTTGTGGCTGCCATTGTCATCCCCGATGAATAGATTATCTTACAGACAGTTGGGTGCAACTGGGTTGATCACAAGGAGATGGCTTTACTGGGATAGAAACTTGATTGTGCTTATTAATGACCTGAGCCTATGTCAAATAAGAGGTTTTATGTCATACTCATAATCTTGAAAATGTCCAAGATCAAAGACACTGAACAATTTTTGAGGTCAGAGTTTAAAAAATTCCCGATAATTTCTCTAGCTATTTATTCAAACCTTATGTGTTGAACATCTTCTATCTATTACTGAGCAATATGCTTAGATGCTTGCATTTGCATAATAGCAGAAATATCAGCAAAATTACTGAAAATAAAGAAGCTGCTTTTAAGGTAAATACCAGCTCCCTCCAGATTCACAAAAGCTACTAAGGGAATACATGCAGCTTCAAAAAAAATGTTTAAATCTGGTTATTCATGGGAGCATTAATATTTCTCCTTCTATATCTCTGTTTCTTTCTTCTTCCCCTTCTTCTTTTTTTCTTATTACTATCATTTTTGCTGTTGCTTTCTGTTAGAACCAGCTCCAATCCTTTCTATTTTGAATATTCCTTAGTTCACAAGACACTGAGTTCAGAAGCATGGAGTTATCAAAATTCTTCCTTTTTGTTCCAAAAGGCATTTAGGAGCTGTTTATTTATTTATTTTTATTGAAATGTTTATTGAGATGGTTTTAACTTCACATGTGTTTATTTCATTCACCCAGTTTTTGTAAATTGAAATACTTTCCAAGGCTATAATTTTTGTAATATTGTGAGCAGTCTATTCACATTGATACAACCCACCATTTTGTTCAGAGTTTTGCTGTTTTACTTATAGATTATCATTTACTATTTACATTAGGAAGTAAAAAAGTTATGTACATAAGTATAAATTTAACGAAATGTGTACAAAATATATGAGGAAAACTGTAAAACTGATGAAAGAAATAAGTTAAATAGAGAAATATTCTGTGTTCACGGCTAGGAAGACACAATATCTGCAAATGTCAGTTCTTCTTAAATCCCAGCAATCAAAATTCCAGCAACAAATTTGTAAATATTGTCAAACTAATCTTAAGTTTATATGGAGAGGCAAAAGACCTAACATAGCTATAATAGACAACACAATATTGAAAGAGAAGAACCAAGCAGGGGGATTGATACTACCCAACTTCAAGACCATAAAACCACTTTGATCAAAACAGGAAACTGGTGAAAAAATAGATAAGTAGATCATCGGAACAGAATAGAAAGCCCAGAAATAGGTCCATGTATATATATTGTCAACTGATCTTTGTCTAAGGAACAAAGGCAAGGCAATGAATAAAGAGTGCCTTTTCAACAACTGGTGTTCAAACTACTGGAGATCCATAAGCATAAGAAAAACAGAAAGGAATCTTGATACAGACCTTTTTAAAATTTTTTTATTGGTGCTGGGGATCATACTGAAGGCTTCATGCATTTAGGCAAGAGCTCTTCCTCTGAGCTGAATCTCCAGCCCTTTGGACCCATTTCTCTTTGACTTTTGTCAAAACTGTAGACTGTACAGCACCAGGAGTAAACTCTAAAGTAAAATTATAAATTCTGAACTTTGGAGGGTGCATCATTGTGGTTCATCAAATGTATGTATGGAATGTCAACTTGGGGGAAGGCCCTTATTTTACCATAAGCCCTAGTCTAGTTTCCTTGATGATGCCACCTGTGTGAGCTCTTCCAGCCCCTTGAAGACCTCTAATAGAAGGACTTATGGAGACACCATATTCTGCCCTTGTCTATTCCGAATTGTTAGAAAGTTCTTCTGCATCAAAGTAAATTCTAGGTGTATGTGATTTCTACCTGGTTTGCCACTAGATCTAAACAGAATAAGGAAAATTCTTCCTTCATATGAAAATCCTCCAGATAGTTCAGATGGAAATCATAGTGTGTCTCACTTTTCTCTGTTCCCAAGTCTTCTACTTCCCAGCCAAACAATACAACAGAAACAAATCATTTGGCCTTTCCACTGGTCCTCTTATAAAATAATTTACCCTTTTCTAACTAACTGATATCTAACCCAAGACCACCTCCACTTCCCATTGTCCTAGCCTCTGCTCATTTTGTTACACCCATACAAAGCACTTTTTAAAAAACTACTTATTGAGCAGTTGCTTTGCTGAGCACATAGAGGGGTACAGAATGGCAATAAAGGCCTCAAACCACATATGGTATTGAAGTGATGCCATAAGATGTTTAGAAATCCAAACACATGAAGGACACAGTGAGAGATACTTATGATGTTAGAACAGAGTCAGAAAAAGTGTCTTGAAAGAACACAAAGGACAGAGACACCACATACCCAGGAGCACATAACATGTCTTATAATGTAAAATGCATTTTGAATCAATTCTTGATTGATGAATATAACTTGGACTTTTCCAAGGAGGGGTACATGGCTAAGCTGATTCATATTTAATTTCCATTCAATCACCTACATATTTTACCCAGAAGTTGAAGCTCCCATTAAATGTTTGTAAAACTGTTTTCTGTTCTTTTTACTTTTGAACAAATGTAAAGTATTATATGATCTTTATTAAGCTTTAATTTTTAAACAAAGTCCATTATTCTGGATATTTGTTGTGCTTTGATTTCATTCATCATTCTTTGGCTTCCACATTCTTCAACTCACATATCATTATCCTTCTAAAAAGATAACATGAGGCCCCTGGTCACATGCCTTGTTGAAATACAGACCTGTTTACTGTTTATTTCTGATATGCCAGCTGGCCACAATGGCAAAAAAGGAACTTAAGACTCATCCACACACCAGTTTAGTAAAGCCACACAGACTTTGAAGGTCATTTCTTCTACAGCACTTGGAGGCCTTTCTGGAGTCTTGTTTAAGTTCTTTAGCAGGCTGTCCAGGCATAGTTACATGGAAAACTCATCCTCCACATTTCTCCTCTTAGTGTCAGCTTTCTTGTCCCTTCTCCACTTGCCAGGCTTCACCAGGGACCCACAGAGGATCCTGGGTTCTTGTTATGCAAGCATTCAGCACACAAGTGACAATTATTCACTTATATATACAACTCATTTTGGCCAAGAGAGTCAAAGTTCTATTTAGAAAAGTATAGTAGCAAGTGAAATTTTTCTCTTATGATCCTCAGGGTTCTGATTCCTCTTAACAATATTTGATTTGTTCTTTTTGTCCAAAATGATTTGGTTTGGTGGGGAAGACAAATTAATACGAGTTTTCGTCTCTGTTTATCACTTGCCAGCATTTCACCACTGGCTTCGAGAAGCAGAACTATCTTTTTCATGCTCTTTTGAATCTTGGAGGACTGAGATAAGATAGTCATGTGTCTATGAGCATGACTTTGAAGTGTGCACCTGGACTGGATGGCCACTGACCTTGAAAGACGGACCTGGCTTCTCCAGTCCTACATCCTCTGCCTTAAAATATATGGATAACGACACTATCCATAAGGTCACTATGAGTCAGAAGAAATAGCCTTAAGTCATAATTCATGAGATGTCTTTTTATTGATATGCTTGTTTAAGTTTTCCTGTTTTGTTACCTTGATGTTCCCACACTTTTGAATGCCCTGCCATTCTCCTTCATGCATCCTTACTCTTATCTGGTCTTTTTCTTTGTGGGTGTGCCCTTTTTATATCTGAGCAGCAATTAGAGGATCAATTAAAGTAACATAGACACATGGGAAAGTTTTCAGCCAAAAAATAGGACAAAATAACACGTTATAGGACCTCATTTATTTCTAAAGTTCACAAATGAGCTAAATAGAGTGTTTAAATGCATACTTACATGTGACAACCATTCAGAGTATCAGGAAGGTTGACCCTCACCACCCTCCTGTGAGGTCCATCGGGAGAGGAAGAGTCAGGTGGGGAGGATTACAGGGCTACCAGAGCTGTCAGACCTGGTGGTAGATATGACTATTTTCTGCTGCCTATTAATGTGTATGTTTATGTATCTTATACCTCACAATTAAAGGTTTTGTTTGTTAATAAGGTTATTGAAAACTAATTTAGATGTATAAAATATATGAAGATGAGCACTATGAGTCGTTTTATTATAAACTTAGCAAACTCTCATTAAGTTTGATTGAACTATTGTTATTTTAAGCAATGATGGACCAAACAAAAGACCATATCTGCCTTGCCCTGTTGCATCCTTTATCATCAATGTTGGGGGGTTCTCTTGTTACTTCAGTGTTTAGTTTCACAATTTCTGTCTAACTTCAAATTCAGGTGTGATCCAGTGTTTGATCAGGGACATTCCTGGAGGCTCTGTGGATTCCATTTTGGGGAAACTCCATCCCACCCAAACCCCTTAAGTCTTCTACCTTCCACACCAAGCAGTCTTGTTGTCAAACAGAGCAGCAGTCTGTATTATTCTGGACAAGAGAAACAATACAAAGTATCTCATTAAGCCCACAGCATTTCTCTTCCACCTCCCTAGTCTTTTTGGACTTAATTTTAGAGGTGAGTAAAATCCAAGTAGGAACCACAGTGTGTCTAGAATAACGAAGGAAATTAGTATGTAAATATTTCAAACAGCTCATTCTGAAGAATGTACTGGCAATCTCACAAAATGAATTTCTTTAATATTTACATTATACCTACATGTTAAATACTTAAGTAAACTTGTAGTCCCAAAAGGATGGCATACCTGGTCAATCTTCTACCACTAAGTACAAATTTAAACCCAAGAAATAGCCAGAGGGAAATAGGGAAAGGATAAGTAAAGGTGAAAGGTTTGGGAACCCTGAACTTGGATAAAAACACCCAGTAAGATGGCTACAGTTTTCTGCACCAGCAGAAGCAGACAGCCCATAACAGCTCCTTGACCTTCAACTTAAAGCAAATGGCATCTTACATGGGTCCATTCTCTCCTGGATGGAACCAGGTTTCCTCAGGAGCACAATCAACAGGGAGTACCTGTGTGGCTGGTAGTTGCAGCTTCTTTATTCTCCTTCTTGTTCAGACGGTGGGGTGGCTTGACTGGGGCTCTGCTTCTCTGCCAATATCCTCCCTTCTCACGGGCAGGAGGATCCCATCATGAATACCAGGCCAGGGAAGTTTCTTTGTCCCAGCAAACTTGGGACTCCTTCCCCATAGGGACACATTGCAGTGAGCTGGTGTAATCTGCAGGAGGGACTCAGTTACAGAGGGCAGGTTGTTTGGCTCACAAACTGCTATTTACCTCCTGACTCCAAGAGACACCCTACAGACCCACACAAATGTGCTCAACTAATTTTTAATTTGCTTCATAAAGGGCAACTCTAGTTTCACAGAATGATTGAGTACAAAGAAGGTAGAGAGATTTCCCATTTGCACCTGTTTCCTCTCCCATATGCTCAGCCTATTCTATCTACACCCCTGATCAAGGCAGTACATCTATTACAATTGATGAGCTTACACTGACACATCAAAAGCACCAGAGTCCATAGTTTATGGTGGTGTTCACACTTGGTATTATACATTCTATGGGTTTGGAGAAAGGTACAATGATTTGTATCCATCATTATATTATCATGCAGAATAGTGTCGTGACCCTAAAAAAAATCTGATCTGCACTTATCCATCCCTTCCCTCCCTGGCAACCACTACTACTCTCTTTCCTGTCTCCATAGTTTTGTCTTTTCTGGATTGTCATGTAGTTAAAGTCATATAGTGTGTAGCCTTTTCAGATTGGCTTCTCCCACTTAGAAGTATGCATTTAAGTGTTTTCCACATCTTTCCATTGCTTGATAACTTATTTCTTCTTAACATAGACTATATACGAGTGTCTGAATGTAATACAGTTTATTTAGTAATTCCTTTACTGAAGTATATCTTGATGGTTTTCAGGTTTTGGTAATTATAAATAAAACTGCTATATATATATCCACATGCAAATTTTATATTAGCATAATTTTAAACACTTACAGGCAAATAGCAAGGAGCTCTCTCTCTTTGGATCACATGGAAAGAGTACTTAGTATTTTTTTTTTAAGAAAGTGCCAAACTGTCCCAACATAGCTGCAGTCATTTTCCATTATCACCAACAATCAATGAGACATCTTGTTATTCAACATCCTCACCAGCATGTAATGGTTTCTGTTTTGGATTTTGGCCATTTTAATAATTGTATAGAGGTATCTCATTGTTTTAAGTTTAACTTCCTATTGACATGTGACATTGAATATCTTCTTATATGCTTGTCATCTGTATATCTTCTTTGGTGAGGTATCTGCTTAGGAGTTTTGCCTGTTTTTAATCAGATTATCAATTTTCTCCTCATTGAATTTTAAAGTTCTTTGTATATTTTGAGTAACAGTTCTTTGTCAGGTATATTTTTTGCAAAAATTTTCTCACAGCCTATAGATTATTTCCTCATTTTCATGATGGATAAAAAAGATGCTTTTATAGAGAAGATGTTTTTAATTTTAATGAAGTAGAGCTCATTAATTATTTCTCTCATGGATCATGCCATTTGTGTCATATCTAAAACATCATTACCAAATCCAAAGTTACCAATCTTTCCCTTATGTTATCTCCTAGGAATTTTATAATTTTATATTTTATAGTTAGATCTATGACCCATTTTCAGCTAATTTATGTGATGAGTAGAATGTGTTTGTTCTTGCATATGGATGTGCAGTTTTCCAGAGTCATTTGTTGAACAGACTCTTTATTTCATTGTCTTGCTCTTGCTTATTTGTCAAATAGCAGCTGACTGTATTTGTGCAGGTCTGCTTCTGAAGTCTCTGTTCTGGTTCATTGTCAGCTATTTGTCCAATCTTTCATCAATACTACACTGTCTTAAGTGACTGTAGCTTTGTAGTAAGTGTTGGAGTTGGATAGTGTTAATCCTCTGATTTTGTTTTTTCCTTTATTATTAAGTTGGATATTAACCTCTCCATGTGAAGTTTACAATAAGCTTGTTGTTATCCCTAAAGTAACTTGTTGGGAATTTATTGTGATTGTGTTTGGCACAGCATTTTTCAAGCAGTGAAAGAACAAAATAGACATCCACAAATTTATATTCACCAAGACTATTCAAGAATGAACAGGGACTAAGGTGATGGAAAAGTCTGCTTTCAGATGGCTTCATAGGGTCAATAACTAATTGTACAATATTTTAAGATTTACTTGTCTGAAAAGGCATTTGCTTATGCTGCACAAGTTAAAATTATAAAATCCTTATGGGAGTGACTGTACTTTTTGTTTATTTCATTTCTGTATATCAGAATAAATTTATGCTTTATTTTGATTGAAAAAAAAAAGAATGAACAGGGAAATCAAGACATATTTGAAAGAAGAAAAACTAGAAAAATATATTACCAAAGACCTATCCTAAAAGAATGGCAATGGTTAGTTCTCCAAACAGAAAGGAAAAATAAAAGACAGACAGGATCTTGGGGTAGTAGGAAAAAAGGTAAACCATGAAGAGGAAGAAATGTGGCTAATTACAATAGACCTTCCTCTCATTTTAAGTTTTCTAAATTATGTTTGATAGTTGAAGCCAAACTTTAACACTGAGTGATATGATTCTGAATTTGTGTAGAGGAAATATATGTACAATTATACATATGAAAAGATAATGGAAATAGCATGAATTAAGTTTTATCTGGATCAATGAACAAGCATGAGGTCCTGAATTCAAACCCCAGTACCACCAAAAACAAACAAAAAACACAGCAGATAAATCAAAGTTGATTTCTAAAAAATATTTAAGTAACCCACAAGAAGTCAGGACAGAGAAAACAGACAAAAAGAGAGAACAAACAGAGAACAAAAAATAAATGTCAGCCTCAAGTCCTAATATTGCAATTGCTACATTATAGATAATTGGTCTAAACACACTAATTAAGAAACAGAAATTGATAGGCAGATTAAAAAGCATGACCCAAATGTATATTATATTTAAAACTTACTTCAAATACAAAATATAAGAATATTGAAAGTAACATTTTATTAAAGATAGATTATGAAAATATTAATTAAAGCAAAGAAAATTATCATTTGCAGTCATAGTCATTCTACAATGATGAGTCATTCCAGCAAGAAGATACATTGTGTACTGAACAACAGAGGCACAAAATTTTTGAATCGTAATCTGATAGAACTGAAGGGAGAAATAGCCAAATTCACAATTATAGTTGGAAATTTCAACATTCTTCTCTAAACAATGGATAAAAAGCTAGATGGAAAAGTCAGAAAGGATATAAAAAAATGCAAAATAAACAACCAACAGGCTATAATTAACATTTATGGAGCAAAAGCAGAATATTCCTAATTTTCAACAACCCAATGGAGCATTTCCCAAAGTAAACCATACCCTGAGGGAAGGGATAAGTAATGCCATAAATGCTGAAATGAACAGAGTGTGTTCATAACTATAATGGAACCAAAATAGAAGTGAAGGGGTGACTTTGATCAAAGTATATTACATGCATGTTATAAATATCGCAACGAAACCCTTTCATATAATTAATTTATGCTAATTAAAATTTGGAAAATGAATCTAAAAAACAAAAATACAAATGAATAACATGTAAGAAGGAAATATCAAGATACTTGTAAACTAAACAACACACTTGTGAGTCAGTCATAGTCAAAGCAGTCTGAAAGGAAATACATTGAACTAAGTGAAAATGAAAGTACAACATATGGAAATTTGCTGAATTCAGCTATAATAGTGGAGAGGGGAGAGTTTATAGTCCTAAATGATTACATTAGAACAGTATAAAAGTCTTAAATTAATCTAAGATCCCACTGCAATAAATAGAAACAGAAGAGCAGAATAAACTCATGGTAAGAAGAAAGAGGGATTCAATAGAGATAACAGAAATTAATGGGCTTGAAACAGATAAACAAATTACACAAAAGCCTGGTTCCTTAAAATTTCAATAAATTTGACAAATATCTAGCAAGACTGACAAAGAAAAAAGGCAGAAGACATTAATTACCACTATTGATATAGATTCTTGAAAATGAAACAGGAGCTAATACTACAGACCTTATGGTAATCAAAAGGATAAAAGGGGAATACTGTGAGGAACTTGACAAAAAAAAATTTGGCAACCTTGGTAAAGTTTATGAGGTTTACCAAAAGCACAGACTAAACTGCAACTCAATGAACATGAAATAAATACTTTGACTAGTCCTATGACTATCAAATAAGTTTAATTTATAGTTAAACAACTCCCCCAAAAGAAATATTTATGTTCAGCAGATTTACCTTGAGAATTCTGGCAAAATTCTACCACAAAAAGAAATAACACCAGCCTTACATGTTCTTTTCATGACAATGAAAGAATGAAATCTTCCCAATGCCTTTGTGAAGTGGTATTGCCCTGATAGCAAAAACAAAGGCAATACAAATAAACAAAACTATAGATTGATAGCTGCCCTTGAGAAAACACTATTTTGTTTGTCCCAAAGATAAAGAATTCACTTGTTTGTTTTGCTCCCTGCCCAATTCTGAGCTTTCTTTCTTTATTTTTTTTAACAAATTGGCATACATTAATTGTAGAGAGGGATTTCATTATATTTCCATAGATGTATACAATGCACTTCGATCAAATGCACCCCATTTATTGTACTCTTAACCCCCCTGTCTGCTCCTCCCTTCTTAACAAGTATTCAATATTTTATTGTGCTATTTTCATAAATATATATACATATATTTAATGTATTTCAATCATGTTCACCCCCAGTACCCTCACCTTTCCCACACCACCTTTCCACTGGTTCCCCTCTCTTTTTTATGTTTATGTTATATTGTTGTTGTTATTTTTATTATCACTTTAGGTCTAAATTTCACATATGAGTGAAAATGTGATATTTGGCTTATCTCACTCAACAGGATAGGAGATATAGTTAGGAGGATCACAGTCTGAGCCAAGCCTGAGAAAAAAGTACAAGACCTTATCTGAAAAATAACTACAGCAAAAAGGCCTGGAGTCATGGCTCAAATGGTAGAGCTCCGGTACCCCAATACTTACAAAAGAGGAGCTCAAAGTTTTCCCCACACAAAGAAAAGATGTTTAAAGGAGACAGAAATTCTAATTACCTTAATTTCATACACATTTAAGTTACAAATCATCATTTCATATATCATAAATGTCTACAATTTTAAAATGAAATAATTTTAATAAAAATCAATAATAAAATATTTCATAAACTTATCAAAGAAGATAAAGAACATGAGTCTTAGAGGATCCACTAATATTTTGCAGATGGAGGGTTTGAATTCTTGACCTCTGAATTGTGATGACTAGCAATCACCTTTCCTCAACTGTAGCCTGCGAGGATTTTCTTTCTCGGCTTTCTGTTATCTTTTTCCTCATATTCTTCTTTATTGACTCTGAATCCCAATTAGCTTGGGTAAATCATGTTCTTTTCAGAACTTCTGTTTCTTCATCTGTCAAATGTGGATAATGCTGGTTTTAATCTCCCGAGACCGTTGTGAAAATTACATACACAAATACATGGAAAGGTGCTTGGCAAAGCATCCGGTGATAGTGCTGGCAATTAATGCATTGTCATCACTACTTTTTATTAAATACACGCAAGAGTTACTTGCTGTTTATTGGTGAATTTACTCAAATTCAAATATTCCTTGAGAGGATTGGAAAGTTACTGCCTTAAGTAGATATTGTTTGTTGGAAAAGAGAAAAAGTTCCAGATCACACATTGTAGCAGTGGCCTTAAGAATCATCCAGTGCTTTGGGGTTTCGTGAATTAACAAAGCACGTGGGTACATTACTGGGTGAGAGCAGATTCTTCCATGAGGCATTCCCGTGGAACCTGACTTTTAAACATTTTACTAGTCTGGACTCCTTGTGGTATGTGGAAAATAAGGTAGGATGAGAAAGGTGGATGAGGAAGGAAAGAGGCAAAATGGAAGGAAATGGGAGACAAATGTGTATATAAAATTTTAGGGAGGTTTCATGCAATTGGAGATGAAATCCAGACATCAGATAAAATTGTAGAGAACTAAAATCCAAATTAAAGCTTGAATTCTAGCCATGGAAGCAAAATGCAAGCAAAAGGCATTTGCTGATTGCAATAAAATGAAGTTGAACTGTTGGAGAGAATCAATTTAGCTTTCTTGAGCTTTTTGGTCAGTAAGTGGGTAGGCCTTTGCTTTGAATGTTTTAGCATTCCTTATTCTCATTTGTTATAAAATCTCTTAAATCATGATTCCTGAGGCAAACGTCTGGGGTTTAATTGAGCCACATGATTTCAACTGTTTCACTATCTTCGATGGTATCAAATGGCATACTTTCTCATTTCTGCATTAGAGAGGCAGGAAATGTAACTGTTGAAGGTTTTTAAGTTTCATAGAATGATGCATTCCTGTTTTTAGGTAGTATGACATGGAAGAAAGCACTGGGGTGTACAGCTCAGCTGTGGAACAGGGATGGTGACTGGTGCCCCGCCCTCACCCCAAATTTTGTGTTGTGCAGGTGTAATCAAATGGGATGGACATGAGAGAATGCTTTGTGAATTAGTCACTAACTTACACTGTCAGTCTGATCATTAGATATAGACATTGTCAACAGTAATGGAATATATTTTGACATTTGTTTTTAATTTACTACTATATTGCTCTTAGTTACACACACACAGAATATGTTTTTCTAGTTGAATGGGTCTGAAACCACTTCTATGTATGTCCAGAGGTGAATCCATTTTGCCTTTTTGTTAATAAAGAAATTAGACATGCACATTATTCTCAATTCTCTTAATATAATGTGCTGTAGGTATACTTCTGAACTCTAGCTTTAAAACTTTAGAAAGTGGTTTCAGATTAGCATTCCTTTGGCTCTGAAAATTTGCATAAGATACTTCTGCTATTTCGATTTTGTCTCATCACACATTTAAGGGAATGCCATAACATGTACACACAAATAGTACTGGAACATTCTTTGATCTCCACAGGTGGTGAGCAGGGTGAGACCATGCCAGGGCTATGTTTGCTATGCTCAATGGACTGCTGGCTCTGATGCTAGGAAGACTGGCTTTTAAAGCATGTAGTCTTCCTCACTGCAAGCATGCTGAATATTATTAGAATGAAGAATACATGGAAATGGATTTACTTTCAGAATTTGGCTAGAAATAGAGCTACTTAGACCATATTTATCCATATTTATCTGAATTTAAATCAATCCTCTTCCAAACTCCATGTTATATGTTATAGCAGCATACTTACACACATTTTTAACCTTTTAACAAAATTCTATATGCTATTAGTCTTTTTAATTAAATAACTCTTCTTTCAGACTACACGATTGTCAACTTGTGCCAGCTGTGACAGACTGGATCCCTGCGACAGACTGACTATTTATGGTAAGGCTGGATCGAGATGACTTGATGAAGAATTGAACTCTGACTCTACTTTCTATGTTTTGAACAATAAAGGGACACATATCAGAAAGGATGTAGTTTTAGTTGACTTGCTTCCATATGTGTCATTGATAACTTTACCACTATGATGTGCTGTATAACAATAATGAAATTTTATTTCTATTAAAAACAATCAAAATTTTAAGAGTTGTTACAATATTGCTATTTGTTATTATTATATCAATTATTAAATTGTGAAGAGAAAAACCTGGAAGTTATATTTCTTCTTCTAAATTGTAGTTAAGAACTGCCTTCTCATATACTAACTCTGTGACTTTGTGCAAGTTTCCTGATTGGATCAGATAATAGCTACAAGAATGCATAATAGGATTTCCATGAGGATGAGCAGAGGTGTGTGGGAGTCATGGTTGCATTTGTATCACTGTGAAGTATGCAAAAAAACCTGTTTCTTTTTCAGCTATTTTTACCAAAGCAACTAATATCAGCAAAAGTCTTATTTCATGTGTTTTCTTTGTTGATATTACAGACTATGATGTTTCAGCATTTTTACCTAATTCATATGTGGTTTTGTCTGATTTAATTCCAGCTTTTAGTAGATTTGTAATTTCAATTTAAGCTGCAGTTTGCATATTTTTGACCTTTTCAGCTTAGCCATGCATTTAATTACTAACTTATTGGAAACAGAAAAATCAACTGTGGAATGGTAAAGTTGTTGATCAAACAGTTTAGAGACCGTCTTTCTACTATATTACTCTGGTATAATTTCAAATTTTCTCAAGACATATAATACTTTCATTTTATAGACTACTAAAAGGAAAAATGTCCTTCCCACTCAGCTAGTTTCATTCACTCTCTCTTTTAGATTTATGGTTTATGGCCAGGGAGAGCTGTCCATTATTTCTCTGTGAATGTTCACAGGTGGAAATTGAGACTTGTCTGCATTTTGGGGAAAATTTTATCAGGTCCTTCAAGAGGTTAGCAGAAAGTGAAGAAGGGGAGGATCTGATATTTCCTCTTTTTACTAGGCAATATAGTTTTCTCATGGCGCATAGCAATACATGTCCATACTAAACCAATTCAATTTCTCTTGTTTGTGGAAAAGAGGAAAACAAGTATGACAAGTCCATAATATGTCCCTGCTCATCAGACTCACAAAAAGTAAGGTTGTCATCTTTGACAGAATATGGGCTTTTTTCCCCTTCAACCCTGTTTTAAGGGAAAAGTAAAGAATCTCAAGTGTTCTATATTTGCATTCTATCCTTAAAGAAGAAGGAGGAAGTCTATTCCCTCTATAGTTCTATTTCCATAGAGAAATTGTAACCAGTCAGTTACCAGTTTGAAAGAGTCAAGTAAGTCTGAACTACTTATGTCTCCTCCAAATAGCTCCTAAGTGAGTGCATCCACAATAAACATCTTACATTTAGACCCATGTGTGGCACATATTAGTAGCTCATATGTATTTGTCCTGTGAATGCTCCTGGAGGTTTGGGGACACCAAGGTGAAAGACACCAGCCCTGCCTGTGTGACTTTAAGGTTGGACAAGGAAATATGTAGCAGTAAAACCTATGGCCCATTGCCATACTAACTATCTCCAGAAGCTTCCACACTTATTAGAAATATAATATTAAGATGATTTTGGTTTTTTTCTTTTTTTTTTTTCTGGTGCAATTGGGGTTTGAATTCAGGGCTTCATGCTTGCAAAGCAGGTGTCCCACCACTTGAGTTACATCTCTAGTCCATTTTTCTCTGGTTATTTTGGAGATGGGGGTCTTGAGAGCTATTTGCCTTGGCTGGTTTAGAACCATGATTCTTCAGATCTCAGTCTCTCAAGAAGCTAGGACTACAGGTTTGAACCATTGACACACACTAGGATGATTTTCTTGATGGTTGAATTATTGAACAATGGTTTGGGACCTTCAAATCTTAAAACTCCAGGCCCCTGACACAGCCAACACAGTTCTGACAGACATTGCGCGTTGGCTAGCTCTCCTGCATCCACACATGCTTCTTTTTAGACATTTTCCTGAGTAGTGCTCCCAGAGAATTTGGGGTTTGTTAAGAAAAATAGTGCTAACTGGGTTGTTGACCCATGGTCCTTTCCATCTCCCTCAGCCCTTTTCCTGTCTGGAATGATGGAGTCCCTGGGGCTGCAGAAATCAGCAGGATACCATGGGAGAAAGGGAACATGAAAATGATACTAGAGTAGAGAAAACAAAAAGAGGATGGATTTTAGAGGGCACTGTTGAACCAGCCTTGGATAGCCTGACCCCTGACATTTTTGTGTGAAAAATAAATTCTTATTAGTTTAAGCCACTTTTAATCAGTATTCTCTTCCTTACAGCTAAACACATTCCTAGTGAGCCCAAAGGCACTGCATAATCTGGTCTTTGCCTTCCCATTCTTTCCACTCTTACTGCATTCCACTCTGCAGTCAGAGACCATGCAGTGCTAACCTATTCCCAGGGTAGACAGTGTGAGCTAGGCGGAGCTCCTGATGGTGGTGTCATTCTGGCCTTTGTTCTGTGTGTGCTCCAAGTCTTCACGATGCTTTTCTCTCCATCCAAATGTTTCCTTACTCTTTCCCTGAACCTTGCATTGTGCCTTGCAACCACCTCTGGCCTGGCTCTTGTTCTGAGTCTTAGTTTAAATGTCACTGTCTATGGAAGTCACGCACGGATCTCCCAAGCCAAGTGAAGAGCCTTTGTTTTCTATTTCACAGCACTCTTTACTTTTCTCAAAACATTCATCACAGATGTAAGCAGATAATTATGTGAGTCATTTAAAAAGTGATTTTTCCCCTGCTTCATTACAAGAGACCAGACCTGTGTATTTTTGTTCATTGTTTTTGTACCAGTACTTGGCAGAATGCGTGACCTGTGATAGGTACTCAATAAATACTTGTTGAATGAGCACACCCAAGAAGCAATGGAACAATTCATAATGAACTCATTTATATGTTTCTTAAATATATAACTCGGTTACCCATTTTTTAATTGATGGAGCACTGCTTGGTAGAGTTAAGACTAAGGCAACCGTGATTCATCAAGGCTGTTGAATTCTTAGTTTGTTCACCAAGAATAGACTGCTGACCTCTTGAGAGACTGGCCACCTGTACATATCCAGACAGTGTGACTCTGGCCAATGGAACAGGATCCTCATTGGACAGGGGAGAGGTGACAACACAGACTGCTACTTCCATGAAAGCTGCATCTCCATTCTCAGGAGTCGCCTTTGTTTCCCATCAATCCCCAAAGACTGTTGACAGACAGTCTTTCCCAGAGGTCCAACTGCCCAGAAAGGAGTGCTCCATGGCTGCTCAGAGTTCTGAGCATGACCAAGCAACACAGCACTATTTGTTTTAATTTTTGAAGGAAAATGAATTTGATGAGACATAAAGAAACATCATATCCCAAAGGTGGATTTCATTTCTTTAACCATTTATAAGTCTCCAAGAATAAAATATGACAGTTTGGGACTGGTATTATATTTCAATGACTTTCCCAGCTGTTGCTCAGTTGCATACATTCTGGAAGATTCTTTCATACAGCTGTAAACCTATCTCTTGTACACAGCAGTCAGACACAGTCAGAAGTTTGTTATTTTGAGTCTGTAGCCTGGACATGGTGACACATTCACATGCTGGCTGAGTATTGGGCTCTCTGCACCAGTGTGAGGAAAAGCAGCTCTACTCTCTGTTCTCTTGTGATTAATGGATTACAATTTTGTTTCTGTGAGTCCAGGAAAGGCCAGTCGGTGGGGTGTCTCTGAGCTGAGGGTTAATGTGATTGAATTTGTTGTCAAGTGCTCTGATTCCTGAGACACAAACTGTTCATCAACATATAGGAGATACCGCTATGACCTCCTCAAGACCAGCATCTGCTCCCTGATGCCCCAGTGTGCATGTCATGTGACCACTGCTGGGTCCAGCAGCAGAGAAGGAGCCATTGGCAGCATCCAGACATGATAGGAGACAGCAGCAGGTTCTCCACTTCTGAGTACCTGCCAAGGGGAAATCACATCATGAAGATAAAATTATATGTTTATATTCTTTGCTAGTGATTACATTTTTCTTACTAAAGTATAGAAATATCATTTAGCATTATGATGTCAGCAAATTCAATGTTTTCATACATTTTCTGCCCTGAATTGTACCAGAAACTGAGACAATCTCCTGAAATTAATTTTTTTATTTAAAAATAATCGTAGCCTCTGTATTTACTCTCTTTCACTTACCCATATCTCCCTACTCACTCTCGCTCTTTGTGCCACAGCAGGGGTTACTTTGCTCTTCTTTCACCTCTTCCCTGTCCTTCCTCTGCTGAGCATCTAACCAGATTCTCCTTCTTTGTCACCTCTGCCAGCCAAGCTTTCTCTGGGTACTTTCTGACTAAGCATGGGAAGGCCAAACCCTATTCTAGAAACTCTGAGGATTGTAGTATGCATGGGCAGGTTTATGAACCTCAAAAAGCTCTACTTTTCCCCATTTTTTTCACAGAGCATTCAATATTCAGAGCTTTTGACTCTGGGTCTGAGCCACAGTGCTGATGTTAGGGATTACACGCTGTGACATGAGGCAGAATTCCACTGTGAGCAAACCCGGGGATTCTAAGCAGATGGGGCCGACAGCTGACTGGGAAGCTCAAGCCTGAAGCAGGTAGCAGTTTCTCCTGGAAGCACCAAATCACCATGTCAGGCAGCACAGTGTGAGCAGGAGTGAGGACTGGGCAGACTGTAAAGATGGCCCCAGAGTTGAGGGTAGACATCTCTTCCCAGTGGCGACTGACCAGGGTGATGACTGCCAGACAGTGAGGCAGGTAAGTCAGCTCTGAAAATGATCCTGCAGTGACCCCAGGAAGAGAGAACAAAGGGCAGTCAGGAATCGACAGGTGGACTGGGCAGCAGGATGGGGTCAGACACAGCAGGTGGCACAGCAGATGGAAGAGATAGAGAGACAAGTGGCAGTTGGGCTGGGCACCTACAGAGGAGCAGGAGTGGGGACATGGACAGTGGGCAAGGCAGAAGGCAGGGACTGGGGCCAGGGAAAGGCAAGCTGGAGCTCTTTGACCCTGCCTGGCTGCACAGGCCATTTGGAGCATGTGGAGGCCAGAGGAACCAAAGTGCAATCTGTTCTTTTGAGTTATTGATCTGTTTTGAAAGGAAATGGCTTGTGAAGGCTGGAACTATATTCACCTTAGAAGGAATAGTTTCAGATTTCCTTTTTTTGGTGTGATTTTCAAAGTGCCAATAAGGAAGCCAAGGGAACCAAATTATTGGGAAGAATTCTGCGCAGAGTTGTGGCCTAAGGGATGAGCGTGGTAAAGGGCTCACTTAGCTTTCAATGGGGTGATGACAGATCAGAGATTAGAACCACAGTAAGGTGGACAGGTCATGGGGTGAAGCCAGAGAGCCTTGAAGGTGATCCTGGCTCTGCTGATCTGTGGCTGGGATGTCTACCTGGTACTTCTTGGGGAGAGGGCACTGCCTGGGGTAAGAAGGCACTGTCCTTGTATGCGCCAGAGAGCTGGGCTTGGACTTTGGCTCCCATAGCTCTGAGGTGTGCATCCCACTTCACCTCACTGATCATGTGCCTAAACTACGCTTATGCTTAGCTGCTGGGGGAAGAACCAGCCTAAAGCACAGTGGCAGCTGTGTGCTCTGCTAATCATGTGCCTTGGGTTCCTCCTCGTGTTCTTGTTTCATCTTTATACCAACCTTGGGATGGAAGAGGGGCTGGTTTTATACAGACACGGAAGCTTTGGCTCAGAAATGACAGGCTCAGGATGCTGGGAAGAGTAGGGACATCTCAGGTCAGAGTCTGAGAAGAGCTGAGCTCTGTCTTCTGCTTTGCAGAGAGCTGTGCACCTTAGTGTGGTAAGGTAACCAGTCACTCTGGTTTACCTCATATGACATGAGGTAAAGAACCAGGGGTGAGTATGACCATAGAGCGGGTCCTGGGGTTGGGGAAGGGGAAGGAGCCACAGAATAGATGAGATTGGGGTGGGGTGTCATGAAGAGGGGTATAAATATTTGCCAGAATCTGTGCTCTCAGTGTTTTACCAACAACCTGCTTAACCTCACCAGGAACAGTGAGGTTTGTATTTGTTAATTTTACAGATGTGAACTGAGAATGTTCTCCTCCTAGGGACAGGACTCCAACATGGGGCTTCTCCTTGAAAAGGAATGGATATGCTCCAGGCAAGGGTGGAAGGAAGGTAGTTTTCAGAGGATGAATCAGACTGATGTAAATAGCAAGGACTGTAGTGAGGAAGGCAGAAACCTGGGGGATCATGTGCTAGGGTGCAGACTGCAGTGGCCACAGCCCAAGTGTGGGTAGCCAGTGACGATGCCTGGGATGGCCTCTTCCTCAGGACTCCACAGCTTGTGTCTTTCTTATTCACTCCTTTCAGATTCAAGTGTACATTTAAAATGAAAACAGGCAATCTTTAAAAATATCATCATAAAGGCATTTGTCTCCTTTAACCAGTGTCCCTTGAATAGATTCTGCATTCTGAATCTGTTGTTTTGAATTTACTTGAACGTATTGTGGTGATGATTATTAAAAAGGGAAGGATATGCCTCTTTTTTCCTCTTTTGCATAAAGCAAGAGTTTGTATTCAGGGAGTTCTTGAACTACCTGCAGGTCAGCAAGACCTTCT
This sequence comes from Castor canadensis, assembly GCF_047511655.1. Taxonomy (NCBI): domain Eukaryota; kingdom Metazoa; phylum Chordata; class Mammalia; order Rodentia; family Castoridae; genus Castor; species Castor canadensis. The sequence goes on along the minus strand of NC_133388.1, from coordinate 102,461,648 downwards.
CCATGTCCTTACTGTCAATGTTGTGAAGCATTGAAGAAGGAGGGAGAAAGACAGAAAGTAGAAGAGGCTAGGCCTTTGTAGATCCATGTGTCTCAACACTTGTGCAATCTTGGGTTGCATTTTGACCTGTGACTTAGATCTTAAGGCACTACTTCTGTCCTTGAATCCCATTGAAGGAGTGATAAGAATAGGTTCTTCCCCTCCGCCCCCACACCCTCCCTGTTTCTCCTGGTCTGCCTCCTGGTTGCTTATGCTGTGTCCCACTGTTCTCATTACTTTTTGGAAAGCAATCTTCAGCTCCTTGTCCATAAAGCCAAGAAAGGGGCTTTGATGGAATGCATCTTAGTCTTTCTGTGAATGTCTACACCTTTCTTTGACACTTTTCCTGCTCAAGGTCTCCTTTCCTTAGAGTCTCTCCCTCCCCTCCCCCAACCCCTTATTCTGCTGACTGCAGCTTCTAAGCCTATACTCCTCCACAATTCCCCTTTGTTTTCTGGATTTTAAGCATGCTGATGGAATGTTCAAAAGAGAACTCTTGAGAAAGGGGACCACTAAGAAGGGAAATGATTATTAGAAGGCAGACCTAAAAACCTACCTGAGGGCTTATGGCAAGCGCAATACAGTAGGAGAGCAAAGGCCTTCAGTTCAGGCCTGTGGGTTTTACCAGATACAAACGGGGATTGTCAGTCTGTCAGGCCACCTGCTTGCTCCCTGGCATATGGCAGGAGGACAGAACTTGGTGACGTTCACATTCATTTCCACTATCACCTCTACCACATCCTTGTTACAAAAAAGAAAACATGAAGAGTACAAACGATAAAAAGCAATGATCCTCATGAGAAAAAAATGTACTTTTGATATTTTATACATTTTGCAGATACTCACTTGTAAGAAATGTTAGCTCTTAAAGAAAAAATAAAATGTGGTGAAAGAAATTTGCAGTAGTAGGGTTTGAACCCAGAACCTTGTACATGCTAGGTATGTTCTGTCCCACAGAGCTACATCCCCACACCTAGAAAACACTTTTAAAACAAGCTGTTCCCAATGGCCCAGGTGGAAGAGGTCACCAATGCCTGCTTGTAACAGCAATGTCAGCTTGTCACTTCAGGGCCTGACATGCTCACCAGGCATTGGGGACTAGTACTCAGCAGGAACAACCCCAAGAGAGGATAATCAGTGACAGTGTAATATGAAAATCCTGGAACCACTTGTTCACTAGTCCTGAATGAAAACTCACTAGGCTAGGCCCCCAAGTCACCTGCACCAATGGTGAAAGACAGATGTGACCTCACAAGGAGGACTATGTATGAGGATTCCATGCACACACTGCACTGGCATGGAATTCCAGGATGGCAGCTGGCTGTGCTGCTTGTTCTGCTCACAAAGATGTTCTGTGGGATAATCTGAAAAGCAACTTGGAGAAGTTGAGCTTATTTCCAAAATGAAACAAAAAAGTAAAGTAAGACTGAGATCCAGAAATCACAGTGTGACAGTGTCTGCCACTTCCAGATCAGCCCTGGAAATAAGGCTCAAAGTTCAGACTTGCACCTCAGTCTTGTATTTGAATTTCAGATAGGGGCTGGAAGCCAAGCACCCTCAGCCAGTTCTTAAAGCCAGACAAGCTTCATTTATGCCAGCCTGGCTCCTGGGCCTGGTGATGCACAGCAAAATGCTAACTTGCTCTCCCAGGGAGGAGATGAGGCCCTGGTAAAGTATAGGAATCCTGGAGAAGCCACTTAGTCATCACTGATCACAGAAGGACCAGGGTGGACAACTGGTCTCTCGGTGATTAAGACACAGTGATTTCCTAGTTCAAACTTGATTTCAGAAATGTTAGAAATAAATGGGTCTGGAGGAGCCAGAATTTGAGAATGAAAACATGAAGAGCAATGAGACTGGGCTTGCTTTCTAAATATTATTCTTGTCTGCCCATATTTGGTTTTTAAAGTAAACAAGTTTATATAATCAGAGCTGTTAAGTCACTTGACATTGAAGTGTTAAACTTATTTTCTATAGGAAAGCATGTGAAATACATCGTGGCAAAAGAAAGTTAACCTGTTGAAGATTCTTAAGAAAAAGAGATGCTATTCTGAGGTCTCTGATAAGGAGAAGTAAAAATGTGATTGGTGTCTTCAGGACCTGGGCTATGCTTTCCTGTGCTGGAAAAGCACTGGCAGTCCTGCTGTGTGCACATCACTCACCCTCCAGGGGCCAGGTCCCTTAGCTGACTGCACAGGACACTCCTCACAGGTCCCTTAGCTGACTGCACAGGACACTCCTCACAGGTCCCTTAGCTGACTGCACAGGACACTCCTCACAGGTCCCTTAGCTGACTGCACAGGACACTCCTCACAGGTCCCTTAGCTGACTGCACAGGACACTCCTCACGGGTCCCTTAGCTGACTGCACAGGACACTCCTCACGGGTCCCTTAGCTGACTGCACAGGACACTCCTCACAGGTCCCTTAGCTGACTGCACAGGACACTCCTCACAGGTCAGAGAATAGGTTGGTTCTGCAAGCCTGTGGCCCATTCAGGTGCCTTCTAGGGAGTGAAAGATCATCCTAAGAAATGTTGCCTGTGTGGCTTCCAGAAGAATGACCCATTTTTGAGTTCACAATACCACATTCCCTTTCTGAGTGGGTCAGCTGAGGATGGGGCTCTCTGTTTGAGAGAGGGGTATAAGCAAAGATACCTTACTTTGCAGGACATTGAATGGCTTTAAAAGTGACCTCAAGTCTCTCCTAGTCCTGCAAAGAACAATGCTGTGTACTTTACTGTGGCTCAGGCAGGAACATGTACAGATTGCAAGTCAGTGAGGGGATCCAGACGTAAGGGAAAATTAGATGTTGGAAACCAGAGGTCAAAGGGGGAAGAACAACATGAAGGGAGATTTTGAGTTGTCAGGAGAAAGGCACATGCAGGCTGGAGTGCAGCCACAGGCGATGCCTATTCTGGGAAACAAAAGGAAGCAGGCAAAACTGGATTTCTGGGGGAAAGAAAGGAGCAGGGGTGACTTTTCTCTCTTAGCTCTGGACTAAGCTGGCTCCCCAGGTCTACCTGCTAGGCATCTTCCTCCAGGAACATGTGAACTAAGATCTGTAACCTGGAAACTCTGAGGCTGAATCACTAGGGACCTGCAGAACCATCTCTGTCTTGGCTCCTAACTTTCTGTCTGTTTAGAAGATGGTATCACAGAACCACAGTCAGGATGGTGAAGAAAGGATCTCATCATATGGCATTGTGCTATAATGTTGAAATATCCCTGACTTTTTATCCCTAATTCTATAACTCATTAATAACAAAGTTGGTAAAATGTGGGGTTTTTTCCCAGCGTTTAAATACAGGTAAGATGCATAAATAGTCTTTCTACCATGTGTTCATTGTCTTGTCCTTTTGCTTCCAATAATGTCTAGGAATAGCAAAGTATTATTCCAACCAAAGATTGGAGTAACTGCATGCAAGAAAGGAGGAAAGGAAAAGAAAGACAATGTTCAATTTAAAGAGTCCAAATGTCACACTGAAAGCTAGGGATGGAGATGGGATCAATAGTCGTGCTCTTCTTCACATTCCTGTCTGGGAGACATTGTGCCACTGAATGCTTTGCTAAAGGACACCCAGTCACCCAGGGTTGAACATGGTTTGGATGTAAGACCAAAGGATTCAAGCCTGTGCTGCCTGAGGAGAGGGCACCTCTCCTTTGAGGAAGTGTCAGTCAGAAGGTTTTGTGTGAGATGAAGTCAGAAAGGATGTGATAGGAAGCATTAGGAGTGGCTGTAGGGCTTGAATGACTGCACAAAATGAGGCACAACTGGAGAATTCTACGCAAAGAAGTGTCATTATGTAACAGGCGCTTTTAATTTTTAAAGCTTTTATAGTTTTTAAATCTTGGGTAGTGGGGAGGGTGGTACTGGGGTTTGAACTTAGGCTTCACATTTTGTGGGCAGGTGCACTACTACTGAGCCACATCTCCAGCCCTTAAATCTTTAATTAAAAAAATAGATTTAAACAAAATTTACAAAGAAGGTGCAGAGTTCCCATAAACCCTTCACTCATATTCTTTCATGTTAAATATCATATGTATGCCTGGTATTTTTTCAAAATTAGGAAAATTAACATTGGTGTAATATGATTAACTAAACCATAGACTTTATTCAGATTCCACTGGCATTGAAACTGGTAAGAAGGATTCTGGATACATTTTGGAGATGAAGACAGAGTTTAAGAGTTGGAGAGGGTTCACAGGTGACCTCATAGTCAGGTGCTGACCTGAGCACCTGGTGGATGGATTGCATTTGCTGAGCTGAGGATGACTTTGGACAGGTTCCTAAGGAAAGACAACTACCTGCTAAACACCTGCTGTGGTGCTTTATGGGTCAGCCTTGAAAAAGCCATTCAGCTTGTATCAACCTGGAACCATCAAGTCCTGCATACTATCAAGATCACTTTAACAGCAAGTGACGAGACACTGTTACTCAAAGTGGCTTACACATCACTTCTTGTAACTGGACCTTCATCCTTCTCAGTCTCTTGGGGAAAAGATGGAGCCCAGAAGAAACTGTGAATTCTGTTTGTGAGAGAGATGGTGGCAGACCACGAGGTGCACCCACTTCCTATTCATCCAGACTTTGTTGGATTTCTGTTGGCTCAAGCCAAGTATCAACACACTGGCAAGAGGTCTCCCTAGGATCCCCTGGAAAGACCTTTTCTGAGCTACTCCTTCTTACACCCTTAATTGGCCTCTATGTATGTCCTACCTCCTGGGAAAGTTCTCTTGGATTAATCTGAGAGAAAGTTGTATAACTTTTCCTTGAAGCTTCAAGCTCCTTTTAGTTTCTTCTGTGGAAAATGAAGAGAAACAATCCAGCGTTCAGCATCAGTGGTACCCATGGAAGTCCCCAAGGTGACTGTTTCCTGGGGACCAATCCACTGCACTAACACTGTTAATGCCTGGGGTTACTTTTGACTCAATCTTCACTAAGTGAAAGTTCCCACTTAGGAAACAAGCAGTATTTATCTTTTGCTTCCTTACCTGCAAAGGTATGTGGGAAGGTAGGTTGTTGGACTCACTTTTCCACTTCCCTGGCACTGTTTACATGCCAAGCCTTCTCTTTGTGTTACACCTGTTGTGTTTTAGTTTTGGTGTGATATTGTAATTCAGGGCCCAGCATGTGGAATGCACACACTAGGGACTTGAGGGTGACCACAGACGTAGGTCAAATCCCATCTAGTGAAAACACATGTTCAGCCTGAGGCAGCTGCATGGCCAGTGGAGGACTCCATACCAATCTGCAAATGGTCCTACACATTCAGGATCATCTGCCCTGTTGGTAAGTTTTTATTGTTTACCTTTTAATTATTAATTTTATTTTTGCTTCACCACAGACAAAACAGACACACTCCCATCCAAAATAAAGGAAACATTTGTGATCATTTGGATCTTCAATGCCTTCCAAAGGCCTATGTGTTAAAGGCTTGGTTGTCAGACTGTGGTGCTATTGGGAGGTGGCGAAGAGTTTATTTTTTATTTTTTTATCTTGGGATTTTTTTAAATTCATATTTGCATACAATGTTTGGGTCATGGTGAAGACTTTAAATGGCGGGGTCTAGTGAGAGGAAGTTAGGTTATCAGGGATATAACCTTGAAGGGAATATTGGGCCTCTGGTTCATTTCTTTCTCTCTCTGCTTCGTCGTTGCCATGAGATAACCACCATAATTTACAACAGGGCCAAGAGACCATGAACTTAAAGTAGAATTTCATGTATCCTGGTTGGTATTTCACTGTGTGAAATCATGAGCCAAAATACAATTTCCCTCTTTCTAAGTTTACTTATCTAAGTTATTTTGTCACACTAATGGAAAGTTGATTAACATACTATTTCATAAACATTCTCACCTTCATTATTCTTAAAGTAAGTTGGAGCACTACACTTTATTTTATATTAAGCTGAAGTCATATTCCATTAGTGTTAATTTCTTATTAGCTTAAAAATAAGAGAAATCCAGCACTCTACATCCACACCTTCTCCTTCTTCCCCTTTCCAAAAAGTTGTACAATTTCTCTCCAAGCATCAAAAAGAAATAAAGATATGAAACATACCTTGAATCTAAGGTAATCTGAGTTTATATGATTACTACAATAAAAGTACCAGTTTAAAGTGGTAGAGACTTCTTTCCTATTTTATTTGTAAAAATTCTTACCCTACTGCTTACTCTTATAAAATAATAATAACTTTTCTTGTAGAAAATTTCAGTTAAAACTCCCAAAAGTTGTAAATGCAGTACAATTTGAATAGTAATAGATGCAAGGAGGTGATAAGCAGATAAAGTGTAATGTCTACAGGCAGAAGAGAGGAAAGCAAAAGCACATGGGCTTCAGGCAGGTTTCTGTGTTTTATTATCGAATCCTAGATTTCTAAGATATGAGGGGAAGCTATGGCCTAGTAATCTCTCTCTCTCTCTCTCAAGAAAAGAGAGAACTGGGAAGGGCTTACAATGGCATAGACAGCATCTTCTGAGAGATGGCAGACTGTAAAGAGAGGGGCTGTGTGCAGAAATGATGTGATGGGCAGCAGCAGTGTGGAGCACCTCTGGGAGGGAAACAAGGAAGAATTGTTTAAGATCTGGAGAAATGACATAAGCATGCATCTCTCAGGATATGCAGGACAAGTGTTCCCTTTCGCTTATTGTACAAAAATATTCACTTCTCACTTGATTTGTTTCCATCACTCTATTTTTGCTCAAAGTTAAAAATAATCTAATGTTCCTAAGTTTGGAGAACAGAGCAGGTTGCAGTATCCTGAGATACTGAAATTGGTTCTTCCTTTGATTGTGAAGAACACCAGCCCGTTATTAGGGTTTGGTAAGTATTCTTGAGCCTGCTGGGCTCAGTGCCTTAGGGAAAGTATCCCTGGCACCCAAATGCTCACTGAAAAATTTTTTAAGAGGCTTTTATTTAAAACTGTACCTGTCATTCAAATGCAATAGCACAGGAACATTTTTCTATGACATTCAGTTAAGTGTGTGCTAAATTATTTAAGATTCTGAATGCAGATTTTAGTGTAAAATTCCAGGGCTAGAAATTTTGGGCTAATGGAAGATACAAAGAAACATGGTATAATTTCTCCCATAAAGCAGGTTGGGTTCAATTAAAGAAGACTGGCATTGTGGTCCACACACAAAAATGAGACAGTGCTGTGTGAGGGAGGACTTGGAAGGGAACAGGCTCCAGGCTACACTTGGGAAAGTCATCTGGGAAAAGGACCTGGGCCTAGAGAGTGGGTTTGTAATGAAGACTCCTTTGAGATTAACTCCTCAAGTAAAGGAAGCATCATTCTAAATTTCCACACAAGCAGCCACTGGGGCCACTTTTAACTTTTCTTCTATATGTTGTCCTCTTTGAGACAGAAATAAGGTGCTCAAAATTGCTATAGATTAAGACATTGTCATTAAGTGGAATTACACATCTATCCAAACATTGCAGTTTCCCCAAATAGTGAAGATATATTAATGCATCCTTTAGCTACACGGAGAAATGCATCAATAAGGATTGTTACTGTGTGTTCTCACACAAAGCAAAATGTTACACCTGCTATAGGCTCAGTATGGATGATACACACACACACACACACACACACACACACACATGCACACACAATATAGCTTGGTCCTTCTAAGTCCATTATGAACAAAATAAAATATTAAATCAAACACAAGATAAAAATGACACATTCCAATGACATGATAAACAGGAGATTATGAGGTTTCTGTAACCTGGCATACAGTAAGCATTTTTTAATATTAGAAGGATATGTAGGATATATCTCTAAAATAATGGTAAAAGTATAGTATGGTAAAAATGTAAGCCAGTAACATAGTCATTTGTTATCACTATCAAGGTTTATGTACTGTGTATAATTGTATGTGCTTTACATTAAATGGCTGAGAACAGTATGTTTATTTACACCAGCATCACCAAAAACTTAAATACTTCATTATCTTTCCAATACATATATCTGTGAGAAATTAATTGGTAAAGATTGACAAAATAGATGAGAAACTTAAAGAAATGCTTTGCAGAAAATTTAATAGCCAGGCCCTAAAGAAATTTTTCCAACAAAACTTGCAAACAGTATAGACTCTGAATATTATTGTTGGTAAAATATGCTAAATGAGAGACCTTCAAATTTGTGTAAACCATCACATTCTAAAAATAAAGTTTTAGGGAATTTTTGGATTATTTTTGTAAACTATGACTAATAGAAAAGAAAAAGAGGGGTTGACAGGAAATACTCTCATTGATCTGGTGATTTTTTTTTGGCCTTGAAATATTTCCTTCATGTTGGTTTTATAAAATGTTAGAAAATATTTATTTCCTATATAATTCATATTAACTCATAGCTTCTACTTTACTTTCCATGAGAATCTGCATTTGTAGACAAATGGGCAGGACACAATTGCATGTGAGTTTGCTATTTCTACCTCATAGATTGCCTGACCTGTTTCTGTCAACTAGAAATGAAAGACAATAGAGCAACCTAACATTGGGCAGGTATATTTTCTTTTAAAAAAAGAGAACCAAACAGTCCCAAAAGGAGATCCCAATTCAGGGAAAGAATAAGGACTTTGCTGCCACTCTTTTAACCAGCCTCCTCTCCTGGTGTTCAGGACATCACATTGTCCAAATTGAGATCCTTCACAGCATTTCAGTGTCTGACAACTCTTTACACTGGTGCTTTTCTGTAAAGCTCAGTCTTTCTGAGTCCCACCTGGGTGGGTGCTCTGTCTTTCTTCACTTCAATAAACTTCTTTCTCGCTTGCCACTCACCCATTGTCCTGACTTGTTATTCTTCAATTGGCCCTAGAAAAGAACATGATGAACTCAAAGCTGGTATCACCAGGGTAATCCAACCAAAGGCAAGATAATTTTTCATCCCGTCAGCCTGTGCTTTAGACTGTTGCTTTCTTCCCTACCATTGGTTTCTCCAACTTTAGAATAATTCCTCACAAAGTTTTCCACCTTTCACCTGTGAGTCTCATGTTGTCAGTTACTGTGATGGCTGATATTTACTGCCAACTTGATTGGATTGAGAAGTGGCTAAGAGATTAGCAAGGCATAGATCTGGGTGTGTCTGAGATCATATTCTGAGAGGATTAACTGAAGGTGGGAAGACCCTCCTAGAATGTGGGTGGCACTGTCCCATAGGCTGGGGGCCTGGGTAGAATAAAAGGGAAAAAAAGTAGAAAGTCCACAAGTGCAGGCATTCTTGCTCTCTCTCTAAAACTCTCTCTCTCTCTGCTTCTTTTCTACTATGAAGTGAATGGTCTCCTCTACATGCTTCCAACACCTGATGTTCAACTTTGCCTCAGGCTCAAAGTAAATCCTTCCTCCTTTTAAGTTGTTTTATCAGATATTTTCCACACAATAAAAAGTCTGACTTTTATACAGAAAACTGGTACAGAGAGTGGGATCATTGTTGTGATTGCCCAGCAATATAGTTTGAAAGCCTTTGGAACTGGTTTATGGGAAGAATTTGGAAAAGTTTGTAGAAGTGGCTGAAGAAAGCTTAATGGGTGGTTCTAGTGAGAACTCAGAACAGCAGAGTGCTGCTAAAGATGCTGACACTGAAGACCCTAGTATTGCTCTTGAGGTTTCAGATGGGAATGAGGGCTCTGTTAGAGCATGAGTCGGTTTTATCATTGATGTGACCAAATACATGAGCAGAGCAACTTAGGTGAGGAAGGATATGTTTTTGCTCACAGTTCCAGAGGTTTCAGTCTATGGCTGTTTGGCCCCATGTGCCAGGCAGTCACTGTGTGGTGGAAGAGGTGCTTCACAGCATGGTAGACACGAAGTGAAGCAGAGCAGCATAGGAAGGGGTCAAGGCAAACCTCAGTGACCTATTTCCTTCAATCAGGCCATTTCCACAGTTGGATCTATCAATGGATTAAAACATTCATGAGGTCAAAGTCTTCATGATCTAATTATCTCTGGAAATGTCATCCAGACACATCTAGAGAAGTACTTTATAATCTATTATACATTTCTCAATCCCTTGACAAGATTAACCATCATGATTGGGAATTGGGCCAGAGATCATGTATGTTACCTTGCAGCAAAGAACTTGTGTACATTTTTCCCATGTCCTGAATTTTGTGGAAGGCTGACTTTAAAATTCTTGAAATTCGGAAGGAATTTCAAGACAGTGCAGCATTCAGGTGTTGCATGGTTATTGTTGGCTGCTTTGAGTCAGCTTTATAGTGAGAATCAGGAGCAGAAAGACTTGAAAAACTTTCAGTTAAGTCAGAAAAGCCAGTGAAAAGCTGGGGTTAAGGAAGACATGATTTCTGGAGAGATCAGTGCCATTAGAAAAGAAGCCAAGTACTTTGCACTGGGACAAATAGGAAAGATGCCTTGAGGGCATCTAAGGAATTGGCCAGGCCCCACCCAAGGTATGAAAGAGTAAACTCATTTGAAAGACTGTCCCTTGAGAAGACAGCATCTTCAGGGCACTGTTTTCACAGGTGTACACTCAGAAAGTTGTTTCTCCAAGATTCCCTTCACCACATTGAGCCACCCAGGCACTCAGGATCCTTTGCAGCCATGGACAAAAGGAACCTGGTTTGTACTACAGCTGTCAGCAGACCTGGGAATCTGCTGCATAATGCTGGTTTTCAAGGCATGCAGAATGCAAGATTTAAGAAGTAATGAAGGGTTCCACCAAGGTTTCAAAGGAAGGCCCGAGAGACCAGGAAATGTGTGGCAGGCTCAGATTCTCTGCCAGGAGACCCCAAGAGGACAATGAGTAAAGATGCAGTGGTAAAGCCTAAGCTGCAGTGGAGACTTAAGGGAGGTGGTGATGCCAAGAACACGGAATATGGAACAAGAACATGGAAAGCGAAAGCAGCCCAAGACAAGAGGCCATGAGGGCTGCAATCACTGAGACCATAAGGGCAAGGCTGCCCAAGACCACTGGAGGTCACACCATGCCACCCTGTGCCCCAGATTCTGGACAAGGAGTCACAAGATTTAGTGTTTGCCCTGCTGGGTGTAGGTCTTGGTTTGGTTTTATCCTTCCTTGCTTTTTCTCCCTTTTAGAATGAGGATGTTTATTTACTCTACGACATTGTGTCTTAGAAGTATATAATTTTAATTTTATAGTGGCTCACAGCTAAAAGTTTGCCTTGAGGCTCAAAAGAGACTTTGAACTTGGGCTTTTGAACAATGCTGGAATTGTTATGACTCTGGGGACTCTTAATATGGACTGATATGGACTAAATGCAGTTGTCATTATGAGATGGACACGAGCTTTTGGGGGCCAGGAGTGGAATGCTGTGGCTTAAGGAGATGTGTTTCAGTGTCAGATTGACAAGATTGACAAGAAGAGGAGGGTGGACTTGTGGTGCTAACACTGATTGTCAACTTGATTGAATTAAGAAATGCTGAGGAGGAGATTAGTAAAGCACATCCCTGGTGCACCTGCTATGACATGTCCAGAGACAATTAAATTATGAGGGCTTTGACCTAGTGGATGAATTCTTTTGATGACTTCATAATGTGACAGAATTATTGGGAGGTGTAGGAGGCAGCCCTTGCAGGTGTGTTCTCAGATGCCTTATCTGCCCTGGTGGTTTCCTGTATCCCCTCTGTCTGTGTCCTGTCTGCAATAAGGTGAAGAAGTTCCTCCACCACACACTCCTACTACTGTGATGTTCTGCCCAAGTATATTTGGCCAAGAAACCATGGACTGAATGCTTTAAAATCATGAGCCAAAATAAATCCTTTCTCAACTATTATATATTGTAAGAAATTTTGTAAATATCACAATGTACCCCAGTACAACAATAATGTAATTATTAAAAAGATTATAAAAACCCCAAAATCCCCAAATAAATCCTTTCTTCTTTAAGTTGTTTAGCCAGGTATTTTGGTCACAGAAACACAAAAATAGCTAACACAAGTGCCTAGCAGATTAGTAAAGGACATCTTTGGTGTGTCTGAGAGGGCATTTCCAGAGAGGATACTTAAAGGGGAAAGACCTGTCCTATGAATGTCTGGTCCCCATAGGCTGGGGTCCTTGGTGGACTATTAAGGAAAAAAAGTAGAAAGCAGACTAGCATAGACATTTTCTGTTTCTCTACTTCCTGGTTGCCATGAGTTGAACAATTCTGCTTCACCATGATCTGAAACTATGAACCAAAATACATAAATCTCCTTTAAAGTTGTACTGGCAGGTATTTTTTTCAGAGTAAGGAAAACTCTGACTAGCAGAGTTATACTAGCAAGCTGCTTTTATTTTAATTGAAAATTTTAGTGAGATAAGTATAGATTTTAGCCATTCTGATGGGTGACACCTCATTATGGTTTTATTTTATATTTCCCTAGAGCCAGTGATGCAGAATATCTCCACATGTGCCTGTTTACTATCTGTGTCTTCTTCAGCAATATGTCCACTCTTGTCTTTAACCCATGACCTGACTTATTGGGCTTTTTAACCATTGAGTTTTGAGAGTTTATATATATCCTGGCTACTTGTCTTGTGCTACCTAGCTATGTACAAGTATTTTCCCAGCTATTGCTTATCATTTTACTACTTTCTTGTAGGTTTTTCTAAAAGAAAAGCTTTTAATTTTAATGTGGTTCAATTGATCAATTTTCCTTTATGAATTATACTGATCGTCTATCTAGTAGAGTGAGGTTTGGAGTTGTGATTAATTCATTTCTCCTTTCAGCTCTGTCAGTTTTTGTTTCACATATCTTAAGAGTTTTTCATGCCTACACATTTATAATTGTTATATACTGTTCCTGATGGATTGATCCTTTATTATTATATAATGCCCATCTTTGTCTTTAGTAATTTCCTTGCTCTTAAGTCTACTTTATTAGATAATAATATTTGTATTCCATAGCTTTTCCCGTCCTTTTGCTTTCAACTTTCCTGTTATTAATGAGTGTTCTTTTAAGCAGAGTACAGCTGAGATTTATATTTTCTCCACTCTGATAATGTTTGCCTTTTAATTGTTGTAAAAGATTATTTAGATTTAAAATGATTATTGATATTTTAGTAGTTAAATTTGCCGTTACTTCTATTGTTTTCTCTTTGTTTCTGTTGATTCCTTTCCTCTGCTTATTTTTCCTTGTCTTCTTTGGGGTTCCTTAAACTTTTTTAGGGTTCCTTGTGGAATTATTTAGATTTTATCTCTGTGTCGTTGCGCTGGTTATCACTCTATGTCTATGCTGGAATTAATACTTATTATTATTTCCTCAGTACTTTAGGGCAAGTGTGGAAATCTCATTCCATTTTGATGTCATTGTCTTGAATAATAAATGATGCTGTAAATTTTGTTTCAATCATTGAATAAAACTAATGAGGAAAAGGACAGTTTATTATATACCAATGGTCCTCATTTTTTCTTTCTGATATTCCAAAAGCATCTCTTTTATCATTTCCTTTATGACTAAAGGACTTCCTTTAGCCATTATTTAAGGCAAGGTCCAGTAATCAGTAACAACACATCCTTTTTTCTTATTTATGTAAGAATATTTATATTTTCTCTCAATAATGAGAGATGGTTTTGTCATATATAAAGTTAGCAGTTTACAGTTCTCTTCTCTGAACACAAGATGCTACTTCCTTCTGGCCTCTGTGGTTTCAGATATGGAATCTGTTACAGTTCCAATTATTCCACTTCAGGTATTATGTCATTTCCTTTAGCTTCTTCCAAGATTTTTTCATTGTTTTTAGTTTTTAAAAGTTTTATAATAGTGGATTTTGATGTATATTTCTTTGAGTTTATACTGCTTGGTATTAGCTTAGCTCCTTGGATTTCTAGTTTTGTGCCTTTTGGGAAGTTTTCAATAGTTATTTCTTCAAATTTTCTTTTAACCCCAATTTCTTTTTCAGAATGGAAATCTGATTAAATGAAATATCAAATTCTTGTTATTGTCACTCAGGACTCTAAGACTGTATTCCTCTTTTATAAAAAAAGATTATTTCTCTGCTTTAAGATTGAGGGAATTCTCTGTTATTTCATCAGGTTCACTGATAACTCTGTTGCTCAGTACACACAGCACATATTTACCTTTTATTGCATTTTTTACTTTATACTTTCCATTTGATTCTTTCTATGGTTTCTAGCTCATGGCCAAGATTTTCTATATTTTCATTTGTTTCAAGAGGATGTGTAGTGATTTTGAAGCATTTTTACATGTCTGATTTTAAATCCCTTCCAGTAATTCCAACATTGAATTAGTCTCACTCTTGGCATTGGCTTTATTGTCTTTTAATCCTCCAAGTTGTGATTTTCCTGGTTCTTGTTATGGCAGCTGATTTTCAGTTGTATGCTGGGCATTTTGTTTATCATGTTAGGAGTCTCTGGGCACTACTTAAACCTTATATTTTAGTGGATGGTCCTCTTATTTATGGTTAGCACATCATCCTGAACTATTTTTTGGACTGAGGTTCAAATGCAGTTTAATTTTTGATGTCTGCTGTGTTGCTTCAATCTGCTTGGTTTTTCTGGCTCCCTGGGGTTCCTCTGGGGTTCTAATGGTGTAGCTTGAGGATGTTTCTCCTGGCCAGGGGTCTTTCAGTAGGAAAATGGTATGGTTGGATCCATGCACATGTGCTCTAGGTTGCCAGGTCTCTGCACAGGGGAGGAGAGACCCAGGCCCTTGACAAAGCACCTCCATCACCAGCTGCTTGCTGGAGTGGCGATTCCTTCTCTTCTTCCACTCTGCTTCCACTTCTGACTGGTAGGAAAGGGTGTCTCAGGCCAGCTAGAAGGAGACTACTGAGCCAGTGGTTATCACTCTGTATATGTGGCATAGGTAGGTGGTGGGTTCCAATGTGCCCCTTCTGGTGTCTCACCTGACGTTGCTGATGGAACCTAGGGCCATTTGGAGGATGTACCACCTAGGAATTTCATCAAAGTGACAGAAATCTAGTACAAAATGCTAACACTCAGTGTTTGTTGAAGGAGTAACTGAATTAATATCATTTTTATTTTTCTTCCTTTACAGATACCTACTTTTTTCAGATTTTTTTCACTTTAAGTTTTGTAAAGGAAGCCTATTACTTTTATTTCCTTGATATTGAATATGTGAGTTAAGATAAGAGGAGAATGTAATTATATTTTGCAAATCATTTTTTAATTTAATTTTAATTTTTTATTTTTATTATCATATTACTGTTGTACTGAGGTGCACTGTGACATTTACAAAAGTTCTTACAATATATCTTAGTTAAATTCACCTCCTCCATTATTCTCCTTTATACCCCTCCCTTCTTCTTAGAATAGTTTCAGCAGGTCTCATTTTTCCATTTTCATACATGAGTACATAAGAGTTCCATGATATTCACTCTCCTTTCCCCTTTCCTTATGTCCTCCCCTCTGCCACTGGTACCAACCTCCAGACAGGACTTGTTTTACCTTTCTGTCCTCCATTTTTTTGAAAAAGGACATTTTTGTTTAAGATCCCTAGACAGGGAGTTTCATTATGGCATTTCCATGTGTATGTGTATATGATGAATTGGTTTATTCCCTCCATTTTCACCTTTCTTCCTTAGTCCCCTTCTTATTTAAAAAATTTAAAAATTCTATATTCATTTATATACAGAAAGTAGATCAACCATATTCATCTTCTTTATTTTTTTCTCTTACTCTTCCTTCCTGTTAGTACCCTCTCCTTAGCACGACCCATTTTTCATTTCTGTCGTTCATTGTTTTGGTGTCTGTTCATTGTTCAGTAGAAATTTTGCCTTGGTATTAAACCCGTGCATGCACATGCTTAAGCCAATGTAATCAATCCCTCTCCACTGCACATTTTTCTTTTAGGAAGATAATTCAGGAATTTTTTTCCCTTACTATTTCCATTTATACATAATGATCGTGTTTGCACATCTCAAACTGGAAAGCTAGATTTGGCATGGGAGGTTCCTTGGGGCAATGCACTCCAAGCGAGATGGAGCCTGTGAAGAGCAAATCTTTGCATGGCAGTGCACCTCTGGGTGTGATGTAGCTCTGTTTTCCCAGCCATGTGACCTGAGCTTCTTAGTGTACTGGAGTTTGGAGAGAAAAGACATTATTTGGTCTAATGATATTTTTAATAACCCAGTTAATTTAAGCAAGTTTTACAGTCAGATAGTTCAAACAAACATTTAATTTCTCACCACTTTAC
Organism: Castor canadensis; assembly: GCF_047511655.1. Taxonomy (NCBI): domain Eukaryota; kingdom Metazoa; phylum Chordata; class Mammalia; order Rodentia; family Castoridae; genus Castor; species Castor canadensis. Next base: position 102,445,467 of record NC_133388.1, on the reverse strand, counting down.
ATAAATTATGCTCCGTGATTTCTAAGATGCCAGTTCTTATTAAAGACATAGCTAAGCAAAAATAAAATAAAATATTTGTAAAATAAAATGTTATAAAAGATAATAAGCTTTTCTTACTCAGTAACAAGCTTAAAGTACAAAGTTAAGCTGTCTTTTGTATTTTCCTGATAAGACAAGGAACCACGATTTGAAGTTCCTGCCATGCAGCTTAAATATTCCCATTTATTTAAGAAAATATTCTGTAAAATCACAAAGCAAATCATATGGTACTTGTTAATGCAGTCATGAACTTTATGGGTAAATTTTGGAATGTAATAGTGTGGGAAAAGGTGAGATAAAGCCAGTCTCTTTTAGAAGTTTGTCATCATGAGCTGTTTTGAGCCTTTCAGTTTTTCCTAAAGTCCTGATGTTGCCACCTGTAGGAGTTGTAATTTGAGCAGGTTGGGGAGGCAGTACCAGTCTGTGGCAGGAAGAGCTTGGGCTCTGACCAAGACACAGAACCAGGCTGGGCAGCCCTATCCTCTCAGTTGTCCCTCCAGATCCATGGGAGATTAGTTCCATGACCCCTGAGGATACTAACGTGTAGATACACAAGTCCCTTATATACAATGGCATAGTATTTGCATATAACTTGCACAATTCTCTCACATACTTTAAATCATGTCTACAGTGAAATTATACTGTATTCTTCAGGGGATAATGACAAGACAGAAAATCTGTACAGATGTGAAAGTTGGTACAGACGTGATCCTCACTTCCCCCCTAATATTTTCTATTCACAGTTTGTTCAGTCTGCAGATATGGGGCTCCAGGTCAACTGTGTAATGTAACTCCACTGCAGGTTTGCTCTGAACAGCAGGCAAGAAGAGATTATTTCCATGTTCCTGCCACAGACTTGAACTATGTGCTTGCTTTTCCTCTTCTGCTGTGCTTACACCGTGATTTGAATTCTCAGAGGAGCAATCTCTTAGTATTTGTCTCTCCAGTGTGTTATTGTCACTTTTGTGGGGTGAGGTGGGGGACTTTCTGGCTGTGTTGACACTTGGGTCCCATCTAAGACCCAAGGAGGGAGAGGGGACATTTCCAGCCTCACCCCTTGAGCACACCACACACTATCTCTCTGGCTGTTCAGGCTCTGCCTTAGAATAAGGGGGAGGTGCAAATGTAGTGGAGGAGGAGGACTGGGGACAGCCTCACTGCTCTAGCCTAGGTGCCAAATGGTGTTTCTACACTCCACAAGAAGTAGTGCTTCAGTCTCACACACACCCACACACTATTATTTGTGGAACCAGGCTTGTTCCTTTTCAGCGCCAGTCACTGGTGTACAGAAGGGTTGTGGAATAAATTTATCCAGAGGGTGAGGAGTCCAGGGAGCAGCTGCACTGGCAGGAGCACAGTTAGAGGGCACAGGGCCCTGAAGGGAGACAAACAATGAGCAAGCAGCACTCCCGGATTGACTACAGAAGGTCTCGAGTAAACAGCGGAGGTGCACAAGGAGGACCAGCCTCACAACCATGTCCCAGGATGGCAGACAGACAGCTCGCCTGAAGTGTCTGTACGCTTAGGTAGAATTTCCATGCCTCCTCCCTGCTCCTCCCTACTCCCTGAACATTTTCCTGGCCTGCTCAGGAGGTGAAGCGGCTTTAAAAGGTATTAACTGTGGCTCTCCCAGGCCACTCAATACTGAGGACACAGGTGTCTCTGAGCCGACCTGGGGCCAGCAGTCTCTCAAATCATGTCCACTGATGGACTCGCACCTCAACTCTGGAGCACAGTAGGATGGCCTGCAGGCTCTAAGTAGTGTGGCTCCAAGTGGCCCGCCACCCTCCTCTGAGAGCCCTGCTGTTGAAACTTGCTCTGGCCCTGGAGGATCCTGCATAACGCTGTACCACGGCCTCCAACCTGGCCTCACAGGCTCACTTTGCTTTCTTTTCAGAGCCAAGAATGTGTCATATAAAATGAAACAGCTTTTAAAATAAGCATTAAAAACTCCTTATCCTTTGTGCCTATTTCCCCATCAAAGGAGACACACAGCCATCAGTGATTTTAGCCTGGTCTCGCCAAGCCTGGGATTTTAGTGTTATAGTTGTCACCCTAGTCTAATGATATCTTGAGGAGATCATCAGAGATTTCCTGATGCCCAAAGGAAAGCAGTGCTCAAGTGAGACACACATGGGCGTTGGTGAGTCAGAGACCTTTCTCGGGGAAGGGGGCTTTTCTGGAGAAGAAGCATGTATGAAGAATGCAGGCACTGGTCTCAGCTCTTCTCCTGACCACCTATGTTGCTTTGGCACTTCTTGGAGTTTTCTGGATCTCAAGTGACTGACTTACTCCCTGAGGACTTGATGTCAGCAGGCAGGGAGAGGAGAGGCTTCTGGTGTCCTTAAAGGGCAGATTCAAGACAGGGACTCATATTTGCACGTGCAGACAAAAGCCCTTGTCCATGCTCAGGAATGTCTTCTTTCAGCAGGTGGCTCAGAAAATTCCCTGCTTTGGATGAATTTTCTTGAAGGGAATGAAGGGACCACCTTTTTTCCCCACGGCTGTCTGCCTACCTCAATATTTCTCCAGAAAATGCAGCAGGGTTATGCTGAGTTACACAGAAAAGACTCTCTCCTCTCCTTCTTGTCTCCCTTGTGTGACTCTCTAGCATCTTTCTTTATAAATGAGTGAATAATCAAACCCAGGAGTCACTGGAACATCTTTCATCTTTGTAAAGACAAAGAACTGTTGGAAATTCCACCAAGAGCCTGTAATTCAATTCTAATTCTTCAAAAAAAATTATCTGCATGATTTTTAAGGAAATGGCTTGTCATTTTTCTAGTATATGTTCTTTCCATTTCATTTTCTGTTAGATGTGATTAATAACAGTCATGTCACTGAGCTTGATATATTCTCTAAGAATAATGGAAAGCAATTTTTTCTGTTCCCTTTAGTGTTATCATGAAACATTTGATATTATTTTGCTATTAAACAAGAAATGAGCAGTAGTACTCAACCCACTATAGTCACAAAATTCTGAGAAATTTAAAACTCAGAGTGGGAGGGGACAGTTATTATAGAGCAGTCGCTTCAGTAGAGGCTCACAGTAGGGTAAAGTTGCACAGACTATGATATTTAATGTAGGCAGGACACACCAGAGAAAGGTGCAAGAAGCCTTAATTCAAATCAACAAGCCTCGCTAAGTACCTATTAAAGCTTAGTATGACCATTTTAGGGAACACTAAAGGTAAAATGTCCTCTTTGTCAGGAATCATTCACATCTCCTTAGATATCATACCTCTGACAACAAGGCAAGACAAAAGCCACCCACTGGAAGATAAACTCATCTATCCATTCAGTATTTACTAAGCACCTTCTGTATACTAGGCCCAAGGGTATCCAAATGCAATTTCATATTGCTACACTGTATGCATTTTAATATTCCAGGTTTTTTTTTTTTTTTGCAATGCTGGGAATTAAACCTAGAACCTCATGCATGCCCAGCAAACACTCTACCACTGAGATGCATCCTCAGCTCCTTTCAGGAGATTTCAATTTGTTGGTAATACACAACCTTGGCAAACCTGAGAGCATTCTTGGCTAGATATGAAAATCAGAATTGGATGACATCATCTTTCTCCCTGAAAATTTCTTGAGACCACCACCTTCTTTGTGTCTGCATGTGCCACAGCTCCTAAACCAAGGGAGCCTGCCCACCTGACCTTCCTTTTCAGGTAGTAATGTACTGCTCTCCCTATCTCTGGTACTCTTAGAAAGGAAGCACCAGGGTGAACAACTTGGACCAAAGGGAAAGTGGAGCCCACACTGAGAAAGATAGGTATTTGGAGGAAGTGGGGCACCTTTGAAAAATCTGGTTAAGCTATTTTTTTAAAAAAAGGAATGGAAGTATCCAAACAATGGTAAAGGTACAGAGTAAAAGCTGTTTATGCAGGCAAGAAAGGGGCTGAGTATTTGAAAGGCAAGAGAGCCATTTGTGTTTATACCGATCCCCTATAATTATCATGCACACTGCTTCTTTATGCAACAAGGCTATAGATAAAGCAATATCTAATCTATCTAATTTAATTGACTCTTCTTTCAAACTGTCCCAATATCTCAATTAACTACACTGTCATGATGTATCAGTCAGGATGTTGTAAACTATGCTCTGATCACAAAATGCATGGAACCCTCCAGGGTTTACATAACAGATTCAATTTGTATAAAGAGCTCCTATCCAAGGTGGATCAGCAAGGGGTCTGGCCATCACTGTCCCCACGACAAAGGTTGCATAGTCAGGACTTGAAGTAAGGAGTAGCAGAAAGATCAGTTCATACTGCGATAGAAAGGTGCAGATTGTGGTTTGAACTGCAGTTGTCCCAGAAATCTTAGTTACTTGTAAAGGAAACATTCTAACTTAAAAGTTACACTCAACATCACATTGAAGGTAGCACAAAGGTAAATAAATTATGTCAACTTCCACTGAATTCCATACAGTGGGATGACCTTGGGGGACAGGAGAAAAACATTTATTTTGCTAATCTTGAAAATTCTTTACATTGGACTGGACACAAGGCATCTATGCCTCCCTTGTACACCTATTTCAACATTCTGTGTTACCATATCCACTGGGCATTCTCTAGATACCTTTTGGAGGCTTGTCTATTTCTTCTATTCTGTAGTTGGAAGCATTTTGCAAATCTAATTTAAAACTACGAGAAACAAGTGATCCCTTCCTCACATATCTAAAGGTATGCTTTCAGGAAATGTAGGATTCCACTAATTATAGAGGAATTCTGCACTGCTTGTGGTGTTTTTCATAGTTTTGGCTTAGAGAGAATTCCTAACAATTTGGGGGCCTATTGATTACTTAAATAGTGCTGTTTAGGAAATAAATCCTTATGGAAATATTGCTGTGGCTAACGAGACCAAGTTCATGGTTCACAGAGTGACATTGTTTTCTTTATTGTTACTACTTAATGTATCCAGTGGCTTGGTTTTGGAATCCTCCCCCACCCCCCTTCTTTTGAATGGTTTGTAGGGAAAAGCTCTTGGCACACGACCCCACCCACTGGGCCTTCCCTGCGTGCACTGTACTCTTCAAAGCAATTAACTTTGTAAGCTGCAACATGAAAAAGCCTGAACCAACCGTCAGGCGTGTTTGCAGATCATGGCACTAGTCCTAATATATATTTTTAAATGATGCCCTGCCATGGGCTTTTCAGAATGGAATGCAGCCAAATAATTCCTAATTCATATAATTTAAACACAGAAGCCTGAATGACTAACTGCAAAGAGGAGGAAAAAAAAAACCCCAGAGGCGGTATTAAGAAAATAATCCAAGTAAGATTACAGAATCAAATGAGATTGCACTTCCTGTGTGATTGAAATTATCGGCCTTTGAAAGGCTGAGCCTCCTGTTACCTTTATTTTACCAGGCAGCTGGAGAACTCTGGGGCTTGACAGGCAAGGGGACTCAGAGCTCAGGAAGAAAGGACCCAGCCAGTGGGCCTAATGAGTAACCACTGAGCTACAGGGTGGGCAGAAATCCCTCCTACCCTGCCTCACCACCAGGACTCCTAATATCACGCTAGTCTCTCAGAATCACCCAACAGAATCTGGCTATCTCTTTCTCTTGTGTGAAACTGCCAGTGGCCTCTCGAGTTCCCAGCATAGCAGATGCTGCATACAAGACTTGACCTGCCTGCCTCCATTGCTTCTCCTGGCCGCATCTTGTGTAGAGCCTGAGCTCCAGCCATGCCGAGCCTTGTCCTCTGTGCTGCCCTCTGCCAGTGATATCTGTCTTTGCCTGTGGTTACCATGCTCTCCTGTTTCAAACTCAGCTTTAGCAATTGTCTGCTGTGACTCTCCTCTTGGGCGTGGCTCAGACTTTCCTCTTCTGGGTTCCCTGTACCACTCCTTAGCTACTGTGATGGGGCCTCGGTGTAGTGATGAAGCCAAGGTGGGCAGCATGCCAGGTCCTCAATCATCAGATGCTCAACACTCGAAAAGGGCAAGCACCCACATGTAACCCTGAAATGTTGATATTGACTAGTTATTCTAACTGAGATTGCACAACTTTTTAAACTTGAAGTCTGTGACTCTAGGGATTATCTACCTAAGTACTTTTTTCCTTTTTGGCAGTCTTGGGGTTTGAACTATGTGTTTACAAGTCAAAAGCTCTCTACCACTTGAACTTTTTGTGTGCTAGTTCTCTTGGAGATAGGGTCTCCAGCCTGGACACAAGCCTCCCAATCCCAGCCTCTCAAGCAGCTAGGATTACAGGTGTGAGGCACCAGTGCATGGCTTACTTAGCTACTTTTAACACTCATTTGTTCATGTGGCAAAAGTGAACCTAACATCCCTTAACTAAGACAATGAATGCAGAAGGACTTAGAAAACATAAAACTCGATATACTGTAAGTCTTGCTTTTGATAATGCCAGTTAAAAGTACAGCGTGACATAGATACATCATTTGAGAACTCAACAGATGGACATAGAAACCTCTGGCATGGTAGTTTCACTCAGGACATCTCCATCTGGTCCTTCTGTAATTGTCTCAGAGGCTATTCTCAAAGGTTTAACACTATGCTTAGAGTGCTACCATTTCTAGATTGAGAAAAGAGAGAAGAGAGGGAAGAAGAACCCAATTATCAGCTAATATTCCCACTGCTTCCCCACAATGCCTTTCCTAATGAAGAGGAAGTGCATTTTCATTTATCACCATCTTTCCATCTTCCCATCTTTTCCATAGCTAAGGTTCAATGTATCTGTTTCTCTTCTCTCAGGCAATGGTTTCTTTGCCCGCTCTCTGCCCTGAGCAGTTTCGCTGTTGTCTTCCTCTCCACTTTCACCTCCCTGCACTATGTGGTCCATCCTGCATGGTACTACTGGTGAGCGAAGTCAGCCTTTGACTTTTTCTGAGTTTCTAAATCACCTGTCTTTAGTGAGTATGTCTACTTGGAGTTAATGGACTGTTTGAATAGAACAGTTAAATTTACCTCTTTAGTTGAACTGGCCCTGCCATGCTGACAGACTCCCTGTCCAGACAGTCAGCGAGATGAGGCTCTTCAAAGACTGCTCTGTGTCTTAGAAGTGGAACACTGCCCTGTGAGGGAAGGGGTCCTGTCTGTTTTTTTCCCCATTTGTTTTGCCAGTGCCTACTAAATAAGCTATCATAAATATTTGCTAAAGTGAAATGAGTTTAAAGACATAACTTTTACACAGAAGGTGTTTCATAACCTATGAAGTGAGGAGGTGGGGCAGGACCACCTACCCATAAGTCTGCGTGTTGAGTGTGAAGTCTGCTCAAACCGTGGGCGTGGTGTTCCTACTGCAGTCCAAACATATTTTGAGTGTGGAATTAAAATGGAATCAAAGATTCAGAGATCATTCAGGTATTTTAATATATCTAAATGCCTGTTCTGTTCTCTTTTACCTATTAAAAGTGAAGGCTAGCTTTAAGGTTTGTTTTAGCCTGGCTGGGCAGATTGCCTCAACTGAGATGTAAAAAATAAAGGGAAGCAAAATCAGCAGGGGAGAAGGGCAGGGCAGGCGTTTGTTTTAGACAAGTTACGATTGGAGTTATCTCTAGATATGTGGTGTGGGTTCAATTGAGATTCCCAGAAATTCCTATGATGGAGTCCTATGTCCACCCCCAGTACCTCAGAATGGGTAGAAATGGGGTCAATGTAGTTGTAATTAGTTAAGAAGGGATCATACTGGAGTGGATGGGTCCCCGGTCCATACTGGAGTCCTTACATAAAGGGGGAGACTTGCTCACAGGAAGAGCGCCACATGAAGATGAAGGCTGAGGCCAGGGCAGTGCTTCTGTAAACCAAGAAAGCCAAAGACACAAGCAAACCACCAGGCACTAGTGGAGAGGTACAGAACAGATTGTCCCTTTCAGCCTCAGAAGGAACCAAGCCTGATGTCATCTCAGTCTGAGACTTCTGGCTCCAGGACTGTGAGATAATATACTTCTGTTGTTTGAAGTATGTTGTTAAGGCAGTCCTACAAAGGAGTCCAACATCCATAAGGAGATGACAAGTGGTGTGACAGTGTGGAATTTGGGATTGTGGCTGGACTGGAGATAAAAATGGGATTTGTGATATACATGTAGCTGTCAGAGCCCTGAGACCAGATGAAATCACAGCAGGAAAATATCCATTGAGCAAGGCAAAGCACTAAGGCTCAAGTCTCAAATGTGCAGCACTTGTTAGGGAGAGGAGAAGGATGGCCCCGCAAAGTGGAGACCACGGAGGGTGGGGAGGATAGGAAAGCCAGGGAGGTGTGGGAACAGGGAGTAGAAGGTATCTGGCTTGTCTTCTGCTAGTTGACCCTGGAAACTGGAGCAATGTCTAACACATGGAAAATCTTCAGTAAATAACTGCCAATTCAGTAAATGATGGTGTTATCCTGTGACCTATGATGGAATGGCAACTGTTTTATTATTTGGTTACCAGTTCTATTTTATACAGCAGCATAAATTCAGAAGTATTGGTTTTTAGAAGCACATGCTTAGGACTCACAATAGGAGAGTTGATGACACAGAGATTTGTAAAGTCCAATGCATTACTTTAACCAGCACTTACTTGTTGAGTAAGTGTGGGTTTGACTGTTTGGAGATTTGAATAGTAGAAAATGCTGTTAAGTGAAACCCTGACACAGTTCAGCAGCTGGGACAGATCCAACAGAGGACACTTAACACCACTCACCTGTGTCTGTGTGTCTCCTCAAAAACACTTTGTACATAACACACACACATATACACATGCACTCACGCACACACACATGCACACACATGCACATTCTTGCTGTATTTTGCTTCCTTAAACACACAGGAAAGTATTCTGCACATGCTACTATGTACCTTGCTCTTTTTTCCTCTCTTTTCCACTTTCTGGTCTTCTTCTTCCACATATGTATGGAATTTTATTTCTCTCTGCTCCCCTCAAATGGCCGAAAGTTTTCCATTTTCTGGATACAACACAATTCACTAAAACATTTCCTCTTTATGGACACTTAGATTATTGCTAAGATTTTGCTACTACAATCAGTATTTCCATGAGTAACCTTGACATATTCCACTTTCTATGTGTACAAATAAGAAATTTATTTACGGATAAATTTATTTTACAAAATTCTGTATAAATTTATCTGTAAGCTTCTAAGAGTTGGATTTTTGGGCCAAGAATATGCTAACTATAATTAGGACTTATATTGACAAATCGTTCTTCAGAATGTTGGAGGACATTCTCACCAAGTGTCAAAACCTGCATATACTTGTGTACCATTGAACATTGTGATCTTTGTGAATTTCCAACGTCAAAATCGAATTTCCATGTAGCTCTCATGTGTATTTCTCTTACTATGAAACTGAGCACCTTTTTTATGTTTGAGAAACATATGAATTTCACCTTTTGCCAACTGTTTATATTCTTCACTCATTTTCCCATTAGTTTATAGAATCCCTTCATGTGTTAGGAAATTCAATCTTTTCATTATGGTATATATTTCAAATTAATTTTTTCTAGCTTTCCTTTGCCTTTTGTTTTCACTTATGATGGCTTTGGTCATTGACTCCTCACTTTTATGTGTTGAACTGCCAATTTTTTCTTTTACAGTTTGTGAATTTGCTTGATAGCTACAAAGACCTTCATTTCTCCAGGATCATAAAATAATTATTATATATATAATATATATATAATTATTATAAAATAAGTCTCCTGATGTTTTTCTTCATACTTTCATATGCTCACTTTTTGATTAGTCTTGTTGGTGTTGATGTGAATCCAGTATTTTCCCCTAGTTTGCTCTCCACTTGTCTAAATGTCGTTCATTGATAATCTTTATTTTTCCCTTTCAATCAATGTGAGATGATTCCTTTATTATATACATTATATACAATATTTCGTATCTGGTTCTATGCCTGAGTTTTCAAACCAGTACTCTGTTTACTATTTTATTAAGCCCACATTAATTTAGTCACCACAGCTTCATACTGAAGTTATTTTGGGGAAGCACTAATCTCTCCTTTTTTCCAGAGTTTTTGACATTCTTTTTTCTTTGATTTTTGAGTAAACTCATCTATTTTCAAAAAATACCTCGTTGTGTTGGTTCTTTTAATTGCAGTATGATAAACATTAGATTTATTTATAATGGGGAGATTCCTAGAAACTTAATCATTTTATACAAATGTATTTTGCAAACATGTTCTATGAATTAGTTTTAGACTTGTTATAGAAACTGTGGCTTTATATTTTAGAATTCTTTTAGTTTCCTCAAATATAAGTATAAAATTTGCACTCTGAGTTTGTCATGATTTCGCCTGTGTTTCTGTGGGTAGGGAAACCTGATATACTATGAAATGGTTTTATGTACATCCTTGGCATAGAAATCTACATCATGAGACTGAGATTTACACCCAGAACATCAGTAGAGATGAGAAACTCCTTATCAAATGCTGCCTGACATACATAGGACATATCTCTCATGACAACCCATTAAATCAATGAACAGGGATCAAACGACAGGGCAAAAGTATTTGCACATCCTTCAGTTTACTGGGTTTCCCACAACCATCTCAAAATAGGACATGTGTTTACAAATAAAAGTGCTACAATAATGCTATAACCAAGAGCAGAATACAAATGAATATAGTATAAAATATTTTTTCTTTAGTGATAAATCTTGTTTTGGAATTTTTGATCATGGGTAATAAAATTCAGGAGTCTGTGAGTGGGTGCATTGTACCCACATAATTCTCCTGGGGAAAGTGTGAACAATTCTAATCAGCCAAGTCAATATTTGATGTAATTTTATCCATCTGAATGTGGCATTTTCCTGATCCATTAAAAAATTATAGCTAATTCAGTATGCCATTTCCTTTCTACTGCTGAAAAAAATTATGCCCTATATTTTAAAACATCAACAAAATATCTAATTATTATAAGCCAACCAATTATTAAGAATTAAGTATTTCCATAATGTGTAAAGAAAAAAGGGTATAGCTGAGCTTTTGTTTTAACATTTCCAGTACTTAGCTGTGGACTTTGTCCATTCAACCAAGTGGTCTTTGTATCACCTAGTTGGTGGAGCAGGTAGGGAGGGAGTTGGGCATAGCCAAAGGAGAGAAGTACAAAGCATACCTAACAGAGACCCAAATTGGTGAATACCTGTAAATCAGCAGTGTCTAAACACTTGCCTTAGGATTTAGTAAGCATTTGAGAAATTTGGTCTGAACCTGGAAAAAAATCTCACTTGCCAAAGACTGTAATCTTTATAATAAAGGAAACTGAAATAGCTTTTGCCAAGGTCTGTGAGACTGATATCAGGTATATTATTATTTGGATAAGATTTCTAATCTCTCTGCAGGTTCATCTTTATTACAATATCTGATAGAGATGGTGAAGATTGGGAATTATATTCAAATGTTTGCCCTGGATCAATGATAGTAGAATCTGAAACAGAGGGTATGAATTGAAATATTTTAAATGCATCAAAAAACTAGGTACAGGAAATGTCAATTGATGGGTTTTAGTAATCTCCTTCACCTGGTCAAGGAAACTCCAAAAGTTTCATAGTAGATTGTTGACACAAGAAATCTAAACTTGACACTGAGGAGAGACAAAGAGAAAAATATGTTGTAAAGGAAGCAATTTTTATAACACTGGAATTTATCTTATTAATAGGTGATTAAAAACCTTTGGATTCATGCCTACAGAAGGCATCAGTCTTCATACTCCCTTCTAGAAATATGTTTATTGGGTCTGGTATGAAATTTATACTGCTTTCATAAAATCAGTTGGTTGTTATTCTCTTGTTTCCTACTCTTTGTACAAATTGTATAAAAACTGATTTTATTTCTCCTTTAAATGGCTGGAAGAAATTGCAGGTCAATAACTTCAACACAGGCATGAGTGGCTTGCCTGATTTCTGTCAGCACTGTTTCTGTATCTGTAAAGTAGATTTTATACTTCCCAGTTTGTTCTTTAGACTTGTAGTTCTCTTGCTTTATGTTACTCATATAAGCATGCAAAGTGTCAGGTAAATATGTCAGAAGTATGCTTCTCAGTCCTAAGGCTCTTTTGCATAGTGTAAAGAATAAACAGCAATGGTCAGAAAGTGGAAAAAAAATGGAGGGTGTAAGTGCATTCCCAGGAGGTGACAGGTAGGAGTCATGGAGGAGAAGCTTGCCTTTCATGGCGATGGGCCCCTTACCACTTCTGTGCTTAGGCACCAGCGGCTCCACTCCACCAGCCTGTGTCTGTCAACCAGCATGGAGGACAAAGGAGGAAATACCCAGGTATAACACTGTCCATTCAAATGGGAGCATGTTTGTGAGAATACTTAGAGATTGAACATAATTTGTTTATTTTTATGAGAAGAGACTTTAAGTTACAAAAATGAAGGAGTGCATGAAGAAGTTAACTCACCCAACTTCAGTTTGGTTTTTTGTTGCACCCCAGAAAATCATGGAAGTTTTACTCACAGGAACCTCTAATATCCCTGCCTTGATCCTGGCAGATCCTTCCCAGTGTGTGGATACCCCTGCACCTCAACTGGACCTACCTGGGCTCACTGCAGTGTCAGCAACCCCTGTGCCTGGCTGAGCAGCCTGTGGGGCAATCACACCAGGAGGACCCTAGGCAAGTGAGGAGAGAGGTCTATGATAAATACTTAGCTTCCTTGCTCCTCAAGGGACCAGCTTGAATGTCCTCCCCAGGGTCCACCTGTAGAAGTCACCCCTTATCTATCTATCTATCTATCTATCTATCTATCTATCTATCCATCTATCTATCTATCCTTCTACCTTCCTACCTATTTTTTTTTATATTTTGTAGAACTGGTGATCAAACCCAGAGCCTTGCCCATGCCAGGGAGGCACTCTACCACTGAGCTCACCTCTACCCCTTTCATTTATTATTCCATGAGCTTCTTATCCTTACAAGTCTTGATTCCCCTCTCTATCTGAGTTTCTCTTGGAAACACATCTTAAGTAAATGACATGCATTTAAATCCTTGTCTCAGAGCTTGCTACTGGAGTACCTAAAACTAAGACAGTACATTCAACATATTCAGACTGTCAGCTGCCAGCAGAGTAGTGTCATCTTTCATACCAGGGACAAGGGAGGGCTCTGTTTTAACTTGCCTACTTAGTATTTTGTATTTTCTCCTTGTGCCATGGCAACTTAAAAAGAAGTTGATTGACTTGGGGTACTTTCTATTAAGGGATGTTTGGATTGAGTTTAGACTTAATTTTAGTTTGAGTGCTCCATCTTTAAACAAAATGGCAGCTGAAAATTTTCCAAATGGATTGTTTTTAGCAATTTGTAAACGATGTTTTACAAATGCAGCTTGCAAAGGAATTTGCTACATAGCTAGAGGTCTCTTTTGGTGCCTTGGATAAGACATACAGTCACCACACCACAGTATACTATAGAATCTGTAAAAGTAAAGCCCCACAAATTTCCACACAAACAGCCATCATTTTTACTCACTGGCTGAGATTCGGCTTGAAAATGTGTATTCTAAAAAGAATGTGTTTGGTAAAGAGGATGAAAGGAGTAGGTCAGAACTTTCATTCATTCTTCGTGCTATTTTTTCTATTCATAGACGATTTATTGAACACTGAGAATATCAAAGGCATTTTTTCAAATTGTGGGGAATACATTACATGACATAATTTCTAGGAGTCAGCACGTTTGATTTATGACCTGTGTTTTGTTTTGTTTGTCCTTTTCTCTGGTGGACTTGTAAGTCAGATTAGAGGAGCAATAACCCTGTAATTAGTGTCTGGAGAGGAGACTGAGTTGGGGAGAGGGTGTGGAAGGTGAACTGTTGGGACTGTGGACAAATCCCCACTGTGAGGACAGTCCCTTCGCTGTTGAGGTGTGTGTATATGTCTTGTCTTTCTTCTAGAAATCCCCATATTGTGCGTGTGTGTGTTTGTGTGTGTGGGGGGGTAGGGGGGTGATGATGCTAAGGGCCACAACAGGGAAACTTTCCTGTGAATTTAGAATGTGATCTGAGGCCAGGTGGATCCAAGACCAGGCACTTCCCCTTCCTGGCTTTATGTGTGGGCACAATACCTTCTTGTGAGAGTGTTTATGCTGTCTTTTGGGATCTGTCTTCATAGAGTGGGACCTGGACAAGTTTTCTTGCTGAAAATTGCGGAGTCTGGTTTCTGCTCACCTCTACAAGAATACAGACCCTCATAGCACTAGTTTTGTGGCTTGTCCAACTCATTCTACTTTTCTTTCCATTTTTTCATTTTCCCCCAGTACTCATTTTTAAAAGTAGTGAGTTATGTGATTTTGTATACCACTTTTTTTTTTGAGATAGAGTCTTGCTAAGTAGCCTATGCTGGCCTAGAACTTCCAATCCTCCTACCAGCCTCCTGAGTGTGCTGCGATTATAGCTGTGACCTACCATGCCCGGCTTGTTTACCACTTTGTATGCAGCCTTTCAAGAAACAGTTAATAGATTCAGGTAGCACTTAAAGTAGCTTTAAATTCTGTAAAATCTATTATGTGAGTAACTGGGTTTGAATTGTAGCAGAAGAGATTTAAGTTAGACATTAAGAAGAATTTACTGGCTATCAAGATTGTTAAATAGCTTTCCAAGGAATGTTGTGAAATCTTTCTCTGGGCATTTTTATGGTTGTCTACTCTGTGAAGTAGTTTTGTTGGAGTCCTGTTTGTAGGGAAAGATATATGTTCTATTTTTCTTTCAGATGACAGAATTAGAAACTCTTATCTTTCCTTTGTGTCTAAAGGGTGGGCAACCAACAGCCCTCTTAGGTAAGAGGGAAAAACCCCTTCCACTCTGTTCTTGCAGATACATGATTACAAAGAACCAAACCCCTGTGTCATTTAGGGCTGCACTTCTAAATAGCAGAAAGTTGTATACTTTGATAATTAGAACAGAGTAGCCTGGATCTCACTTGGAATGGACCTAGGCTGCTGGGGGACAGCTCCCCGCCACACACTTGTCCTTGTCCTGCTTCAGTTAGGTGCAGGGAGGGGGTGTGCAGCCCCACCATGTCCTGGTGCTGCCCTGCATTCTTGGGATAGGCTGTGCCCTGCTGCTGCAGCCAGTTCTCAGCCCAGGCCTCAGAGCTGGGCTGGCAGAGCAGTCTGTGCTCAGATGTGCTATGTGCCCAGGCAATTCAGCACAACTCTGCTTATTTTTGTTTCTCAGAAACCAGGCTGGGGAAGCTGTCACATTCTTGAAAGTTGTCAGCTGAGGGTCATAAGGAGAGAGAGCTCTGGAAAGTCTTTCATTAGCATTTACCATTTGGCCAGGAAGTGACAAATCAATTCCATTCACAACTTCTGTGTCACAAAGACTTGTATGGCCTCGTCTACCCAGTAGAAGGTCTTAAGCCTCTCTCTCTTGTCAGACTGCACAGTTGGTCGAGATCATATTCTTGGGCACCTGTTGCCACGAGTAGAAACAATACAGAACATGTTTTCTTCAGGAAAGGCAGTAAATATTTGTAGATCACATGAAGTGTATTTCTAAGTCTTTATCTGAGGAATAACATGTGATTTACAGTATTAGTTTGATGTGAGTAATGTATGTTAACATTTTTCATTCTGCATTTTTAAGATCAAAAAGAAAGTCTAGCAGTTCTGAAGTTAAGAACCATTTTTGGTTTTGCTGATTTAATAGGATTGCTTGATTCCTTTTTTAGTGTTAAGCAAGAGAACATGCCAAGCAGAGATAATTAACTGTACCACGAGATACAAAGGGAAAGAATAGACATTTGTTCAAATCAAGTGTTACGCAAATCCAAACTACATGATGTCCAGCAGGCAGGCATGAAGGGTCTTGTTGAGTTTGGTAAAAGGATCAAATTGTAGGTTCACGAGAGAATGGCACAGTATCTGAATCCCCTAAAACTAAAAGCATGTTAAAGATTCCACACTGACTATGGAAGTTGTGACACTATTGTTAAACTTGAAATGGAAAAAAAAAATCCACTAATTATATGAGTTTTTGAAGTCTAAATGGTTCAATATATGTAAATATTTAAAAAGCTTAGGTTTACCTTTAATTGACTATTGTATATGTTTATGGCATAAAAGGTGAAATTTTGGGGTTGGAGATTTAGCTCAGTGGAAGAGCGCTTGCCTGGCAAGTGTAAGGCCCTGAGTTCGGTCCCCAGCACCGGAAAAAAAAAAAAAGGAAAAAAAAAAAAAAAAAAAGGTGAAATTTTGATATATAACGTGTATACATTGTAGAATGAGCAAATCAGAGCAATTAACATGTGTTACATCACCATAGCCACCCCTAAGGGGCCCCTGGGGATTGGCTACAGGATTCGTGTCCTTTCCCACAGACACCAAAACCCACGGATGCTCCAGATCCTTATATAAGATGACACAGTATTCACATATAACCTATGCACATCCTCTTGTATACCGTAAGTCATCACCAGATTGATTATAATCCCTAATACAGCATCAATGCTACATGAATAATTATTATTTTGAATTGTTTAGGAAATAAGCGAAGACTAAATATATTTTCATGTGTTTATTTGGTGTTTTAAATCTTTACATGAGTACACCCATGGTCTGTGGGTTTTTTTGTAATATTCATTCCACTTTTGCTGAGAGGGACCCTCATTCTAAGCATTCTCTTAGAAGTTCTTACGAGATGAGATTTCCATCTTTTCTCTCACAAAAAGAGGAACTTTCATTATTTGGTTCTTAAATTGATCACTATACACCTAATTCCTTCCATTTGGAATATGTGAGAGGCTTAGCTGTTTCACCCTTCCTCAGAGAATCACTGCTCCACAGACTAAGTCTGGGGTCTCAGGATTCCGTGTGATTTTCTCCCTCAGGATTCAAATCATAGAGTGAACACTGACTTATTTCAGGTAAATAAGCAATTTTTGCACATTGACCATAGACCCTGTATTCACTGAGAAAGAGAGTAAAGAGTATACTCCTTGCCCATAAAGGGCATAGTCTGTCTTGGGCAAGGTAAGATTTTTATATGCAACTACTTAAGAAAACTTAGAGTGTATTTAACTTAATATTAAAGTAAACATT
Source organism: Castor canadensis (assembly GCF_047511655.1). Lineage (NCBI taxonomy): Eukaryota > Metazoa > Chordata > Mammalia > Rodentia > Castoridae > Castor > Castor canadensis. The sequence continues at coordinate 102,428,415 of NC_133388.1, read as the reverse complement.
TTGACTCTCACAAATAAAGGACAAGATAAGGAAGAGGCTGGATTAGTAGGGACAATACTAGACTAACATCTGTAAGGTGGTCTTCCGGGCATCTGTAATTCACTTCCAAGCTCTATGTAGGCTAATTGGGTTGCTGAGTGCTTTAAAAGTTAAAGTTATACCTACACTGGTCTTAGGATTTGAATTTTTATGACAACCTTAAGCTAGATAGTTAGTATTTTTGAATTTTCACTTTCAGCATATTCTGTAGACTAGTTATTCCATGTAGTTATGTACTTTCTCAAGTAATAATTTTATATCAATTGCACTAGCTAACTCAAATTTTGCACCAACTAATGCAAACCTTGGCAAGCTAAAAGGTAGAGCCTAAAATGGTTTCAGTAAGCCAAATTTGTTTTGTAAAAAAATAAGTTTAGGTATTCCTCCTTGGGAATATTTAAAAAATATGCACTCTTAGTATCTGAGTGCTCCAAAAATAAGACTGACATTCCTAACGTAGGACCAGAGAAACCCAGAAGGTCCCTCTGAGTAGAGGTAAAACTTAGAAATGGACTGCTTGACTGGGCGTTATGGCTCACACCTGTCTGTGGCAGAGCTAGCAATACCTTGACAGGATATTTTCAGCAGACCCTTGCATTCTGTGCCACACTGATTATGAAGTGTTTGCTTTGAGAAACCTGCCTTGCAACTAACAATCCCTTTCCAAAATAACTTTTAGTGTTTGGCATGCAGTTATTATTGACTCCGGGACCTAATGGGAAAGTTGTCACTGGCCCAGCTTGTCTCAAACTGAGCTGATGCGTATTACAGTATTGTCCTCAAAGAAGCCAGAAGATGAAACACTACATGCATGGACAGAGCCAAGAGGAGCCTTCTTCCAAATGGCTCTCAGCAACTCAGGAGGACAGCTGGAATGACTAGACTGGAGAAAGAACAGCTCCTAGTCTCAACCTGAGTTTTAGTCTATTAGTGCAACTTTTCCTTGGGATGATTGCATTTCAAGTCCTTCCCATAGAACCTGACATTTAAGTTGCTGGACACAAGCAAATTTCCCCCTTTATCAGTTGTGGAGCTTTAAACAAGTTACTTATTAACCCTGTCTATGCCTCAGTGTCCTTATCTGCAAAATGCATAAAATAAGAACATCTATCTGGTAGGATGGAAAGTAAGAGCTAGCTATTAATATTATTTAAAATACTATTCTAGGAAGAAATATTTCTCTGTGCAGACTGGTCTTGCATTGCAAGCACCTTCTGTAAAGTCATGTGAATGCAAGTATGTATGGCATAGCTCCACAGCCCAGCCTGTGCTGTTAGCCTTCAGCTCCCATAATAGATGACACTGAAGTTCAAACTGGTGTTTGATATTTTAAAAAATATTTCAGATTGATGGGAAAGCATATAATAACTTCTAGATTATTAGTTTCTTTTGTTTGATTTAATAATCAGATTTCCAAAGTGCACATACAAGTCTTGTATTTTGTCTCTAGTTTCTAGTGAGAGGTAATGCAGAGAGATTTGCCCGTTAACTAACCTAAGATTGAGGTGAAAGATGGGATACTCTTCTTGAAACTTGTATAAACTGCACATGTATAGTAAGTGTATAAATAGTCAAGTTCTTGAGGTGATGGAAATTGAGAACACAGCAAGATGCAAGAAGAAGGTAAGTGATAGCCTGGGCACACAACCTCTTACCTCAGCTCCTCCTGAGGCTCTGGCAAACTGGCAGAAAGGAGGGCTAGAGGCACCCACTCGGGAAGGCTAGGATAGAGAGGCAGGACCTGGCATGGGGAGCTGGGCACATGAGCTCACTGAGGTACAGGCCCTCCCAGTACATTCCCATGAGGAAAGTGGGTGGGATTGGGAAGGCAGGACAGCCTCGCAATGCCCTCCCAGGGACTGGAGAGCAACTCCTACAAGAACCTTGGGCTCCAAGTCAGCAGTCACCCTGGGGCTCTGGCACCCAAGTGGTGAAAGTGGAAGCTGAGCAGCCCACAAGAGAATCCCACAGGCCCTTGTAATAGAGGACATTGCTTTAAGACTGTATTGTTGCTATTTGAGTCTAGTGTGTGTATGTATGTGTATATATATGTGTGTGTGTGTGTGTGTACATATATATATATATATATATGTATGTATATAATATATATATATACACCTAATTTTTGACATTGGGTTTTAAATGGATATAAAATTAAGGCCAATAATTTGACTTTCCTTTTTCCATGCACTTTTATTCCAATATTCTATCTTCAGAGGGATAATAAACCTAGCCAAAATGCTTTGTTTTAGTGGAAGAAAGACTTCAGGGCAAATGGAACTATGGAGAGAGAAAAATACATAATGTTTAAAAATGCTTTCACATTAAAGTATGAATCAAGTATCTGGGCAGAACTGATATTTTTCAATGCATAAGTACTTAGAAAATTTACACTATGCTATATTCATTCTCTTTTAGGTAGTCAATTGAAGATATTCAGCAAAATAAAATAAAAAGAAGTCATCATATCCAGGAAGTAGTAGATCCAGCCTAAATGTGCAGTTGTGGGAGGTGTCAGGAAGATACTGATCTGCAAGCTCTGGAGGACTCTAGAAGGACAGGAATGAGAAGGAGTGGAATCTCCAGGAAGGAAAGCAGGGAACCTGATAAAATTGAATATATGTCTTGAGCTTACAAAAGCATGCAGCTGTCATAAAGGCAAATAATACGAATAAAAAGAAAGCAATTAGAACTTCAGCTAAAGAAAACCTGTATGAGAAAGTTATTGCTTACATACAGAGTAAACAAAAATGTAGAATGTTCGATAAGGTACCTGGGACAGAAACAGAATAATTTGGCCCAAATATTGAGGCATTACATTCAGAAAAAGAAATAATTTCTGGCCAAATAGTGGCTTCTGTGAGCAGTATTTACACTACTGTGATATGTAAAGGCTGTTTACTGGTCTTCAATCTTTGAGTTAACCCAGGAACAAAAGTGTGAATAGATTGCGGTGCAGAAGTAAATGCAAAAGAAAGTGTATCATGGCAACAGAAATGGAATGGTGGGTAGATGGTGGGGGCATTGACAAATATTCTTATCCTTTTGTGTGAGAGAGAACTCAAGAAATATGGCCTAGCTACCACTTCTGAACATATATCCAAGAGAGTGAAAGTCAGCTTACCACCAAGATACCTGTGCACCCATGTTTATAGTGGCATTACTCACATCAGATAAATGGATAAAGAAAATGTGGTGATTTTACACACTGGAGTTTTACTCATCCTAATGGCTGAAGAATGAAATTATGTCATTTGCTGAAAAATGGATGGGTAGAACTGGAGATCATGATGTTAAGTGGAATAAGTCAATACCACAAAGACAAGTACCTCAGGTTTTCTCTCCTCTGTGGAACCTAGTGGAAAACAAAACTAAATGAGAGAACCAGGATCATGAAAGTAAAAGGGTACTGCTAGGGACATGGGAAGGGGAGGGGTGGAAGGAGGGACAAGAATGAGTACCAGAAAGGGAGAATATGATGAAACCCCTTACTTTGTACAATTTAATTTATGCTAATAAGAAAGTTTTAATATGAAATAATTCCTTCAGGAAAGTCTCTCTAAAAAGCTCACAAATTAAAATTATATAAATTATAAAAAAGAAATACGGCCTATAATTGATGAAAAAAGGGAACAGACATTTAAATATAGGTAATCAGTAGAACTAACATATGTATTAAGTGGGAGTGTGAGCTTTGCTTAATTCTGTCTTATGTGAAAGTAAGTGAATATTGTCTAAAGTCATAAATCAAAAAACAAGAATATGTACATATTATCTAGATTTGTGAAGATAACCACCAAGAGAAGTAAGAAAAACAGTAAGGACAAGAAACATTTAGAATGTTTGGTCTGAGCAATGGGGTGAGGAGGACAGCGTCTGGTGGGAATCTGCTATTTTTCTCTATATGCTTTTCCCACCATTTGATTTGTTACTTGTGTGTATGACTTTTATAATAATTAGAAGTTAAAATTTAGCATTTCTGAGAAGAGGACATTCCAAAGCCTAACAGGTGTATGAGATGTACTCAACATCAGCAATAATTTGGGCAGGCAAATCGAAACTACCTGAAATGTCACCTCACTCCAGTAAGAATGGGTAGCATTAAAATGACAAAAGACAATGAATGTGGGTGAGGATGCAGTGGAAATACGAACTGCTACTGTCACTATGGAAAAGAAAACAATTATAAGTAGAATTACTGTATGAGACAACAACCCCACCTCTGAGTATACAGTCAGTGAAAATGAAATCAGTGTGTTGAAGAGACATCCCCACTTACTTCCACACTCACTGAAGAACTATTTTCAATAACCAAGACCCATATCTGTCAATGGATGGACACGTACAGAAAATGTGGCATATATACACAATGGAATACACTTCAGCCATGAAAAGGACATCAAAATGACTTTACATGGGGAATCTAGAAAAGTCAAGATCAAGCAGGCAGAGAAGGTAGTAGAGGTTACCAGAGTCCAGGGGAGGGGACATGCTAGTCAAAGGGGACACAAAATCAGTTAAGTAGGGTTTTGAATAAGTAATATACAGCATGGTGACTGTAGCTAATAACACTCTTGGATCCTTGAAATTTGCTAATAGAGTAGATTTTAAGCTTTCTAACCACGCATGATAACTGTGAGATGAAGTCACAGATGTGCTAATTAGCTTGGTTGCAGTAATTATTTCACAACATGTACATGTATCAAAACACCATGTTATGTGCTTTATATATATGTATATAATTATATTATATACATATATATAAAATTTGTTAAGTATAACTCAATAAAAATGGTGGTGAGGGGAATCACAGGTTGGACTCATGGGGTCAGATGCTTTCTCCATCACATGCTAACTGGGTAGCCTCAGGAAAGTCACTTAACCTCTCCCTGTCTCCATTTTTTCTATCTATAACAAAGGGCTAACAAGTCTTGTTTCACAGGCTGTTGTGTATATTAAACAAGACACCATTAGGGTGCTTAGAGCAGGACTTAACACAGGTTGTTGGCCACCAATTATTGGCTTTTAAATTGTCATTGTCTTCTGAGCCCCCCCCACTTATTTGGGGACAATTGTCCCTTCTGAAATCTTGCGGGGACAAGACAGAGGATGACGAAGTTGATTGTGAGTGGGATGTATGGGGGTGTATTATGGAGGACTGTGGGAGGGAGAGGAGGCTATGAAGAAGAAGCTTGAGAGAAAATAGGTAATGCAGTGGAGCATTGTAAGGGTGGAGGGGAGAATGGACTACTTCTGTCACTGTGCATTGTGAATGCTGGTGACTTCCAGTGTGCAAATGTAGCCCTCTGCCATGTTGTGGATATATAAAGGGTGTGCACCCCATAAGGCTTGTGTACAATTATCTATACCACCATTCCCACCCTGGTACATTTCTCTTGGAGATGGGTGTACATGGTTTGAAAGTCCCAAAGAAGGCTCATGTTAAAATTTAATACTCATTTAGAGGTAGTAAGGTGGGGCCAGGTGGCGTCATGAGGGCTCTGCTCTCTGAATGGATTAATCTTCTCATGGGCTGCTTTGTTATAAAAGCAGCTCTCTGGTTAACTTGTTCAGTCTTATCATGCCCCGCCTCTCCTCAGGACTGCTAGAGTCTGCATCAAGGGGCCTCAACAGATTCACAGCTTTCCACTCTATTTTGGACTAATCGGCCTCCACAACTGTAAGAAACCATTTTCTTTCCTTTATAAATTGCCTGATCTGTGGAATTTAGATATAGCACCAGAAAATGGACTAAGGCAAGATGGATATTCTGAAAGCAGAGGGGACAGTGCTGACTCTGGTGCAAACTCAATAATTTTCTCTCTTCAGAGCTTTTGAGTTTCCATAAGAGAAGCTGTTAGCTCAGTGGAGCCTGACTTTAAACCAGCTCCAGCTGAAATATGTGGTGTGCTGTCATGTTGGGCATTTCACTTTATGTCCCCAGGGCTTTGCAAGGAGGACATGGGTGGTGGAAGTGAGGTTGCCAGTGTATATATCCAGGCTGGTGCCCTTGAGGCTTGTTGGCTCACTGGACAATGCTACATGTCCCTATGACACCTTCTTGCTTTAGCCACCAACTGTCTTAGATTAGTGGGGGCAGAGCACAGAGTGGGGTGACACCTGATTGATGTCACTGTACGTGTGGCCATAGGGCCAGATCACAGGGGTGGGTACTTCAGCTACTGCTTGTTTTGCCCTACAGAACATACAGATTCACAGGTGGTGGTGCCAGTGCTGCATATCACAAGGCACTTCTGTACTACTCTGAGTCCTGCTGTATTTGTCTCTCCATGTAGGAGAGGCCAAGTAGACGTCATCCATCTTCTTTGAGCATTGCAAGATGAACAGGTGGATGAGAAAAATGTTCATGACCTTTAATCACTACAAGTGGCCCACTTGGAGGAAGTTAGCATGTTGAAACTACTTAGGGATTCCCACCCACACTTGCCGAGTATCTAGGCTGGAGACCTGGCAGGAAAGAGAGAAATTCTGCCATGCTACAAAATGAGGTGTTTGCAAACTCACCTTGTGTATTCTGAAGAACCCTATCAATGTTGGTTCTGTACATGCTCTTGGAGAACTTAGCATACCCCTGTTCCACAAAGAAGGTCCCGTTGTCTCTTCTCCTGTCTGTCCAAGGGTTTGCAGCTCCATGTAGGAGACAAAGAGAAGGAGTTCCCTACCTGCCATGAAAGAGAACCTGCATCCCAGGAAAATGTTCCATTCATGAGCAGGCATGTCTCATTGCGTGGCTTGTTCACATCACACCTGTGCTTACAGTTTTCAGGAATGCACTGAAGAGCTTTGCAGGGCCGTTCATGGGTCCTTGAACTCTGCTCCTTACTATAACATTCTCAGCTGTACCTGCTGTGCAGGTGACCATGCTGAGATCAGGTTTAATGTCCTACCAACCTATGAATTTCTCTTAAAGTGGCTGCAAAGTCCTGGCCACCTGCCTAACATGCTGCAAGTTGTGATAGAAAAGTGGGGCTGGGAAGTTCTCCAGGAGGATCCTGTGGGTTTATAAAGGGGGACTAAGCTTTGCCCACAGACTTCTCCAATTTCTTCTCCTGAGTGGCAAGAGCAACAGCCAGAACTCACTCCACAGGTGGCAGAGAATGTGCACTGTCTAGTGTGCAACAGCTGCTCAGACGTCTTCCTAACAATGCCTGCGATGAGCAGGACACATGGGCCTGCACTGAGTGCTCAGACAATGGCCTGATTTCTTTCACAAATTGACAAACTCTTAGAAAAAGCTACACTGCCCCAGGGCAGGTATCAATGCCAGGGGCTTGGAGGATACTTTAGAGAGTGCTGGGCTCCGCCTCCTCCCAGCCACCTTAAACCTGCTTTCAGTTTTGGCTCCCAATGATACAAGAGTCTTTAAAGTCTGAGTGGCCAAGACAAAGGCTATATAAGGTCATAAGTCGTGTTGCATGGAAGGAAGGAAGCAGGTCCTGGCCCTCTTGAGTGACAGGGAAGCGCGTCTGCTGAGGCTGGCAGGCATCCCTCGGCATCCCCGCTAAGTGACGGTCTCCTTTATTGTCCCAGTCACCCCTGCAATGTTTAAAAAGGGTGGTAGGAACATCCCTCTCTCTCCCACCCCCAGGCTCTCTAACTGCCAAGGAAAACAGCATTTGACATTTTACCAACATAATGATTTGTTCAAGAAATCACTGAGAGGAAAATGAAAAGTAAAGGCAATGCTGAAGTTCAGGAAAAGGTTATGCTGCTAGCGGAGACTGGGGATGAGGGGTCCATGGAGCCTGGTGGACAACAATGCTGGAAGGCTCTGCTTGTAGGGGACACGGAAGGCTAAAGAGCATGCAGTATCCCCAGCACCACAGTCCCCCAAGGGCCTTGGATTCAGTCACCAGGACATCTAGCAACTAGAGCCAGTGCTGCTGCCCACAGTTCAGCTGTGCACTCTGGAAACTGCTACCACCAGGCAAGGCGCCTGTGATGTGCAGTGGGGGGCAGGTGGGGAGGATGCCTGCCTTGCTCATTCCTGCTCCATCTTGCAGTCAAAAGCCTTACTCCTCTCCTCCTTAGACGTGATGGCATCTTTGGTAAGTGCATTGGGCTGCATGGGTTCTATGTCTATGCATGTGCAGTAGATGCTTGAATGGTTGGTATTTGTGTGTAATAGGTGTGTGCGTCTGTGTTTGTGCACATGCATATATGTGTATATAGGTAACTGCACATGTGCATACAGGTATGTGTACATGTGTGCTTCTGTGCATGCAGGTGTAAATGTATGCCCATATGTGTATATATAATGTGTGTATGTATTCATGTATGCAAGTATACATGTGTATATATGTGTGCGAATATATGTGTATACATGTGTGCATAGATATTTGTGTATGTACGTGTGTATCTGTGTATGCAGGTGTATATGTGCATGTATACATGTGTATGCATGTGTGTGTACATGTATATGTGTGTGCCTGTGTCCGTTTGTGTAGATGTATCACTTTCTTTTCTTCTCTTGGCCAGAGTGCTGTGTTTACCGGATGAAACACTGTGGTACTTTTACTGGAGAAGAGACCAGTGGTACACAGTAACTCCACACTTTCCTCTTCAGCTTGTTCCCACCATGTATTACAAAACTGAAGTCCTTAACACTCAGACTCCTTGGGAGTAGCAGAGCAGGGTTCCTACATGGCCACAAGGACACCAAACAAACATCAGGCAATTATCCTCTGAAGGTTATATTCAGTACTGATAACCAGAAGTATCACAAGAGAAGATAAGAGAAGAGTACCCTTCTCCATTCTTTTTTTTTTTTGCGGTACTGGGGCTTGAACTCACCTTGAGCAGCTCCACTAGCCCTTTTAGTGATGGGTATTTTTGAGATAGGGTCTGGTGAATTATTTCTCCAGGCTGGCTTTGAATTGTGACCCTCCTGATCTCTGACTCCTGAGTAGCTGGGATTACAGGCGTGAGACACCAGTGCCCATTTCCCTTCTCCTTTCTGGCAGGAGCCAGGTTGCGGGGCACATTCCACACTTGCAGGCCCAGGCTTCCACTTCCACCATCCATAGCCGCCAGGGCCTAACTCCAATTCCTGAACACACCCTCCCATGTGGGCAGATCAGCCAGTACAGGTGACTTGTTTGCTGGTCGTGCTCTTACAGGTGTTTCATTCCTGAGAGTGGCAGCAGAGGGCTAGGTCCCTTGCCCCATGGGGGATTGGCGTGCCCTGCAGGCTCCACTCCTGGCAGTGGAACTCCAGAAAGGAGGCCACTGCTACTCTCAGAGGAGAAAAGGTGCCAGAGGACCCAGCCTTGCATTCTGTGCGCTAGGAGAGTGAAAAAAGGTAGGAACTCAGGAGACAGTGAAAAACAAAGAGGCTAATTCCACCATCTGCTTTGCAAAATTAAAAACATGCAGATGATATCAGAATAAAAAGGCAATTATGGTTGAGAAAAATCTGTTTGAGTTTCCATAAGAATATGTAGCTGCTTTCTACCACCCACCCATCCCCCTTGAAGCCAGAGGCCCTGAGAGAGCCCTTGGTAGCACTTGTGTTGATGGATCCTTGAACCCTTTCCCATGGTGTGTGAGGGTACCTGTACAAATTTCAGCTTCTCAAGGTTTGCCTTTCATTTATCCTAGAAGTTGTTATGGTACTGGCCAAACCATCTCTTGGCAGAGGCTTACACAGTGGGGAATCTACCCAATTAACTTGAGCTGTAGTCCTAGCTTTGCTTCTAATGAGTTCTGTGTCCTTGGAGCAGCTGCTCTTTTCTTTGTAATGGAGAAGGGTATTTTCCTCATGGCGCTCTCCTTTGTGATGCAGTGTGCGATCACACATAGGGTGTGGGGCACAGCGTCCACTCAGGTAGGGGCTTGGTGTGTAGTAACTCTCCCTTCTCCTCTCACCCGAACCACCACCACCTGCCAAGAGATGCTCCACACTGTCTGATTATGACAACAAAACTATGGTTATCATAGCATAAAACAGGACCTCAATTACACAGATAGACAAAGTGGTAAAGGCAAGTGTGGAAGAGAGGGAAGCCCACCGTGATTGCACACACACTGAAGGACAATTTCTGTTACCCAAGGGCACTGGGTCATTGTACACTGTCACTTTCTATAAATCTGTCCCCTGCAACAGTGGTATTAGATACACACCTCTCCAAAGTTAGACAAGATGCTTTGTCAATGGCTATAGGAAAACTAACCAACTGCTTAGATTGGCACTTGCAGTACCTCTCCCAGGTGCCATCTCATTGGTCTTCTCTGAATTTGAGTCTGTGTAGCTTTGATCTACTGCCTAGACCCCTTCTCACTGCATCTTACCCATTCCTTATCCTTTAACTTTTCTGGGAATTTTTAAACAAAGCAATCCTCATCTCCTTTTTGCAATTTGTAAAGGCATTTCCTTGTGCTATAGTTTGGATTGTAAATATCCCCAAAAGCCCTGCATCCCTAGCCCTGTGGTACTATTTTGAAGTGGTGGAACCTTTAGGAGTTTGGGACCTTGATCCTTTCCTACCTCTCTTTTTGTGTCCTGGACAGCAGGAGGTAAACAGACCTCTTCAGCCACATGCTCGCACATGCTGTGCCTCTTCACCACAGGCCCAAAGGCAACAGGACCAAACAATCATTGATTGAAATCCCTGAAACTGTGAGCAAAAATAAATCTTTTCTTCTTATAAGTTGATCATCACAGGTATTTTATCATAGTGGCAGAAAGCTGACTAACACATATCGTATTGTGACCTTTTTCCATCCCTCTGGCTTCTACATTAAGCTGTACACTGAAAAATACCATCTCTTGATTGTGCTTCAGGGTAGGGTCTGTCCTCATTCAAAGCCAGCATTCCAGAGGTATTTGATTTTACTCTGCTCACACGTTCCTTCCATTTCATACTATCTGATTTTTGTTTCTTCTATATATGGTTTAGTGACACTTGGACCAATCATATTTTAACTCTGCTTGTTACACCATTAAAATATATAGGAGACCTCTCCAATGTGAGAGTCACTAGCTGTTTGTAGGCACTTTACCTTTAAGTAAATGGAAACGCAATGACAGAGAAGTTGGTTCCTCAGTGGGCCTGGCCACATTTCATGTGCTCAGTAGCTTTGTATGGCTGGTGACTAACACAGTGGATGCTACAGATTACAGTGTTTCCATCATGCTCAAAGTTCTTTTGGAAGGCATGCTGTGTACTTAAAGGCAATATATGTCATGATCTTTTAAAAGAAGGGAGCACATTAAAGTTTCACATTCATTGCCCTAGAAAATGCATGTTCATATTTTCACTTTCCTTTTTGCTGTTGTGCAGTTGCTAAATTGCTTATACATTTTTTCTCTGAATATAGAGTAAGCCATTCAAATTTGTGGCGCATTTCTACCTTTCTTCTCCTTCTCCTTCTGTTTATCAAGCTAAATACAGAGTATTGAGATCTAAAAGGTTTATGCATTAAGTTCATAGTTGGGAACAGATGAAAGTTCTCTCCTAAGAAATGGAGGACCAAGTGAGAGTAGAGGTCAGGGACAGTATCTCTTGTTTTTCAAGTTGGAGAAGAAAGTTCTGGATGTGTTTATCACCAACTTGTAATTATTTGACTTCAGCGTTAACAGAGGAGCTGAAAGTTCCCCCTTTTAAGTGAAAGTGTAATTTACTTCAAGTTCAAAACTATACCAAATGCAAACAGCTGTGTCCATATGTTGCTAGAAAACTATTTTCTAAATGAAACACTAAAATCAAACTTTATGTTAAAAAGAAGTCCACACATGATTGAGAACACCAGGGGCTTCCTCCTCACAGAGATATGTGTAGTTGGAGTCTATAGGTGCCTGCCGGGTGGGGAGTGGGAGCACACTGGTCCACAGCCATTGGAAAGTTGAACGAGGGGTAGATTACAGTTGTTGTTATGGAACAATGGACTAGCAATAATGACATCAGTGTCAGCCTGACATGAGTTCCTTTATTACAGTGGGGGGAAAATGAAGCTCTCATTACATTTCTCAAAACTTGCCTGCATTCTCATTGCATTTAACATTTTAAGAATTAGAAGAATGGGTCTTTTCAGTTTTATTTTTACCTTTTTTTTTTTTTTTACATAAGTTACTTTCCTCAGGCTTCATACTGGATTTACGTCTGTAAGTGTCCTTTGGCTTCCAGAAACTGCTTAAATTTGTTCAAATAGAGTAGATTCTTAGTCTTCATCAGCTCAACTTAAGTTTCCAAAATGCTTTCCTGCCATATGCCTTATAAAGGAGCAGGCTTTGGCTTAGCAGAAGAGTGTATATGCCTTTCTGCCATTTACCCATGATTCATCATGGCAGTGGCTCTGCAGCCATGTTTATTTTCTGTAGTTAGGCAGAAGCCTGGTGAGATTCCACAGACCTCCAGATTATGTCACATGTGTGGTTACTTAATATATGATACTTTGAGGATTTTCAGGGCAAGATTCTTCAGCTTTTTAAAATTTTTTTAAAGACATGGTCTTACTATGCAACCCAGACGGGCCTCAAACTTGATATATTGCCCTAGCTAGCCTCAAATGCTTGATCCTCCAGATCAGTAAGGAGACTCCAGATGTATTTAAGCCTATCTTGTTTGTTATTAACCAATAATCAATGTGCCCGATCTGTACATAACATGCAAATTGGTCCCTTATAAGTTTTTAAATTAACACCAATTGATTTGTTAGCCCAAGAAGCCAGAGTGGGGAAACAGAATCACAGATTCGGTTTCACAGACAAACTCCACAAGAGTTACCAAACAAAATGTACCCATGCCACCTCTCTTCTGTAAGACAGGGCCTTCTTTCTAACAAGTAGTATTTCATCAGCAGTCACCTTTGCTGAGACAAAACAGTTATTCATTCAGTTTCTATTGCAGAGATTTTTACACTTCTGTAACACACCAGGATCCCAAATTTAATTTATAAGTTGTTTTTGGAGGCAGGATTCATTTTCTCGTGGAAACGATGTTATTGACTGTGGCTATTCTCCCAGATTAGTCCAAACAATTGTGTTCCATCCACAGCGTAGAGACTTGATTTCCAGAGGTGGTCTAGAGCCCGTGATCAGATCCGGCTGGTGAATCTATTTGAACAGTTTTGCTTTAACTTCCAGTTCCACGGTGCGTGTCCGCTGCAGCGGCTCAGAGACGGACTGGTCACAGCGCCCGAGCAGGGACAGGAACCTGGGCGCACTCTGATTCGCACGCACGGGTTCATCACAAAGAATTAGACGACGCATGTCGGGACCCGAGGCTGCTACTCGCACACACGCGGGGCCACGTCTGGGTGACCGCGCTCCTCGTGCTCCGGCTGGCGTCGCCCGGGGCTCCTCCGCCCGCGCGCAGCCACAGCAGCCCTTTGTTGGCTGCGCCGCCCCCGCCGCACGGGACCAGGCCGCAAGAGGAAGCTGCGGGGCTCGGCCTTGTCAGCTGAGCAGCGCCGGGCCGGGCCGGGCTGGGCAGAGGCGCCGTGCGGCTCTCCAGAGGGCTTCGTCTCTCCTGCCACCCCGCGCAGCGCAGCCTCCCGAGGGCGGCCGGGCGGGGCCTCGGGCGCAGAGGCTGGGGAAGGAAGCAGGTCTGGGGCTTCAAGTCCAGGCAGGACGCCCGTTAGTCATGCTATCGCCAAGTGAGCAGCACCGCGCCCTGCTTAGTCACAGCCAGGTGAATAAAGAGCTGGGTGTTTGCGTTGTCTCGCGGGCGTGCTTAGCGGTGTCATCCTGGGCTTCCGCAGGACCCTGAAGTCTCCCTTGTAGGAACAGAACCTTGCACATCTCGGCTGGGCGTCCCCCACCCCCACCTCTCTACCCCACTGCGCGGACCCCGGCCACGAAGGGCTTCCAAACTCCCTTTCCCCACTTCCACCAGCATCCTTCCTAGGCCGGCAGGCCAGAGTGGGGTGGCTGCACGTCTCCCTGCGCTTCAACCAAAAGCTGAAAGATTAAAGAGAAAAGGGGGAAGTGAGCTTGTTAGAAAATTAAAGCAAAATCCTTGACCGATTACCCGGTCAAGCATATCTGCTTTTGGAGGAGCTCTATAAAAAGGATGACCCCATCCCACTCTAATTTATTAGATGGCGATTTGAGGAGCAGGATTCCATACGCGGGAAAGACTTTGTTCTCACTGGGCGCAGCTCCTCATGGTTGCCTGGGGCTTTTCTGGGTGATAACGAGGAGGACACTGTGACCATTTCTCCCTCTATGCGGGAGGATGGACTGTGAGAGGAAGCTCTGTGCAGGCCAGGCCGTTTGAGCGTCCGTGAACCTGACCTTTTCCGCAGACGTCGGTCCACACCGGCGTGGGCCGTGGGCCGCGAAGGCCTGGAATGCAGGCCTGGCAGATAAGCGGCTCTCTCGCTCAGGGGTTCTCATGGAGCAGAGTCGCTGCTAGGCACCAGACCGCAGTCTTAGTTCAGAAATGTCTGGTTTCTCAGGGAGAAAATGAGGAGGCAGTGCTTGCAAGTGTCTGCTGACATCGTGGCCACCACATCTTTTAGTCAGTTTGGTGGCATGCAGCCAGATAAGCTATGGACAGGGGAAGGCTGAATGTATTTAGAAATGTGCTTACTTTTCATTAATTACTTTAACTGCTGCTTTCTGGGTGGTCACTGAAGAGAGAAGAAGTCAGTTCTTAGGAAGAGAGAGAAAGGGTCAGCTTCACTGTGACTTTGCTTCTTTGGTAGACCTGGGTTGTTTATTCTCTTGCAGTTTTTTGTTTGGACTGCTTGCTAGGCAGATACTGTACCACTTGAGCCACACCTCCAGCCCTCTTGGTCGTGCTTTTTGCCCAGGCTGGACTGCACTGGAATCCTCCCATTTTACTGACGCATGCCCCCACACCCAGTTTTTGTCTGTTGAGATGGGAGTCTCACTAACTTTTTGCCAAGGCTGGCCTCGAGTTGTGATCTTCTGAATTTCAGCCTCCCAAGTAACTAGGATTACAGGCATGAACCACACGCGCCCAGCTGACAGGTTTACTCAAAGATCTTCTCAGGCCTGAGGAGGCAGCTTCTTTCTTCCCTGGCATGTGTTTGATGAGGTTAATATACATAGGAAAATGTGGCTGGTTTCCTTGTGCTCCACATACTCTGCATAAAACTGTTTTCTGTTTCTGATTATATGAACTTTGACACTCATTGTATATGGCAAATGTACATTAAAATAATGACCATACTTATTAACGCACCAGCCTCTGCCATATTCCTTCTGGGCCTTTCTGTGACTCGACTGTTCATGAGGTCTCTCTTATTTCATTCTTTATTCAACACCACCTCTGCGCAAATAATTCCAAAACATTATTTTTCTGTGTCATAGTTGATGTTTGCTCAGTTTTCTTATATTCTTTCATTTTGACATCACTGGTATGGCCATATGCAGCACCAGTTCCTGAACACTGTACTAAAAACTGGGCTCCCAGTCCGGAGAAGAGAGTATGGATTCTCTTATTTCTGCTTATCCGCACAGGCTCAACCATAATCTCTGGAAATAGCATAGAGGCACCAAGGGGAACACTCCGAAGTTCAAGGAGAAAAGCAGTCAGCTCCCAGACCTAGGACCCTGGATAGAGGGACTGCACATAGCAGGATCTTATGACCCCATCTCAAGAGGGAAGCAATCCAGGGCTGGCATCCCCCACACCTGATCCAAGGACAAAAGGTCATTAAGAAGAATGAGAAGGTTCATTCTTCCCTGGGTGACACCAGCACCACCTGCAGGGACATTCACTGGTTGGAATCATGCTGACAGCTGGAAGCCAGAGAAAGGGCTGTCCTTCTTGCTGAGCCAGTGACACCTCTCTAGCAGAGGATCCCACTGTGAGTGGGGACTTAGCCACCACAAGCAACTGCCAGCAAATGCTTTCTGCCCTGGGACTTCCTTCCCCTCCTTGGGGACAGTTAGACTTTCCTACCATAAGAGACAAAAAAAATGTCTGGGTCATGGCAAAAATTCACCTGCCAAATGAAGAACCAAGAAAAATCATAACCTGAATGAGAAAAGATGATTGACAGATACCAAAACTGAGATGAACTCCCTAGATGGGCTCATTGGCAGAATGGAGGTGACAGAGTTAGAATTAGTGAGCTTAATGACAAATCAATAGAATTTTCTTAGTCTGAAGAAACAAGAGAAATACATTTAAAAAAATGGATGGACTCTCAGGAATCATAGAAAAACTTCAAAACAAGATCCAGCTTTCATAGTATCCAAGTTGCAGGACAGGAGGAAGAGACTGGGGCTGAAAGAATATTCAAAGAAATAATAGATGCAAATTTTTCAAGTGTGAAAGATGAAAGATATAACCTTCGTTTTCAAAAAGTTGAGCAAACCCCAAATGGGAAAAAACCCATGCTAGTACACATCATAATTAGATGTCTGAAAACTATAGGCAAAGAAAAAATCTTCAAAGAAGACAGCAGGAATGACTCATCAGTGTGAATAGCTAACTCCTTATCTGAAAATATGGGGCCAGCAAGAGGTAGCACAACCTTTTAAAAGAGCTGAAAGAAATAATTGGAACTTCAAATTCTATAACTGACAAAAGCATCCTTTAGGAATTAAGGGGAAAATAAGAAAACCAGGAGCATTGGTTTTTGGGGTTTTTTGCTGGCACATCAATTTTTAGGTAATGGGTATAGAAGGCTTTCTAGAATGAAAATGATATTAAGTGCTACAGTTTGGGTCTTGAAAGTCCCCCCAAAGTCCCATGTGTTAAAAGCTTAGTCCCCAGATTTTGGGAAGTGCTGTTGGGAAATGATAGAAACTTTAGGAGAGCTTCTGGTTGTTGAAATTATGACCCGGAAGGGGATACCGGGGCCCTGGCCCTTTCTCATTTTTTCTCTTCCCCAACTGCTGTGAGGTGAGAAGCTTTGCTCTTCTTCTTGATATGCTCTTCCTCATGATGTGCTCCTCCCCACATGCCCAAAAGCAATGGGACAAACTGATCTTGTGTTGAAGTTTTCCAAAACTTTTCATTTACAGTGTTATTTTGATCTGTTTGGTCTACATGATACCACTGGTGCCCCATGGTTCTGTTGGTGCTGACTTAAGGTGCAGAAAGACTATCTCTAGGCCAGAAAGCAGGAGTCTCTGATGGGGGAAGGGAGTCTTCTGCCCAGGCTGACCCCAGGGTTGGGCAGAAGTGAAAGGTCAATCTCCTGTCTTACCTGCCTCATTCCACCTAGCTAAGTCTCCTGCGTGCTAGATGGGTGAAGGTTCAGCTGGCTGCTGGGTCCTGCTGATACTAGGCTGACAGGGAATGGGAGGTTAGCTTCCTGCTCAGTCCTGCAGAGTACCAGGGGCAGAAGAGGATGTATACATTTGGATCCTCTCTTGGTCAGCTGAGAAGGTAAAGGGAAAGAATATGCAAAAGGGGGAAGTGTGACTTGTCATTGTCTGGTTGGAGCAGGGGAGGTATTACCAAATGGATTTTTCCTTGTTATTTTTCCAGAAGAAATAAGTTTATCAAAGAATTCTTTTTGTCTGTGTGATAATGGATCTGGATTGGAGGACTCTGCAGTGTGTTTGCTGTCTAGGGCATAGGGGAGGCAATGAGGAAACTGGATTCACTGCATGCTATTCCTCAAGTCCTGTGGTCCCTAGCTGCTTGATTCCTCTTTCTTTTCACTTTTGGAGTCTTCGTGTGCTTAATTTTTGTATTATGTTGCAGGTTTTTTTGTTGTAATAGGACCTTATAAGAACAGGGATACTCTACCTTGGAACAGTGGGAAGTCACCTGTGGGCTGTCATCCTTAAGAGAAGTGGTTTTCTGCTCTACTGTTGTTATGTTATTCAATCAGGGAAACTGTGCAATTGGTCTCAACTCTGGAAGGTTTTACAATTGTGTCAAATCTATACTTGAGTGGGAGAGTGGAATGGGGAAGCTATTTGTCCATCTGTCTTTATGTGGGCAAAGGACATGCTTCTCTTTTGTGAAATGCAGTAGAAGGAAAGACTTTATAAGCCAAGGTAAACAAAGGCCCAGCCACAGGATGGGAGAAGCTCATGCAAACCAAGATTGTGATATTTTTATGAACAAGTTGCAGGTAATAAAATGTTAGTAAGGATGAAAATGCATAGGAAACAGGGACTTTTAAGTTTGGCATTACCTAATGATTGGAAATGACCAAGTTTTGTTGAGTGGAGTAAAAAGAAAAGATCTAATTCCACCCTTTGGTATTAAGTCTATCAAATAGGATACAGCAGCTCCAACCACTTAAGATTTAGCAAGAACAAGAGAGACATTTACATATGATTCACCTTACAATTACACAGTGTAGTGCTTTGACATAGTGGAGAAAGCAAAGTTACTGAGCACACAGAGCTGGTAAGAACCCAGGCTCTCTCTGGCTTCCTGTTGGATGATGTGGTCTCTCCGTCTGTACATCTCACATCACCATGAAGTGATGCAGCCACAGGAGCCCTCACCAGGGCAGAGCCCATGCCAGTACCATGTCCTGAACCTCCAGAACTGTGAGATAAATATACTCCTTTTCTTTATAAAGTTATTCTGCCTCTGATATGATAATGATCATAACAGAAAACAAACAATACAAGATCCAATGAGGTACCGCTCTGCCTTCTCCTTTCACCTCCAATGCTGCAAATGAACTTGCTTTCTAAGTTTATTTATACCACATTTTTCTCATTCTTATGCTTTTTATTTATGGTTTCAATGTTCAAAAAGACTCCCAAGTGTAGTACTGAAGTACTGTCTAGTGTGCTAAGTGCAAGAAGACTGTGATGCATCCTATGGAGAAAATGTGTGTGTGTTAGGTAAGCTTTATTCAGGCATGACTTACAGTGCCATTGGCCACAAGTTCAATGTTAAAAAATCAACAGCACATATTAAACAAGGTCTCTAACAGATACACACAAAACACCACTTGGTACTCTTCACATTCTGATCATAGACACCATAAGGTCAGTGTCACTGTCAGAACTTAATTTGAATATTAGCAGTGCCATTTACACACCCATGTAAGTGTTCTGCCTAACTTCAAACCAAGTTCTAACCACGGAGCATAAGAGCTTTTTCCACCCTTTTGGGTTTTTCTATTAACTATTTGGACAACTGGTGATTTATGATGCCAGCTTTTAATGTCTATAAGGAATGCACAGATTATAGGCAGGATTTGGACATCTGATTCTTGGCCTTTAACATATAGCTAAGTTTCACTCCAAGAGAATGCATAAGAGCCAGCCTTCCATGAGTGCCCATGGTGAAATGGTTACCTGGATGACCTTCCCACTCTTCTGGTTGACCCAGACTTTTCCTCCTGTCTCCTGGCTCTTTGATCAAAATAGCAGCTCTTGCTGTTATGTTCTCCAGTGCTGCCCTTGATACTCTCTCCTGTTAAGATCTTTTCCTCAGTTGACATTCTAGGTTGGGTTGCCCTTCAGTGCTGGTGCAGCTGGAGCCTGATGGGGTTCCTATGCTCCCAGGTTTTGCCATTCATTCATTTCTGATCTATCAGCTTGACCTCTTTTCCTCTGCCTCTTTGCTTTCCTCCAGTGTTGCTCTCTCATCCTAATGTAGCTTTGACTTTAAAGTCAGTTCAGGCCATATTCTCTCTTTGTACAGATGGCCTGCTTTCAGTCTACTGGAAGTATATCCTTTCTAATAAACTTTACTGTCACTTTCACTTCAAAAAATTTCAGAAAATGATGTTTCTTTACATGCTGAACAGAAAAGGGAACTTATGAAATGACCACTGAAAAGTAGCCACTATGTCTCTGTTTCAAGTGTAGGTCACAAAGTAAACCACACAATCTGTAATGTATGTGTCCAGTAGTTGTCACGGGTACAAAATTGTCAATTTGAAATAGTATTTCATTTGGCATATCATTATCCCAGAAACATTCATGCCTCAAATAATAGTCCCATGCAAGCTATAAAATTTCCATATCTATAGCCAACAATGGAAAGTCACTCTCAGAATTCTTGCAGTAAGCTTAATGACTAACCTCTCAGATGTTGTGATGTAAATTTGCTTTAGTCATTTGATTTCAGAAAGGCAAGTCTTCAACGTTGTATCTGTCCAACATAGAGCTTTTTGTACTGGGTATGTACCTATCTTGGTGAGGAAAATAGATCAGGGCTCTTCCTGTAACCACAGGTCTCTCACAGGTAGAAATATAAGCAATAAATCAAGCTTTGGAAAGATGTGAACCTGTGTTATCCCAAAATGTACAATTACTATAGTAAAAATGCTTCCATCACATTCCTTACTTAGGTGTGTTTTACTCCCACTTGTCTACTTCCAAATAGAAATTTCAGGTACAGAAGGAACAGTGCTGACGAGACTCATGGATTCATATAACTTGACAAAGTATATCACGTGTGGTCACATGTTTCATTGGCCAGAGAGAAGTGTGACATTTTGGTTAGGAGGATTCTTGTAGAGGAATGAGACATTATGCAGTGAGTGAGCCTCATAGTGTCTCTGGTTTGCTAGTGACTTCCAAAGGTTCTCAACTTCCAACTCAGGCAGTGTCTTTCTGGGAAAGGATTGTATATTCAAATCACTTTACTTGACATCTCATTCTAATTTTTCCTTTCCTAATGCCATCGGCTTGAACATTTAGAATCTTTTGTGATGGCCCAAAGCATTTGAGGTATGTATGTAATGTTGATAATTAGCATAGAGAAGATTCCAAGAACTCTTCCTAAAGGAGAGGACCATGACTCTACATCATCCAGGATATAGGACACCAGAGAAACAAAGTGGTATCATGCAGCACACAAAAACAGTAGTAGTAATAATGTCAATGAATATTGTGTATCATGGGTGGGTTGATTTGCATACATATCTAGTTCTTCTTATAATTCAGCAAAATAGGCAATTTTATATTTCTAAAACTTGGAAAACAAAGTTTAGGAGATTTAGTTCTCTCTTTCATGGCTACTGTGTGTTAAATCTGGAGCTCAAACCTGTCCATTTGCATCTTGTAGCTTTCTATTGTTCAACAACCAAGCTAGCATCCTTTTTCTTCCATCTTTTGCTCCATCCTTTCTTTCAACTCAGTCTACAAATGCTTATTGATTTGCTAATCAATTGATGTCTATTGATGCAGGCACCATGCCAGACTCAGATAAAAACAATGAGTAAGATATCACTTAATCCTTTATTCACTTACCACACTTGTAGAGAAAGCAGACATAGAAAATAATGATTTCATTAAAATATACCAGCTACAAAAGAGGAGTATACACAGTAGAGTGGTGGCCCAAGGAGGGCCCACAATGTGCCAAAGCTGACCAAGGAGGATGCTGTCAGCACCAGCTTATTTTTGGCAACAAAGAGAGCAGAGCCAGAAGAAGATAAACCAGTTTGCATGGGAGGGAAGAGGTCACGGGAAGCAGGGACAGACAGACTGTCAAAACCAGCTTGGCCTACGGCTGGTCAGGCAGGGCACAGGGACCAAGTATGACTTGTAGCAAAGTATTTTCATCTTTGTACTTCAGTTTCCTCACCTGTAAAATTGGGGGTAGAAGTTATGGTGCCCACTTCATAAGACTGACATGAAGAGTGAGTGAGTTAACACTTGTGCCAGGCACAGAATATTTTATTCTGTGACTTTGAATCAAAACAATCTTGGTGATGCATGTCAGAGACAAGTTGTGGAGGCTTTGTGGGCTGGGCAAGTGGACTTGGACTTGGACCTGGATGAAAGGAAACCATTAAAGTATTGGCCCAGCAGAGCAATGGGATTCCTTTAGCTTTTTGAAGATTGCTGTAGTGGCAGTATTGGGGGCTTGGAAGAAGAGATGGGAACAGGCGCTTAGTGAGGCCAGCTACTTCCAGCAGAGACTATCTGCATCATCATTTAATTGATGTGCTCCTTTCCCTAAGTGTCTGAGCATCCCAAATGACCAATTTGAAGGAATAGCAATCATTTGAATATGTAAATTTAAATATAGTTAGATTACTACAGTCACATCTTATACTAATGTGGTGTTCATGTATTTCTCTGAAGACTGAGAAAACAAAGCTTGGTGTTAAGACATCATTTGCCTTATTAGAAACCTCCTGGGGACTTTGGAGATCAGCAGAGAATTCAATTGTTTTCACACTGACAAAGGAGAAAATTAAATTACAAAACTTCCCTTTTATAGTGATGAATTTCAATGGAAAAAAATACATATTCATGGAATACAGTTTTGTTTCTTAAGTAAATAATGTCAAATTAGTTTCTTCAGTAAATTATTCCCAAATTAGGTTCCTGGTCCTTGTGGATCTATAAGCCATCAGTTACTCAACATTTTTCTTTCATTGGGGACCACTTGGGGACATAGTTTGGCATTACCTACAAAACCTAAAAATTTCTCTCCTTGGGATATATGCCCACAGAAATGCATTCACACAGATCCTCAGAACTTGCTCAAGAATATTCATACCCACATTATTCATGATAGCCGATAATTGAGAATAACTCAAACAACCATGACAGCAAAATGAGTTTGTGCTTTCTGGGGGACACTTGCAGTGAGTTCTGAAAACCACTGAAATAGAATAAACAACAACTACATTCAGCAGTAAGATGAATCACAAAGGCTGAAATTGAAGCCAAACAAAAGAATATACATAATATGATTTTATTAATCTGGTTTTATAAGTCAGTACTGTGGTTACTTTGGTGAGAAGGGAGGTCCCTGCAGCTGGGTAAAACATAACAGAGATTCATGGACTGCTAGCACTGTCCAGGTTTTTATTGTTGTTTTTTTTGCAGTACTGGGATTTGAACTCAGGGTCTCTGTCTTGCTAGGTAGGCATGCTACCACTTGAGGCACCCTGCCAGCCCTTTATTTACGTTGAGTATTTTCAAGATAGGGTCTCATAAAATATTTTCCCAGGCTGGCTTCAAACTGTGATCCTCCTGATATCTGCCTCCAGAGTAGCTAGGCTTATAGGTATGTACCACCAGTGTCAAATTGTCCAGAGTTTTGATCTAGGTACCAGTCAATTCAAGTTTTCATTCTGGTCATGTGTGTTGCTTACTGTCTTTCTCACTCTCTCACTTCATGTCTTCTGTTTTCTCTATCTTATTCCTCATCTCTGTTCCCATTTCTATCCTCATCCCCCATCCATCCCTCCCTGTCTCCAATCTCTCCCTTATCTCATCATTTCCCTCCCCTTCTTTATCCTCATCTCTCTCTCTCCATCGCCATTTTTATATCTGTGTCTATGTGTTTTCACTCTTTGGATATTTTTCAACATAGTTTATTAATGATAATATCCACATATTTAAGTGAATGGATTTAAGATTGTGAAAATAAAAATCTACATATAATGTAGACTTAGACAATTTGAAAATAATCATTTATTGGTCCAAAATAACATTTTAACATTCTAAAGTAATATAAGTGGTCAGGTCTACAATAGTCACAATATACTGCAATTATGCCTGCATTTTAGAATAATAGTAACTTAGCGTTAGACTCACATCTCTTTATTTCTTAGACATTTTTCTTACAATAGAGAGCAAATCTAGCAAGCCCCCGGTGAGTTTATTATATTTTAAGTAAGTGACTAACGATTAGTCTTAGATGATATGCTAACAGAAAGATCCATGGTGAGTACACTGTGATAATAAGGTCAGAGGCTTTTGCATTTAAGTAATAATTATTTCAATGATGCATGCTTATCAGAAACTTTTGCCTACTGTTATGTGGTTTGGAGTCTAAGCCAAGTTAATAATATTAAGAAATGACAGAGGGATGCACATTTTGTGTAGCTAGTTTCATACACACACACACACACACACACACACACACACACACAAATAATGTCCAAATAAAATGCACATGTGGTTCAACCATGAGCATTCTTCAAGGTATACAAAGAATTAGACTGTGGAATATAGGGGACATCAGTCCATATGTGAGAGCTAGGCTTTGCCATAAAGAGGGCTTGATTCTTTATGTCAGACTTGCCTTGTTGAGCTTTCTCATGGCCTGGCATTAGTGTTTCTCTCTTTGTCTCTCAGTCATTTTGATGGGTGAAGAGTACTCTCTCATTGCAGCTAGTAAAGTTTGATTTTGTGCTTTTATTTTTATGTATTTGTTATGGAAAATTTCAAACATGCACAAAAGTAGAGAGAATAGTATAATGAAGCTGATTTCCTCAACTGACAGCTTTAACAACTTTTTTGAATTGCTCATTTTCCCCTTCTGTCCCCGCTTTGGTTAAAGTGAAGCAATGCATCACAGACACCAGGAGTGCTAGCCTTTAGCGAAAGGGTCATGTACTATGAATGTGTTGGAGGCTGTGTTTTATTATGCTGTTTGCTAAATAATACTATATGTAGATGGTCCCCAATTTAGGATGGGTTGACTTACAATTTTTCAAGATGTTCAAAAGTGATAGGCACTTG
The DNA here is from genome assembly GCF_047511655.1 of Castor canadensis. Lineage (NCBI taxonomy): Eukaryota > Metazoa > Chordata > Mammalia > Rodentia > Castoridae > Castor > Castor canadensis. The sequence continues at coordinate 102,404,015 of NC_133388.1, read as the reverse complement.
CAGAAATTCAATAGAATTTGAATTTTGCATCTTGCTTGTTCCCAGTGCTAGCAATCTGTGGTATGACTGTCTGTCATGACGCTGGGCAGTGGGACTTCACTGCAGCTCCGTGATAACCACAAGATCCTGGGTGAACACCCATATTCTATACAATATTCTGGGTGCATTAAATCATTTTCAATGCATGATATTTTCAACTTCTGATTTAATTCTGGGTGCATTAAATCATTTTCAATGCTTGATATTTTCAACTTCTGTGCTGCTAAGCTAGGGTGTTCATCAGGCTGGGCGCATTAAATCATTTTCAATACATATTTTCAACTTCTGATTGATTTGTTTGGAGTAGCTCCATTGTAAGTTGAGGAACACCTGTATATTCTTTAAAAAGTCTCTAATCAAATAATTTCAGATCTATATGCATATATAAAACTTATAAATTACAGAACTTTAGAAACTTACTCCAAAAATATTAATTTCCTAACAAATTTTTTATATCAGTGAAAAGTATTTTTAGAGTTTTGCTCAGTGACAATATTGCTAAATTCAGTATCATTCACAGTGGTGTCCACAACAGCTTTTTTCCAGGATAAAATATATCATGCACATTTTGCAGAGTGAAAATACATAGATTAAAGCAAATTACCCATTTCTCCCTTTGGAAATATCAGTGTTTATCATTGTTTCTTTTTGTTTTTTTTCTGTGAATACATTTTACATAGTTAAGGTCATAGTGAGTGCTCCCATTTTTCCCAAACCTTGGATACTGTCCAAGTGTTTCTTTTTAAAGGCAGCATATTGCAAAACTATAGTTTGTAATTTCCAGGGCCCAATAACCTACTTTCTTCAAAAAATAATTTAAGAGTAATTTACTTAAGAAACTAAATTTTTATCCTACAAATATATCTTTATATTAAAAATTTTATTGTGGAGGTTTTTCTAAGTGATAAAAAATATTTTTGGATTACAAGCAAAAGAGTAAGTAGGTGTGTTAAATATGTTCCAGAAACCACAATTCCTAGGAACCAACAAATTCCGTATTGTCAAAGTCTGGAGTATGGGATTGAAAACGTGTAATCACAAATAATTAAACTTTATTGAGGCCTTGAATTTGACCTTCTTCCCAAGAAAACCTTTATCCTGAAGGATAACAAACAGAAAATGAGAGAGTCTCAGTGTGACAGATTCTCCTTTGATATAGAGTCTCTGTGAGGATAGCAGCCCAAATTGTTTTTGGATTGAGTGGTCGTGTCTTCACTAAAATGATAGTTGACATTTTCTGTAGAATTGCTTGACTGCCCTCATTTCATAGGACCAGTGAATATAAAAGATAAAATCCTAAAGAGTACCAGGAATTTGGTTTCCAATTCTGGGCAGAGAAGTTTTTCAAGGATAATTTTGCAGTTTCATACACTATTAAGTTTTGAACCCTAAACTTAAGTGTTATGGAAGAATGCTCTCCGGGCCTTATGAGTATATACTACCTACATATACACAATGGAGATAACACCTTTCTCTTTTAGAATTTCAGTGATATCAACTGTAATTTCAAACCTTAACACTGATCCAACTCTCTTTTAGCTTGTTTTTAATGCTTTAGTTGCATTAAAATTCATTGGATAATTTTAGTAATGAAAGTAATACACACTTGCAGTAGTAAGTTAAATAATACAAAGGCTTATCAGGGATAAACAAGTAATCTTCCCTTCCTCTTATCACCCTATTCCTTGGAAAAAATCATGTAAACTTTGATAGAGAACTTTCTAAAGAGCTACTTCCAACATGCATGTGTGTGCATGTGCATACAAATACCTGTATGTTTGTTACTCCATGTTTTTATAGTCAAGATCATTCAGTGCGTGGTACTCAGCAGCTCTGCTTTCAATGTTGCTCCCAGTCCATTTGTTTGTCAGTTAGAAATCAGGCCCCAAGAGAGCTTCCCTTCTTAGATGGGCAGACAATTTAATGGTGATAGTAGCTTACTATAAAGATTGTGTGCATCCTCACCTCATCTAAGTGAACTTAAAAGCCATGATGGCCACGATGCTCATCAAAAACAGAATCTCTGTGGCTATAAAAACTTAAGTCGTCACCGAGTGCTCTGAGTAACTTTCAGCATTATTCAGTATGAGAAACAAATGATCAAAAGATTTCGTAGCCTTAAGGTTACTCAGTACTCCTATCAATTAGTTTCATGTGAAATCTGACTCTCACTTTGCCATTGGATGTTGTGATAACAGCACACTGCATATTGTGCAAAAGTCACATAATTCATCATGTTAAATCTGTGGATAAAAACTGGGCAGTATTTTATAAACAGAGGATGTCTCAAAGGAAATCGGGTCATATTCAGTTCCACAACTTAGTATGAAAGAAGCACTTATGGGATTAATTTTTATGAGGACAAACAAAGACCTCAATTTGGTTATTGCCATAAGATTGAAAATTTGTGTTATGAAATCTCTTAAAAGATATGTTATTCCACTCTCTCAGCAAATAGTCGTTATTTGCTTGCTGAGTGTGTGCCCTGAGATGAGTAAGGGCCTGGAAGAGTTCTGAAGGGGAGTCTATGTGTAGAAAGTGGGGAGTCCTGTGATAAAGGATGCACAGGCTTGCACAAGTATCAAGATGGCCATCTCTTATCCTGGAGGCAAGAGGACACTCGGATTCTTGCAGATGGTGTGACACCGCATGCTTACACCACACACATGTATCATACACAACACACATGTGCACCATGCCACATATACACAGGCACACACCATCTACACCACATACATGCAGACTCCATACCACACACACAGTCACATATGTCCTGCTGGAAGCAATTCATCCACTTATTTAGTGGATGAGCCAACACTTTCCCTGGTTCTAGTCTGTATTCTCGTACACTTGTTTCTAGATGAGTTCATGACAGGGATGCACCAAACAGTGTCTGTTCACTATAAAAATGTCGGCAGACAGCACTACATATTGAGTCTGGGCCAGCATAATTTGGAGAGTTCTGAGTGTTGGACGAATTGGTTTAGTCATACAAATCTGAACTGTGTGCATTTGAGGTAGGGATGGCTGTTTATTATTATATTCGAATTTTGTGTTTTGTCAAATTGTGCCCAACCTGTGTGTAATGTCCTGCTGGCCTGGGATACTGAAGTGGGTGCTCCCAGCAGAGAAGCACACAAATCCACAGGCCTTCAGCTTGTGAACTCAGAAAAATACAGTTTCCGATGGTGCTAGGAAAGGAAGGCTAAGTTGCACTGCTCCCGAGGGTGAGGGGTGGGGGGTGGGTCAGAACAGATCTTCTCCCTTTGACACAGGTTACTAAATCACTTCCACACTGAACCTATGACTATATTTGGTCATGCAAAATGTAAGGCTGAGGAGCAAGCAATGTACTCTATGCCAGTAGATCAGCATGTCGATGTATACTGTTAGATGCTTGCTGTTTTGGGCCCAGCCAGGGACCTGGCCTGTCACTGTCTGGCATAGTTGGGGTCTGGGCTCTACAGTCCTCCTCTTGTGTGTTTGCATAGGGATCAAAAGCCTAGATTGAGCACTGAATAATCATTTTCAAGGTGATTTGCTTCAGAGAATTTTTAAATATCCTCTGTAAGAAGAACATCTGGGAAATTTGATATAAAAATATTGTCACCTGAATCAGCACCATGGCTTCATTCTGACCATGGTAGCTCTCTTAATAGAAGGGATAGAAGAGGCTGCCCAGAAAACAGTGTACTCTTTGTAAAGGGGGTCTAATTGAGTTCTTTGAGAAAACATAGCCCCTCCCTGGATGGTCATTCCTTTGGTTCCATTGCTGGTCACAATGTCACATGTTGGTCAATTACTTCCAGCCACTTAGATTTGGAAGCTAAGGACCCTTGTTCTAAAGCTATGTAGGTGACCTGCCATGTCTAAAGCATTGAGGTGACATGGCAATCTTGGACATACAGAATGTGCCACTATTCCTGGATTTCCACCCCATCCACTGAAAAGCTCCCAGTACTGAAAAGATACTCTCCCAACCCTTGGAGTTGAAGAGAACAGAGTCAGCATGATACATACACAGTAAGCATCTGAGCTCTGCTGAAGCATCAAAAGCAGGGAGACTCTGCAGGCTTCGAAGCAATTATCCCAGAAATGATTTTGCTAATATGTATTAAGTCAAGACTCACTTAGTATTTGCAAGTGTGTTGGCCTTTTAGAATTCCATCACCTTTTCTCTGTCAATTAAGATGTACAATTTGGGATTAAATGAAAAAGCATAAGAATAGGTCAACTATTCTGGGTATATGTGTGCAAAGAAAGAGCATAACTAGAATTAACCTGCAAGCATAGATTCTAAAAGTACACTCTAAAGAATAAAGGTAGCTATGAGTGGAATAAGTTCTCATTAGGTAAATGATATGATACATTTCAGGTAAAACAGGACGGACATGGTAGTTTGTTTTCATATGAAATGAAGGTGCAGAATAACTTCCTTTATCATGATTTGGTGAGACAGTAGCTATATATTATATCAAGTGTTTGGCAATATTATGATCTGTGTCATGTGTGACTCCATGTAGAAAAATGCCATGTAAAAATAGGCTATTGACCATCAGGCCTCAGTGCTTTATAGTTTGTAGTGTTGAATAGACACTGAGTAGAGGCCACCCTCCAAGCTTTTAATGCCTAGTGAAAATTATGCTAATTTAGGAAATTATTCAAAGATTTTTTTATAATTAGAATGTAGATAGTAGGAAAGTATATGACAAAGTGATCTCTGAAGTTGAGTGTTGTTGCTACTCTTAACAGAAAAATAGTCACAGACATTGTCTCAGGCAGGCTAGACACATTTTAACATCAGGGACACCTTTCAGACTGAATGATCCCCACCTGGCCCTAAGCCTGCCAATCCCAGATTACTGGCAAGGTAGTTAATTTATTTTGTAACTAGCAATATCCTAAAAGTGTTATATGAGTATATGACAATGGTCCTGTAAAAAAGTCCCAGGATCTTTGTGTGTGTGTGTGTGTGCGTGTGTGTGTAGCTTGTGTATGGGTGCAAGCATGTATGTGTGTGTGCATGGGTGCATATGTGGGAGTTTGTGTATGTGTGTATATGTATGTGTATATATAGGCATGTGTATGCATGAATGTGTGTACATGTATATATGTAGGTATTTGTGAGTATAGGTGTGTATATTTGTATTTATGTATATATGTGTAGTGTGTGTATATGTATGTAATTTACATGTGTGTGCATGTGTGGGTATGTGGGTGTACACATGTATATGTATGTGTGTGCATATATATGTATGTGTTTATGTTTGTGTAGATATATGTGTGACTGTGTGTGGTGTTTGTATGTATTTGGATGTACAAGTGCATAAATGTATGTGTGATATGTGTATGTATGTGTGGATGTTTCTGTATGTTTGTGGTGTGTACATATGCATGTGTGTGTATGTGTGAAGGTGCATATATGTATTTTCATTTGTGTCTCTGTATGTGTTTATTTGTGTGTGGTGGTGCGTGTGTGTTTGGGTGTGTACGTGTGTGTTTGGGTGTGTATGTGGTGGGTATGTGTGTGCTTGTGTGTGTGTATGTGTGTGTGTGTTACTAGGGGTTGAATCAGGGCCAATCCGAGTGAATGTTAGGTAATCATCTACCACTTGAGCCCCAGTCTTTTTGTTTTTTCTTCATTTTTGAGACAGGTTCTTGCTACTACATTTTCCCAGGCTGCCCCATAATTCTTGATCCTACTGTCTTGGCCTGCTCAGAAGCAGGGATTGCAGGAGTATACTACCACACCCGGCTGGTAACGGGTACTACTACTTTTTATGTTTTCAAAGTAGTAAGTACAGGTATACTTTAGGTGTATCCTTTATTTCTCCAATTTAAATGGAGATTTGGAAAGTACCTCCTGGAGAGGATTGTACCCAGCACGTAATGGGAACCCCATCTGCATTTGTGTGAAACAAGGAAACCATCCATAAAACACATCTTTTCATTGCTTTTTGTGATTGAGATTTTAGTGTGCTTATCTCTGGTTCTGAGAGGTTTTGTTTTAGAGGCTAGTATTTTTTGAATGAAATATTCACAAATCAGTCTATTTTGAGATTTTATGAGCTATTAATTCCTTATACATAGCTATATCCATCGTTATCTATATGTATATATAAATATAGAATATAAAATATATGCATATATATGTGCAGACACTTGTATGATTTCTTATCTCCTTTATCTTTTACCTTCTAAAAAGTAAAAGTTGATGAGAAAAAGAAGAGGTAAAGTAAAGCTTCCCTGTTTGCCTGGGAGGAAAGCTTTGGTGCACAACTGTTCTTTCTTTGATTGCCTCCCATTGCCGGATGCAGAAGGCGCCTGGCCTGCAGGCTCCCTGCCCTCACAGGCAGGTGTTGGGCTCGTTCCTGTCCTTGGTGGTGTCCCGAGCTCCACCGGGTGCAGAAGTCCAGGAAATGAGAAATCAGCCACCCAAGTTGAATGGAAATTTTCAGGATGTTAGGGGACACAGGACAGCAGAAACCGAGGTCAGGGCTCAGAGTCATTGTCAGATTTACCTGTTTACCCAAAACCTGTCACTTGTTCCTTAAAAAGAAAAACAACAAAACAGCTGTTAATCTGTTTTGAACCCTAGGGTATCAAGTATCCTTTGTTTCATTTATATTCATATATTTGACTTGATCTATGTTTGCTGCATAAGAGCAAAAACCTCTTGTGAGGTTTTTAAAACTCATTTTTCAGACACGATTTAATGTGATATTTATAAGGAAAGTGAAGCTGTGTAGAACTAGAAGTAGATGGAGAGGGAATGCAGGGACTCTTTTGAGAATTTTTATTTTCAAGAGGGAGACACCCATGATTTGGATACTATGCCTGTGGTTATGTCTGAGGGTCTTCAGGGTCCCAAGGGGTTTGGAGGAGCTAGAGGAAGGCTCCTTGGGGACCACTGAGTACTGTTCTTCTGTGCTCCCACCCTAACGTGGGCGGCTGCGTGGTCTTCTGACCACCTTCCCAGCTCATAGGAACTGAGGAGGTCAGGTGGTTGTACCTCTAGGTGCTTCCCTGGGGAAGTGAGAGGGGCTGGTTGCCTACAGAATAACTGGCGGCAACTCAGTGACCTCCAGGACCTCACAGGATGCTCATAGCTGCCCAAGGCAAATCAGACCAGATTCTGCAGTGTAAAAACTTCCTGCAGTCTCTCAATACGTTCAAGTGAACTTTGAAACTGCAAGAAGAAGATATGGTAACAGCAGGTGACAGACTCCTGACTGAGGAGTCAGAACTATGTGAAAAGACACAAGTGTCCTGGGGCCAGCTGGGGAGTCAGGCTCTGGGTTTTGGACACACTGGCTGGCTTCCCTGGAGGGGCTTGGGAAAGAAGCAGAGAGACAGGCCTCCACCCAGCTGAAGAAGTCTTTCTTACTTTCATACATCTGGCTCTTCCATGACTAAGGTTTCCTTTGAAGAAAGGTTTCTTTGACCATCTCCCTCCCCTCCCTACCTCAAAAAAGAATTCTGGAAATATTTGTGGATGCTCAAGACCGAATCTCAATGTCAGCTATTTTCCCCTTGACTCTGCTACTCCCCAGACTCTCTCATGGTATTTTTGGAATGAAACCACATAGAAATCTAAAAGGCAAAAATGTCTGATTTTCTCCCCACAAGTGTGTTAGAATCAGGAGCAAAGGAAAGGACTCCTTCTTAGTGTAGATGGGGAGGTAGCCGGACAGGTTCTGTGAACGTGTGTGCAATGCCCTACTCTGATCCTGAGGTAGACACTGTCAACCGCAGCCCAGGCTGTTCTGCACAGAGGTCCTGAGTCTCTCAGTACAAAGAGTTAGTCACTTTTGTAACCCCGGTGACTACCTCCATGGTGGGGTAGCTACATCCACCTGGGCAGAGCAGAAGCTCCTCACAGCCTTTTGGTAAGGAAAACACATGAAAAAGTCTGACAATTTTACAAGGAAATCACAGGCCCCTAAAAGAAAAAAACAGCCAAGTGTGACACTGGAAACAAGTGATTCTTGAGAATCAGCCAGAGACCTTGTCTTTCAAGTACATCACCCAAAATTTCCAGGACAAATACATGTACCATTAGGCATAAATAGAAAATGTGACTTAAGTGTAGTAGAAGAAACTTCTTCATTTTTGTGCAAGGCTGATACGTGTGCCTTGTGGGGTCCCCCAGCTGCAGTGAACCCTAACATCTGCAGCTCCTGTCTTTCAAAACTCCAGCTTCTGATGAAATGTGTCTGGAGGGGCAGTCAAGGAAACCCCTGGAAGGATGCTACAAAGTCAGTTTTTTAACTTCAGTATTTTTTCTTTCTTTCTTTTTTTTTCTTACAGTATATGCTGTCCAACTTGCTTTGGGCAAAATCCCTCTCATCAGTCTGTGGAATAAATTCAAAATGAGTAGCAGAAATGACAACTTATCTTTATTTCAACATGGAAATGTGGTTTCTCCAGATGTTTCTAATGTTCCAAATATGGATTTCCAAAGACTAAGCATTGCATCCAGGCTGTTGGCCTAAGGGGCTTTGTGCAGTGATGGTGCTTCTGGAAACACACACACACACACTCAGGCCATGGACAGAGTGTCTTATGTCTGTCTTATGGTGTCTTATGCACCAGAAAGGATGATATGAGGAGCAGCACACTTTTTCTTCCTCAACATGGCGACTGATGACAGTTAGACGTAGATAATAGGCAACTGTTTTATTTGTAGAACCACTAAGGGTATGAAAGAGTCTTAAATAACCCAGAGCACTGAGTGGTGGATGAATCATTCTGAAGGCTGGTTTCCAAGACCACAAGAAATCAGAGCAGCAACCTAGAGGAGACATCAAGAATACACCCCACACCACAGGAAAATCCCATATGTGTCCTCTTCCCCAATGTAGAGAGGAGAGAAATGGGGTAAGAGGGGAATGGCAAGAGAGGCACAGAAGCCTCACAAAGTTGGAAACATAACTTTTGCTACAGCCATTTTTTGGTTAGTTTGATTTTTAACTTTCCTGTGAGGGAAAGGTGGAAATAGTGGCTAGAGAATGAGGATTTGAAAATGTATTAATGTAGTGATAGTTGCTGGGAAAAGAGTGATTCAGTTATTCATAGAAGCTTACCTGTATTTTGCCTTGCTTCAGTTTTTTTCTTTTTGCCTCTGCTAGGCAGTTGAGCCACGCCTCCAGCCCTTGTTGCTCTGGTTATGTTTTGAGATAAGGTCTTGCTTTTTGTCCAAGCTCGCCTGGGCCCAGAGCCTCCTATTTTACACTTTCCACCATCACTCAGATAACAGGCACACACCACCCTGCCCAACTTTTTTCCATTGAGATGGGGGGGGTCTCCCAAACTTTGTTACCTTGTCTCACCCTTCTGCATAATTTGGGATGACAGGCACACACCAGCACAAGTTTTTCACCTTGTATTATTTTTTAAAGTTTTGGTTAACATGCATTAATTGTACATATTAATGGAATTTTTGTGATATTTCAGTACATATTCAATACATGCGTACAGCATGCACTGATCAAATCCAGTCCCCCTTTAACCACTTCCCACCCTCTTTCTAACAGCCAGCAATCATTCTTTTATATTCAAGTTGACATTTTTGTTCTTCCTCCTCCTCCTCCTTCTTCTTCCTCTTCTTCAGTGGTGGTACTGGGGTTTAAACTCAGGGTCTCATACTTTCTAGGCAAGTGCTTGAGCCATGCCCCCAGCCCTTTTTTCTTTAGTTATTCTTTTTGAATGGAATCTCATGTTTTTCCCCAGGCTAACTTGGACCATGACCTTTCCATTTATTCCTCCCAGGTTGCTGAGATGGTAGTACTACTATTCCCAGCATTATTGGTTGAGATAGGATGTTGCTAACTTTTTGTCTGGACTGGCCTTGAGCTATGATCTTCCCAATCTCTGCCTCCTGAGTACCTCAAACTACAGGTGTGAGCCCTCTTACTCAACTGACTTTTCTTTTTTAAACTTCCTTTTATGAGAGAGAACATGTGGTCCATGTCTTTCTATGTATAGCTTATTTCACTTAACATAGAGTCCTCTAGTTGATGTTCATTTTGCTGCAAAAATGGCAGGGCTGAATAATGTTCTAGAGTGGGCACCCAGGCTGATTCTATATCTTAGCTATTGTGTATAGTGCCACAATAAACTTGGGTGTGCAGGTGTTTATCTCTTTGATATGCCAATTTCATTACCTTTGGGTATATACCCAGAGTAGGCAAGCAGGACCATATAATAGCTCTATTTTCAGTTTTTGAAGAGCCTCCACACTGCTCTCCATAATGGTTCCATTAATTTACATTCCCATCAGCAGTGTCTGAGATTTCCTTTTCTTCCACAACTCTAGCACTTGTTATTTTATTTCTGTTTTTATATAATAGCCATTCTGACTGGGGCGAGATGATATTTAACATAGTTTTGTTTTGCATTTCTCTGATGTCTAATGATATTGAATATTTTTTCATATATATGTTGAACATTTGTGTTTCTTCTTTTGGAAGGTGTCTATTTAGGTCATTTTATTTTAAATTGGATTAGTTATATTTAGTAATACCTTAAAATGTTTAAAATGGGAAGGTAAATTATTCCCACAATCAACTAGATCATGTCCACTTTAAGATAAAATAGACATTTCTTTAAAAAAACATTCTGCCCATCAGTTAGGTCCTTGGACTGTGCAGGACATTGAGAAAAACAAGCGCAATGTCACCTCCTCCTCTTAGAAAACTGACAATCTTGTGGGGAGAAGGTGGAAGGACACGAGCAAGTCCTTGATATGGAGTTGCACACATCGTGCATTAGGCGTACAGCTCTGGGAAACCAGTAGTGGCTTCTTGGGGTGGGGAAGGGGGAGGCAGCAGAAGCCGAGATTCTAAGAAGAGGCAGATGACCAAGAGGAAGATGGGCACTAGAGGCAGTAGGTGTGCAAAAGCATAAGTTGTAGTTCTGGAGTGTGTGAAAATATAAAATAAAACAAATTATTATTTACTGAGGAAATCAACAAATGCTTGTGGGCTTGGGTAATATTTTAACATGTACAGATATTTCCTTTGGTCCAAGGTACTGAAATTTTTTGTAGTTAAATTACTTTATTCTTCAATGTCAGAAGAAGATGGAAAGCTACAACCGCTTCACAACTTCTCTGCCACCTGGAAGAACAGCATGGGTATTTCTATGAAGACCTTTCACAATGTAACTGCTTAGCCAGTAGCCTAATGTTTGCTTTTGAGGTGGGCCAGTGGGTCAGAAATACTTTTCTCCTCATCCATCTAGGACTTGGCCTAGAGCCACAGCTATATCAGATGTTCTGCTTAGAGAGGTCACTTTTGGATCAGAATTATCTGACTGCCTCCCACCATCCCCAAGGTGGTCCCTGTCCTCGTTTTCTAGGGTCCACTGCTTCAGCAGGAGAGTGTCCCCCATCGGTCCTCCATGTGCTGGGGGCATAACTAGCCTTGGAGAACAGCATTTGGTGTGATTGATGAGTTGGCCCTGCTGTTTTTGTGGTGGGAAAGGCAGTTTCCTCAGTTCTTATTACATATTTAGAAAAAAGTTATTTTGTGAAATCAAACGACAAAAATAGAACACCAGAAACATCAGCTCTGCACGTCTTTATAGCCTTCTAAGTGTTCACCCAGATCTTTAAAAATAGAATACTGTGATTACTGGATATCAAAATCTTTTTGCCAATGAGAAACAATGCTGAAATTTTGATGTGATTCACTGAGTTTTTCTTTTATCCTTTGCCCTCCATAAATAAGCTCTCTGAATTCAGTTGGGGTTTGGATCCCACAGCTCTTGAGTAGGATCCACAGTTAGTAATGTTGATCAGTGGCTAATTTAAAAGCCTAGTAATTTCTGTTTTCATTTCTTCACTTGACGTGGGAAAGAGTACAAGGAGTACTTCCATATTACATTGTCTCCCTTCTGTAATGGTGAAGACTTGGCTTTCACTGCAGTAACTGAGGCTGACGCTGGGGGTCAAACACCAAGCGGATCCGCTTCTAGCATTTAGCATTATTGTGCTTTTTTTTGAAGAGTCTTCTTGATTTGCACAAGGCTGGAATAGATCATGTGGCCCATGGACCAGTGTAAAGTCCACCCCCAGCAGAGCAAGCACTTTCTGGTGGCAGGTAGAAACCAGTCCTGCATCTATACCTTCTCTTGAGTTGGGTGACTTGGTAGCCAAATAAATGCTGACTTACTTGTCCCTGGGGACCTGTGGAGCCATCTACCAGTGCACAGGGGAGCCAAACCCTTGTTTAAGTTCCAAAAAAGGGTCGACAAGTTCTTGTAACTTATTGTGTTTGTGTCGAGTGTCCAGTCACAGGTGAGAATTTAGGCAGGAAAATTCATAGACATCAATGCCAGTTATATTTATGAATCAAATAAATGAAAAACATGGTTCTGATCTTCATTTTTGACTCTGCTCCAGATTATTTCTACTCTGCAGTAGGTTTTAATCCTTCTGGGTTGATAAGTTTATTTCAGTTTTTAAAATTATCTTGTCCCTTAAAAAGTAAAGCTCATAGAAAGAGAGTAAGCATTATGAGTCAAGCTGTGGCACAGAATGAGGAAACATAAAATTCTCTATCCTTTGACTTTTTAAAAATATTTCATTTCTTAGTTCAGAAATAAGTTAGGCTTGCAAATAATCATGGACATTGTATAGGAAGTAAAAAAGAAAACTTTCAAATGTCTTCTCAAACTCAATGGTGATGAGGAGATATTTGTTTATTATAGTGATCCATAAATCTGAGGCCATAATTCTGACTCCCTTTTTAATATTTGCATTATTTTGGGGAGACAGACATGTTATCTGCACAATTTAACCCACATTGATAACTTTGTTGGTTATATGATCATACTGGTGTTAGGTAATTTCACATCAAACAAGGACATGGAACAGTAATAAAGAAATGAGGATGAGTTTTTCTTTCAAGGATGACATAATGTTTTCATGAGGAAAAAAAATATATTTTTACTTTTTTTTTTGAGTACTGTTGTATGTAAATTGAGTGCCAGATTCAAGCTGAAAAAAAAAAAAAGAAATGAATCCTGAGCTCTACCCTGTGTGGCCTGGCGGTATGTGCTTGTCACTGGTTCACAATCTTTAGCTACCCTTAACTGTACTTATTAACCACCCCTCCCCCACTCATGGAGCTGACACAACAGAGGGCAATTTACCCACCTTGTAAAGTATATGATAAAAGGACAACTTGAATCCTGGTCAATCTAAGGACTGATCCCAGTCCTTCCTTCTACATTCTGTGCTGATAAAACAAGACCAGAAAGGCCTGGATTAGGACAAGGTTACATCCATTGGTCTTTTTAAAAGATAGTGTCAGGGCTTGGGAATGTAGCTCAGTGGGAAAATGCTTTCTTAGGATCTGCAAGGCCCTGGGTTCCATCTCCAGCACTGCAAAAAGAAAAAAGAAAAGAAAATCACCTATGTTTATTTCACACAGCCTTACACAAATCTCTGCAAGACATCTAGAAATGTAAGCCCCCATCTTGTTGAAGATTTGAAATTGAAAAACAAAAGAGTGATGTCCTTTCAAGTTTATCTGGGCACCGTCTTGGAAAATAACCTGGGCTGTTTCCTCTGACCTTGGCTGAGTGGCAGAAGGAGCTGGACTCCCTGGAGACACATGCATTCAGCCAGGTCCAGCTAGAATCCACTGGCACAGCCTGGCCTGGAGCTGCAGAAATTTTCCTATATTGTAAAAATCTTGAGAGTTACAGTTTAGAATAGTCTTTTCTTCTACTTCTTTTTTATTGCCATGTTATTGCCTCAGGAAAGCAGTAACACAAAAGATCCTTTTACATCTTTTTATTTTTATTTTTTTATGTAAAAAGCAGAATCCAAGAGGGGCGTGGCTGGCTGTGGTCATGGAGAAAAATCTGTGGCTGATCAAGGCTCATCCTGCCAGTAAAAGCTCCATCAGGCAAATAACTTCATTCATCTTAGCTTATAAACTCAGGAAAGTGATGCAAAAATGTTAATAGGCAAAAAGGCCCATTCTCACTTCATTTAATTTTATAAAGAAATCATCAGAGTTATGTGAGGGTCTGGCTTCTCTCTCATTATATAAACTGGCCTTTCACTGCAGAGGGTGCCCTTCCCCTTCCACACCTTCACACTACACACCCCATCTTCTGAGCTTCTTTTCAAACTCTTTTGAGCTAGTTTTTAAAAGGATTGATAAAGAATTTGAACTCAGTCAAAAAAACAAGTTTTTTTTTTTTTCACTAAGGGGTCTGACTCGTTCAGTATTTCTTTCCGTTAAGTGCCTAATACAGTAATTGGCAAATAGTTGGCAACCAAAAAGTAATAGCAAGAAAGAGAAGGGATACTGGGGCTGGAAGTATGGCTTGAGTGATAGAGTGCTTGCTTTGCAAGCATGAAGTACTGAGTTCAAACCCCAGTAACCCCGACCCCCAAAAAAGAGAAGGAATTCTAATTGCGCATACAACTTGTGATTCCAACATATTACCTACCACAGCTGTGCCCACACTCTCTGTCTGTGACTCCTCTTGCTGTGACCCTGTTGTTCTTAGAGTGTGGTCGGTCCCACACCAGCTATAGCAGCCTCACCTGTCAGCAAGGTCAATCCCTAACCCGTTTTGGCCCCTGTAAGTCAGAAACTCTGGAGGTGGGGCCAGAGTTTGGTATCTTAACAAATCTGATGGTGGTTTGCATGCACTGAGGCAGCCCCGCCCACGCACCATTGATTTCTCCCTGTGCACCTGAGTCTCCCTTTTCCTCCTTTCTGGAGGTAGCAAGACTGCCTCATCTCTCTAGTCACTGATGCCGGATGCTTCTGTCTTCAGAACCCAGGAGGCAGGCAGTCTCTACTCCCTGGAGGCAAAGGCAGGTCCAGGGCTTACACCTATTCCCAGTGGGAAATAAAGAAGGGGAGTCATTCATTACTTACTAACATGTTAGCTGGGGCCTCCTGTGTGTTTTAGGCTGATACTCAGAGCAATGTCTTTATCCACAAGGACATATAATTTATAATTACACCCAGTGTTTAGGTGCAAGACCCAAAGCCCAGACTAGAGGAGCACAGCATGAGGGAGACAGGAATAGAGGGTTCCATGGACAAGCAGGTGCAACAGGCAGGCATCTTGGTGCCTACCACCCTGATGTTGGCCAGTGTCACTCTGCCTGCTTTGAGTTGGGGACTGCTCTCCTACTACACATTCAGGATACTGCTTGCCAATGGCTAGCCAGTCTGGCACAGTGAACCTGGTGAATGGCCAGCAGGGAGACATAAATTGTCCTTGCGTGTCTGTTTAGTTCCTTCCTGCTGAATCCCCTTCATATAGCTCACACTTTGACTTCCTTTAAACTTTGTTGACTTAGATGTGGTGGTCTCCATTTTATTTTGTTTGAACAAACATAGTCTTAAAATCAGCTCACTCTATAAAATGAGAGAATGTGATGTGATTGGAGCACAGGTAACAATGTGAAGTCTCTTCACCACCAAATTGTACTACTACAAGAAATATATATATATATATATATATATATATATATATATATATAGAGAGAGAGAGAGAGAGAGAGAGAGAGAGAGAGAGAGAGAGAGAGAGAGAAAGAGAGAGAGCAGTGTTTATACTGTTTGTTCAATAATGCACTTAGGAAATAAAGTGATACTAAACCTGCCTACTATACTTTTATTGCATTTTGGATAAGTTTGGGTGTTAGGAAATAAAAACATTTAAAAGGAGAAGAAATGCCTGCTACCAACTCAGAGATAATAATTTCTCTCTAAGAGAAATTTGCAGGTTTACATAACCATTTATAAACAATAAATCAATATAATAAGATTAAACAAATAAACCTAACCCAAGAGCTGGAGAAAATACCACAAGATAATTTCCACTTGAAAATGGCAAGCATTATGAAAAGATGATAGAGCATAGATCTGGAAAAGCCTGAGCTTGCTCAGCCAGGATGGCCACAGTCACTACTGGAAGAAGCCCACATGCTTCCACAGTGCCTTAGAGCAGCTGTGGAAGCCATGTGGTCCTGAGGAAGAGGCAGGCAGTGGCAGCTCTGCCTGGATACTGAGCAGTAGTGTGAACCAGAGGCCTCTCCTCAGTGACTCTGCTCACGTGAAGTCCCCAGGTGGTCCCTCAGGCTTGGTGACAAATTCTTCCTAGAGGTTTTGCTGTAGAGTGATGAACCCAGCCAGCCTTCCTAGTATGAGTGGAACAGAAAAAGCTGGTGCACACTGCTGAGCCTTCAAATGTGGGTGAAAATTGGACAAGATTGGAATAAAGGAAAATTGGAGTAGAAATCAGACAACAAAAGTGCAGCCTAGCTCCAGGACCCTAAGCTTCTAAGGGGGACTCTTGCCAGATACTAAAATTGAGAACTGCTCAAGTCACTTATGTAAAACGGTGTAGTATTCATTATATAACCTATGCACCTCCTCCTATGTACTTTACATCATCTCTAGACTACTTATAACACTTAATATAATGTAAATGCACGTAGGTATTGTACTGTATTATTTAGGAAATAATGATGAGAACAAAGTTTATACATATTCAGTATGGATGCAGTTTTTTAAACATATTTTTGATCCATGCTTTATGGAATTGATGGGTACAGACAGAGCAGAGGTTTTGGTGCTGCTGGCTCTTAGGGGAGCAGAGAGGTCAGGTAAGGAGAAAGGGAACTTTGGTGGGAATCCCTGTGGTCCTGCCCCATGTCCCACCCCAGTTTGGCACACACGGAGTGTGAAAGGAAAATGAAGAAACGAGAGAGAGAGAGAGACCGAGAAAGAATCTGTGACCTCTAAAGCAGCAGGTCTTTGTTAGAGAGAGGAGACCTGAAAGAAACCCTCAGCCATCAGAGTAACTCTCTGAGAGGGGTGAGAGCATGCCTCTCTTACAGGCTGAGGTTTTTAAGCATCCTGTAGTGGGAAAAGGGAGTTTGGAGAGGGATAGACATTAGAAAAAATGACTGGGCAGGGGGAATGAGAGAAGGTGCTGGACATTGTCGGGAAGGTCATTGGGGCTGGGCAGCCAGCCATACATGTAGATTTTCTCTGGCTCTTTTATCAGAGGTAGCCATGTTTGCCTTGTTCCAGTGTTTCTCAATATTCCAGCAGAGTGCATCCATATTCCAGACCCCACCTGACTGCTGCCATACTTCCCATCTATTGTCTTGGTTTCATTCTGAGGTGGGGAAAGGAGCAGCATCTAGGAGGTGGGTCAGGGGCTGCAGCTTGGCTGTTTGGAGGACCTGCTGCAGCAGCATCACCTGGGAACTGGGTAAAATGCAGACTCTTAGGCCCCTCCAGACCCAGCAAAGTAAGATGCTAGTAATCCACGGAGGAGCCTGGGCATGCTGAGGTTCAGCAGGTAGCGGACTGAACCAAGGGTACAGGATCACAAAGCTCAGTGATGATGGGTATGGATGGAGGTGATTCTTCTTTTACGGCCTTTCTGCCATTTAAAAACAGTTTTAATATGTGATACAGAAAGTTCTCAACTTCTACAAATATGGTTACTACATAGACATCAATTGGAACATAGGACGAAGAGACTGCCACTCATTTTCTTTGGGAAGGGAAGGTATCACAATTTTACCCAACCAAGTCTTTCCTTCTCTCTCCTTGGAATCAGCTATCAGCATCTCTCAACTGTGAACTAGAAGAAATATGTTAACTGCTGCTCCTTCTCTAGGAGATATTTAACTCAAGCTCCACAATCAACTGGCTGGGAACTTGATCATATCCTTTCCACGATCCTAACTCCTGAAATGGATGAGTGACAGGTCTTTCCCTCCAGCCTGTGCCTAAGAAAACTACCTAGTGAACTATTCAGTCTCACAAGTCTCCAAACAGTTTCAAAAGAATGGGCTGAGTGGACTAAACTACTATAACTCAAGAAGCTTAACTCAAGTGAATTGGCTCAAAAATCCACAAACACCCCCATCTTTTCCTCAAGCAGCTCGCCCACTCACGGCTATAAATACCTCCCCAGCCACTTTGGAGCGTGCGGACATGGATACGCTGCCATTTCCTCCCCTAATCTCTCATTGTTTGGGGTCTGGCCCGATGCCACAGCGGAAAACCTGCCATGCTTGCTGATCTCCACATGCATGCTTCCCACAGAGAGATGATTACTTCCTGCAGGGCCGGAGGGCCAAGCCCACGGGGGCTGGCCACCATTGCCTCCTGGAGTCCCACACCACCCCATCACTGCTGAAAATTCAACTTGAGAGTTGAACTCATATGACCTCCAATCAGATCCATCTCAGGTAAAGGGGATGCTTCTCTTCTGAACATGAGAATGATAGAAAATCATCTTATTGGGGAGTTACTGGGTCCCTTGATGCCAGAATACTCATTTTCGCATTAATTTTTTCTCAAAATGTTTCCCATATCTAAACGAGGGACAACTCCTAAGATATGGCCCATCCCAGGAAAGCCTTATACTTTTCAAAATTATAATTGCCTCATTACATCATTGTCCACATTTTAGAGGGGAGAGAAATGCTGTTTGCTTGGAAAACTTTTCAGCCTAAGAAGATAAAAGTCGGGTGAGGAGTGTGGGGGTGTGAGGGAGGGACAGTGGCCTTCAGAAGATGAAGTGTTAATGTACAGAGGATGGAGACCAGCTGCCTTCCGTCTCCACGGAGAACAGGCTGGAGGAAATAGGCGGCCTGGTGGGAGGGGAACTGGGCGCCCGGGGCGTTGAGGACCCGGTTAAGGGGGAGAGCCCACAGGACTTCTAGAAGAAAATGGAATGTCCATAACTCCTGAATTATGATCATGTCTGAACACACAGTTAAAATATTTATCTGTAGGGCACATTCAGTGTATAAATGAGTGTGTTGAGTGTAGGGTCTCCTTATTCTCGCAGAGTAGTGGGAAGAGCAGTGTCTTTGGAGCCAGAAAGGTCTAGGTTTGAATTTTGGCTTTGCAATTTGTCCCCTTGCTTACCTTGGATTCACTGTCCAAACGCTAGGTTTAATATCAGTGAAATACCAAGGTCAAGCAGACATTGGTACCATGGCAGAGGAGATGTACTGTGTACATACACATATGTATTTCTTATATTTCCTGATGCAACAGCAGGTGCATAGTAAACATTTACTACAGGGAACTTGTAACTACAATATATGATGTTCATTAGTGCAAGGGAGTTTGAGTCCTTCATTTGTGACACTGAGATTCTATTCTTATTTTGCAGTTTAGGAAACTGAGGCATAGAGCTATTAAGTAACTTGCATAAGAACATAAAGTGAAAAAGCAGTGAGACTGTGATTCAGTGAATATACATGTTGGATTTAAAACCTGTACTCCAGTTCAAGGCCAGCACAGGCAAAAAAAATTAACAAGACCCTATCCCAAAGAACAAGCTAGGTGTGGTGGCCATGTCTGTAATTCCAGCTACACATGGTAGGCAGAGGTAAGAAGATCATGGTTAGACACTAACCCCACCAAACTTGCAAGACCTTGTTAGAAAAGTAACTGAAGTAAAAGGACTGGGGGTGTGGCTCAAGTGGCAGAGTTTCTGCTTAGTAAGTGTAAGGCCCAGAATTCAAACTCCAGTATCACCAAAACAAGCTTATTTTCTTCTCGTCTTACCACACTGCCTCCTATTACATGAAACTAACTCGTAATTCTGAGAATGTTAATGCACATATCTGCCGTCACTTGAATCCTCACAGGTCTATCAGGAGTTCCGTGAGCATGGCACTGGCTCCGTTCTCCTGTTCTTGGGCACTTGGAGGATTCTTGTTACCAGGCCTGGAGACAATAGGAAACATGCTTGGAAGGTCTCTTGGAAACTATCAGAACTCTTCGAAATAAAAAGGAATATGCTGAATTAAGGTGTGAGTTTTTCACCAATTTCTATTATTTTATCAACTGATTTGTTCAACAGACATTGCTATGTTGGACTGGCTGTGTGCTGAGTACTGATTTTCTGCTTTAAGAATGTTCTGCCTGTGAAAAAGCAAGATATCAACAAATGATCATGAGATGAATACTATCACATAAATGGTGAATTTGAAAAAATATTTCAAATTAAGTCACCTTGGGCCAGGTCTTATGCATTGTAAGAGAGCAGACATGTAGTAAAAGACACTGGTTAATTCTAAAAATTGTAAAAAAACTACTGAAGTGTATTTGTAGATGATCCTGATATCTGCTGTGTCTTAATTCAGATTCATGATACCTTATTAAAACTAAAATATTTAAGAATAAAATTAGAATGGTGAGGAAAAGATATGATAAAATATTACCATTAATTCTTCACAAAGAAATTAAACCAATGAACAGACTTTTCCTTTTAGAAAATTAGATGTTTAAATTTTGGACACTCAGGGATTTTGCCTGTAAATCTACAAATGAAGGAGAGAAACGAGGGAAGATGTGGTTCTTGTGGTAGGTAACCAGAGCATCCAAGAATGCTTGACTTGTTCAGTTTCTCTTTGCAAGGTATTTCTACATGTTAGCTGGTCCAGAAACTTTCCAATAACTATTTACAATGTCTCTGTTCTTTATATCCCTAGCTCAGTTGGTCTTTTTATAACTTTAGAACAATCAAATGATCAGCTGTTTCTTTTGTATACATAAATTGATGTCCCAAATAATTTTGCCTCTGAGTAATATGTCTGGAGATATCCAAATAAGTTATAAGTACAATATTAAATCAACCTTTACATCAAATACACAGCCTTTTATATACATGCTAAAAGTGTAGCAAGTGGAATGAAGGAACATTGAGGGGTAGTACTGGTGTTTATTATGGGCAACTTGCTAGTAGCATATTACTAGTATCTTTGAGATAAAGTTTCAGCTTTGGTTTGTATCACAAGGACATTGAAAGGAAAACATGATTCTGCAAGTTCTGATCATAGCAGAGAAGTGATTAATTAATAGCAGCAGGAACTGGTCATAAGGAGTTTGGAATGTGAGTTCAAATACCCACTTTGGTAATTATCACAGTTCCTCTGGTGGTTAGGAGTTCTGCACATCAGTTGGTTCATGTGCACTTTGTGCACATGGACTTGACATGGAGTGCAGGGTCACATTAACACTGTCAAGCGCACATTGGGTTGGGGGCGGGGTGCTTGATTCATTTGTTTAAGTACCATAAAAGGAAACTTTCCCTTTCCACTATTTAACCCTGATCCCACCAAATGTACCCTTTATTTTATATCATTACATGTGGAATTTTGCTGGCATGATTTAACTTCCCAAGTTGTATACTTTGTGTTAAAGCTACCTTTTCCTAAGTTTTTCATGCAAATGTTCTTCTTTCTTCTCCTCTCATTAAACAGTATTTCTTTTAAAAATCTTAAAACTGTATCAGGAGCCTATGTGACTATGTGACAACATAAGTGAATACTATTTGCTTTCATTAAGTCACATAAAAATTATGAAAAGTACTTTTGCTATTAATAAAATCACTATTTTTGGCACTCAGAAAGTGTGATTTTTGTTAAAGTAATATGCTAGGAAATTACCATCATGATGTTGTCTTTTCTGAATGTTACAGTATTATCTTAAGAGTAAAAAGAAAAAAAAAAGGCAGTTTATTACAATCTAACACAAAATAACAGTTGACAAGTATAATAAACACTATTTACTTTTTTCTCTTGTTAACATAAGGAACAATTCTTTGTATAGCATTTGATACTAATCACCAAGCAAGTAAAGTCTCTGAAAATAGTATATGAGCAATAAATTTTAAATCAAAAATGTTTATTGTAAAAAAGAACCTTGAAAATTATTTTTTAAAAAAGGAACATTGATTTCACAAGTCTTCAGGTTGTGTATAGGCATAGCTATAGACAACATCTCACGTACGTACAAAACTCATTCAATCATATAAAAATAAACACAAATTTACACTGACTCATCAGCTACACAATTAATTAAAACAGGCACCTGGAGGGGTGTAGTATTATTGCATCTGTCAAATGCATTTAAAATAGTTTAAGTACATTACTGAATGTCTAAGAATCCTCTCTTGCACTTATTCCCATTTTTACTTAATTTTAGAAAATTATTAAAATTCTTTTTAAAAGTTAGACATAGAGCATGCACCAGGAATGTTCAAAGCCAGTCTTTCCCTCCTCTCCCAAGGCACATATTGGCAAAAATAAAACAAAATGAAACAAAACAAAAATACTTTTAATACATTCTCCCGTGTTTGTTCTTGTTCTTATTTCTCTCTCTTTAAAAATACAGTTTAAAGCATTACAGGTAATTTTCTTCTTTTAAAAAGGCTTTAGTTCAACCATGGCAACCAGACATCAAACATGTAATGAAGTAAACTTGGAATACGTTATAAGGCACCTGAGATAGCGTCTGGCAGATTCTCTTCCTATAGGAAATTCTATTACAAACTCTATTACAAAGCAATACTGTTCTTTTCAGTTGAAATGATTTGGCAGCAAGGTAAATCTTTGCATTCTTTGTTAAGAAAAGATGCAATGTGCTTTTCGCTTCTTCTTTGAAGACAAAGGTTCTCGTCTTTTATCCTTTCAATCTAGCTGTCAGTAAATACATAGGAATTTTAAACTTCACATGGAAAGGATTAACTTTCAACACATGGATTCCGTGCTTTTTCAGCTTTTAGTATGTGTGTGTGCATGCGCGCATGTGCGCACATGTTCATGTGTGCATGTGTGTGTGTCTATACATATTATTTGGTTGGTAAGCACAAGAGAAAATGCCTTTGGACTTTTATTTGTCATTTGGTGTCAGAGTGAAGAAATGCATTCTGTTCGAGTAAACATTGGTTGCGTCACTCAGTGTGCTACACAGCAGCCAGATTCCTCATGTTTGTGCAGAAGAGACATTCTGGAGAAGGTTTTGGAGCAGTTTTTGCACTGGTATTTCTTTACATCAGAGTGGGTCTGCAGATGTGCCCTCAGGTTTGACCTGTCTGCAAAGGCTCTGTTGCAGTGAGGGCAAGAAAAGGGCTTCTCCCCTAGAGGTGGTGTTAGGGATGAAAAAAAAAAAAAAAAAGACAAGTCAGCGGTTTTAGTCAAATAATGCTAATGTATATTAATCACATTTTACCAAAAGAATGAGAAGTAGCAAAGCCTGATTAAATTCCTCACAACAGACACTTCTATTAATATCTGGTCCTTTAAAAACCAGTTTGCATTAAAAAAAAAAATCCATGTCTAGAATAGCATTTGGGCTGTCCATCATGCAGAAATAAGTCACAGAGTCGTAGAACTTTCTCCCACCAAGGCGATCTGCAACAGCAGGTGTGGTTGATGTTCAGCACCTCTCAAGATTTCCCAGTATTTCTCCCTTTCCCTCTTTATGTATTATGATTAAGATGGTAGAAATTCCTCAACTCCCTTCAGGGTGATTTTGTACTAAGAATAAATTCAGCAGCAAGAAAATGAAACAAAAGACAGAAATCAAATTCACTTCCAACTTTCCAACTTGCTAAGGGCTGATTGATCTTTTAGCCAGTGTGTAAGTATCAGAAAACTATGGGAAAACCCTTCATCTATTTACCAAATCAATCAACTAAGATAGCAGCATTTGTATTTGCTGATTACTGGGGCAGTTTCACAGAACACACATTCAAGCGCATCCTTCCTGATTTTCTAACTGATCTTTGAGACCAAAGCACCTGAATCTATTTTCCAAAGTCTAAATGCTGTTTGCAGTCTGTGGATCAGAGCAAGAAATGGAGCGCTTTGTGCTCTAACAAGTTTTTGCATAGTTAGGAAGTAGCTACCTGTTATTGGCCGTGTGAAAAGCACTACTTCATGCAACCAGGCAGCCAGCACTACTTCATGCAACCAGGCAGCCAGCCCCACACATCATTCCACCAGAGAGCAACACTTCTGTCTACGTGTTCTCTTACCAGTGTGAGTTCTAATGTGTCCTTGAAGCAACCAGGGTCTGGAGAACGCCTTGCCACAGATCTTGCAGACACAAGGTAATGTGTGGGTCCGAATGTGCATCTTCAAGGCGCCCAAGCTCACATATTCCTTGTCACAGTATTTGCAGCTGAAAGATTTCCTAGACTGGGCATCACAGTGCAGCTGCTTATGTTTGGCCAGCCCAGAAAAAGTTGAGTAAGTCTTATTGCATAAATTGCACTGAAATTTTTCAGCTTCAATGGCATGGGAATCTGAAAGCTTGGATTGTAGCCGCTCCTCTTCATCACTAATGGGGCTTTCCGAGCCACTGTGGTCCTTGGATGAGGTGTCAGATGAAGGAGGGGGACTCATTCGCCCCAAGGCTGAGGGGAATCCGGCAAGAGGAGAGAGGCCACTGGGCAGTGGGGAGTGGAATGGAGCTGTCGTAGTCCACACAGTAATGGGGCTGTATGCTCCTGAGCTGAGGATCTCTGGTTTTGGTATGACAGGCATGGGGTAACTCTCATAGAGATATGGAGAAATGATCACTGGGGGAAAGGAAAGGAAAGGAAAGGAGAGAAGATTAAGGTAAAAACAATTTTTTAAAATGCACACGCATTGAAAAAATCTATAGCAATACCCGAGACTGTATCATGAAGAGGACAGACTCACTGAGAAGGACATCCATATAGACAAAGCATTTCATTTATCCTTGTATGGGTGTAGTTATTGCACTTAATGCACACCCAGTCTGACAGCTGTCCTGGGCCTCCCAGGCTTTGCATTCACTGAGTGTGGCCAACTGGGTGTCTTCACAATCCCCACAGAGAAGGAAGAATCTAGACATCATTTTTAAGCATTCAGAAAAGTTGTTTTCCATTTTATGCATGGACAAGTTATATGTGTAATGACTGGGCACAAGGATATGAGTAAATCAAGCTGCCTTTTAAAGGAAAAAGAACCTTGCTCTAAGAAAAAGCAATAGTTCAGTATTTACCTACCACGTTGTGAAGCATTCCGCGTATTCATTAAGCATGTATACACAAGCTTCAGAAAGCGAAGCTACGGGAGTGGAAGGAGCCTTTCCCTGTCAGTTAAGAGTTCAGAGAGTTTTGAATTAAACCCGTTCCTAAGTGATCAAGAGAGCGTGATCTCTCAGGACAGTTCTCTCGTGTTTCCTGGCAGCATTGGAGCAGCAGTACATACAGTCACATTTGCACATTTTAGGAGACACTTTTCCTCCTTTACCTGTGTGTGTGTCCAGTTCGCTGTAGTTGGGCTTTTTGGAGGCGTTGAAATGCTTCTTGACCAGGAAGGAGCGCGGCATCTTGCGGCGGGGGTGCGGCGGCGCGGATAACGGTCCTGCGAGGAGCGCGGTCCTACAGCATCGCGGCCGCGGGCGGCGGGCGGCGGGAGGCGGGCGGCGGCGGGCGGCTCGGCGGGGCCGCGCTCAGGTGCGGCGGGCGGCGGGCGGACAGGCCGGCGCCTCTGGTGGCACCCGGCTCCTTTCCCAACTGAGCCCCGTTTGGGCTGGGAGGGTTTTTTTTTCCTCTCTTTTGCAAGAAGGATCCAATCACAGCCGAGAGGTTCAGATTTCAGCTCCTCCCTCTGGGACAGCTGTGAACAGAGGAAGAATCTGTTGTCAGACTAAATCGCTCTGGTTCAAAAAAGAGCTGGTTTTTGGGATTTCAGTGGAAAGAAAAAAATAAGTGTTTAAGTGTTTAGGGGTTTTTTTTGAGGAAGGTAATTTCACTTGTTTAGTTCTGCCAGGTATTCCGGCTCCCCGAGACCTGGAAGGGTCGTCAGTGCTGGCTTTTTGCCTGCAACCGGCCTGGCTTCCAGATGTGGGGCGCAGCGGATGCGGGGGGCCGGCCGGAATGTGGGCCGAGGAAGCCGGCTGTCCTGCAAGACACCGGGTCAGCCCTTGGCGGCCCGAGCGCCTATATTTGGAAGTGGCCCTCGGAGAGGGTTTATTTGCACACGGACCACATAACGAAGCTCTGGCTTTGGAGAAGGAGGTGGCATGGAGGGGTGGAGACAAAGCGCCTGGGAGCCCAGGGCGCTGCTCAGCGGCCGCTGGCCTGGGAAAGTCCCAACCCAGGCCGCGCTTGCTCCAGGCCCCAAACCCAGAGTGGCGCTGCCCCGTGGAAATCAAGTCAGCTCTCACCACATTAGCTATGGTGGCTTGAAAGAAATGCCTTGTGGCCCATTAAAAACCTGCCTATGCCAGCAACTGCAAAAGTGCGAAGATAAAAAGGAAGGCTAATCAGAGGGGGACAATAAGTGAACTGCCCTCAGGACCCTTGGAAAGTTCTCTCACAAACACATTTGACAAGAGTTCCTATCTTTTCATCTAGCATGATGCATTTTAATGGAAAAAAGTGTGAGTCTTAGAGACAATTATTTCTTTTTAAATACTATCAGCTTTTAATTAATTGGTAATGTTTCTTCAGTATAACAGTCATCAAAGTCCTGCTCACATCTGTTTCCTGTATTGCGTTTTTTGTTTGTGTTCTTTTTGAGAGAATACCTTTATAAGTACTACTTGCTGAAAGGCTTCAGTAGCTAGTCTAGTAACCGGCAGAAACACTTGATTTTGTTTATCATTGAGTCTAAAGATGCTCGAAGGAGGTTCATTTTAAAGTTAAAATTTCAATAGTGTTTTCCATCATCCCTGTGCGTTTCGCACCTGCCCTGCCTCTGCTAAAGAAAAAGGAAAGGTCAAACTTCCCTGAAGACCACCCTACTCTTATTTCTAACAGGTGTCTGGGAGAAAAAAATGAACAAGAAAACAACAGCAGTGATGTCAAGACTTGTGAAAGAAAATCCCATTGTCAGACTGCATAACTTCTTAATCTTGGGATGAGAAAACAAGAGTGTGTGCCTGTGTGTTGGGGGGCGGGGAAAGGGCTCACAGACTTTCTGAGCTAATTTCAATGATTTCTTTTTCCTTCCAACAATCACTGATTTAAATGTCAAACAGGAATTTTAGTTGAATTCTTATGTCAAGGGCACTGTATCCATAGAAGACAGGAAAATATGAATACATACTAGATTTCTCCACAGATGATAACATGAAGTGGAGATCACAGCCAGGGTTCTAAGCTTGCTGCTTTTTCTGGGGATTTGTTCAGATTCAGGCACCTGTTTTATTGGAACAGGAATTCCCCTTGCCCTTTCCATCCCTGTTTCCTGCAAAACACACATTTCATTGGAGATACAATATATTGCAAATTGCCGTGACTATTTATCTTCCCTTTATTCTGTACTGTCTATCCACAACAGGGAAAAGTGTTAGAGAATGTTTTGGTTTTTATTTACTGATAGTTATAACACACAAGAGGACCTGCTGAAACGTGTGTTTTTATAATCCATTTAAAAAGTTTAGCAGCAATTCACTATGTGTGGAAAAAAAAACACTTGAATTTGGATCAGGGAGGCGTAACTTAGCTGAGCCCACTCCAAGGTATCCTGGGGGACGAACCAAAGTCAGGACGCGTTGTTCCTGCTGGAGCAAGGGTGCTTAGGATGGTGTGTGATGCATGCCATTGGGCAGAGTCACAGGGATACCTGTGTGAGGTCTGCTCTGCTGTCAGAGCGGGGAGAGTGAGTCACGGTAAACAGGTGCTCTGCTCAGACACAGAGGGCACTTGGCACAGGAACCATGTGGTAAAAAACCAGAAGGGAAGTCCAGGTCACACCCAAAGGCCAGTTGTGGGGGCCTGTGCTAAGACAAGACTGGCCTCCTCTGCCAGCCTGAGGGCTTGGACCCAGGAGCTGGCTTTGGTCACTGACTGAAGATTCTCTCTCGCCCTGGGGCAGAAACCTTTACCT
The DNA here is from genome assembly GCF_047511655.1 of Castor canadensis. Classification (NCBI taxonomy): domain Eukaryota; kingdom Metazoa; phylum Chordata; class Mammalia; order Rodentia; family Castoridae; genus Castor; species Castor canadensis. The sequence goes on along the minus strand of NC_133388.1, from coordinate 102,376,300 downwards.
CAGCAAGGACACCAGATTTTAAATATTTCATGATGGAATCAAAGAAAAGGTGATCAATGATTGAGGAAAAAAAATAACAAAATAATCTGAAGTTTGCTAAAGCAGGAAATGGGTCATAACTGGTGAGAAATCAGAGTTGCAGTTAGGCAGATGGTAATGGTTAGCACGAGAGGTCATCCTGGGAGACACAGCCCAGTCATGTGCAGCTGGGGTCAAAGGGCAGGTTAAATAAAGTAAGGAAGGTATGCTCCATCACAGGCTAGAAACAGTTTAATGTGAGGAAGTGAAGAATGAGGGACTCTGGTGACTTTTGGTGGTGGTGGGGTGTGTGTGTGTGTGTTGGGGGGGGGGGTTTTCTCCAAAGAGTGCCGTCCCTGACGTGTTTTCTGTGGAACTGATTTGAGAATCTTGTGGGACCCTGGAAGCCATGGCATCTAATTCCTTAATTTTCATGATGTCACTTCATGTGGCAGACCTGGCAGTCTCTCATTTTCTCTGTTTCTGTAGAAGCCGACCAAGTCGTCTTGTGGAAAACTTATAACTAAAGGTCTGGTATCTTCTCCTCAGGCTGGATCCTTGGGTCTGTCCTAGACCCAGTCTTTCCTGAAAGACACACTCTTATCTTGCCAAATAGGACAACACTAGATTCAAGAGGTTTGGGAATGGGCTTTGGATTTATTTCTTTTGCATGTTTAGGTATTTAGGCGAAAAAGCAGAGCAGTACTGCCTATCATATTTAGGGAAGAGAATCAGTGCAGCATTAGAAGAATCTGCCATGACTTGGGAGAGATGTAAAGTCCCATCTGGTGCTGTGCTCTGCCTCCTAAAGTGACCTGATCGTCTTCTGAGCTTTACAGTTGACAGGATCACATTTGGAGGGTAGGGGCTGTTAACTCCCTTAAGTGATACAAAGCTATGAAAAGCCATGTTTTGTGTGGTATCCAGAGAATATTTTAATGTATTAGGAATTTAAAAATCTATTTAGACAGGAACAGGGTTTGTTATATTAACTGAAATAAGAATGGCAAAGATGTGATGCCATTTGGTAGTTTGGGGCATCTATACATATCTGTATATGCATATGTATTTGCATTCCTAATTCAAAATTTAACTCAGTCTCAAATAAAGTAAACCATCCCCCAAAGTAGTATAAATAAGTGTTCTCCGGGGTTAGATTGTGGTTAATGCTTATCTCCAATTTCTTTCAGAATTATTTAGGGACAGATGTTTTCCAACATAAAAGGGAATTTACCAGAGTGCGTATATTGTCTACTTGTATAGTCTGAGCTGGCTAATGAGGAGGGTCTCTTCCTTGATCTGTGAGGGAACTTACACACACACTAACATACAGAAGTGTACCTACTCAGTGAATCCAACATAGCCAAATGGGAATGTGTGTGTGTGTGTGTGTGTGTGTGTGTGCACATGTATGCACCTGTCTAGATGGAGGCCAAAGCAATACTAATGATGTAAGATGTCCTCTGTTGAGGGAATTCCATATTTCCCACATGTTCCCAGGCTGTATTCACAAGGTTAATTAATAGCCCCTGGCTTTGGTTGTCTGTCTGGAGTTAGTACACTTACTCAGTAAGAATCATCCTGTATGATCAGCAAATATTTAAGATTGCTGTAAAGGAAGAGCCTTGTTTAACTTGAGAACAGCATTTTCATGAGATGTTTTCTGCCATTCACTTGCATTCAGAATCTTAGTCCTCACTGGGTTTTTATGATTGCTTTTCCTTTTGGGTAGATGTAAACATGGTATTCTGGAAGATACACATCTCTTTACTGTTCTGTTTGCACCTCGTAGAGAGCGGTGATGATCTTATCTGGAGGTTAAGCAAGAAAACTTAATATTGAACTGATCTGTAGTTTGCACAACTGCTCAATGATATGTGGTTGCAAAGAGACACCTATTGGTGAACTGTGGAAAATTCATGACTTTCTTTTTCTTTCCCTCCTTTTCCCATACTTTTTAACAAACTCTGCCACCTAGTGGAAATGGATTGACTTGACTGTTCACCAAGTGTCAATTTCAGATGAGCATTAGATTTTTGCATGTATTAATTTGTTCATAATTCAAAATACAGTCTTTGTGGAAATATGTATGATATTTTTACAACAAATTATGTTTGCTTTGTGTGTATGACATTCATCAGTCTGAGCAGTCATGAAGGAAGTGGGTAAAAACAGCTGCCTTGAGAACCAAAACAGAGTGAGCAGCTCACATGACAGATCCCTTGGATTTCCACAACTGTGTATAAGGAAGAGTTATTTTAAAGATGGAGAATAAGCCCGAGTTCGTTTTTCCAGCATTCAAGATGAAAGTGATGGCGCCAGATGTCTACTTCACCCGCTCCAGGGCTGTGCCTTCTACGTGTGTGTGGTTTGTGAAGGAGCTGAAGGACCCAGGAGTCACTGATTCATGGAATTATGGGTAATGAGAACTACCTCTCTTGATGACCAGTGTGAGCTGGCCACTGTACCACGCACTTCACACGCATCATTTTATTGAATTCCTTGAAAGTAGCTAAGTAGATGTTATATCTATTTACAGATAAAGAAATGAAGACACAACTAATTAATTATCTTGGTCAAATCATACTCTGGTAAAGAATGGATAGAGATCTGCATCTACTTAATTTTACATCCTGTGCACTTTGCTACCATCTGTAAAGCACAGCCTGTTTCAGAATCTACCTTTTGACTCTCTTTTCCCCAGTCAGGATGTTTACATAATGGACTTTCTAGTCTGTCACCATCCCTACTGCCCTCTCTGCTCTGCTCTTCTCTTTTCCTAAGTGATGCTGGTTCATGGCTGCTTAATTTCAGAGTGGATGCCACTTGCCTCCAGGTTGGCTGTGATTTCTTTCTTTCTTTTTTTTCTCTGTTTTTTGGTGGTACTGGGGTTTGAGATTCCTGCTTACAAAGCAGGTGATCTACTGCTTGAGCCACATCTCCAGTCCATTTTGCTCTGGTTATTTTTGGAGATGTGGGGTCACACAAATTATTTACCCATGCTGACTTTTGCCACCTCTTAAGGCCTCTACAGAAGTCAAAATAGGAAGAAAGAATACATCTCTACTTCAAAACTCATCTGAATCCAGTGTCTCAGACCACTCTGTCCTCTCCCCATGCGGTGGTTCCATTTAATGTCTGTGTAGCTGATTCTGATCAGGGTACCAAGCCTGCATGCTCCATTTTGGTTGTCATGCTTACACTTCTGCACCTGTGTGGAATCACATCAGAACAGAAGCCATGCACTGTGTGAAGACTGATGAAGACAGCAGACATTGCTGTAAGAGACAACTGTACTTTCTGGAGAGAAAGTAATGAGATATGATGCCTTCAATAATCTCACTGCAGGTGGAAGAGTGTCCAAGGAAGGATAATTTACAGTGAAAAGGATGAATCTGTGTACCTTGGGGTCTTCCTGACCCTCAGTCCTTGGTTTTCTCTTCATGGTGACCTCACGAGTAACTTCAACTTTGCTAGCAGCTATGATGGAGTGAGATTTGGAAATAGTTTAGTTGGTGTAATAAGTAGATTTCTTGAGCTCTCAATTCTAGATATGTGGATACAGTAGTGTTCTCAAAGTTAAGTTGTAAGTTCTTTAGTCCCTGATACCTAAACACGAAATCACTGAAGAAACCAATGGCCTCATAGGAACTTGCCATGTACTATTGTTTGGATCTGGATTATCCCCCCATGGACCTCAGTTTGGCTTTCCTGGAAGATGGGGGAATCCTTAAAGAGTAGGGCCCAATGTGTGGTTTGAGGTCATTGGCGGTAGATCACTGGAGAGACTATGGTATGTCGGTCTTTTTCCTTTCACCTTTTGTTTCCTGGGCAACTACAAAGTGAGCAGTTTTTCCCCACTTCACGCAACCCACCATGCTGTATGCTGACTTACCACAGGCCCAAATGCAACCGGACCAACTGACCATGGACCGAAACCTCCAAAACTATGAGCCAAAATGAGCCTTTCATTTTATCCCAGGTATTTATTACAGTAACAGAAAACTGACAAACATCTAATCTTCTCTTCAACAACTGTGCTCTTCCTTCCAGATTCCTTCCACAGAGACTCCAGGGATACCACTCTTGGGCACAAAACAACATGCTGACTCCACACACAACAAAACTTTCCCTCATTTCTAAAGATGATAACAGCAATTTTATGAAGTTACAATATGGGGGAAAAGATATTCCTGGTAACCACTATTTGTAATCATGTGTGCTGTGGCCAGATCACCTTTGCATACGGAGGACTCAGAGCCAGATTGTCCACATCACTTCAATGACATGAACCAAAGTGGCATTTGTGCTCATCACAATAAAGACCATGGTGGACAAAGCCACCCATGAGTCCCAGCAAAGATACTGACTTGACTCAATGGTGTTTAAAGTCAGGAGTGCTCAGAGGACAGGGCACTATGGTGACAGCAGGACTAACTGCTAGTGTGAGGCAGAGATGGGTGTGCCCCATAGTGAGACACTGATGGTCTCAAGGGAGTCCTGCCTGGCCTTTTCAGGACACCTGCTAGAAGGGAGCAGATAAAATGCCCCCAGATCCTACTCTTACACAAAATGGAAATTGAATAGCTGCAGAATGTCACAGGAAAATTACATTTATTACTCAGTATGGAAAATTTGGAAGTTATTCCTATGTGTTGTATAATTCTCAAAAGAGATTAAGATTTTTTTTTGGCTTTGTATTTGGAATAGGAATTTTGGATCTCTTCACCAACAGTGAGTTGATGGATTCAAAGTGAAAAAAATTAAATGATAGGAAGCGGTGTGATCTTCATCAGCACCATCAGCTTCTCACAAGAACACTTAGCTTTTTATATTGTCTAGAAATTCGCCAGATGAGCTCATGGTCAGTTCAAGCCATGCAAATGAAGTATTAATATGCCAAGACTTGCCTTTTTTACTTGGAAAGGACAATTAAAGATTATCTATTACTAATCCTTTGCTTACATACAATTTATATTTTCTTAAGCTGTATCAGCCTAAAGATTTAAAATAAAAGGGTCAAATAAAAGCTCATTTTTTGCCAGTACAGGGATTTGAACTCAGGGCCTCATGTTTGCAAAACAACAAATCTACCACTTGAGCCACATCCCTAGCCTTTTTCATGCTTTGCTATTTTTTCAGATACAGTCTGGTATTTTTGCTCAGGGCTTGGCCTCAGACTGTAATCCTTTTACCTTGGCCTTCCTGTAGCTGGGATAGCAGGCACACTGCCACACCTAGTTTTTTTGTTGAGATGGGGCTCAACATTTTGCCCAGGCTGGCCTGGAACCACTTTGTCCTAATCTTTGCCTCCTGAGTAGCTAAGATTGCAAGCATGAACCACCATGCCCAGTTTCAAATAAAAGCTCTTGAGGAGTAGTTGTCTTGGAAGAAAATACTTTCTTCCCAGGTCCCTCCCAACTCATGCCTGGCATCCTGGGCCACATGTGGCAGATAAACTTCTATCTTGGCATCAGTGCTAAACATCTCTTTGTCATCCACGGCTTCAAGGCAGACCTCTAGTGGTCACTTATGGCTGCTAAACAAGTTGTCAAAGCCATTGCACAACTTCCATGGTGTTCCTGGAGGACAAAGCTTCCTGTGTCTCAGCTTTATCTAGTGGCAGACCCACCTTGCTTGCTCCAGACATTCTCTGCCCCAGCCCTCAGCAGAGAGAGAGCCTGTCATCCCACTCATCCTCCCCTCTTCTACACAGATTACTGATCTTCCCTGCATAGACTTCACTCTTTACTCACACTTGATTTTAGCCCCACTAGGATGTAGGATGTGGAAACGAGGCAATGGTGGTTTGACTAGAAGACAGTATGAGCAACAGATATCTAGCTCAGGGAAAATAACATTTCTTAGGGTTCAGTGAAGACATTGAAGCTGCTGTCCTCAGATGTGCACCCCTGAGTGTTTTTCCTCAAAGCTTTCTATCTTTCATGCCAAACACACTTCGGTGACCTCCCCTGCCTTGCAGATACTCCCAATGGGTGAATGCCAGGATGAACAAAACTCAGCCTCTTGAATTGGAAAAATTAAGATTTAAGAAATTAAGAATTAGAGGACATGTAACTAATGTACAATATAAGTCTAGTAAGAATTGTCACTATGAATCACCCTCCCCACATAATGAATATAATAGTAATAAAAATAAAAAAAAGAAGTTAAGAATTAGAGAAAGAAAATGCTGTGTTCAAAATCCCCTGGATAGCTGGTGACAGACAGAGTGGCAGCTGAGTGCAGAAACCTGTCCTCCCTCTGTCACCCTCAGCTACCATTAGTGATGTTTCTGTCCCTTGATTAACGTAGCTTAAAAGCTATTAAACTATTGATTGTTTTCCCCTTTATCTGATCAACACCTGATGTTCTGAAAAGTAATACAGCTATTCTCAGAGCCATGTTTGTGTGATATGGGGTCTACTCATAATTTCTCCTAACCTGGGACTTGCATAAGTTGTAGGTAAATTAGGATAGAGGAAGAGCTTTGACGACAGAGAATGAAGGAGTGCAAATGGAGTGAAGACAGATTGCAGATTTAGCTTTAGGTGGAGGCAATTCTTGAAGTTACAATGATTCCAATTGTTTGTGGTCCGTATGTGTATCTATGTACTTATTTATCTATCTGTTATCTATCTATCACATATCCTTAGAAGTGTGTGTATATTATGTGTGTATGTGTGTTTTTTTAAATAAATATTTGAGTAACTAAATTGAACTAAGAATTGTACTAACTATATTTATGAATTTCATTTAAATCTCATAACAACACCATAAAGGCAGGTATAAAATATACTACTTTGCAGGTGATGCTGTGGAGACCTAAAACTTGTGTATATGGTAGTTCTAAGCTTCTTGCTTTTTTTTTGCTAACCAAATCTCAGTAGAACAACCATTTATTGAGCTCCAGTTATTTATATGTGAGATAATAACGGCCTTATGCAGATGAGGGCAATTGTATTTGACTAAGGACATAATAAATAATAACACAACATGGTCCAAGTCCCATTGCATTACTGAGCTTCAGAGACCTGGGAAGGCAGCAGGCATTAGGCTCGTTCAGGTCTGGATTTGGATAATGACTGATGTTACTAACTCAGTGACTTCAGGTTAATTACCAAATTACCATGAGTTTTCTGGGAAAATGAAGATATTAATAATTATATTTCAGAGTGGCCATGAGGACTTGAGATCAAGCATGTGAAGTGCTGAATGGTGCCATAGTAATAAAAGAAGGACTCTTTATTAAGTGCTTGCTATAGGCTACATGCTGTGTTAGACAATTGAACAGATTTTATTCATTTCTCTTCCAATCCTTTAACTCTATCTTCATCAAAATCACCATCCTCATTTTGCACATGGGCTGCCCAATTTAGCCACCCACAGGTGCTCCAAACAAGAACTGCATCCAGTTATTCTGACAGGAACCAATCTGTCATCTCCTGCACCCTAGGGTATCTTCTACCACAATCTCAGCTAGCAGAGGAGTTGAGTTAATGCTCTCACTGTTAGAGATCACATAACACAACACCACTGAATGGCATCTGTTACAACAACATTTGAAACAACAAACAGATTGGCAATTTAACACCCAACAATATCAGTTTTATTTTCTAACGATGAATGTTGACCTTAGGTGCCATAATTCTAAGATGACCCTAGGTTATATTTTGTTTATAAGTATCTTAACCCAGTTAGGATAGAAGAAATTCTGGGGCTTCTTTTAAGCAATGTCCTGCCTCTGCTCTTACTACAGTTCTCAGGTTGGTGTTATTTATTACTGCACAGGAAGGCAATGGATTGAGCCAAGGTAAGCTATTGAGATACTTTCTGTCACTTTCCTGCCAAAATGTAATAGTACAGTAGACCCTTGTTATGACATGACTCATCTGCAGATTTGGCTATATTGGTGGTCAACCCAAGCCTTCCAAATACAAGAACACCTGCCAAAGCCTCACACAGAATGAGTACTATATGATACAGGTATTTGTCCTATTTTTTATGATTTGACTTATAAAGTATGAAGCTGTAACAACTCTGAACATATTGCTTGAACAGACTTTCTTACACTGCAGCGGTTTAAAATCTGCCTTAAAGAGCATATGGTTGAGATAAGGACTACAAGGGAAAGAGGTAAATTTAATTTCTCCTTTACTCTTTCTTTTAAGGATGCTTATCTAGAACTTACACATTTGATATGTGCTTTCAAAAACTTGATTTATATCCTGGATCATCACTTACTCAACAAATACTTAGTAAATTCCAATATGTGCAAAACCATGTTTTGGATGTGAAAGAAATGATAGCAAGCAAAAGAGGCAGAGCCCTGATTTCACAGAACTAGCAATTTAGAGGGCAAATGGGTATTTACTGCCTGAAAAATTGACATGTAGCAATTGTAGGGAAATTGTAATGCCGCAAAAGTGTTGAACAGGAAGCTTTTGCCTTTTGGAGGCATCACAATGCTGTTTCTGATGAAGCAATATTTGATCTTAGCTCAGACAGTTGGGTCTAAATCAGCTAATTGACAGCAGGGGTGGGGCACAGAGTATTCTCAACAGAAGGAATACAAAGTAGGGGGGAACCTGGTGAAACCTAGGAACCAAAGAGGCACCTGTGTTGGGACACAGGGGATCTGGGGAAAGGGCTATACAAGGAAGGAGAGGCGCTGAGTCTACATGGCTGAGCTGGCTGTGGCAGAAGATCAACAGGAAGACACTAGAAGAAACTTAGTATGTTTACATTTTTTGAACTATAAAATATTTTTGAATTTAGTAATAGGCCACTTTTTATACAGTCTAATTTGATTAAAAATCAGAAGTAGGAGCTTTCATCTTTATCTCTCCTTCCCAAGTCTATTCATTGAAAAAAAAGCTTTCATTATTTTTCTGTATTTCTCCATATTGTTGGGGATTGTTGCTAGCCAGCTTTGTGTTACTGTAACAAAATGCTTGAGATAATCAACTTATAAAGAGGAAAGGTGTATTTTAGTTTACAGTTTCAGAGAATTCAGTCCACAGTCACTTGGTTCCTTTGTCTTTGGGCCTGTCTGAAGCAGCACATCATGGTGGAAAGCAAGTTGCTGAGGAGGCTGCTCACCTCCTGGAAGAAAAGAGAGAAAGAGAAGGATCAGGTCCCAAGGGCATGCCTTCATATGACTAGAAGGTTTTAAACTAGGCCCCATTTTCTAAAGGTTCCATCAACTCCCAATAGCATGTCAGGCTGGCACCAAACTTTTAATACATGAGTCTTTAGGGGATATTTATCCAAACTGTCACAGGAGTTATGTATATGAATTCAAATAATATTTCTTGATTTATCTATGATAATTATTATCTATTGGTTCCCCTCCCCAGTGAATGCTGAGTTGGGGGGTTTCGTCTTCCCTTCCCTACCAATTTTTGATCTTGGATTTAAAATTTTCATTCTGCTGGCTTGTTTTACATCTTTGGTCTTCATTTCTGTGGCTATACAGTAAAACAATATTGGATAGAGTGATTCCTTCCACTTTCATATTTTTCAATATTGCTTTTAACTATTCTAAAGGCCTTTCCATGTACATTTGGGAAAATGCTTTTCCTATGTTTACCAAAAATGTTACTGGTAGCAGTCATGTGGCACACATCTGTAATCCCAGCTCCCTGGAGGCTGAGACCCTACCTCAAAAGGTAAACCTTCCTGAATTTTTAATAAAAATTGCATTAAACTTATACATTAATTTAAGGAAAATTAACATGTTGACTACATTGAGTCTTCCACTCTGTAAAAAGGGCATGTATCTCTGTATGTTTATGTCTTCTCTTATTTTTTTCTTTTGGTCCTGCAAATCAGGCATTATTACTAAGTTTTTCAATACTGGTTGAACTCAGGGTAAGTGCTTGCTAGGCCATGCTCTACCACCTGAGCTACCTTGTCAGCCCAAGTTCTTGTTATTTTGGAGATAGCATCTCCTTTTTGCCCAGGCTGTGGCTTGGACAATGATCCTATTTTGAGCTTCCTGCTGTCTCTGCAATGGCTGGTGCACACTTCCCCACCCAGTGTTTTTCCACTGAGATGGGGTTTCGCAAACTGTTTCACCCTGGCTGATCTTGAACCAAGATCCTCTCAATTTCAGCCTCCCAAGTAGTTAGGATTACAGGCTTGAGTTGCTGGCATTTGACTTATTAATGTAGATTGATAAAATTACTCTTATTTATATTTGCCTGAATATTTGCCATTGTTTGTGTGATAACAATGTCCACCTGAGTGAGAACAAATCAAGACTACCATGTATAAGCTTGCTAAAGCAGGTGGCAGTCACCATCTCTTGGGGTGGCAGATGCACAAAGGCAGGCAGGGGCACAGGAAAGTTTTTACTGTATTTTATTTTATTGGTGGAACTGGGTTTTGAATTCAGGGTCATGTGCTTTCTAGGCAGGTGCTCTACTGCTTGAAGCATGTCCCCAGCCCTTTTTGTTTTATTTTGTTTTTCAGATAGGGTCCCGTGTTTTGGGGGGGCTGGCCTTGACTATAATCCTCTTACTTCTACCTCTGAGTAGCTGGAATTATGAAAGTGTACCCCCAGTATTGTTGGAGCATGAAAGTTTTGTAGTGAAAACAAAGGAAGGCTGCAGGCAGTTTTGGTTAGAAGTTACTGGCATGGGGACACTGGAGGAGGGCTAACCAGAAGAAGGGAATCTTATGTAACTGGTTGGAAGAGTATGTTGGGCTTTTTCTATTTGGTCCTCAGTTGGAAATGAGTGTGAGGAGTGTGGAGAGGGCAAATTTGTTCTGTTCCTGCTTCTGAACAGGGGATTTGGTCCCTGCAGAAATGGCTGGTCAGAATTGTTAGGGTCCATTGGATCCAGCCATGGTCAGTGGTACGTCTAGTCTCATTTTGTTCCCTATCTTTTCTTGCAATTTAGAACTTATATAAAATTTTTCTTTCTTCTCAAAGGCATTCTTTAATAGTTTGTTTTGTAATCTCTCAATACTAAAAGCATTGCTTTTTCTTTCTGAAAATGTCATTATTTCACCCTAATTCTCAAAGGAATGTGCATTATGTCCTTTGGTGTAGAATTTGCTCCTGTTTTTCTAGTTTTGTAGATTTTAGAAACTAGTTAGGTTTTTAGGTCTTGCACATTTCACACACTTTGGGCTCATGACTTGTGTCTTAATGTCCTGGATTGCTATTTGGTTTCTGTCATGTCATTTGTTCTTTTCTTCCAATATAAGCATTTAATAATTTATATTTGCCTCTCAGCATTGCTGTACCTGCACACTTACACATTTTGATGTGTTGTGTAGTCGTCATTCAGTTCATCCTAAATTTTCCCTGTGATTTCTTCTGTAACTTGATCACTTATTCTTGTGTTGTTTATTTTCCAAACATTTGGGCTTTTTCCAGTTTAATTCTCTGGGGCCAGGCTTGGATCATCCAAAATGTTTTATCTTTGGGAAAGTCCCTCAGCCCTCATGTTCTGTTGTTGCTGTCTGGAACATTCTGTGTCATATGAGCTGATTGCATTGCCAGGGCCACACACTCCTTAGTGAATTGCTGCTGTGTTTTCCTAATAATTACTAAAAGGGGATGGTGAAACTTTTACTGATCACTGTGGATTTGTCTTTCTCCTGTCACTGCTACCACAATTTCCTTCCTGTGTTTTGAAACTGTTTTAGGTGTGTGTAGCTTTAGGGTTGCAGGTGCTCACTCTGATTAGCCTTGCCAGCATCATGAAGTCCTTTTATATTCCTCTCTTATGACTGGTATTTGCCAAATTTACATTTTGCATCCTTTTCTTTTAACCTATATGTATGTTCATACTTAAAATATCAAGTAGGTTGTTGCTTTTTAAAAAAAATGTCTGACATGACAATATCCACCCTTTACTTAGGTTTTTAGACCTTGCACCTTTAACACAACTTTTGGCTTATAATTTGCATTTTAATGTCTAGGTGTTTGCTGTTTGTCCCTTCATTTGTTCAGTTGTCTTAATTTTACTTCTTCATATGCAACAAACTCCATAGTGTGTTGTTATTCTTCCTGCTGATATATTTTAGGAGATGAAAATGACATAAATGTCTTTCACATCTACTCTATCTTTATGCCTTCTTTTCATTTGCTATTGTTTTCTTTCTGCTGAGGAATTTCCTTTAACATTTATTTTGCTGAAGAAGTGATGGTAATGAATTTTTTTTCAGATTTTGTTTCCTGAAAAAGTCTTTCTTTCATCCACTGTTTTGGAATGACACTTAGGCTGTGCAAGGAATCCTTTAAAAATATTTTTATGCCATATGTTCATTTACTATTAAGTATTATTATTTTAACCATGCATATTTATGGGGTACAGTGTGATAATATGCAATGTGTAATGATCACTTCAGAATAGTTTTCCCACTCTTAATAAATATGTGTAATTCTCATGTGTGTGGGGAATTCTATGCTGACCTTTTTTCCCTCTCCTAGTACTTGTTTTTGTTTTTGCTACTAAAATGTGCTTGTTTTTACTATTCAAAAAGATGTGAACACCTAGTTTTGATTCTGACTTTAACTAATGTATCAAACTAAACCTGATCTTAACTATACACAGATGTATTATCAAAATAATGAACCATGATGATTCAATTAGATAGGGAGGAGCAAGGAAAAAAGAAAAGTAATGGACGAGAGAAGCACAAACTCAGAGAACTGAATAATTTGAAGTCTTGTAAGATTTTAAACAGATGTAGGAAATTAGAAGAGTAAACAATTCTAAGTGACAGTAGAGTGCAGTCACCCCTTGGGCAGCTTGGAAGTGTTGCTGTTGGAGGTGGGGCCACTCTGAGCAAAGCTCCCTGGTGAGGCGTGCATGGTGTCACACAGACACCAGAAAATGCAAGATGACGGTGACACCTGCTGGTAAAGAGGAAAACTACATCAGGTCCTGAGTCTTGTAAAGTGATGATCAGGGCAAAGAAGTCATTATCAGGAATTTTGAGGAGGTCAGAGGGCAATGAGTTTGCTGTAGAGATTGTAACTTTTGCTCGCATTTCCCTTTGTTCAGAAAATATGGTCCAGTGAAGACAGACTTTTAACCACGCCATAGGAGCCTGGCAGAACTCAAGCAAGGGAAGAATGGTTCATCTTCTGACATTATTTATACTTCAGTGACAGACACTTGAACTTTCTCTGAATGTCCAAATGAAGGGTTGAAGGGAAATGTTTTCATTTTGAAAAACAGAGAAATATGGAATTTACTTTATTCATAGTGATATAGAACATTGTGTATGTATATATGTCCTTATTTTTATATGTAGATTTCTATGTAAAGTATATACACACAAACATATGCTTATATAATATTTGAGTTCCTATTTATCAAGAGATGTGGCAGAACTGTTCATATATTAACATGTTTCTTTTCTTTAATTAGACCTTGAGATTTTATTGTAATCACTATGAAACATCAACTATATCTTGGACACTTTTAAAAACAAAAATGAAATGTATGTATCAATTCTATTTTAATGAATTGATTAAAAAATTCTATAGTAGCCACAAGCCCTCTCCTCCTGTTCATGTTTTGGGTAGAGGGACTTTAGCCAGTAGGAGAGGTGTTAGGCAGTCACTCTCATGACTATGCTGAATTGCAGAAGACTCTGTCCTGCTAGAGGGCCACTCTGGAGACTTCCTCCATTGCTGGGTTTGTAAGTGGCCAGTTGGGAAGCCTGTGTGGCAAGAAGCTGAGGGAGGCCTCCAAAGGACAGTCAGTGAGAAGCTGGGAAGGAAGACTATAAGGAAGTCACCTCTGCCTCCAACTTGAGTGAGTGAGCGAGCTAGGAAATGAGCACACAGTCCACTGTCACATGACTGCAGCCTTGTGAAGTTCTGATGCAGAGAACCCAGGCAAACTGTGTTCACATGCCTGCCCTGTGGACACCAGGAGATAACAAGTATGTGTTTTCAGCTGCTAAGATTGTGATAACTTCTTATGCAGTGCTAGGTGATGGATACAAAATTGAAGAAGTGCGATTTGAAAGTTTCACAGGTTATATTCCCTTGCTGTTTATTATTTCGCACAAAGAAGTATAGTAGAATCCAGCAGGCAAATGTTGGCATAGATTTGCGTTTTCTCCTTTTATTAAGTCAATTGCTTCACTAAGTAATTATTAAGAAAATCCAATCTGCCCCTATCTCACAAAGTGCTCAAAGGAATGACACATGACTGAACTAATCATTGTGTTTTCATTTCATTAGAAGTGCTCTTCACATCCAGTAGGGGTTCTATGTATTATCCCTCTTTTCATAGATGCATGCAGCTTTTTAAACAGTGTTGTTGAGGTGTGTCTTAGGTATCATAAAATTAATTCATTTAAAACATACAATTCAATGATTTTTAGTGACTTTTATGCATACCACAACTCACATGAATCAGTTTTAAAACATTTCCATCCCACCTACAAGAGCCCTCCTGCTGGGTTATTGGCAATCTGTGTTCTTATCCATTGCCCCAGGCAACAACTAGCTGACTTCTGTCTCCTGATATGCTTTCAGACTAGATCAGACACGTTCAGGGTAGTATGGCCGTAGACACTGATATGCTTTCATATGAATGCAATCACACCATATGTTGTCTCCTACTTCTGACTTCTGCTGTTTCATTATGTTATCAATTTTATAGTATGTATCAGTACTTTATTCCTTTTTGTTGCCAAGTAATATTTCATGTAAGTATATAGCACCTTTTATTCAGCCATTCATTGGTATGCTAAAGAAGAAAGTTTAGGTTATTCATTTGAGGTCATTATTCTTTTCTAAAATGGACCCTTAAAGCAAAGTTAGAAAAAATAAGCGCTTTCAGCTGAATGCCATAGGTTGTATTTTTATTTTCATTCAGATTAAAATACTTTCTGTTTTCCCTTTTAGTTTCTTTTCCACACGTGTTGTTTGGTCGTCTGTTGTTTAATTGTCAAATATTTATGGTTTTCCCAAACCAATTTCTGCTGTTAATTTTGAATTTAACTCCACTGAAGTCATAAAGTGCATGTTGTATGATTTCAGTCCTTTTGCATTTGTTATACTTCATCTCATGGTGACGGTCTGCACTTGAGAATGGTGTACATTCTGTGAGTGATGGTAGGTGTCAGTTCAAGCTGGTTCATAGCGTTCTTTGGTATTTTAGTCAACTGCTATTTTTCCTGTGTATGGGCCAGAGCTTTCAATTTTTTTTATGTCTCTCAAAATATTTTAGTGAAAAACTTGTAATGTTAGATAGTCTAAAAATCAGGGCCCCATACCCCTCTCACCTCCCTGTGGAATTTGTGGCTGTTGCTGTTTTATTATTATTACTTTTCTTTGTTTGCCTTCCCTAGACTAACAGTCTGTAAATTCTATATTCCCTGTTGTTTGCCACTGAAGATTGTTCAGTTATTTTATTGTTAAAATATTTTATTTCACTAACATGTATTAATTACACATATTGGTGAGACTCAGTGTGAAATTTCAACACACTATACGGCATTCACTGACCCTATCCAGGTTCATTGTCCAGTCTACTTCTTAACCTCTAGCAAACACTATGTCAGGATTTCATTCTTCTTTGTGGCTGAATAACACTCTGTTGTGTATGTATACCATGTTTTCTTCATCCATTTATCATTGTGCTAGTCAGCTTCCATCACAGTGACAAAGTACCTGAGAGACATCACAAGTTCAGATGTTTTGGTCCATGGTTTCTTGGCTCCTTTTCTTCTGAGCCTATGATGAGGTTTCTGCCTAACTTGATGAGGTACACATGAAGGGGCAAAACTGCTTACTTCACAGAATCCAGGGAGCAAAGACAAGGAGGAAAGCAGGCACAAAACATACCCTCCGAGAACTTACCCCATTCTCCTGCTTCCTTCAACTAGGCCCCACCTCCTAAAGTCTTCACCGCCTCCTGGTGATTCACTAGGCTATGATTCATAGATTGATTGATTCATTGATGGGTACTGAGCCCTCATGTCCAATCATCTTCTAAAGGATCTGGTTCTGAGCACTGCTGAGCATAGGCCATCAACACATGAGCTTTGGGGGATATTTAATACTCGGATCATAGTGTTCCTAGATGGGCATGGAGACTGACTCCATATCTTAGCTGTTGTGAATAGTGCCACCATAAATCTGGGCATACAGGAATCTCCTTGGTATGTTTTAGTTAATGATTGATCAGAGACTTCCTTAGATGGTTGGGTCAGTAATCCACTCTTTTCTGAAGGACTGTGTGTCCATGTGCGAATGTACCTGTGCACATGTGTGTGTGTGTGTGTGTGTGTGTGCGCACTGTATCGCACCTTTGATGCTCAAGCATTTGACAATCTTACCTTGTCCTCTTCTTGTTCCCAAAGAGCCTCAAGGTCAACCAGAGAAGACTGAGCCTCGTGGTTTCTGCACAAGCATGAATCCTTTTAGATCTTCAGGAAGGTCAGAGCTTTTCGAAATCCTTTTTGGCTGTCTTCTTCCCACCCTTTCCCCTGCCCTCTTGGATTTTTGGTTGGGCTTTTGTTTGCCTCAGGCAGCTTCCATGTGAAATAATTACAGCTAATCATTTTCCATAATTGCCCCATAAGTATTGCTTTGCAAGAAGAGAGCTCTGAGCTAGGTCAAATAATGACAACACCCTGTGAAAGTGACTTTACTTGGGAGCTACAAGAGAGGTCAAATGTATCAAGACTCTGGGTGGGGTGCAGAGGAGCCCAAGCCTGTTCTGCTGCTCCTGTGATACCAGGGTGCTGGGGAAAAGCAGTTTAATCTACCACAAAGCTCACCATTCTTATCAAGGGTTGATTTCCTGCAGATTGTTGTACACCCTTGGTTAATTTCCAGTGCTCAATTTTGTTGAACTTGCAAGTGCGTCTGTGGCTTTTCTGTGGAAGTGTATTTGTGGAGACTCTCATTCTCCTGCTCTGGACATCCTGCCCACAGGCAGCTTTTAAAAGCAATCTCAGGAGCAGCCCCGGTTCTAAATCACCAACCTGTATTCTTGTCAGTGTGCTTAAAATTTGTAAACTCCTGACAGGCATTTCTATTACATTTAGGATACACACAGGTTTAAACATGAAACTCACAGCTATAAAAAAACCACAAAGACTGGAAATATGAATAATGATAACATTACAAGAAAACTTCATTTAATATTGGACAAATAAATGCAATTTTCAGCATCCTGAAACATGACGAAGATTAAAAAAAAGCTGTGCATGAAGTGAAAACCAAATGGAGCAAAATAGAATACATTGACTGAATGTGAAGAAAATAAGTGAGTAAGAATTCATCAAAGGGAAATAAAGAAGAATACTGTTAGTTAATATAGATATATTTCCTAAAATATATTCACTGAAACTATGGGAAAATAACACCAAAAGATGGAAAATCATTATGAAATTATTGCAAATTCAACAGAAGACTAATAATCATGAAATAAAACTTGAAGATGTAGAGGGTTTTAAGTGCCTTTTAACAGAGAAAACAATCTGAATTTAAATAGAATAGAAAATAGAGGGAAATATGATTCTTCATAGCACTAAAAATTAATTTAAAGGCTCAGACCAACTTATCTTCAACTAGGACTCCGACTCCATCTTTCATTCTTACTTCTCTTCCTAAAATGAAATTGCAATTTTGGCCAATTAGTCATTCAACATTTGAAATTCCAAAAGGCAACTATCACCAATGCAATGGTTTGGGATGTCTGTGAGATCATGTATCTTAAACTCTTCCAAAATGTGGTTTATATCACCAGATGCATCCTTGCAAATGTGGAGGGAAGTGAGTTTGGGGTAAGAAGTAAGCTTCATCAGTAACAAAATGTTTTTCATTTTCAACCTCCAGGGCCTGGTGTTCATGGCCCCCTGCAGTTGCACATACTTGTCTTTTAGATTTACTACAGAGTTAATTGGCAGGTGAGCGTGTGCAATACATGAAGGGTTTTGTTTCTAATAGCATTGTCTGCAGGCACTTAGATTTGTACTTTTTTTTTTTTTTACAGATTTCATATAGTTTTTGCACATTTTTACTTTTTATAAAAAGACTACTTTAAAAATAATTTAATATTCTTTTATAACTTAATATTTAATATTCTCAAGGATCAAAATCAATGATTTGTGCTGGGCACTGGTGGCTCACACCTGTAATCCTTGCTACTCAGGAAGCAGAGATCAGGAGGATGGCAGTTCGAAGCCAGCCTGGGCAAATAGTTTGCAAGACCCTATCTCAAATCCTTCACAAAAATAGGGCTGGTGGAGTGGTTTAAGCCGAATGTCCTGAGTTCAAGCCCCAGTACTGCTAAAAAAAAAATCCAAACAAACCAAACCAACCAACCAACCAAACAAAAATGATCTGGGAATATGCTTAAATTGTGTCCAACAATTAGTTTAGAAGTGCAGCACAATAGTCAATAAATAAGCTAATGTAAACTATTATATTTTTGTATTTACTTATTATTAAGAGCTAGTCCACAGGTAGTTCTTGAACATAAAAATTCACAGAATTCTTTTAAGGTTTATGTCAAGAGAAGCCACTGCTTTTTTGAGAGCTCCCCACCTGATACTTGTTCCTTCTATTGGTCAGCACCTAAACTGTTGTTTTGTTCGATTCCTCTCCATTTGCATCCTCAACCTTTCCTCCTCTCTAATCTTCCAGGGCGGGCCTTGTGGCTGCCCAGGTAGGAGCCTGTAGACAGGAGAGCATGGAAGAAAGAGAGCTGAGTGTGTTCTCTCTCGTTCCCCAGTCCTCGTCTTACCTCCTGCCTTGAAGAGCCAGCCTTTGGCGGCCCCTCTTTCTTCCTTCTAGCTCCAGGGTTCAGAGTTTCTTTCCCCTCCCCTTGCCCTTTAGCCTCACCATAGTGTCATCTTCTTAGTGTCTCCTTCTCGGTCCTTCACTGTGAACATATCTCTGTGTAGTTCCTACTTAAAGATCTTCATTGGAACATTGAAATGAAATTTGTTTTTGCTGGGGCCCTAACCTATGTATCTGCTCATTCCCACATGTAACACTTTCTACCTAGTTAAAAATCTCCTGTGAAGCCAGGAATAAAAACCCTTCCCAATGAAGTATCATTCACATGGCTTCCTGTAAAGGTGAACCCACTGGGGCTGGCTGGGGAGAAGAGGAAAGTTTGCTCTAGAAGGAATTTCTGCACATGGGCATGGGAGGTACCATCTCTCATTGAAATACATGTGTCTATTTTGTCCAGATCTGATGGGAGAACAGGTACCTATAAATGTAGTCCAAGTCTTGGAGGACATCAAATATAGAATTTTTCAGGCCCTTCTTTTATAACCCAGCTGTTCCAGTTGGCATACTCTCATTTTCATCTTCCTAATAAAGTTGCTTTCTTTAAAACAAAACAACCTCCCAATTAAAATATCACTAGCTTAACATGCAATGGTGTAGCTCTTGCTCACAAGAAATGCCATTTTGAGGGGTAGGCTCTGCTCACTTTGGCGGGATGAGAGCCCCAAGGAGCTCACGGATAATTAGACATTCTGACCTGGAAGTGGCACATGCCACTGCTCCTCCTAACCATGTGACCATAGATTTGGTCATATGATCTTACCTGATAGAAAGAGGGCAGGGCATTCAATAGCATCATTTTCCCAGAGGGCTGAAAAAAGTGAAGAATGTGGTTAATAGCACTAATTACTATGTCTGTTCTTTTGTCACATATATTCAACTCCCTGTTCTTCCTGAAGGCAAGAATACTCCCTGCTCCTCCTAAAGGTGACACTGGAGGATCCCATCCTGGCACCATCCTTGCTCCAGGTCCGGCTGTGTGCGGAATGCTTGGAAGCCCCCATAGCAGGACCTCTGTCTTTGTAATAGGAGCTGCTCCTTCAAACATTTGGTGAATAATGGTGAACAAGGGACAAAGAAAAGACAGACAAACATTCATTTGATAAAAGGAATAATGAAGGGTATCAGCAGTCACCCTAAATGTTCACTGAGCAGACCTTTTGAGGGTGCCCCACCCAAGAGGTAGGACTGCCCTGGGCCCAGCTGAATCGTCTTGGTGGAGTGCACTCATCTCCATGGCCTCATCCCACTCTGGAGTATTCTTCCTTTCCATATGCCTCTTGGCTACACGCGAAGTAAACGCTAGGCATAGTTCTCCCCAGGGAATGGAGCAGTTTTATATTTCCCTTTTTCTTTTATTAGCATGCAGTAATAGTCCAAGGGGGTTTCATTGTAAAAATTCCATAGATGAATACAGTGTGTTTTGAACAAGCTTATCCCATCTATTCTATTCCTTTAATTAGTTCCCCTCCCCCCCATTTTCAAACAGTGTTTGATGGGTTTCCTTATGCTACGTTCATATATGTGTGTCAGGTACTTCGATACTCTTCACCTCCAGTACCCTTTCCTTTTGCCCTCTTCCTCCGGCTGATCCCCTCCCCAGACAGTCCTCCTTTTACAGTCATGTACCATTATCATCATCATTGTTGTCATCATTTTAAGTCTAGAGTCCACATATGAGCAAAAACATGCAACATTTAGCTTTTCAAACTTGGTTTATCTTTGCTCAACATGATGATTTTCACTTCCATTCATTTTCCTGCAAATGACACAATTTCATTCTTTTTTACAGCTGAATAATACACTATTGTATATACACCACAATTTTTCTTTATCCATTTGTTGGTTTCTGGGAACCTAGGCTAATTCCATAGCTTGGCTATTGTGAATAGTGCTATGATATACATTGGTGTGTCAGTATCTCTCTTGTATATTGATTTGCACTTCTTTAGATATATGGTCAGGAGTGGTGTAGCAGGGTCATAAGGTAAGTGTATTTTAGCTTTTTGCAGAAATTCCACACTAATTTCCATAGTGCTTGTACAAATTAACATTACCACCAACAGTGTATAAAAGTTCCTTTTCCCCCCCATTTCCTCACCAGCATTTGTTTGTCTTTTGATGATTGCCATTCTGACTGGGGTGAGTTGGAATCTCAGTGTAGTTTTGATTTGCATTTCCTATGTGGCTAAGGGTGTTAAAATTTTCATGTATTTATTAGCCATTTGCACTTTGAAAACTCTCTGCTAATTTACCCATTTGCTAATTGGATTATTTGTTCTTTTGGTATTTAATTTTTTTGTATATTCTGGATATCAGATAACTGGTAAAGATTTTCTCCCATTCTGTGGGGTGTCTCTTGATTCTGGTAATTGTTTCCTTTGATACGCAGAAAAATTTCAATTCAATACAATCCCATTTGTCAATTTTTGCTCTTATTTCCTGGGCAATTGGAGTCTATTCTTAAAATAATTGCCTATGCCTGTATCTTCTAGTGTTTTCCCTATGTCTTCATGTAGTAATTTCAGAAATTCAGATATTACATTCAGATCTTTGATCCATTTTGAATAGATTTTTTTTGTACAGGGTGAGAGATAGGGGTTTAGTTTTAGTCTTCTACATGCAAATAACTAGTTTTTACCGTACCATTTGTTGAAAAGGCTGTCTTTTCTTCACTGTATGCTTTCGGCTCCCTTATTAAAAAAACAGATAGCTGCAGCTGTGTGGATTCATTTCTGGGTCTTATATTCTGTTCAACTGGCCTGCATGCCTGTTTTTGTGCCAGTGCCATGCTGGTTTTGTTACTATGGCTCTGTTGTATAATTTGAAGTTAAGCATTGTGATACTTTCAGCATTGCTCTTTTGCTCAGGATTACTTTCACTATTCAGGATTTTCTATGCTTCCGTATGAGTTTTAGGATTGAATTTTCTATTTCAGGATTGACATTGGGATTTTAATGGAAATAGCAGTGAATCTGTGGATTGCCTTCAGTATCATAGCCATTTTCACAGTATTAACTTTGTCAATCCATTAACAAAGGAAGTCTTTCCATCTTCTGCTGCCCTCTTCCATTTCCTTCTTTTTATTGTAAAGGTTTTATACCTCCTTAGTTAGGTTTATTCATAGGTATTTTTTTTTTTAGGTTATCATGAATGGAAATATTTTCCTGATTTCTTTGTTCATTGTTGATATATAGAAAAGCTACTGATTTTTGTACTGAAACACTGTATCTTCCTATGTTGCTGAAAATGTTTATCAGGTCAGGATAAGACTCTTTAGGGTCTTTTAAATATAGGATCATTTCATCTGCAAATAGGGATAATTTGACTTTTCCTTCCAAATTCAAATCCCCTTTATTTTTCTCTCTTGCCTCATTGTTGTAGCTAGGAATTTCAGTACAATTTTGAGTAAGAGTGGAGAGAGTAGGCACCCTTGTCTCGTTCCTGACTTTACAGAAAATGATTTCAGTTTTTCATTATTTAGTATGGTGTTGGGTGTAGGTTTTCATACGTAGTTTTATTATGTTAAGGTATGGCTCCTTCTATTCATAGTTTCTTCAGAGCTTTTATGAAGAAAGGATGTTGAATTCTGTCAAAGGTTTTTCTGCATGTATTGAGATGAACACGTGGTTTTTGTCCTTGATTCTGTTTATGTGATGTATTACACTTATTGATTTGCATATGCTGAACCATTCTAATATCCCAGAAATGAGACCAACTTAATCATGACATATAATCTTTTTAATTGTGTTGTTGAATTTGGTTTGCAAGAATTTTATTGAAAAATATGGCATCTGTGTTCATCAAGAAATTGATCTATAATTTTCTTTGTTGTGTCCTTTTCAAGTTTTGGTATATGTGTAACTCTGGCTTTATAGAATGAACTATAGTATTCTTTTGCTTTCTATCTTGTGGAATAGTTCGAGGAGAATTGGTGTTGTTTATTCTGTGAAGATCTGGTAGAATTCATCTGTGCATCCATCCAGTTCTGGACTTTGTTTTGTTAGGAGCCTATTACTGTTTCAATCTCATTGCTTGTTATAGATCTTTTAAAGTAATTTATATCTTCTTGGTTCAATTTTGATAGGTCAAATGCGTCTAGAAATTTATCCATTTCTTCTAGAGTTTCTAGTTCATTAGAATGAAGGTTTTTGAAATATTCCCTAATAATTCTTTGGATTTCATAGGTATTTATTGTAATACACTCTTTTCATCTCTAATTTTATTAATTTGGGTCTTTTCCCTCCCTCTTTTGGTCAGTTTGACCAAGAGGTCATCATTGTTGCTTATCATTTCAAAGAACCAACTTTTTGTTTCATTGACTCATTGTATCGTGCTTTTAGTTTCCATTTCATTAACTTCCACTGTAACCTTTATTGTTCCTTTGTGCCTATTAATTTTGAGTTTGGCTTATTTGTGTTTCTCCAGTAGTTTCAGGCGCATTATTAGGCTACTTATTTGCGATCTCTTTTTTTATGTGGGTGATCATAGCTATAAGTTTTTCTCTTAGCACTGCCTTTGCCGTGCCCCAGAGGTTCTGGTAAGTTGTGGTTTTATTTGTATTAGATTCTAGGAATTATTGTTTATCTCCCTCTTATTTCCTTGATGATCCACTGGTCATTCAACAATGTATTGTTCAATTTCCATTGTTTGAATATTTTCTGTGGCTTCTTTTGTTGCTGATGTCCAGTTTTATTCCATTGTGATCTGGTAGGATATAGGGTATTATTTCAATTTTTTAATATTTGTTAAGACTTGCATTATCTCTTAAAATATGATACATTTTGGAATATGTTACATGTGCTGCTCAGAAAAATGTTAATTGTGCAGCAGCTTGCTGAAAATTTTCTGAAATTTAATTTGATTTTTTCAGGATTTCTGTATCATTATTGAATTTCTCTCTCATATCCTACTTTGTCTTCCTTTTTTCATTCAACTGTTTATTTGTATTCTCTTTGAGCTCATTTAGCTATTATTTTTATCTTCTTTGAGTTCATTCAAGTGCTTATACATGTCTTTTTTAATTTTATTGATCATTCATATCACTGTTCTTTTGAGTTCATCCACTTCATTATCATTCCCTTTATTGTGGAATTGTTGGTTTTCAGATGATACATGTTGCCTTTTTTTTCATACTATGTGTGTTTCTACATTGGAATTCATGTACTTGTCCAGGTCAAGTCCTTGGTTGGAAGTCTTAATTGCCTGTACTCTTTCAGTTGAAATAGTCTCAATGTTCAGACAGGACAGAGTAGTGACCAGGCTGAGGTGCTGTTTCTCACCACTGGACTGGGAGCATGTCTCGGTACTTAAGCACTGGCCCACATGCTAGTGCTCTGGGCCTGATCCCTGACACTGCTCAGATAGAGGTGAACTAGCTGGACTCTCTGCAGAAGTGCTGTTGTCCACTTTTGCATTGCTTTCACTATAGAAATTTTCCTTCTCTGTGTACTGGGAGTTACAGTTAGCAGCAGCAAGCTTTAGAGCCTATGGGATGGGCAGGTTTCCACTTGCTCCATGTCCTCCAGTTTGTGATTGCAAGGCAGAAAAAGTCTAAGCCTTGGGGTGACTCTGGATGTGTCAGAAATTGGGTGGAGCCCAATGAATGGATTAAGAAAATGTGGTATTTATACACAATGGAATTTTACTCAGCCATGAAGAAGAATGGAATTTTGACATTCTCAAGTAAATGGATGGAGCTGGAGAACATCATCTTGAGCGAGGTTAGTCAGGCTCAGAAGACCTAAAATCACATGTTCTCCCTCCTATGTGGATTATAGACCCAAAACAAATGCAGTAATGTCACTGGACATGGGTCACACACTAAGGGGGAGAACGCGTACAGGAGGAATAGGGAAAGGGAAGGAACCCAAAACTTGAAAGTGTTCTATGTGCCCACTGTAGAGGACTGAATAAAGTAATCTTAAACTGACAGAGGCCACTATGGGAAGGTGACCGGGAAGTAGTGAAGAGGTCAGGTAGAGATGAACCAATTCGAGTTGTAATACACATGTGCATGGAAGCAATGCTAGGAATTTCTCTGTGTAGCTATCTTTATCTTAAGCTAGCAAAAATGCTATGTCTTTCTTATTATCTCTTCAACAAAATTGGAGAAGAGGGCAGGTTCTGCCTGGAAGCAAGGGGGTGGTGGAGGAAAGGAGAGGAACCAGGGGGTAGGAGGGAGAGATGTCCCAAACAATGTATACACATATGAATAAATGAATAAACAATAAAAAAAGAAATTGGGTGAAGTAAATGGAGCACTGAGTTCCTCATTGGCTGGGTGTGGGGAAGAACTAAAGGACTTTGTTGCTCTGTCTGCTGGTCTCAATGTTTACACATGCTGATCAGTAGTTCATCTCTTTCTGTAGAAGAGGAGGATGTGGAAATTTTGTGATTCAGAAGGTCTGGACTCTGGGCTCTTAGTCCTGACAGCAAACACAGGCCAGATGTAGTTCCCAGTGGTGAATCTCAGTGTTTTCAGGGCCCTCCTGACTATTCACCAACTTGTGGATCAGAGGAAGCTGTAGGTTTCCCTTCCTAGGGTCTGGGCAATGGACTTTGACTCACCTAGCAGCCAACATATGCAGATAGGAGGCAGGCCATGGATGCCAAATACTAAGCAAGTCACAGGTTTGGTGCTTTGTTTCTGCCTGAGCTTCAGGAGATGGTCCTGGCTCCTGGACAAGGAGGGTGAGGCCTCTCACCACTGCAGTTCCCTATGCTGCAGATGGAGTTCTCCATAGTTTGAACTTTTCTGTGGGATGATGTTAGACTCTCTCCCTTTCCTCCACCACCTCTCGTGCCCATCTCCCACCCAGACACCATGGCTAGGTATTCCAAGATTTTCTGAGACATAAGTGTTGCCCTGTTTTCAGGCGGCTTTCCCCAACTCCTCTCCTGAGTAACTCATTCTTAAACAATAGGCCCCCACAAAGTGTTATTTTGCTATTACTCCCCAAGATAAGGGAAAGACAATGTCTTTCATCACCAAGGTTAGCCTTTCACACCAGACCAGTCACTATCACAAGTTTAAGACTTGTGGGAAATGTGGGCTTATTTTGTAGCTACAATTGCCAGTCTGTCTCCAGGACCATCTGTTTTACCTTGTGATGGGACCTTCAGCAACCCCTTCTCTTCTCAGAGTGTCAGGGATGATACTTGGGACTGTTTACTGCTTTTCTCTGTTGCCTCAGTTTCTCTGTTATCCTGGCATCTCATTCAGGATTTCCAGTTGTCTTTCTGTCTTCAGAATATAATCTCACCTGTGTTACCTGGCTTTTGTCACTCATGGAGTCAAAATGGTGGATACTTTTATGCTACCATCTCGCCTTGCCTCCTTCTAAGCTCTTTTTTTTAATGTTAGAATTTTTTTGTTTATTTATTTACATGTGCACACATTGTTTGGGTCATTTCTACACCCTGACCCCTCCCTCATCCTTCCCTCCCCTCCTCCTCAGTTTCAGGCAGGTCCCGTTCTGCCCTTATCACTGATTTTGTTGAGGAAAGGACATAAGCATAATAAGAAAGACAAAGTGTTTTTGCTAGTTGAGTTAAGGATAACTATACAGAAAGATTCCTACTATTGCTTTCATGTACCCATGTGTTACGACCCATGTTGATTTAACTCTAACTGATCTCTACCTTGGTTTCTGATCCCCTGCTCATGATAACCTGTCGTTTTAAGGTTTCTGTATTAGTTCCTCTGGAGTGGGAACATCAAACGCTTTCATGTTATGGATTTTCTACATATTTCTATATCTCCCCTTGTCATGTGATCCAAGTCCAACAGCATTGCTGCATTTGCCTGAGATCTAAAGTAGGATATGAAGGAGAACATATGATTTTTGGTGTTCTGGGCCTGGCTAACATCGCTCAGAATGATGTTCTCTAGTTCCATCCATTTACCTGCAAAAGATAAGATTTCATTTTTCTTCAGGGCTGAGTAAAATTCCATTGGGTATAAATACCACATTTTCTTCATCCATTCATCAGTAGTGGGGCATTTTGGTTGTTTCCATAACTTGGCTATTGTGAATAGTACTACAATAAACATGGGTGTGCAGGTGCCTCTGGAGTAACCTGTGTTGCATTCCTTTGGGTATATCCCCAGGCGTGGGATGGGAAGTCTATGTTTAGATTTTTAAGACGTCTCCAATTTTTTTTCCAGAGTGGTTGCACCAGCTTGCATTCCCACCAGCAGTGGATTAGCGTTCCTTTTTTTCCACATCCTCGCTAGCACTTCTTGTTGGTGGTTATTCTAACAGGGGTGAGGTGGAATCTTAGTGTGGTTTTGATTTGCATTTCCTTTATGGCCAGCAATGGTGAGCATTTTTTCATGTGTTTTTTGGCCATTTGAATTTCTTCTTTTGAAAAAGTTCTGTTTAGTTCAGTTGCCCATTTCTTAATTGGTTCATTGATTTTAGGAGAGTTTAGTTTCTTAAGTTCCCTATATATTTTGGTTATCAGTCCTTTTTCTGATGTATAGCTGGCAAATATTTTCTCCTACTCTGTGGGTAGTCTCTTCAGTTTAGAAGACCATTTCTTTTGTTGTACAGAAGCTTTTTAATTTTATGAAGTCCCATTTGTCCATCTTTTCTCTTAGTTGCTGGGCTGCTGGGGTTCTATTGAGGAAGTCTTTGCTTATTCCTATTAGTTCCAGAGTGTTTCCTGCTCCTTCCTCTAGTAACTTCAGAGTTTCAGGTCTGATATTTAGGTCCTTGATCCATTTTGAGTTGATACTAGTACAGGGTGATAGACATAGATCTAGTATCATTTTCTTGCAGACGGATAACCACTTTTCCCAGCAACATTTGTTGAAAAGGCTGTTTTTTCTCCATCCTATATTTTTGGCACCTTTGTCAAAAATGAGGTGGGTATAGTTGTGAGGATTCATATCTGGATCCTCTTTTCTGTTCCACTGGTCTTCATGCCTGTTTTTGTGCCAGTACCATGCTGTTTTTATTGCTATTGCTTTATAATATAATTTGAAGTCAGATATTGTGATACCTCCAGCACTGCTCTTTTTGCTGAGTATTGCCTTGGCTATTCGCGGTCTCTTGTGTTTCCAAATGAATTTTAGGATAGATTTTTCAATCTCAGTGATGAAAGTCGTTGGGATTTTCATGGGAATTGCATTGCATTGCTTTCGGTAGTATAGCCATTTTTACTATGTTGATTCTACCAATTCATGTCTAAACTCTTTCTTGATCTACTTCTTCTCCCTAGAAGGTTATAAACACTTGGTTCCTTTAATTCTTACACAGTCCATAGTCTCTTTTAATTCTTGGCTATTGGCTTCTTTAGCCAGTAGAACTCCAAGGTTTTTATGGGTTATAATAACATTGAGTCTTCAGGTATATGCAGCAATAACCACCCCTACCTTTATTTTTTTACACGTGCTTCTTAAATTTGTTACTTTTCTTTTTCTACCATTTGGTTCCTATATCTTCACCTCTTTTAACTTTAATTCTGCATTTGGAAGCTGAGCCACATAATTCACCTTATTTCCCCAAGTCATTTTTACCACTTGAGATTTATTTGGCGCCAAAATTTTAGTGGATTATTGCTCTTAAAGCACATCAATACATTCTGATATTTAAAAAATACATTTGACTTCTGTGCTTTGACATTTTTGTGAAAAGCATATCTGTACACCGCTCCATAGTCTGACTTTGTGTGATGATTCAGGTTAGGATCTTCGGCAAAGTTACTACAGAGGTGACTTGCAGTCCTCCAATAGCATCAAACGAAGAAGCACATGATGACAGCATGCCTCATTCATGATACTATGCTTGAACCCTGTCAAGATCATGTCATCACTTAAGAAGCATCTTCTTTTACTTAGCAGCTAGTCTGTAGCTGTGCACTTTAGTATCCTTTCTTAGTAGCCCTGGGATTGTCTCACCTATGCTTAGGCCAGCAGCTTGCAGGCTGTGTGATGGCCACTCTAGGAAGCACTGCTGAAGGGGCAATTCCCCTGCTGGAGTCCTTCCACCCCTGACAGGTTGGCCCATGCACATTCTCACTGTGTGTAGTATCCACAAGAGAAGACTGAAGCACATAGTGTTTTCCCAAGGCTCGGCTTCAGTCTAGTTTGCTATGGTGTAATTGACCATAAAAATTGGCCAGAGAAAAATCACATGGCCAAGCCAGAGTCCGTGTGGAAAGGTCCCTCGCAAGGGCATGGAAACTGAGAGGCTGAGCAAGACTGGCACTGCTACCCAAGCAGAAGTGAAGGGTATGTGATAATTGTCAAGTTCTCCTCTGTAGGGAGCAGTGCACTTTTCATTTCCACCAGGAATTTGTTAGAATATCTATTTCACCAGGGATAACCTTATAATATATGTTGTCAAACTCTAGGATCTTTCATCAATTTGATATTTGAGAAATTGTATGTCAATTTTTTTGAAATTACATTTAACGTTTGCGAAAGTGAGAGCATCAGTTCATGAGGATGTCTACCATTTGTAAATATTCTATTCCTGTGAAATGATTTTTATATCTCCAGCCCATTTTCTTATTGGATAAGTGACACTTTAGGTATGATGAATTAAACCTTTTATAAATCAGTAAATATTTCTCCATATTTTATCATTATCATTTGTCCTAAGTTTTTGGGTTTTAAATTTGTTCACTTGTTCATCACAGAAGTTATTTTATATAATAAAAATTATAAATATTTTCCTTTTTTCTTCAGGATTTTGGGCATAGTTTGGAAATTTTTTATTGCTGTACTTTATAGAAATTCATGTTTTTGGGTAATTACTTGTGTGGTTTCAGTTTTCACATTTAGAAGCTTATCAGTTTGGAATCTTCTTATCTTCTGGTTAAATGACTGAATTTCTTTCTTTTCTTTTTCTATATGGATAAAAGTTATTTTAATATTTCTTAAAAGGTTTCTTTCCTCCACCAATTTCAAATACCCCTTTGTAAACCAAAAATTTAACATGTAACTGGGAATTGTCCTGGATTTTCTGTCCAGTTCCATCAGTCTATCCTAATCTGAGACAATGCCAAACAGTTTTAGATAGGTCTGGATTTAGGTAGGGTCTGGATTTAGTGGCTGTAGGAGCTGCTTACCCCACTCCCATTGCTTTTTGTTTGAAGGATTTTCTTATCTACAAATAGTAAAGCCAGTTGAGGGACTAGGCATCAATGAAACAAAATTTCTTCCTCGAAGGATCCCTCATAATCAGATGGGACAGACATTTAAGTGAGAAAATGACAGGAGGAGCAAATGTCTCTGACAAAATCTTTCATGCTGCACATTGACTATAGTTAATAATATGTAATTTACCTTTCCAAATTATGAGGAGGACAAATTCCAAATGCTCTCTGCATAAAAAGGTAAGAAATTGAAGTGATGGATATGCTGATTAGCTTGATTTAATTATTCCACATGTATTATACATCATGACATCATGCTGTATCTTTCAAATATATAGCTATAAATTGCCAATTTATAAAGCAATAAATATGTAAAAGGGAAAAATTAAGTTACTGCTTAGATAGCAGTGTTATTAATATCTGATGGGAACATACACTGAGGACGAAGTGACAGCTCACAGTGTGAAAAATAACTTCATAGAGGCCTTCTCACTACCTCATTTTGAAAAAATTCAGAAGATGCTGAGGAATTTTGTTTCATAGTCTGTTAAATAAATATTTTATAATATGATACGATTATAAAAATGGGAGCGTTAAGGGTGAAAGGAGAGCATATTATGGGATGGACATTATTGAAGTAATATATCTCTATCTCTTTATCTGGTACTGAACTGTTAAAAAGGGGGATGGAGGGAAGGGAGTCAAGAAAAAGTAATAGAGGAGATGAATTTGATCAAAGTACATTATATGCATGTGTGGAAATATCACAATGAAACTCCTTTGTACAATTAATATTATGCTAATAAATAGATGCCAGTGTCATAGGGAAAGTTTTCATAATCAGTGATAAGTACCCTATTATGAATTACAAAAAAAAGTTTTAAAGTGTATCATCATTATTCACATGACCCATAGTTTGCTGGTACTTGTAGACACACTTAAGTCAAACAGATAATATCAGAGCTGTCTAATTTCTATTGCTGCTCTTTGTTTGTTTTTTGTGAGACAGAGAGTCTCTCTCTGTTGCCCATGCTGTTCCTGAACTCCTGGCTCAAGCAATCCTCCTGCTTTATCTTCCTGAGTAGCTGGGACTTCAATTGTGCATCTCCATGCCAAGATATTGTTGTTTTAAAAACTCTCGTACATTGCTGGTTTGAAGATAAAATGGTACAATCTTTGGAAAATCTTGCCAGTTTATCACAAAGTTTATTATATTCCTACCATTTGAGTCAACCATTCCATGTCTAGGTATTTACCCAAGAGAAATGAAAATATTTGTCGAAGATTTTACAGGGCCTTCCCCAGCAGTTTTATTTGTAAAATACTAAAGCTGGAAATAACCTAAATGTACATTAAAAGGAAAATAAATAAATGCATCATGTTTATTCATAAAATGGGACATTATACAGCAATAAAAAGGAATGAAACTTTATTACATATTAGTATGTGAAACTCAAAATAATTTTATTAAGTGAAAGAAGCCAGACAGAAAAGAGTAACCCTGAATGATTCTATTTATATAAAATTCTAGAAGATACAAATTAATTTAGAGTAGCAGGGAGCAGATCAGTGACTGCCTGATGATGGAGGGAAGGCAGGAAAGGATGGAAATGGGGGTACACAGATGGACCGGCAAACTTGTAGAGGTGATGCATATTGTTAGTGGTACCTTTCTGTTGGTGTATACAAACCTTAATGTATATCACTTTAAATATGTGCAGTCTATTGTATGTCAAGAATACCTCAATAAAGATCTTGAAGATGTCCAGACAGACAGTAATACTAAACCTAATTGGATGACACAGATACAGGATGAACTCAGGGCTGGAGGCTCTGAGTGGATAGAAAGTGGAATGTTGAGTCCAGGTTGACTTTGTGAGCTGTGAGGGATTGCTCCTGCCTGTTCTCAGGGAGTCGACTCAACCTACTGTGATTTAACTCTTTGTATTCTAGTGAATTTGGTTTATTTATATTATAAGTATGTCTTGGAGTAGTATATTCATAGAAATAAGAGAGAAGAGGTCTTCATAGGTCATTTATATGAACTTTCTGCCCAGTTAATGAATTTCTATGCTGGAATCTCAAGAAATGCACATACCACCACTTGTAATTGAATCCAGGGACAAAGGCACCATGATGAAACACAGAAGATACTTTATTGCTGAACAATTCTATCTTACAGAAAACTCAAGGTTTTGTCCTAGATATGACAGCTGTCATCAGCTCTAATACACAGAATGGGCAGACAGGTGAAGCAGCAAGAGGATCATCTGGTGCAAAGGCAAGACACAGGTTTACTTCAGAGGTGCTGTGAGGAGCTCTGCTGGCCACTCCCAGTGACACATAAGCAGTAATTGGGGAAAATTGTGTGCAATGTATATACAAAAAATTAAAGCTGTTAGAAATTATCCTTAAGACAGAGAATTTCTTCAAGAAATAGAAACATTCATTGCATACGAGTACTAAATCATGGTAAGAACAGTGAGTCTTAAGTCACAATGAGACATAATCCACACTCTTCCCCCTAGAGCTCAGTGTGACGGATGGCAG
Source organism: Castor canadensis (assembly GCF_047511655.1). Classification (NCBI taxonomy): domain Eukaryota; kingdom Metazoa; phylum Chordata; class Mammalia; order Rodentia; family Castoridae; genus Castor; species Castor canadensis. The sequence goes on along the minus strand of NC_133388.1, from coordinate 102,343,830 downwards.
ATTCACTGCATGTGTGTGTAGCCAAGAAGACAGGACTGGTTCCTCACAGGAACCAGTGAAGGGTTATGGCAGTGCAGGTCACAGCACTTCTCCTTCCATCTGTCACTCCAGACAAGTGCAGTTAAGAAGCTGAGGGATCCCTCTGTCCACCTAGCTCCCACTTTGTGAGGCAGGGACTCCATACTTCATGAGCCATGGGTGCATATCATCACCCACATTATTCCAGAGGAAGGGATTCCATGCCAGGAGAGGTAAGCTGGGAAAACTATAGGTGACCATGCCTTGCTTGTAAAGAAGTGGTGTTATTCTGAGAGAAGGGAACTACTGTCCCCCTACTCCCAGACCTAAAGTATCTCAGAGATGTTGCCAGGGAGAGATACAGGGCTTCATAGTAGAGAGTTCTGAAGCTTTCTCCAAAATAGTTGACTTTATTTATAAGAGATCTTGGTGAAGTTCTAGTCTAACTTGCAAACAATGGAGATGGAGGTGATAGTTACTAGAAAGAGGCTGGTAGCTCTACAACATCAGTAAGTTAAAGCTAACCACATGCTAGCCACTTCTGAGAGTAGATCCAAAAACGCTGAGCAACTAATATGAGTCCTCATGGTTCTAAGCATGCCTTAAACACTAGCCTCAGAACAACCTAGTATGGCTGAGATGACATGCATGCTATAATGCCAGCTTTATCTCTTAACTCCAGTCTGGTGTCTTCAATCATATGCAGGGGCACAAACTCAATAACAACACCCCAGTATCAATATCAAAAGCTTCAATTTGTTTGACATTTGGTATTAGTCAAAAAAGTGGCTGATGAACCAGGCATGATGACTCATGCTTGCATTCTCAGCACATGGGAGGCAGAGGCAAGAGGACTGTGTGCTTGCCGAGTGCCAGTGGCTCATGTCTGTAATCCCAGCTACTCGGTAGGCAGAGATCAGGAGGATCTGGCTCAATGCCAGCCCAGGCAAATAGTTTGTGAGGCCCTATCTCGAAAAAACCATCACAAAAAAGGCTTGCGGAGTAGCTCAAGGTAGACCCTGAGTTCAAACACCAACACCAAAAAAAAAAAAAAAAAAAAAAAAACCCAATCCACTAAAGAGGGCCAAATTTAATTGGGTAAGACTGTGGAGAAACATATTGAAAAGAAGAATAAGACAGCAGTTAGTGGAGGATAATAGCTGAGTGTGATTTCAATGGGGCCAGACAGGTTAGCTGAGGAATATGGCAAACATAGAGTTAAAAACAGCTTTCCCCAAACTACTCTCATCCCAGGGTGACAGGAAAAACAAAAGTGACATAAAATGTAAAATGATTTCATCAATACTAAGATTGCTTGTTTATGGATTAAGCAATGTAATCAAAAGACAGAGCTTGCCCCACTGGATAAAAGTTAATATCTTACTGGATGCTCTCTATGGGTGACATATTTTAGATTCAAATATACAAATAGGTTGAAATTACAAAGTTGAAAAAAATATGTGGTGTGTACAACACCCATAAGAAAGTTGGAATGGCTACAAAAATATCAGGCAAGATAGACTTCAAAAATGTTGCTAGAGATAAAATAAGAAATTTTATCATTTTTTGAGTGGGAAGCAAGAAAGAAGTTTATTGAAGTAAAGGAAGACAGAGCACCCAACACAGGTGGGACTCAGAAAGACTAATCTGAAGAAACTTTAACTAGATGAAAGTAATCAACCAATTAGGAAGATAATAAAATTATAAATGTATATGCACATATCAACAAAGCCCTAAAATACACAAAAAAACTAACAAAATTGGAGAGGAGAAATAGACAATTCACAAATAACAGTCAGACTTCAATACTTCAATTGCAATACAGGAGAGGACAAACAGGGAAATGATCGACAAGTAAGGACATGGTTTGAGCAACACTAGCAACAACTTGTCTCTTGGGACATGTACAGAACAACCCAGTCAACAGCAGCAAAATACAGATTGTTTTGCAAGTGAGCATGGAACATTCCTCAAGACAGACTGAGTTTAATCATTCTGTAAGGATTGCAATCATATTAAGTATTCTATTCTATCAGAATATAATATTGGAAATCACAACAAAAATTTATAAATTGACTCGTGTGAAAATTAAATAAAACACTCGTAAACAACCAGTGTGTCAAGGATGAAATCACAAGACATTGGAAAATACTGTGAGATGAATGAAAATTAATAGTTGACATACAAAAGTTTCTGAGGTGCAGCCAGCACAGTGCCTATAGGAAAATTTATAGATGTTAAGGCCTGTATTAAAGGATGGAGAGATACTTCAAATGAACAGCCTAATTTTCAACTTTCAGAAAGGGAAAAATAAAGCAAACTAACATAGAGTGAGCAGAAGGAAGTAAAAAATGTTGGGTAGAATTGGAATGTCCAAAATAGAAATTAGAATATAGACCAGCTATGAAATCAAAGATTTTTTTTTGGTAAAGTTAAACAAAACTTTGGAAATCCTGACAAAGAAAGATATTAAACTTGGGCATGGAAAAGGGGACATTATGATGGATATTAACAGCGAACATGACCTTAGTTTGAATTGTGTATGTTAAAGAAACATATTGAGCCAGATGTGATGGCTCATGCCTGCAATTCCAGGTGCTTGGGAGGCAGAGATTGGTAGGATAGCAGTTTGAGGTCAGCCTGAGGAAAACATTAATGACACTCTGACTCAACCAGTAAAGTTGGGTATGGTGGTAACTATCTGTCATCCCAGCTATGCAGAAGGCATAAATCAGAGGCATGTGGTCCAGGCTGATCCAGCCATACACGTGAAACTCTATTAAAAAATAAGCAAAACAAAAAGGGCTAGAGGCTTGGCTCAAGTGGTACAGCATCTGCCCTAGCAAGTACAAAATCCTCAGTCCAAATTCCAGTGGCTCCAAAACAATTGTCCTAACCCTGGTGAAAATGACCTCGTTTGAAAATAAGACCTAGGTCTTTGCTGTAATTAAGTTAAGATGAAGTTATTAGAGTGGGCCTAATCCAATATGGCTAGTATAAATACAAGAAGTGGAAAATACCATGTGAAGATAAGCACGTGGGAAAATACAATGTGACTGCAGAGACAGAGTCTTTAGGGATGCAGTTTCATGTAAGGAAGACTGTGGATCAATGATCATCACCAGATGGTACAAAGAGGCAAGGAAGTACACTACCCAGTCTCAGAGGGAGCTTGACCCTGCTGACACCTTCTTTTAAAACTTCAGCTGCTGCAGCTGGAGCTGTAGTTTAGTGGTAGAGCACTTGCCTAGAATATGTGAGGCCTTGTGTTCAATCTCCAGCAGTAGAAAAAAAAAAGATTTAGGTCCAGTCTACTGCTCCAGGTCATTAGATTTGTGGCTCTTTGTCATACCAGCCTTAGGAAACTAGCACATAAGGAAATAATGCGAATTGTCATATGCCAGATTCCTGACACAGGAAAGTGAAAATTTGAGTACACTCATTACAAGTACAAAGATAGAGTTAGTGACTTCAAAACATCCCTTGAAAAGAAGATAATTCTAACTGAGCTTCACTGGGGAATTCTACCAAACATTTCAAAATGAATTAATCCCAATTCTTCATAAATTCTTCTAAAAATAGTAGTGAAGAGAATGCTTACAAATGCATCCTAGGAGGCTGGTATTACCCCGATTTTTTTTTAAAGCAGTTATCACCAAAAAAGAAACTACACAACAGTATCTCCTATAAATAGACTCAAAATTCCTTAACAAAATCCAAGAAAATTTTATCCAGCAACATCTAAAAAGATTTTGACTAAATGGGACTTATTCCAGGAATACAAGGCTGAGTTAGCATCTAAAATTCATTCAATGTCACATAGCATGTTGACAGAACAAAGGACACTATGATCACCTCAGTAGATGCAGAGAAAGCACTTGACAAAATCCAGTAACTTTTTTTTTATTGTTGTGCTTGGGTGGGGGTACATTGTGGCATTTATAAAAGTTCTTACAGTGTATCAAATATATCATACTTGAATTCACCCCCCTAATTCTGACTAGACTAACCCTGTTTGGTGAGTCTATGAGCAATCATGCTTACACTGTGAACTCCCATAAAAATCCCAAAGGAAATGTTTGGACATTCTGGAGAGGTGAATACGTGGAAGTTCTAGGAGAGTAGCAGGCTGGAAAACAGCAGGTATGAAGAACATACCACAGCCCAGGCATAGAAGGAGTCTTCCTCACCAAGTTAAAAGAATCCCATGATGAAATACATAGCTAACAACATACTTAATGGTGAAAGATTTGTGTACATCCCCCTACGTTCTGGAGCAATACAAGTATTCACCATCTCCACTTATGTTGTACTGGAAATTCTACACAGGGAAATTAGGCAAAGAAATAAAAAGAAAGGTATTAAGATTGGAATGGAAGAAGTCAAATTATCAATATTTTCAATGACATGACCTTGTCATTAAAGAATCACAAGGAATCCACTAAAAATTATTAGAATGAATGAATTTCAGAAGACTGCAGGGTACAAGATCAATGTATAAGTATCAGTTGTATTTCTATATTTTATCAATGAAACATTTAAAAATTAAATTAAGAAAACAATTTCATTCATAACAACATTAAAAACAAACTACTTAGGAATATGTTTAACAACAGATACACAGAACTTTTGTACTGAAAACCATTGTTGAAAAATTAAAGCCTGTGACTCTGGATATACTAAAAAATTAAATAGTATGATTTAAATGTGTAAATTTTATGCTAAATGAGTCATATCTCCATGAAAGTATTAGAGAAGACATTTATGTATATTCAAAAATTGATTACTCTAAAAATTTTTAGCAAAGTGATGTCATACATAAATAAGAGCACCATTAAACATTATATATTATTATACTGTATATATATTTAAAATATGTGCTGGGAAAATCTTTATTCAATTAGAAACTCATTGCAGAAAGCTTGGAAAATACAGGGTGCTTAAAATGAAGGTGATCCCCATAATTTCTTTTCTCTCTGCATCTTTCAGAATGAACATGGAGCCAAGATTACAGACATTATTCTAGCTCAATGAAGTTGGTGTTTGAATCAGTTCTTCTTACTACAGAAATGAATTTAAGGAAAAATGGAAAAAGATATTTGACACCGAGATTAAACTTCATATTACAGCTGTGTAGGCAATGCAAGAACTGATTAAAATAAAAAGCAAGAACCATTTTAACCAATCCTTGAAGAATACCTATAGTTATGACAATAATAAATAATAGCTGTTTACTGATAATGCATCACATCATAGGTCCTCTGTTGTAAACTTCACACATATTATCAAATTTAATTTATCTGAGCACTGTGAGATGGTTTATACATATTTTTATTATGCATACAAGTAAAGAAATGGTGAAGCCCTGCTGTAAGTCTCCTGACACTTGTGGGAGGCAAAGGATTTGAACCTAGAGTCTTTATAATGTACCAGAATAAAAACAGAATAGAAACAGCATGAAAGTATGTTTCAGAGTGGTGGCCCCAGCCACAGAGCAGGACGGACATGGAAGAAGGTGACTGGACACACTGGGAGAACAATCAGGAGGTGATGTGACACATCAATGACAGCTACCACTGCTTGCCACCCTGCCATCACTGCACACCTGCCTTGTGCAAAGCACATGCACCATTGCAGTGCTCCTCTCTACAGTCTAGCAGAGCTCATCTTCCATTTGCCAGAGGAGCACATAGAGGAGGGAGAGGGAGAGATTAATGCTGATTTAATATTTTCTGTCTACCATATTCCCGTACTGAACTCTAAGTAATGAAGCAGGATAAATGAGAAAAAATTAGCTTAGCTTTGATTACAGATATGCTGTCTGTAAGGTAGCAGCGGTTGTAGTTCAACCTTCTCTTCTCACTTTAAGCTCTTTTTCTAGGTGATAATGATTACAACATTATCAGTTACATAAAAGCAGGAGCAAAAGGAAAAGTTTCAAGTCAAATCAGCAAGAGTAGTTGAAAGGCTGGAAAACATCAAAAGGCAAGTGTGTTGTAGTCTGAGGTTTACTTACTGTTAATCCTTACAAAACACATTTGAGAGTGACTTCACATCAAGATTTAGTTGATGCAAACACAATTTCAGATATTGAAATTTGGACATGGTTCTGTGATTATGTGGCAAGGTCCAGTTACTTAAGTTTTACTTAAAAGTATTCACAACAGCCAAATGTGAAAAGTCTAATTTTTTTTCTGGAAAGTTTAGGATAGCCATGTAAGTCTTGTTAATTGTGCACAGATAAGAAACCAATTATAAAAATCAACACATAATTTAAGCATAAGCTGTAGCACATAACAGCACAATTTTTATGTACTTTAGAAAATTCAATGTCATTTTAATTGGTTGTTATAAAAATAGATTTTTCTGATTTTACTTTCCAACACAAGGCACATTTTGTATTGTATTATATTAGGTGGCCCCAATGAGATTAGTAATGATAAGTAATGAATAGGAATACAGGTATAATTAGTCACAGATTATGATATATGAGGATAAATAAATAGGGATCTTAATAAAAAAGACAACTTAGGAAAAATGGATTGTGTCATCAAATGTTTTACTTTATTTGGGGCTTATTTGTAGACCAGAAACCAAAGATTAGAATTATTTGTCATTATACCCAACTGTAGCTGTCTGTCTACATATCAATCTTCCTTCCTAACTTCACCGATTTAAAAAACATAAATGTTATTAAACTACTGGGATACACAGCATATGTACATCCGTTTTTAATTTTGATTTTTTTGAAGAAGACTGCAATATGCAACTCAAGACTCAGAATAGAATACCATTTGTGGAAATTAAAGTTCTGAGTAAAGTTCTGTTATTTCACATGTAATAACAGTGAGGAACAGTGTTGATTAACCTAAACAATTAATCTAATTTTTTAGACTATAACAATATGCATGATTTAAAAAGTAATGTTTACATGTGAGAAAGGCTCAAATTGCACATTATGCTGTGTTGGAAGGGGCATCTTTTGGAAAGACCATCTAATGAAAATTTTTAGTTTTCCATGGAACTCATGAGGTATGAAATTTGAAAGAAAATCTGTTACCGGCAGGTTATATACTGTTTGTCATAGTATCTGAAATTGTGTTTGCTTCAACTCAATCTGGATGTGAAGTCACTCTCAAGTGTGTTTTGTAAGGATATACAGTAAGTCAGACTCTGTATGTGGCATTTGAGATTGAGGGAGAGATGGGTTCCTGCCCTTGAGAAGCTAGTGGTGGTGCTGGGTAAAAGAGAAAACTCCATTAAAATTTCAGTGTTCTTAAAATCTTTAATAGGAAATTCTAAAATGTGAAAATACTTTATAGGATCCAGACAGCTTTTAATATTTATGCCAGCTGTGTGTTGCTCATGTACATTACAACATTTTTGGCACTTACTCATGTTTCAGATGATGATCATGCTTGACAAAGAAATAAAGTTTTGCTTCATTTAAGTCACTTTGGAAAAGCAGACAGCTAGAAAATAATATCATTCCCCTGGGATGGCAATGTTAAGTGATTGCTTACTCAAAAACCTACCCATTCCTGAACACCAGCTTTTAGTCTGAGATTCAAATTTGAAGTTCAGCAAAATTGCTAATAACTACACCTCAAGCCTTTGTTTCTCAGCAAATGCTTAATCCTTGAGTGCCAGTGTTCTGCTGAAAAATTGCAATGTCTGTGCAAAATTGTCTTTGTCTTTTGTAAAGAAAAGTAAAGTGAGTGGTGAAAACATTTCTGATGTTCTGTTTCATAGGCAAGTTCAAGCTTTTTGGGGGACAATATTCAAGAAGTAGTTCAAGGTGGGGAGATTCCAAGATCGCAGCTAGAGGGAGGAAGCAGAAAGTGTGCCTCTTATAGTGAAATCTTGGAGAGACACTGGAGACACAACTTGCAGGCAAAACAATGAAAACAGGCAAAACTTTGACCCCTCCACACCTCCAGCCAGTGCAGAGCATCTCCACTTCACATTAAACAGAGAAATCAGGAGGGCCCTCAGGCCGCCAGTCACCTGCGCCCAGACAGCTTGGGAAGACGCAGACAAGGTGAGCTTAGCGGTACCGCGATACTCCCACAGACAACCCTGGGCCAGAGCAGCATAGCCCCCTGGACAGACTGACTTCCACCCGGGGAAAAAAGAGAAACTGACTAATAAGCAATAAGAACAATAAAGACATGCAGGAAAGAGGGTGGGGCACACTGAGTGCCGAAGATTGGGGGAAGGGAAATCCTTCCAGGGACTGTAAATAAACAAGCCAGGCGGGCGGAGAGGCTCTGGCGGGAGCCGGGGCACGCGCCCAGCAACCAGGAGTGGGAAAGCTTGTGAGAATGGCGGAGGGAGGAAAACTCCACAGGAGAGGAGGGAAGACCCACTTCCCACGTGAGCTGTAAACAAACATGGTGGCTGGCAGGAGCAGCAGCATCACCCAGTAATCAGAAGTGGGAAAGCTTGTAAAAGTGGCGGTGGGAGGAAAACTCCACAGGAGAGGGGGGAAGACCCACTTTCCCACATGAACTGTAAACAAACATGCAAGCCTGAGAAAGCAGATGCAGTGTCACCTCCCCCAGTGTGCTTGGAAAGGGGAAAGCTTGTAGCAGAGGCTTGTGCACAGGAGAACTCTGAGTAAACAAAGCCTGCAGGGCCAGGTGAGTGCTAAGCTCATCCCTGAGATCTGCATAAATAATGCCTCCAGCAACAGCAGGCTAACAGCAGTGGGCAGGCAAGCCACAGCTGCAGATACCACTCAGTGAACTGTCTTCAGACTCTTTTTTTTTTCCTCTCTCCCTACCTTTGATGACAAAACAACCAAACTACACCTGCATGCTGAAAAACTTACTGAAACTGTATTGCATTTGAACTTGGGACACTTTGTGGGTTTTTTTGTTTTTTGTTTTTTATTTTTATTTTTTTTTTTGTGCAGTTTTGTTCTACTTTATGCATCCCCTTTGATGAGACAACTGTGGTTCCTTTAATTCCTTTAATTCACTTTTCAACAACAAAAGTAAAGACAAAAAACATGCAAACATCTGGAAAATAAATAACTCATTACCTAATGAACAATGAGTCATTGATGAAATAAAAGAGGAAATTAAAAAGTTCCTGGAAGTCAATGAAAATGAAAACACAACCTACTGGAACCTATGGGACACAGCTAAGGCAGTCCTGAGAGGAAAGTTTATAGCCATGAGTGCATATATTAAAAAGACTGAAAGATTCCCAAATCAATAACCTAATGATACATCTCAAACTCCTAGAAAAACAAGAACAAGCAAATCCCAAAACAAATAGAAGGAGAGAAATAATAAAAATAAGAGCTAAAATCAATGAAACAGAAACCAAAAAAACCATACAAAGAATTAATGAAACAAAAAGTTGGTTCTTTGAAAAAATAAACAAGATCGATAGACACCTGTCAAACCTGACTAAAATGAGGAGAAAAAAAACCCAAATTGGTAGAATCAGGAATGCAAAAGGGGAGATAACAACAAATACCATGGAAGTCCAGGAAATCATCAGAGACTACTTCGAGAAAAAATATTCAAATAAATTGGAAAATCTTAAAGAAATGGACAGATTTCTAGATACATATGATCATCCAAAACTGAACCAAGAGGAAATTAATCACCTGAATAGATCTATAACACAAAATGAAATTGAAGTAGCAATCAAGAGTCTCCCCAAAAAGAAAAGCCCAGGACCTGATGGATTCGCTGCTGAATTCTATCAGACCTTTAAAGAAGAACTGATACCAACCCTCCTTAAACTGTTCCATGAAATAGAAAGGGAAGGAAAACTGCCAAACACATTTTATGAAGCCAGGATTACACTTATCCCAAAACCAGGCAAAGACACCTCCAAAAAGGAGAACTATAGGCCAATCTCCTTAATGAACATTGATGCAAAAATCCTCAACAAAATAATGGCAAACCGAATTAAAAAACACATCAAAAAGATTATTCACCATGACCAAGTAGGCTTCATGCCAGGGATGCAGGGGTGGTTCAACATATGAAAATCAATAAACGTAATAAACCACATTAACAGAAGCAAAGACAAATAGATGCAGAAAAAGCCTTTGATAAGATCCAACACCATTTCATGATAAAAGCTCTAAGAAAACTAGGAATAGAAGGAAAGTACCTCAACATTATAAAAGCTATATATGACAAACCTACAGCCAGCATTATACTTAATGGAGAAAAACTGAAACCATTCCCTCTAAAATCAGGAACCAGACAAGGATGCCCACTATCTCCACTCTTATTCAACATAGTACTGGAATTCCTAGCCAGAGAAATTAGACAAGAAGAAGGAATAAAAGGAATACAAATAGGTAAAGAAACTGTCAAAATATCCCTATTTGCAGACAACATGATCCTATACCTTAAAGACCCAAAAAACTCTACTCAGAAGCTTCTAGACATCATCAATAGCTACAGCAAGGTAGCAGGATATAAAATCAACATAGAAAAATCATTAGCATTTCTATACACTAACAATGAGCAAACTGAAAAAGAATGTATGAAAACAATTCCATTTACAATAGCCTCAAAAAAAAATCAAATACCTAGATATAAACCTAACAAAAGATGTGAAAGACCTCTACAAGGAAAACTATAAACTTCTGAAGAAAGAGATTGAGGAAGATTATAGAAAGTGGAGAGATCTCCCATGCTCATGGATTGGTAGAATCAACATAGTAAAAATGTCGATACTCCCAAAAGTAATCTACATGTTTAATGCAATTCCCATCAAAATTCCAATGACATTCATTAAAGAGATTGAAAAATCTACTGTTAAATTTATATGGAAACACAAGAGGTCACGAATAGCCAAGGCAATACTCAGTCAAAAGAACAATGCTGGAGGCATCACGATACCTGACTTCAAACTATATTACAAAGCAATAACAATAAAAACAGCATGGTACTGGCACAAAAACAGACATGAAGACCAGTGGAACAGAATAGAGAACCCAGATATGAAGCCACACAAGTATAACCAAGTTGTCTTTGAGAAAGGAGCTAAAAATGTACAATGGAGAAATAGCAGCCTCTTCAACAAAAACTGCTGAGAAAACTGGTTAGCAGTCTGCAAAAAACTGAAAATAGATCCATGTATATCACCCTATACCAAGATTAACTCAAAATGGATCAAGGATCTTAATATCAGACCCCAAACTCTAAAGTTGATACAGGAAAGACTAGGAAATACTCTGGAGTTAGTAGGTGTAGGTAAGAAGTCTCTCAACGAAACCCCAGCAGCACAGTAACTAAGAGAGAGCATAGATAAATGGGACCTAATAAAACTAAAAAGCTTCTGTTCATCAAAAGAAATGGTCTCTAAACTGAAGAGAACACCCACAGAGTGGGAGAAAATATTTGCCAGCTATACATCCGAAAAAAGGACTGATAACCAGAGTAAATAGGGAACTTAAAAAACTAAATTCTCCCAAAACTAATGAACCAATAAAGAAATGGGCAAGTGAACGAAACAGAATTTTCTCAAAAGAAGAAATTCAAATGGCCAAAAAACACATGAAAAAATGCCCACCATCTCTAGGAATAAAGGAAATGCAAATTAAAACCACACTAAGATTCCACCTCACCCCTGCTAGAATGGCCATCATTAGCAACACCACTACCAACAGGTGTTGGTGATATGTTCTCCTCATATGTGGACATTAGATCAAGGGCAAACACAACAAGGGGACTGGACTTTGAGCACATGATAAAAGCGAGAGCACACAAGGGAGGGGAGAGGATAGGCAAGACACCTAAAAAATTAGCTAGGTTTTGTTGCCCTTAATGCAGAGAAACTAAAGCAGAGACCTTAAAAGCAACTGAGGCCAATAGGAAAAGGGGACCAGCAACTAGAGAAAAGGTTAGATCAAAAAGAATTAACCTAGAAGGTAACACACACGCACAGGAAATTAATGTGAGTCAACTCCCTGTTTGGCCATCCTTATCTCAACCAGGAAAAACACTTGTTCCTTCCTATTATTGCTTATATTCTCTCTTCAACAAAATTAGAGAAAAGGGCAAAATAGTTTCTGCTGGGTATTGTGGGGGTGGGGAGGAGAGGGAGGAGGTGGTGTGGGTGGTAATGGAGGGCATGGGGGCAGGAGGGATAAATGACCCAAGCCTTGTATGCACATATGAATAATAAAACAATAAAAAAAAAGAAGTAGCTCAAGAGGAAAGCCAGAAGTAAACAAACAGTAATTCAGATGGAATGGAAGAAACTGTGTCCCTCTACTGCCAAAAGGCAACTTCAGGAATTCTACAGACCACTTCCCTTGCAAAACAAGCACAGCTGTTAAAAAAAAAATTCAAGTTATAAAACCAAAGCCTCTATCTATTTTCCTAAGGGCAGTAGTCAGTAAATGGAGAAACACTCCAACAACTGCTAGACTGTGACATTTGATCACACCCATTCCTTTCCACCTGTTACTGGTGATAGTCTTAGAAGATGCTGGTTGAGAAGATCTCAGGCTCTTGACATTTTTCAAACAAAAAAACTGGACACAGAGACATAGATTGCAAAGTAGTACTAAAATTTTATCAAAAAAGAAAAGAAAGTTTGGGCAATGCAAAAATAAAAAAGAGCAATGTTCTGGCTAGATGGTATTGAAGCCCAGGTCTTTGTTCAAGGGGTAATTTGTAGGGTGCAATAGCAAATGAAAAAATCTGAGTGGTCTTTGCAGGAGGGAAAGAGTGATCTGTAGATTTGATTGACAAGGTGTTGTTATATAACATGAGGCATTCCATGTATGCACTTATGCTGATTCCCATGTTTTTAATTGTATACTTGAGATGTGACCAATATTCATAAGGCCATAAGTAGAGGGCTTTCCCTGAAAGGTCAGATTTCCCTTTACTGGGCATGAGCCATTTTCTGTTCTGAACTGGTTAAGAAACTCCCCTGTCTTTTGGGGGATTTTATAACTACAAAGGAATTTATAACTGCATCCCGGCCATAAAATGACCATAAGAGGAGATGTCCAAAGATGGTACTGGGTGGGAACAAAGAGGATTTCAGCATGGTGTGACCTTTTGCTGAAGAGGGTTGAGTTTCATGGGGTGTATTTTTTTTTCTGTTACTAGTCTCCCTCACAACTATCAGGTCAACAGGACAAAAGGCTTTTCCTGGCTATTGTATCCAGGAGCCTAGGGATCCCTCTCTCAAGAGCAGCATCAAGATTGGGGCTCCTTCCCTTACCAATTCCAACTCACAGAACAGAATCTGTACCCTGGGAGCAGAAAGGTGACAATGCTGTCACCAATCACCCTCCCCAGCTGCTCATGTGCAGAAGCAAGCTAAGAACAAAGGCAATGCCCTGCTCAGCATTCTTTTCCTAAAGATGAGTATCATTCAGAGGTAGTGGCTCTGTCCCCACATCTTAGCTCTCAAGTCCTGATGTAGTTGCTTTGCCCAAGGGCAGGGGAGGCTGTGATAACATAGAGCAGCAATGGGCTCCCAAACTAACAAACTGGCCTAAAAATATTGCTGTGGAGAAGACTGAATTTAATTTAATCACACTGAGGGACAATTTATCTCCATGGGAATTGTTGAAAATGTTAGAGCAATCTGTGGCAGTTAGTGGAGGACAAAAATTGTATGGTGTCACCATAGGCCACCAACTTAGCCCAGGGAGAGACAGTCAGACAGCCCTGATGGATGCAGTGTCTTTCCAAGGTGACTGCGAGCAACAGTAGGTGCTGCACTTGTGTTGGAGACAGAAATCACCACAACAGTCCTGCTAAGGTGCTAACCAAATAGTGAACTGTGGGGAGCAGATTATGAGAAGCCTATGAGACCTGGACATCAGCATAACTGTGCCCAGTGTTCTGCAGGCTGAGTTTGGCACAACCCCAGCTGCAGAACAGGGCGAGAATAAGATGCAGAGCAGGTGTTTTTCCTAAGATGTTTATGTAAAATAATCTATGGGCTGAGTTTGGCACAGCCCCAGTGGCAGAAGAGAACTAGAAGGTGAGATGCAGCTCAGCTGCTTTTCCTAAGTTGTTTAACACATGTTTCTCTTGATACAACGTCACACCCCTCCCTGAGAAACATTACTCCACCTCCTTGTTTACCACTGGGTATAAAAGACTCGCTGAAGGAGGACTTGAGGCTTTTGGATGAAAGGAGATTTTTTTTGGATGAAAGGAGTTTTTTTTGGATGAAGGGAGGTTTTTGGATGGGGGGTTTTTGGCTGAAGGGAAATTGCTGGAGGGAGGATTGCTGAAGGGAAAAGAATTGCCGGAGGAGAATTGCTAAAGGGGAACTGCTAAAGCTAAAGAGAACATGGAACAGCGCAAGTCTGAGCACTGAGGCTTTAAGAAAGCAAAAGAGGGAATACGGGACAGCAGAAGTCTGGAGGTAAAGTCTTTAAGAGAGACTATCCTAACGAACAGCTAAGAGAAAACATGGGATAGAGCCAGTCTAAGGAAAGAGACTAAAGAACAGAAAAGAATACTTTAGAAGCAAGGTTTCAAGGAAAAACTTTAGAAGCAAGGCTTTAAAGATTTGTAAAGGAGTAAGGCCTTAAAGAAAAGGTAGAGAAAAGAAGCAGAGTAAAGAGAACAGATTAATAGAGATAAGAAGCAATGAGGCTGTTGTGCATCTCCACCTGAGTGCCCAACACACCTGGCCCTAACTTTCTGTCTATCTATCCTGTGTCCTTTCTGCATCTCTCATTGCCCCCAGTTAGGCCCAGTTAGGTACAGTGGTAACAGGAGCGAGAAAAAACTCAGTCCAGTGAACAAAACGAATAGGCCAAGAAAAGCAACAAAAGCCACAAACCAGACAAAGACAGCACAAGAAAACTACAGAGCAGTATCTCTTACAAAAACAGACAAAAAAATCCTCAATAACACAATACAAAGACACACCAACAGCATATAAAAATATGTGTTGTAGCCAAGTGAGTTTTATTTTGGGAATGCAACATGGTTTAGCATCCAAAAATAAATGAATGTCCTGTAGTTTATCAGTTGAGGTATGACTTAATAACTCATTAAAGAATGTGATAAAAATGTCAGTCATTACAAATGGTATTCAGACACCTTCAGCTTTTAATAAACCTGCCTTAGTTTAGGGTACCCCAAAAGTAATAGGATTTTTGGTGCTGGTGGTTTTGAGTTTGTGAGTGATTCCAGAAAACAGAAGTGAGGTGACAGGGAGGTCAAAACACGAATACAGAGAGAACAACCAAAAGCTCCAGCACCATCATTCAACCAGGGCATTTGTTACAGCTGTGCCTGAGACCAGAAGTGGGTGGAGAAATGCAAACTGGGGTTCTAAGGGCATCTGCAGCAATCACTGACTCCATTCCAAACCAGAACCATCCTGCTGAGCTTGAGACGAGAAGGATTGGAGAAACGTAGCATTTGCTACCAATACAGTCCCTCTTGAGTAAAGCATCTATTGCAAGTTATAGCAATGCTTAGTGACTCTTCAATGTTTCCATGTGGGGTAAATTTCAGAAAGCTTGATTCAAATGTAAATTCCTTGGGGAAACTTGCAACCCACATAAATTTGCTTTCTGTAAGTTTCCTCATATTCACATTAAGACAATCTGGTAGCTGACTTAAGGTGGTTTGTTATAAGGAGCAAGTAGTTGTTACGTATGAAACTTTGGGAAAATGCCAGACTCAAGTTCAGCTTCCAGTAGGTGATATTCATCTGTACTGTCTGACTAGCTGCAGCTACCTGTGGTTGCATTTGTGTTAGACACAGCTCTACTGATGTACACTTTTACTTATTTTAAAGTAGATCAAGCTGGGGGTGTAGCTCATTGCTACCATGTGGACGTAGCAATGCCTAAGGCCCTGGAGTCAGTCCCCAGCACCCCAAACAATAGTAAATTAAAAAATAAAGTGATCAAATTTTTAAAGACCATTTTGAAGCATTCAGAAAATCAGAATGTGTTTACATTTTTTATGATCTCCCTCAACATTGTATATTTATTTGTCCATACCATAATTAGAAATTTACCCTCACTAGGTCCTTCCAGAATATTCAACAGAATTTAAAAATTTCTACATATGCTTATATTTTGAAAAGCAGTATGCATCAAATGCATTATTCAAAAGGCACCACCCAGTGCCTCTCCTTCCCTGTCCCCTTGTCCAGGTTCATCTTAACTCAGTGACCTTTACATTTTCTCAGGATTCCTGACATACTCTGCTTTCAGAAGGTTTTTATCTGAAGTTTTTGTTCAGACTTCATTAATTAAACTCAAATTTTTATGCAAATGATAACAGTATGTATATGAATTTTGACATTTCTCCTTTTCTGACTCACAACTCAAAATTTTATCTTAGTCTTTATTCACTATAGTTTTTTTTGCAAAGCAGGTGCTCTACTGCTTGAGCCACAACTCTAGTCCATTTTGCTCTGGTTATTTTGGAACTATTTTCCCAGACTGGCTTGGAACTGTGATCCTCTCTATATCAGCTTCCCAAGTAGCTGGGATTACAGGTGTGAGCCACCAGTACTCTGTTCAATATAGTTTTTATTAAGGTGTAATTGACCAGAAACTTGCCAGCCAGGCCCACTGTGGAATGTACTTGGAGAAATACGAGTGCCTGAGAAACACATGTTATGAGCATGAGAGACATTTCCAGTTTCCCAGGAAGCTACCTTGCATGCCCTGCCTGCCAGTCTGTACCCCCAACAGAGGAAACAGCCAACACTCAGGTTAGTGTTGTTGACTCCTGTGAGTGAGGCATGTGCTGTGTTCTCTCTGTGCAGGTTTCTTTGGCTCAGCAAATTTCTGGTTACTCCTCTATGCACATGTCTGCATCTACCAGCAATTCCTACCTTTCATTGTCAGTGTCTGCTGTGTGAATAGTTTAGATTGTTCCCTTTTTGTTTTCTTTTCTTGATGGGACTGGGGCTTGAACTCAGGGCTTCCTGCTTGTGAGGCATGTGCTCTACTCTTGAGACATGCTTCCAAGCCCCTTTTTGTTTTTCTTTTACAAAATCAACTTTAATGAGGCATAATTTTATACTATAAAGATCTCTTTTTAGTTCACATTCTGTAAATTTTGGCTATGTGTGCATAAGTGGTGTGAATATGTAGGGTGCATATATATGTGTTTCTCTGTGTATTTGTGGTGTGTGTGTAGTGGGTATGTCTTCTGTGTGTATATTTGTGGTGTGTATATGATTTTTGTGTGCATGTGTACAGTAAGTATATTTGTGTGCACATATTTGTGGTGTGTATATGAGCATTCCACATATTGTGTGTTGTGTTTGCATGGTCATGTGTATGACTGCATATGTGTATATGGTATATATGTATATATGCAGTGTGATGTGTGTGATGTGTATGCATGTGGCATGTGTGTTATACATATGTGTAGTACATATTTGTGTGTGGTGTGGGTAGTATGTGTGTCTGTGTGATGTATATGTGGTGTGTGTATAATGTGTGTGTGTTTAGTGTGCATGAGTGTGGTGTGCATGGGTGTATGATATGAGTGTATGTGTGTGATGTGTATGTGGATAACCAATGGGTGTGTCTGTGTATTTTTTCTGTTGTGTGGTATGTATGTGCATAGTGTGTGGTGTGTATGTGTATAGTATATATGTGTGATGCATGTGTGTGTAGTTAGTGTATGTATGTGTATATTTTGTGCATTGTGTGGTATGTATATGTGTAGTGTGTGTGGTGTGTGTGTGAGATCTACATAAAGAACAGTTCCCGCTCTCTAGAGAACCCCTTCATTTCTTGCCCTTCTACCCTCATGGGCAATTGCCGTTTTGAATTTTATTATTATAGATTTTGCTTTTTCTCAGATTCACCTCCTTGGAATCCTGCAGTGTCTTCTCTTTTAGTGGGTAGCTTCTTTTGTTCAACATATGTTTTAAGATTCATCCATGTGGTGGCATGCTAGTTTCTATTTGCTCCTAAGTGGTGTCTCATCGTATGGCTGTGGCACTCTGTTCACGGTGTATGTTTGGGTTGCTTCTGTTCTGAGACTGTTGTAAATAAGGCTGCTGAGAATATCTGTGGACAGATGTGGACAGAGGTATTTAGTTTTCTGGATAGCTAACATGGAATCATTCCTCCACAGGGTAGATGATAACATATTTATTGTATTTGTGTATAGAGAGTGTGGAGGAGCTAATTTCATGGATATAGAATGAGATTATTAAGTCAATCTTGACAAAGCTGAAAATTATAGGATGGAATAGTGTAGATACTTAGAGAAAATTCAGTGCACCTACAGGTGATGGAAGTGGCCATTTGTATCTGTGAACATAGTGATTTAGTTGACACAGAGGCTGAAACCCCCAAACCTGCTGTAGGTGCCCAAGGGGAGCATCCAGAATATAGCATATTGATCATGATTCTCAGTGTGCCTCTTGAGTACATGACTTACTTTCTTCTGTACAGTCTACGCACAAAACTTTGGAAGGGAATTTAACAACCTGGAAGAGCAAAAAGAGGAAGCAGTGTCTGGAAGTTTTATTGAAAGAACTGGGAAATTTACACAAAACTTTTTTGGTGTACATTTTCAGATACTTTAAGAACTATCAAATGGAAAAAATAATGAGCCAATTCTATATAGATATATAAACACCAATGAAGAGATGCTAGAATAGTAAAGGTTTTCAGTAAAGGTAAAGAGCATATCTTTATAGGAATATCAAAAAGGAAGACAAAGAGAAAGGAACAGAGAGAGCAAGGATGTCTGGGCTCTGTTCATGACTGATGGTGTTTGTACACCTCTCATTTTTGTGTCTGTGCAGATTCACCTTGGAAGAAGTTTCTTGTTAGCCTTGATATTTTTCTAAATTAACTAACAATCATGCGCCACTAATTCATTGTCCAATGTAATCATTCATTTCCCATGAGTTGTCATTCGATAGAAACAGTTCTGAGGGAAAGTGTGTTTTAATTTGTTAATTAGTTCTAGGAGGAGAGCTCAAGTTGGTAGAAGAGGACTGTGGGTCTACCTCGTTTGATAAAGAATTCACCTGAGTTTTAGGAAACTCTTTACCGTGGAGGATATGTAGCAGAAGACATATTAAGTGACTTCTCCAATGTCACAGAGTAGAAGTGCGCAGTGTCAATCTGGCCTCATGCTCTCGCCCTTCCTGGTATCTTGCTTTCCTAGTTGACAGTTGTTCAAGTCATCAGCAAAGTCATTTGTGAGTCATACATTGATCCTTGTTGTAAGTTATTCTGAATTTACTAAATTCTTCCAGGATTTATGTTGTTTACTAAGAGAAATTCAGACACATTCAGATAAACACAATTATGCATTTGTTTCTGTGGTACATTAGATGACTCCCTTGTGGCCTAAAACTGAAAGCCTTTATTCAGATTCTCAACTTCCCTTCACAGAAAGGCTGGTTGCCATGTATCACAGTTAGTAACCTTTGCCAAGAAGAATCAATTCTGATCATATTTTCTTCCCACAGTTAAAAATAAGTTTGTTTGGAAGTGTGTGTTTATTTGAACTTAAAATCTTTCTAGAAGAATTGGACTGTTATAAATGCAAATTGTACCTAAATAGGTGTTTTAGAATTGATGTCAAGAAAATTCAAGCCATTTAATTTAGGTTTAGTAAAGTTAGCCCTTCTTATTGGGAGATGTAATCCTATTGCATTGTTGGCTTTGATGGCCGTTCAAGGAGGATTGAAAGAATAATTAATTCTTTGTACTACATTCCACTGGAAGCACTATGAATTTTGTTTAGAAAGAATGTGTTCCCAAACTCTTTTCTAACTTATTTTCATCTTATCACTTGAATGCATGGCAGGCTGTAACAAAACTGCTTATATTTGAGCTTCTTTCTTTACCTTTTAAACAAATAAGTAAACTGCTAAGTGGATTTCATGTGGAAGTCACTTCTGTGACTGAAGGATCTTCTGAGTGTTTGACAGGGAAGAATTTGTCATTCACGAAGAGATAGAGAACAGTACTATTTTTTAAAAAAGTAATAATTTTTACTTTAATATTTTGGCTTATTTATTCTTTTGTATATTTTAATCTTTTGAAGTATAAAGAAATCCTAAATTAATTCAGCTTGGTGATATCATGTGTTCTGAGACCATCTTTTAAAAAATTTATTGGATCCTTAACTAAAACTCCAAAATACTAGCCTTTAAATATGCCAGTTATATTTTCCCTTAATGCTAATACTTTTACTTGGCATTCTTAGAAAAAATTCTACATATTTACAAATGACAAACTTCTTTAAAGTGCCTTTTAAGAATTGACATAGCATTTTCACAAAATATGAGAAATGTACAGAAATAGAAAATAGAAAAATTATATATATTATATCAGCATTATAAGAGGGCTTGTGCTGAAACTTCATTGTGTTAGTTTTCAATATTTTCCTATGCACATTTTATGCATAGTTGTAATAATATTGTACAGGCAAGACTGCTCAGCTGTGTTGTTTAACCTTGCATCCTCAGGATTGTTCTATGTAATTAAATAATTCTCAGGCTTGCAAATTATAAATAACTACATAATATTCTATCATATGGAAGTATCTTAATGTGTCTTAATGGTCTTCTATTTATGGACATTTTGTTGTTCCCAATGTTCACTGTTACAAATGATACTCTAATAAATATGTTTTGTGATACAGAACTTACAATTATACCATTAGAAAATAGTCCTGGAATAAAATTATTATGCATAATAACTTACATGAATAAATACCTCCATAGCTCATGATACAAATTGCCAAAATTGGAGCCATTGAGTTCAGATAAGCAAAGCTTTATAGCTCAAACCATCACCAGCATGAAACAGTATTGTTCAGCTTTTGGTGTTTTGTAGGTGAAAAACTGTACATCATGGTTTAAATTTTTATTTATTTGATTCTAAGAAATATGGAAGCCTTGCTTCTATAGATAAAATTAGTTCAACCACTTTTCACTAATGAAATGTCTGTTTATGTCCTCTGCCTATCTAAGAATTGGAACTATTATTTCATATTGACTTACATGAACTCCTCATACAGAGAGCATTCAGACTTTTTCAATAACAATTCCCTTGAAATCCAAAAAATCTAAAAGGTGAGTAATGGGATGGAGCTGAATGATTAAATATACATGGTTTGAACTTTTTCAGATTAGAGTAAAATCTTAGTTTAAGATTTGCAATTTATGTAAATCACCCAATGATAAAAGAAATATCTCAATTACTCAATGATAAAAGTAATGTAGCAAAATACAATGTTACTCTTACTACATATAAGTTATGAGAGATGAGAAGTTTAAAGAATTTTAAAAGGTCAAGGCCATCAGCTAGTGGTCTAGCTAGGAATATAGAGCCCAGATATTTCTGATCTCAGGTATAAGTTACCATACCATATTGCTTTTATATCCTTGTGGACAAATGGAAATAAAAAAGTCACCAGTATAGTAAGATTCATGTGGAAATGTGTAAAGATTTCTAGAAAGGATGCAGTATGTGGTAACTGCTCAAGCAATGACATCTATTATTATTTTTGTGTGCAGTCAACTCTCATGAGTACATTTGACAATTTTTCTCCATTGACTCAATTAGAAAGCTTTTTGTAACAGATTGGTAAAACATTATTTGACTTACTTATTTAATTTAGCAAACATTAATTGAAAAGTTATTGAACAGTTGCTCCCTGGACTTCTCTGGAGCCTCCTCACTCCCTCCTCTGATCATCTCTAACAGTTATTGTCCTCCTTTTCTCTCTCTGCACACTTTCTTCAGCAATGTCTCGAACTCTCTCGAGTGAGAGTGAACAAAGAACAGAGCTGAAGTGCAATACCACTTTCTGACTGGGTTGTGTCCCACAAGCCCTAATAATAGTGAATGTTCCTCACTTTTTTGTGAATTGCTTCTTCCTGCATTTTAAGTATATATTGAAAACTAATGCTAACCAAAATAAGAAATGATACATGCTAATATCAGTAATTTCTAATGTTAAGTAGTTGTATTTGGTGTCCAGTTGGAGCACTTAAATGCACATTGAGACTCTAAAGTTTCAGCTATGTTCAGGATCCTGTATTAGATTGCATAAGAACACAGAGATGACCAAGACAGCTTCCCTGACCTCCCAGGCGGTGCTGGTTAGTGGCAAAATGCAAATTGAAGGGGCTGTATTGGGCACATGGGAAAGTGATTTGCTGATATCATTGAGTTCATAAGCACAGGTACAGATATGTAGAAAGATAGAGATATCACTTCTCCATGCCCCTTGTTCTTCAAGTAGTTCCCACACTGTTAAGTCACAGAGACAGAGGCACCTGTGCACCTGTAGCTTGTCTGAGTCTAGTGAGAAAGAACATCCATGCACACAGGAGTTACAGGAAGTGTGTTAATTGCTCACAAGGACAAAAGAATCCTAGGATCCACTGAGAGCCAGTCTTCAAGGGTCAGGAAAGCTTCCTGGGGTGGAGGGAGTCTTGACTGCATGTTCCCCTCTTGTACTAAGCTGACAGGACCTGAAAGGTCCTCTTGCCCATCCCTCCAGGTTTTATACCCCAGGCGCCATGCATATGCAAATTCTTGAAGGCCATTGCTTCCAAAGGAGAGAGGAACAAAGCCTGGGCAGTTCCTCCCTAGCCCAAGATGTTGCATTCCTCAGGAGGGTCAGGAGCAAGGCCCAAGCTGCTCCAGAACTCCTGTCCCCTCTGTCTTGGGACACCATGCTCCCAGGGCATGCTACAGTTGATGTGGTGAGCTACATGCCAGAAAGGAGGAAGAAGTGGGCTGGTCCAAGGCCACCAGGAGAACAGTCATGCAAATAGAAGTAACTGTCTACAATAAACACATGAAAATCTCTTACTCCAAAGAGTTTCCATGGAAAACAAACAAAGAATAAGGGACATTATACATTCAACCATTTTTAGGGACAATAACATAAACTCATAATTTTGTATTTTTATTTCAGTTAGATCTCTAATATTTTGCATCTGCATTTGTGCCAGATGAATGTTTTGAAATAGGTTAAAATTTCATTTGTAGCATTGTTTGCTGAAATTGCTCATTCACTTAAGAATTATATACTAAGTGCCTACTATGTGTCAATTTTTGCAGGTTCATCCCTTGAGAAGTGTTGCTGAAATAGAAGGAAGATAAAGCAACTGACAGTTCCTAACATTTTCTCCACACATTTTCTAGTGATTCTGTAAATGTCATGCATAATTTGAAGATGAAAAAGTTAAAGTGTGATTTGGAAATACTTACCCTAGGTCATAGTTTTCAAAAGCAAAACAGCCTAAGATTTTTCAAATCCAGGTAGCCTGATTTACAAAGTACTTCCCCTCCCCAAAATATTCTGTAATATTTTTGAAAATAGATCTCAAAAACTCTTAACCATTTTGGTTAATGTAATCCATCAAAAACTGGAAATAATGTACAAATTGATGATATCCTCTCTCTTATTTTAAAATTACATAAACATACAGAAGTGTTCATAGGTAAAATCTATTACATGGAAAATGAAAATACTGGAAATGGGAAAACATTTTAAAAATATTTGTAACTTAAGAGTTCTTTCAAAGACACATACAAAAATTAAATAAGCCTGATTAAAATTTAAACAAACAAAAGAATACACTAAAATCTGAAAGCCTTGTTTATTAGAAAACAAATATACTAAAGACTCATTTGTTTGGGGAAATAGTTAATTGCAGAATGACAGACTTCGAGTACAGTTCTAGCGGCAGCACACTATGGCCACCAGAGGGCAGGATTGGTTTATAATCAATCTGAATCGTTAAAAGGCTCTCAGAAAAGGTTCCCATTATATTACCTGAAAAAATCTATGCTTTGGCAGATAAATTCTCTAAAACAATAGTTGTATTATATCTACTGGAGATATAAAGTATTTGTTTACTTAATTCTAATGATAGATGTATAGTAGTTAAGGGGGTTTTTTGAGTAAACATAGATGATCTTGCCTTGGTAAAAATTAGTAAATGTTTAGATATTTGAACATGAACTTGAAGCAAACATGTTCTTTGATTTCAAAAAGCCCAAATTCACTTGAGCCTGTCTTCCAGGGCTTTAAGAGTCACTATAGTCAACTCATTACAACTGCATTTCTAATGAAGTATGCTGTGTGAACAAAAAAGGGAGAGGAATTTCTACATGTTGTAATTCTGAGAGAAACAAATGAGAAAATCCCTTTATTTTGGGGGAATGATGAAAAGAAGCAGGGAACATCAGATATTTTCTTGGCAGTGATCCCAGCATCAAATGTTGTCTTTGCTGAGGCAAGCGAATGAAATGACTAGATTTCCAGGCTCCGCCTTTGGTGGAGAGTGAGGTGGGAAGTGTTGTGTATTCTTTACCTATGGTGAGTTCTAGGAAGATGAAATCTATCTAGACAGCTTGGTAAAATTGCCATCATCTGACTTTGATGTGAAACTGAGTGGTAAACATTATAAAAGTTACTGCTAAGAAAGCAAGGTGCAGTTTATATTTTTGCACACTTTAGAGATGAATAAGCAAGCTTAGATTAAATATAAACTTGAGATCATGTGGTTTGTGCATAATGTTAGTTCCCAAAAGGGTAGTCATTGTTTAGGACTCAATCCTAAATCTCTGAGTCTTTAAATCAGCTGACTGCAGTGGTGACAGCAAAGCCAGGAGCAACCAAGGCACAGGAGACAAATTCAGGCTCAAATTAGGCTCAAATTTCACACCTCGTGTTTTATTCTGTTGAACTATAGTAACCATCTTGTTATTTGTGTTTTGAGGAAGAAATCCTAAATCTCAATGCTATCCAACTGTCAATGTGTGCTGTTGAATTTGTTCCTAAAAAGATCAGCAGGGATACTGTCTTTAATTTCCAAACTTGAAGGCTTCTGAGGCAGGCATAAGGATCTGCTCCTGGGGAGGCTACTTTTCTGATCATTGCTCCAGGTCTCCTTCTGGAGACAATGAATTGAGTGCCTCTCCCACCCATGCAATTCAGAAGAATAAAATGGAGGGAGCAATTAGTCCACTGAGTTTCTTGTATGGAGTTGTCTCTGCCTACTACTTCTTGGGTTAGGTTAAATTTCACTGTGTTGTTGAGTTAGTAAGAACAATTTTATTGCCAGACTATATACAATAAATAGTCATTTTATTGTCATAAGCATACTCTGCAAAGGTACATGCCCTGAAAAAGTGGAAAAGGCACACAGAGATTAAAAAATAAAAGAAATTTTACACATTTCCCTGGACAAATTAAAAACAGTTCAGTTTTAAAATCTGTGCAGGAGTGTCTTGAGTCTGGTGCTGGAAGCTTTTCTTTAGCAGCACTAATCTGGGATGCATTCATGTGCACACAAATTCCTTCACATTGCACACTCCATTCAAACATTCAGTGAGGGTGTTTGGAATTCCAGGTAGATGATAGGCCCCTGTGCCAGAAGCTGGGATTCAACAATAAACAAAAACAGGCAAGTCAACACTGCTACTCCATCCTCCCATCTCTCCAAGTGTCACTCTCTCTAGGTGGAGAGTGGCCAAGATCTACAGAGAAACTGTTTAACCAGCCAAACACTTGCACACATAGCTGCATGGTGAAATCTCCAATCAACCAAATATAATGACGATGCCACTGCAGAGGGTAGGGGGATGGAGAGACCTGGGGCCCAGAGAGGTTTGAGCCCTTCGGGTCTAGTTTGAACTCTACCGCGGCCACCACATTCTGATAGCACTTTTTTTTATCTCTTCCATTCTTGAGACTCAAGAGTTTCTTTCCAAAGTCATGTCAGAAGGAGGGAATTTGGTTAATATATACTCTGATGAGGAGTTTAACCAGGATTCAGAGCTCAAGAATACATATTAGGTTGTTTATATGATGATGTTCTCATGGCTATCTCCCAGCCTTCAGATGACAGAAGCACAGGGCTGAGCCACCTCCTACTGGTTACCAGTAGCCTCTCCCAAGTCCAGCAACAAGACTCCTGCAATTCTGTACACCTCCAATGGCCTCCAGAATAGGTGAGTGGCCGCTGGTGCAGGCTGCTTCTGGTGACCTCAGAGCACCAACTGATCCAGGTCATTCACTCTCCAGGAGTCCATGATGTGGAGAGACTTGAGCAAATGGCCACTGCAAAGGGTGTGCCAAGGTGGTGGTAGCTTCTGAAAACCCTGTCTACAATTGTAGGAATTCCCGACAGGAAAAATTTTAATGGAGAAAAAGTGGAACATGAAGTCAACCACCCAGTAAAAGCTATCACAGTTTGAGAAACAGGTTGGGAAATGTGGGGTATCCAGTTCCCAAGAGAGAGAATACCTCCACCAGTCCATTCCCGAGACTCCAGTGACTCTTCTGAGGGATGTGCCACCCCTGCTGACAACCTTGTATCCTCATAAGCACCCCAGCTGCAATCTTTTATTTCAATTGCCCCAACCCCCAGTTCCACCTGTATCACTTCTCTCCTCAAGCTTTGGGGGGGGGGTCCCTCTTCTTCCTGGCATCCACTACCAGCATCTCATGTCCTCCTTCTTGATCACCTCCTTATCTGGCTGTACCTCCCCCTGGAGTTATCCCACCTGCCCTTCACCTCATCTAGCCTCTACTCACAACCAAACTTGATAGTGGAGTCTCCACCAGACACTTACATGAAGGCCTCTACACCTTATGACCTCCATGGCAGCAGAGATTCGAGCTCTCTGCTCACAGTGAGTGAAATTGAATTTGAAGAGATCCTGAAGTGAAACAGCAATTTCCAGCAGTGCCATTGCCACAGTGATATCTGGAGCCAGCAGGGAATTCCAGTGACATGGCTCACAGCCATTGTGGTTATCAAACAGCCCCAGGTGGCCAGTGACTAGCATTGCCATCTCCTCATCTCCTCCCTTAAGGACAGTTTCCTGGCATTGAGGCCAAGTCCTACGGTGTGGACACTCACACTGCCCAGGAAAAGACAATCCAGGGAAAGGTCATGCAACCTGCCCTCCCAGGGGAGAGCAGCAGGAGGCACCTTATCTGCCTCACAGAGAGGATGGGCATGCTGATTATTTCCAGTAAAGGAACTGGAGCATGAGAGACAGGGATAGAGGGCAGTGTGCCATCATCACTCAGAAAGGAGTCTGGTGGGAAGCAATTTTTTTAGTAGACTCATTAACATCTCTTCATCTTGATCAAGACTAAAAGATGGGGCCACTTCATCCTTTCCCCAACCCCTCCTAACCCCTAACTCCCTCCAAACACCGGGGCAAATAACTTTTGCCTTACTAGGACTGAAGATGACTGGCACAGCCCTCCCAAACCTACATCTCCTGTTTTCCAGGGTTAAGAACCTAAAGACTCCATGTGGCTGCCAGGAGGGGTGGTATTCAGGAAGAAAGCAACGTGTCCAGGCTCTTGGTCTCCATAGAGAAAGGCTTTGTCCAAGGCAACGTATGAGTTTCTAATTTTCCATGAGCAGTGTGGTGGTGAGGTTGATGGGAAGACTTCATTCCCAAAGAAAATGGATCCTCTGTGTAGGATCTAGGAGAGTGACTGGGTGTGCCAAAATATGCCCAGGTCCTGCCCCTCACATTAGATCTGATGGGGCTAAGTCCTGCTAACATCTGACTTCTTAACATTTTTGTTGAGGTGGTACTGGGATTTGAACCCAGTGTCTTGCCCTTGCTAGGAAGACACTCTACCAACATCTGACTTCTTTAACTCTCTTACCATCCCAGCCCTTTGTGGAAGGACCATGGGAATAGAAACTACTTTTGAAAAGCTACTGTTCTTGGCTTTCCCCTCTCACATATTGATATTTTTTTTCCTTGACCTCCCAGAAGGCTGAAGCCAAAGAATTCCTGCTGCCTGAACTCCTCAGCGGACTCCACTTTCCAGGTGCTCTCAGCTAGGAAGTCTGGCCCAGCCAGATACCACCCTCTGCTACTTAATGCTGATTATCTTCTGCAATACCAGATCTTAGATGTTCTTTTCTCTGGGGTTTTCCATTTAACACATGGGGCCCTTTCCCCTCAAGAAGCCTGCTTCCTTGTTTTAGAGGAAGGTGCTGCCTTTGGGAAATGGGGATATCAGGACCTCAGCAATGAAGAACCCCAGTGAAATCCCAGGAGAAGTGGGAAGAAGGTGTCTGGGGCAGGATGTGGCCCTACTTCCATTGGCTTTTTGTCAGGTTTGATGTAAGCATGAGCTTGCATCTTTCAGGCACTCTCACTCTGGGACAACTCAGCAGGTAAACTCACAAATTTGGTATCTTTCCACTTTTTCCCTACTGACTTAGTACTTCCCCTCACTCTGCTTGTAAGTACTTCCTGCCTCTGAGTCCTGACTTGAATGAATGCAGCTCAGAGTTCTAAGGACCAGCACTCTGGAGGTCTTTTTCTACACGGGCAAATGAGATTGCTTTTCCCATAGCGTCAAGATTACGGTATGGTTGCTGCTGAAGGAAGCAGCAGAAACGGGTTCCTTATAGTACCCATGCCTGATGCTTCTTTTGCATGTGTGTCTATAGGGCATATGACATCTAACTTGAGAAGAGTCAAGGTCTTGAGGCGTAGGGTCACTGGAGACTCTGCAGGTTTCTGATACACTTCTGTTACTGAGGGAGGTCACCTAGGATTGGAGAGGCACATTCTCTTGGGACAGAGGCTACAGACTCTAGCTTTTATACCCCTGTCCCCTACCCTATTCTCACCTCCATTTCAGAACATGGCACTCTGCCCAAACAACTAAGTGTTAAGTGATGTGCTTATTCTCAAGAATAGCTCTGGGTGTCTTTTAAAATGTAGAGCAAGCCAAGTAAAGTGAAAGTTTAAGGAAAACAATATGTAGAATGTCAGAGAAGCTGTTTACCTGGGAGAATTATTTTCTCCCTGGCTTAACTTAGCAATGCATTATGAGCTCTGAATAAGACAGGATGGGTCTGGCTCTTACCAGTTGCATGACTTCGGGCAAGTTCTTTCACCACCAGTATGGGGACAATAACGTCAAAATTTGAAGGTGTTCAAGTCCTTCATGATATAACACCACATTGACATGTAATTTATGTAGTCACCTGTATACTTTGAAATATTCCTAGACTATTCATGACACTTAATACAATATAAATGCTGTGTAAATAATTTGTGTACAATATTGTTTAAGGAGTAATACTAAGATAAGGTCAGCCTGTATATGTTCAGTAAAGATGCATTTTTAAAATATTTTCATGTGCTATTGGTTGAATATGTGGATGTGGAATCCATGGATACAGAGAGTTGACTGTATCTGCTTTTTAGGATTGTTGTGAAGATTAAATTTACCTAAAGCATCAAGGACATTGGGTATTATGTAGAAAGAGCTCAGTGGATGTAAACTGCGAGAGTTAACACCATTGCTGTTGTCAGTCATAGATGACATATTTATGGAAGAGACAAACAGAAGAGATAAAAAAAGCACTTTCAATTTTTCTGCATCACGAGTGAATCCAATTCCATGGAATCAGTCATTTTATTTATAAAAATAAAAATGACTTTGAAAACAAAAATTCCCTAAATTAGGAAGTCCTAGGAATTCCTTTCCTGGTCTTTTCTACTCAGAGAATTGTATCCAGAGAGCTCTGATTTGCTGGCTAAATAAACAATGTCAGTATTTACCTTTGGGACCACCCTTGCTTCCCTGTAGAGTATTTCAAATCTCTTAACTCATCTTCCCATTACCAACAGTCCTAGTTGTCATCTGCTGGATGGAGGGTGGACTCTCATTAGGGTGTAGTTTGCCCTCTCTGAGTATAATAGTCTGTATTTAGGAAACACAACAGCAGAAACAAAGTCTGTGGTTTGGTGTTTCCTGCAGCTTCCCCTCCTGATGTGTGTCCTGTTTTGTTAGAACAAGCAGATCCTTCTCAAGGCTTTGAGATGACAGTGCTCCTACCTATATTTGGTACCCAACTGCTGCTGACTCTGCCATCACCTGGACTTCCTTAGGTCTACTGTATCTCATCCTTTGTGTCTCAATTTACTTACATGGGAGAATTCTATCAAAACATTTCTGGAATATACCTTTGTCTTTGGTACCTTTAGGATGTAGTAAAGGTGAATATGTCCATTACCTTGGGTATTTTTTCAGTCTCTGTGACCAAAATACCTGAGGGAATAACATAAAGAGGAAGGATTTATTTGAGCTATGGTTGCAGAGGGTTCAGACCATGGTAACTTGGTCCCATGCACTTGGGCAGAACATCATGGTAGTGGGACGATATGGCAGAGGATCTTCACCTCATTGCAAACAGGAATCACAGAGCAAGGAAGGGACAGGGAACCAGGTGTTACCTTCAAAGTCACCTGGCAAGTGAATACTTCCTCCATCTAAGCTCTACCTGTAGTTTTCATAACCTTTCAGAATAGTGTTGACAGCTGGCGACCAAGAGTTCACCATCTGGGCAATGGGGGGACATGTCCTATTCAAACCATGTGTGATTCTCTTCCTCCAAACCTGCTCAGTGTCATCATGCCCATGATCTAGGCAGCACCATTTCTGAAGCAATAGCTGAAAAATCCCTTCCTTCATTCCTCTGCTTCACAAGCTAGCTTCTCATTTCCCTAGACTCTTATGTACATGTTTTCCAGATAGTCATTCACTCATTAATTCATTCAGAACACATGCATAGCACACCTCCTGTGCTTAGGGATAAACAAAGTCCTAAGGACATACTGTCCCCACCAGCCTGCAATCGCGACCAAGGGCTGCTACAACGCAATGAGTTTGGTGTTTGGTTAACTTTGGGGGAGCAAGTCAGGGAATGCTTCCTGGTGGACATGGCTGCCTTTGAAAACTTTTATTTTCCAGTTTACTTCCCACAGATCACCTATTGAGTATGAATAAAGTCAATTTCTTCTCTTTAAATGATTCTGCTGCTTACTCAACTATTGATATGCTGCTTTGCAAAAGAAGCATATGCATGCACCTATACACAACATTTTTTAAAATAATTTTTTATTAGGATGTATTCATGCTATAGAGGGGGTTCATAGTGACAATTCTGATTAGACTTACATTGTACATTAGTACGTTGCCCCATTGTTTCTCCCCCTCACCCTTTCTTCCCACCCCACTTAAAGCAATTGTAAGAGATTTTCTAGTTCTGTTTCGTGTAGGTATATGAAGTCAATCTACCATATACCGTCACCTAATCTCTCTCCTTCACCCTCTCCCCCACTGGTACTCCCCTGCACACACTGTGCCTATTTTACAGTCCTGGTTTTCATAATTAATATTTGAGTTGACATTCAGAGGGGTGTCTCATTGTACGTCCTCTGTGGGTATGCTTTACTTTGGTCTGTTCAATCCCTTTGATGACTCTCCCTGACTCCTTTACTTCCCCTTCCCTCATTTTTCAACATATTTCAATACACATCCTTATATCCTCTACCTTCACATCTTGTGGTATGCAATATTATTGTTGCTCTATCATTCTCTTTTCTTTTCTCTCTTTCCCTGAGCTCCATAGAGTAGTTACACTGTTACAAACATGTTCTACAATTGAGTTTGTATATGATCATGCAAACATGTGTATATGTTTATCTTTAGATCTACCTTCCATGTATGAGAGAAAACACGTGTCTTTTGTGTTTCTGATCCTGGCTAACTTTACTTAATATGATGTCTTCTAGTTGCATCCATTTACCTTTAAACGCCATGTAGTTATTCTTTGTAGCTGAGTAATACTCCATTGTGTATATATTGCACAATTTCATTATCCATTCATCAGTTGTAGGGCACTTGGGTTGTTTCCAAAGCTTGGCTATTGTGAATAGTGCTGTGATGAACATCAGTGTACAGGTGTCTCTACTGTCTGTATCCTGTCTTACATTCTTTTGGGTAGATGCCCTGTAGCAGTATCACTAGATTGTATGACAGTTCTATCTTTAGTTTTTTGAGGAATCTCCACACTGTTTTCCATAGTGATTGTACTAATTTGCATTCCCACCAGCAGTGTATAAGGCTTCCTATTTTACCACATCCTAGCCAGCATTTGTTGTTGTTATTACCCTTGATTTTGAACATTCTAACTGAGATGAGATGAAATCTAAGTGTTGCTTTGATTTGTATCTCTTTTATAACCAGGGAAGTTGAACACTTCTTTACGTATTTACTGACCATTTGTACCTCTTTCTTTAAGAATTTCCTATTTAATTCATGTGCCTATTTCTTCATTAGGGTGTTGATTCTTTGAGGACTGAGTTTTTTGAGTTCTCTGTAGATTCTGGAAATTCAACCCTGGTTGAATGAGTAGCTGGCAAAGACTTTCTCCCATTCTGTGGGCTGTCTCTTGAATCTGGTGATTGTTTCCTTTGATGTTCAGAAGCTCTTTAGTTTGATGCGGTCCCATTTGTTGTTTCCTCTTAGATGTTGAGCTTTTCGAGTTCTGTTTAGGAAGTCATTCCCTATACCTATCTGTTCTACTGTATTTCCTACTGCTTCTTGGAGTTGTTTTGATGTTTCAGGCCTTATATTAAAGACTTTGATTCACTATGAATTGATTTTGATACAGGGTGAAAGACAAGAATCTAGTTTCAGTTTCCTGTGTGTGGATATTCATTTTTCCTAGCAGCATTTGTTGAAGAGGCTGTCTTTTCTCCATCATGTGTTTTGGGCTCCTT
Organism: Castor canadensis; assembly: GCF_047511655.1. Classification (NCBI taxonomy): domain Eukaryota; kingdom Metazoa; phylum Chordata; class Mammalia; order Rodentia; family Castoridae; genus Castor; species Castor canadensis. Next base: position 102,311,246 of record NC_133388.1, on the reverse strand, counting down.
TGTCAAAGATCAGCCAGCTATAGAGGTGTGGGTTTCTGTCTAGATCTTCTATTCTGATTCATTCATCTTCCTGTCTGTTTTTGTCCAATACCATGATGTTTTTATTATTACAGCTCTGTAATATAATTTGAGGTCAGGTATTGTGATGCCTCCTGCATTGGACTTTTTGCTCAGAATTGCTTTGGCTGTTTGAGGTCTTTTGTGTTTCCAAGTGTACTTCATGATTGCCTTTTCTATTTCTATGCAGAATATTACTGGAATTTTGATAGGGATTGTGTTGAACATGTAGATTGCTTTCAGTAGTATGGCCATTTTCAAGTTGATTTTACCAATCCATGAGCATAGAGGGTTTTTTCATCTTCTGAAATTTTCGATTTCTCTCTTCAGTGGTTACAGTTTTCATTAGAAAGGTCTTTGGTTTCTTTTGTTAAGTTTATTCCGAGGTACTTTATTGTTCTTGAGGCTATTGTGAATGGGACTGTCTCCTTGATGTCTTTCTCAGTCTGTGCATTGTTGTATAGCAAAGCTACTGATTTCTGTATATTAATTTTGTATCCTGCTACCTTGCCAAAAAGTTTATAATTTCTAGTAGTTTTTTGATAGAGTTTTTGAGGTCTCTTATGTGTAAGATCATGTCATCTGTAAACAGGGATAGTTTGACTTCTTCCTTCCCTATTTGAATCCTTTTTATTTCTTGCTCTTGTCTTATTGCTATGGCTAGGAATTCCAAAACTATTGTATAGGAGTGGAAAAAGTGGACAGCCCTGTCTTATGAAGGGGAATGGTTTCACTTGTTCTCCATTTTGTATGATGTTGGCTCTAGGTTTGTCATATATAGTCTTTATTATGTTGAGGAACTTTCCTTCTATTCCTAGTTTCTTTAGAGCTTTAATCATGAAAGGGTGTTGGATTTTGTCAAAGGCTTTTTCTGCATCTATTGAGAAGATTATGTGGTTTTTGTCCTTGTGTTTATTTATGTACTGTATTATGTTTATGGATTTATGTATGTTGAACCATCCTTGTATCCCTAGTATGCAACTGACTTGGTCATGGTGTATATGATCGTTTTGGCATGTTGTTGAATTCCGTTTGCCAGTATTTTGTTGAGAATCTTTGCATCTATATTCATTAAAGATATTGGTCTATAATTCTCTTTTCTTGTCCCATCTTTATTGGGTTTTGGATTGAGTATAATGCTAGCTTCATAGAATGAGTTTGGTAGTGTTCTTTCCCTTTCTTTTTCCTGGAAAAGTTTGCAAAGTATTGGTGTTAGTTCTTCTTTAAAGGTTTGGTAAAATTTGGCCATGAATCCATCAGGTCCTGGGCTCTTTTTGTAGGGAGACTGTTATTACTGTTTCAATATTATTGGATGTAATAGGACTATTTAGGTGGTTAATATCTTCTTGGTTCAATTTTGGTTGGTTGCATGAGTCTAGGAATTTATCCATTCCATCTAGATTTTCCAGTTTACTTGAATTTAAGTTTTCAAAGTACTCTGTAATGATTATCTGGATTTCGCTGGTATTTGTGGTTATTTCTCCTTTCTCATCTCTGATTTTATTGATTTGGGTCTTCTTTCTCCTTTGTTTTGTCATGTTGGCTAAGGGTTTGTCAATCTTGTTAATCTTTTCAGAGAAACAACTTTTTGTTTCATTGATTCTTTGTATAGTTTGGTTTCAATTTTATTAATCTTGGCCCTGATCTTTATTATTTCTCTCCATCTGCTGGTTTTGGGTTTGGTTTGGTTTGTTTTTCTAGGAGCTTAAGGTGCATCATTAGATTGTTTATTTGAGAGGTCTGTGTTTTTTTAATGTAGGCACTTATAGCTGTGAACCTTCCCCTTGTCATGGCCTTTGCTGTGTCCCACAGATTCTAGTAGGTTGTATTTTCATTTTGCCTGGATTCTAGGAATTTAAAAAATACTTCCCTTATGACTTCAGTCACCCATTGGTTTTTTAGCAGTGTGTTATTTAGTTTCCATCTGTTTGAGTATTTGCTGGACTTTCTTTTGTTGTTGAGGTCTAGTTTTATTCTGTTGTGATCTGATATAATACAGGGGGTATTTTGATTTTTTTGAATTTATTGAGACTTGCTTTATGTCCTAAAATATGATCTATTTTGGAGAAAGTTCCGTGAGCTGCAGAAAAGAATGTGTATTACCTAGTTGTTGGGTGAAATACTCTGTAGATGTCAACCATGTGTATTTGGCCTAATATGTGGAGTAGCTCTTAAGTTTCTTTAACTTTTGTCTGGATGATTTATCTATTGGTGACAGTGGGGTATTCAGGTCTTCAACTATTACTGTGTTAGTGTCTATCTGTGCTCGTAAGGCCATTACAATTTTTTTAAAATGTAGACGGGTGCCCCTGTGTTTGGTGCATCTATGTTAAGGATTGATATTTCCTCTTGATGAATTGTTACTTTCATTAATATGAAGTGACCTTTCTTGTCTCTTCTGATTGATTTTAGTTTGAAGTCTACTTTGCCAGATATGAGTGTAGCTACTCCTACTTGTTTAGGAGGTCCATTTACTTGGAAAACATTTTTCCACCTTTGACCCTAAGCCAATGTTTATTTTTTTTCTGTTAGATGAGTCTCTTGTAAGCAACATGTGGTTGGGTCTTGTTTTTTAATCCAATTTGCTATTCTATGTCTCTCGATTGGGGCATTGAAGCCATTTATATTCAGTGTTAGTATTGAGAGGTGCCTGTTGTTTCCAGTAATTTTTGTTTCTCTGTTGTTTAGTTTTACCTATTTCTTGTTTACTGGTCTGCTTGCTCAAAAGGGTTTATTCTTTCTTGAGTCTACCTGTCTCAATCTAGTTTCTTCTTGTATATGTAAAAGTCCTTTAAGTATTTTCTGTAGTGCTGGCTTGGTGGTTGCAAATTCCTTTAGTTTTTTCCTTGTTGTAGAAAGTTTTAATTTCTCCTTCATTTAAGAAGGATAGTTTATTTGGATAGACTAGTCTAGGTTGACAGTTGCTTTCTTTCAGGGCCTAGATTATGTCTTTCCTTGACCTTCTTGCATTTAGAGTTTGAGTTGAGGAATATGCTGTCATTCTAATGGGTTTGCCTTTATATGTGACTTGTATTTTCTCTTTTGCAGCTTTCAGAATTCTCTCTTTGTTCTTTGTGCTCAGTGTTTTGATTATACTGTGTTTGGGGGTGTTTCTCTTTTGGTCCTGATGGTTTGGTGTTCTGTAATCTTCCTGCACATGGGTGACTCTTTCTTTCTCTAGGTTAGGGAATTTTTCTGCTATTTATTATTCTATTGAATAAGTTGTCAGTGCCTTTAGTTTGTATCTCCTCTCCTTCTCTACACCCATGATTTGTAGGTTTGGTGTTTTCATGGTGGACTAGATATCTTGCATGTTCCATTTATATTTTCTTAGCATTTTTTCATAATCTTGTACTATTTGGTCTAATTCCTCTATTTTGTCATCAGTTCCTGATACTCTACTTTCAGCTTGTTCCATTCTGTTTACCATAAATATCACTTTCAATTGTGATATTTATTTGGAATATTGAGTTATTTATTTCAGAATGATTATTTTTCAGGGTTTCCATATCTTTATTGATTTCCTCTTTCATATCTTGGATAGTCTTCTTAATTTCAGAAGACTAAAATTTTGTTTGTACTTTCTTTGAGCTCATTTAATTGTTTATTCACATTCTCTTTGAGGTTAAATACTAACTTTTGCGTTTCTTCTTTGAGGTTGTTAAACAATTTTACTATTGTTTTTTGGAATTCATTGTTTTATACCTCTTCCTCTACACAGGTGTTTGGATCCTTAGAGGTGGAGTTGGCTTTTGATGGAGAACGATTGTCTTGTTCTTTCATTCTGCATTGAGATTTACGCATCTGGTGTTGTTTTCTATTATGGTTTTAATCTCTTGTGCCCCTTAGTTGGTGTTTTGAGTTCTGTTTTTTTCTTTAACTCCTGGAGCTCTGACAGTGCTCCTTGCAGGGTTCTTGTTGTGGTGCCAGTTGCCTCTTTTCTCTCCTCAGTGAGGGGGCTGGAGTTCCCATTCTCTTATGGGGGCACAGGGGCTCTCCTGCATTTGCAGTGGAGAGTGCTGGGTCTCTGTGCACTGTGGGGGTATGCTTCCTAGTACCAGCAGGGTAACAGACTGCCACTCAGTGAAGGAGCTAAGATTCCAGCTCTTAGACAAGACAGACATGACTCTCCTGCAGGGAGATACAGTATGAAGTGCTGGGCTTCTGTGCCTTGGGGAAATAGGGCTTTTGGTGCCACCTGCAGAGTAGCAGATTTTAGCTTTCCTCCCCTCAGTGGAGAATCTGGCATTTTTGCTCTTTGACAGGGGAGCAAAGACTCTTTTTCTTTCAGGAACAGTGAGGAGTGCTGGGCTTCCATGATCTGTGGGGATGGAAGCCTCTTGGCACCAGCAGATTAGCAAGGCTTGGAGCCTGGGGTTCACATGGTGGCAGGCTTTGGCACTGAATAGCAAATTGAGGGTACCTGTGGGACAGCATGGCCAGTGGGTTTGAGGTGTCTGGTGCCCACCAGGCAGCGGAGACCTTGGAGTCTACTTGTGTTGGGGTGTGGGCTTCCAGGAGCCATAGCAGCTGCTGCTGGGTTAGGACAACAAAGCCTGCAGGCAGCTGGCATTCCAGGGCCTGATTTCCTCCATGGTCCTCAGGACACACAGTTCTGTGGCACTGCTGCCTGTGAACCAAGCCTGTAGGTGGTGGGAGTTTTGGGGTCTGATTTCCTGCACAGGCTTCAGGGAGCTCAGTTCTGTGGCTCTGTTGCTGGGGGAACAGAGGCTGCTGGCTTGTGCCTTCTGTTACCTGTGGGCAATGGGAGCCTTGGGACCTGCTTTTAGGTTTCCCTGGTGTTTCAGGATGAAGGCAGCAGGTCATGTATTATGGGGGAGCATGGAGCTCCAAGTTCCTGTGAGTGGGGTGCAGTAGTACTCACTGCTGAGTATTGGAGACTGGAGCTGCATGGTGACTTCCGGGGCAAGAGAATCGGGAGTGTTGAGCTGCAGGCCATTCTTCCCGTGGTTAGTTGTTTCTGCATTTGCAGATTTGGAGATGGTTTTGCTTCTCTCTGGTTATGGAACCCTATGGTTGCTTTTTTGGGTCCTCTGATCTTCCTTTTTTGGGGTACTTGGCCACTGCTAGGTTATAGGAATGTCAGCAATCTGCCATCTTGGATATTCCTCTCAAAAATGTTAACACTCATAAAAGCAATTCCTAAACCCTTTCCACTTATGGGATACTGCTTCACCTCTGTTTCATGGAAATTCAAATAAAGCAATAAGCCCACCACTCTTATGCCTAGACCTTGAGTAGTTTTGCAATTCCTCTGGTAATGGCAGGTCATGTGACTCACAGGATTCATAGCTCACTTTGCCTAATTTGGATGGCAGCAGTTAGCTAAAATTCTGAAATTGAATGATGAATTGGTGTTGCTTTCCTGGAATAATTTTATAGTATTTTTTCTTTATACTATTTTATAGTATTTGTATTTCATAATTTCTAATTTCTAAACTTTTGAATATTCCTCCCAAGGTGGAAATTGGCTCAGAAGTATCTTGTGGAAGAAAACATTCAATAAATCTTTAATGTAGATCCTAAAATATGGAAGATTTAAAAAATGTGTCAGTGGATATCAGGCTTTCCCATCTGCACTAAATAAACAAGCTATTTTTCTAAGGCATATACCCTGGGATTTGTGGACACCTCTGTCCAGGCCCACCCAGTTTAACCACTTATTCTGATTGGTCCACATTTTTCTTTTATCTCCTCTGTTCAAACTCATCCATCCCATTCATTCAACATGGAGCTGCTTTAAATTCAGATTATATGAATTAATTTGAAATAAGGTGTTACTGGTTGATTAAAATTAATGACTATAATATTTCCATTAAATGCTGTTATCTAACACGAGATCAGGAGGAATTGTCTGGGGAAAGATCACTTAGACAGAGGAATTTCCCACTACTTTTAAATCAGACCCCACAAGTGAACAGTTACTTTGGTGACCCATAGGCAGGCCCAGTGCCAAAGAACAAAGGGCAATCCTTCTCTTATCTGTTGATATAAATATGCAGGTCAGGATGGATACAGCCGAGTAGTCAGAAACTATTAGTCGCTAGTGCAGAAGAAGGCCCTGTAACATTCTTCTTGGTCTCCCCTGCCACTGAACTCTGGCATTTCAAAAGCCATCTGTTGGGATTCCTTGGAGCAAATAAACATCTTTATCATTTCCAGATTGTGACCTTGACCGTGCCAAAGGATGAACTTCAAAGGCAAGAAGACAAAAACCTTTAACCAAACAATGGGCTATTAACAAACCCAATATAATGTATCATCTAACTTTGGTTAAAGAACTCAGATATATATAATTCAGTGCCATTAAAATATTTCTTTTAAGTATTCTTTTAAAACTCTTTATAAGCTGTTATAAAGTGTTTACAGATATAGACACATTTAATACATTTACAAAACTTCTAAGAGAAAATTTCGCATAAACTGTGGGTCAGAAATGACTTGGAGGGGGAGGATGTGGTTGAAATTGCTGTTTGTATCACAGTGATAAACCATTAGGTCCTGAAAGTGGGACACAAATGTCATAAATTTGTTTCCTCTATGCACAAAATATTCACAATTTATGTATTTATTACATATTACAAAATGTTCGCAATTTATGTATTTATTAGTTAATTATTTCTCCAGTTTTATCAGGTTGCATGTGATAATTAAAAAGGCCATGTAGCTCAGTGCTAAAGCACTGTGTAGCATGCAGGAGGCCCTGGGTTCCATCGCTAGCACCACAAAAAAAGAACTATATATATTTAAGTTGTATAATTTGATGATTTGATATGTGAAATATTCATCACAATCAAGGTACAGTCACATATTGAGATGAGTGACCACAAGAGCACACTGGATTCAACAGTAGGAAAACAGAAGCCTTGCAAAACCCAGAGACCTGGGACAGCAGCACAGCAAGAGAAACCAAATATCCCAGCACTTGCTGCTGGGCCCCTCAGCAAAAGGAGGGAAACTCCCTCTCTAAGTAAAGATGAGTGTCCCAGCAAGCTCTTGTCAGTGTAGACACTGGCCCTACTGGTGACAAGAAAGTTTTGCAGCCTAAATGGAGGAGAGACCTGAAATCTGTACCATACCCTGGCTTTGAAAAAGGAAGTTACTTCATCTCCCAGTGATCCAGCAGGGTGCTGTAGCCAGGAGCCATCTTGAGAAGGGAGCTATTGTCTGCATTTGTGCTGCTCTAGGGTCAGGGACAACTGCATGTTCTGAATCAGGACAGATTAGGAAAATGAGACTTGGGAATCAAAAGCCTGAAACTAAGAAAAGCACAGCCTTAATGAATAACCTGATCAGGAACATACATGTTTTTCTCTTTGCTCCCACACTCCCTCACTGGGAGAAGCAGATACAGAAAAACAGCATCTCTTGTCTTGCCCAGTGATTGCTATGCTCCGAAAGTCAGGCAAGCATATCTTAAAGGATGACATTTATCATGGGAAAATGACCCCTCTGACCACAGAAATACTTGCAAAAGAAAAATACTTAAGGAAGGACACTGTCTTGAAACGAGCATCCTTTGTTTAAAGATCAAGAACAGACACCTAGTCACAAGGGCCCAAATTTAATAAGCTGAGTAGATTTAATATCTCCAAGTCCAATTATGTCAAAACGGGGCAACTACAAAAATGATTAAATACTCCAGATGCTCAGAACAAAGAAGATGTCCATCTAAAGGAGTTTAAGCTAAATTCCAGCATAAATACTTCTGATGTTAGAAGTGTGTCTCTTTTCATTTCTGTCAATCCCTTATCTTGTGTCTTGACCTGGAATTCATTTTGGTGATTTTGTGGAGCTAAAGAGTTGTCCTAAGATGAACCCCCCCACACACACACTGACACTCAGTAGCATTCTCATCTCAGGGACCCCATAGACATTCCACTGCAGTGGTTCAGCAGGTAGAGAAATGTGAGGATCCATGGTATCCAAACAACCCCAAAGGGTGCACATCAAGAAGTTTTTATTTTTATGGAAATCAAATAACTGTTTTGGAAGTATTAATTCATATATTTAGATAAGCATAAATGAAGGCACAAAAAGGGAAAGACTCCTGCAAATAAATGATTTTGCCTATATCAAAACCTACCTAAGTCCTAAGAGTTACAATAATAGTCTTCACTATTCACTCAGCGTTTTCAGTGTGCTAAATTGTGGGTATTCTGCTCAGTCCACCCATATGTTTTCTCTGCAAAGACAGTTTACTGGGATTACACTTAGTTTTGTTAGTTCTCCATCATTTAGTTCATATTGGGGTTTTCATTAGCTTCCCATACATTTTGCCTATGACTTTCTTGACCAGCTGTGTTTTTCTCAGTGTTTTAATTTCGTTGTAACATTGATAAAAGGATAATATGCTTTCACTCTATTCTGAAATATCCTTCAATCTGTCAATCATGTGCATCCAACACTTTCCTGGAGACACACTTCCCACTTCCTCAGTTCTAGAGCCAATTAGAACTGGTTACAAAGCTTTCATCTTGGAATTTCCCAGGACTACTTTCCTGGATTAGGCTTCATTCTCACAAACCTATCCTCTTTCTTTTCCATGCCTATTTTCTGGAATACTTATACAAATTATTTTTGCAGGGAGGAGAAACATGGAGTGAATTTTTGTGTCCTTATGGGTAAAATGTCTTTACTTTTATCCTCATCCATTATTAATAGGCTGATGGATAAATAGCTTTCAGTTCAAGTCAATTCCTTTACAACTTTGCAAAAGTTTCATTGCTTTTGGACTCTGAGTTGGAGTTCTTTGTTGGAAATCCATTTTATGTTCTTTTATACCTGCAGATCACAGAATATCACAGCAATCTTTTCTCTGTTAATATTTAATGTGAATATATTTAGTTTTGTATATTTTAAAAAATCTTTCCTATTTGTTGGTCATCCCTTTGAGTCTCATTATCTTTGAGAATGAGAATTTTTTAATTTGCATTTTCTTTTCTATCTTCTCATCCTGTAAATCCTTATTTGCCAGAGTTTGGATTCCATGTATAGATATTTATTATCTTATATTTTTAATTTCTTTGCCTTTTCTTTTGTTTTTACTTCACATTTCCACTTTTTGTTGACATACTCATATCATAATCTTGTTCTGTCCAAGTTCTTTTAGGTTCTCTCTCTTTTATAAATTTTTTTTTGTGTAAAGTAGCAAAGAGTAGAGCTCCAGAGCTGGAAGGGGTCCCAAAAGAGTGTTCCCCTTGTTCTCTTGTTTTATAAATGTAACCACTCTTTGAATCTTACTGAAGATGGCAAGTGGACTTTAAAAAATGCTTTCTTTTGTCTTGAATTATTTATGTTTCTGTGTCATTGGTGGATTGTTATTTCTGCTTGCCTAAATCAATTATTTTTAGATTATCTTCAAATTCTATATAAACTTGAAAGCTATAGACTGAGGATATACACAAAGGCCATTTGAAAACTTGGAATATTGATGGCATTCACCTCAGAGGCTAGTAGTAAGAATGGAGGTGTCCCCCATGGGGCCCAATGACTCTTTCCTGAACATACACTTCCCAAGTTCACTTTGTATTATCTGATTATGAATTTGTACGTTTAGATGGGAATGCCCAGTTGCTGCTACATCCAGGGCTTTATTCTCAGATTCTAAGTTATGTAGCCATCCCTAACTAATGCTATAAGAAAGGGGAGCAGTTCATTTGGAGCAACTAAAAGTTTTTAGGAGCTCTTTGCCTAGTGGTGTTGTTGGTGATGGTGTATTATGGACAGCGCATGGGTTGTTCCATAAACAATCAGTTAATCCCCATGTTTTAAGATTTGCTTTTCATGTCTGTCTTTTGATCTCTGCTAGTATTTCCTAAACTCCTACTTCTGCACTAGGGTCCTCATTTCTGGGTTAGAACACCTTCTCATATCCATGAGAGATAAGTCCAAAGACTCCCAGTGGATGCCCAAACTGTGGAGAATACTGAGCCCTATGCAGATGCTGCTTGGTTTAGGATGAGATTACAGCTTGCAATCCATCATAAGTCAAAAATATTTTACATCGAAAATGTTTTTAATACCTGAATAAACCTAATATAAAGTTAAGAATTATAAGAGAACCATTGTAAGTCCACATTCTCCCTGATTTGTGATGGGATTATGTCTTGATGAACTCATCTTAAAACTGAAAAATCATAAGCCCACCATAATAAATTGTGTGTCTTTTGCTATATACAGTCAGCTGTCTGTAGCTATAGGTTCTGTACTTCCAGTTTCAATCAACTGGGGGAAAAATATTGGAAAAAATTGCATTAATACTGAAGAGATATAGAGTTATTTCTTATCACTATTTCCAAAACAAAGTTTAAAAGCTATCTACTTGCTCCTTACATTGTATTAGATATTATAATTATTCTAGAGTTGATTTAAAGTACCTGGGAGGTTGTGCATAGGTCATGCATGAATTTACCATGCCATTTTCTATAAAATACATGGATTTTGATAACTGTGCAGATTCTGGGAAAAATGCCCAGAGGATATTGAGAAACAACTATACTGTATTATTTTACATAATGCATAAATTTAATTTGTAGAGATTATCAATATTAACTAGTAATAGAACAATAACAATGTACTATGATAAAAGTTATTTAATGTTTAAATTAATCATCTTTTAGGATTTTTCCACATAGTGGTTTCAGTTTGTGTTCAGCAATGGATAACTGAAAGTTAAGAAGCCAAAACCATGGAGAAGGGGACTGTTCTCTAGGGGAGACATTTCACACTAACCTATTTCACTTCACAGTATGAGTTTAAGTTTCTCCATGTCTTTTCTTAGCTTAATAGCTCATTTCTTTTCAGCAGCAAATGACATTTTATTGTCTGAATGTGCCATAGTTTATTTATTCATTTACAAGGACATCTTGTTTATTTTCAATTTTGTCAATTATGAATAAAGCTGCTGTAAACATCTATACATAGACTAATATTTACATGGTAAGTGCATGTTTATTTCTGTCAGAAACTCCCAACCATCTTCTACAGTGGCTGTACCATGTTGCATCCCTATGGCAATGAACAAGAGTTCTTGCTGCTCCACACCACAGCCAGCACTTCTGTTTTCAATGTTTTGGATTTTGAATATTCTGACAGTCATGTAGTGATACATGCTTATGTACTCAATTTGCTTTTCCTTCATGATGAATGGTTTTATGGCATTATGGCATGAAGCATCTTTTTTTGCCTTCTGTATATCTTCTTTGGTGCAGTACCTGTTAAGGTCTTTGGCCAATTTTTAATTGTTTTTTCTTTTCTTGTTGTGTTTTAAGAGGAGTTTTTTTTTTGCAAATTTTTGGATAGCAATGCTTTATCAGATATGTGTTTTACAAATACTTTCTCCTAATCTGTGGCTTCTTTTTTATTCTTTGACAATGTCTTTCACAGAGCAAGCATTTTTTTGTGGGGGGATACTAAGGTTTGAGCTCAGTGCTTCATGCTTGCTAGGTAGGTACTCTACCTCTTAAGTCATGCCTCCAGCCCTTTTTGCTTTGGTTATTTTGGATAGGGTCTTTCTTTTTGTCTAGGCCAGACTGGACCATGGTTCTTCCATTTTATGCTTCCCACTGTCTTTGGGATTGACAAGTTAGCACCATCACACCCTATCTTTTATCCATTGTGATGGGGTCTAAAGAACATTTTTTTTTTGGCATGGGCTGGGCTTGAACTGAAATCCTCCCAATATCAGCCTCCCAGGTAGCTTGGGTTGACAGGCATGCCATTGCACTCAGCTATTGGTTGACAGGGGGTGTCATGAACTTTTTGTCTCAAACCACTATCGTCCTGAGCTCAGCCTCTCAAGTAGCTTGGATTACAGGCATAAGCCACTTGCACCTGGTTGACATTTTAAATTTTAATGAAGTTCAATGTCTCACTTCTTTCATTGCTCATGCCTTTTGTGATATAGCTTCAAATCCATGGCTAACCTCAAAGTCACCCAGATTTTCTCCTGTTATCTTTCATGATTTTTATATTTTTACATTTGCATTTAATCCATGATCTATTTTGAATTTAATTTTTGTGGTGTCCCTAAATTTGAAGTCTAGATTTATATTGATCTACTTCAAGGCTCTTCTGCTCTATTCTATTCTATTCTATTCTATTCATCAACAGTATACTATCTTGGTTGCTTTATTGTAAGCCTTGAAATCAGATACCTCTCAACTTGTTCTTCTTTAATATTATGTTGACTATTCTGAGCCTTTTGCCTCTCCACATAAACCTTAAAATTAGTCTGCCATTGTCTTTCAAATAATTTGTTTGGATTTTTGTTGGAATTGCATTGAATTTATAAGTCAAGTAGGGAAAAACTGACATCTTGGAAAGATTGGTCTTCCTATTTGTGAATGTGATATCTTTCCATGTATCTACTCCTTCAATTTCTTTCAACAGAATTTTATAGTTCCTTCAGATAGAATTTACTCATATTTTCTTAGATTTCTACTTAACAATCTTATTTGGGAGTACTGATATAAGTGGTATTGTGTTTTTAATATGCAATTGACTTTTGCATATTAATCTTGTGTCCTGAAACCTTGCTTTAATTGCTAATCAATTCTAAGAAGCTTCTTTGCCAATTCATTTGAATTTTCTACATAGACAATCATGCCACTCAGAACAAATGCAGTCTGTTGCTTCCTCTAAAGCAATATAATGTTAATTTCCTTTATTAGCTTATTCCATTAACTAGAAATTTCAGTTTGATATTGAAAAGGAATAGTGAGAGGTGACATCCTTGCTTTGTTCACCATTGAATATGAAGTTGCGTGTAGGTACTTTGTAAATATTCTTTATCAAGTTGAGGAAGTTGCCGCTATTACTAGTTTACTAGTGTGACTTGTTTATAATTATGTTATAAATCACAACCCTTATATTACCAGAAATTTTCTCTGATCCCATTACCTGCCAGTTCAAGTACAAATTTATTTCTAGGTTTTTATTTCTAACTACAGAACTGTACAGAATTTATACCTATGATTTTACTCTGTCTTTAAAGACAACATACAATTCATCAAAATCTGGCTATTCATTGCCACTAAATGAACCATGAGCCCTTATACTTGTGTTATATTTGTGAAGTTAGTGCTGTTTCTTAGAAGGACTTTCCCTGTGTTGAAATCTGCTGAACCCTAAGCCAATATATTGTGGTGGTTTTGCATAAGGACCTCTGGATTTGGTGTGATTTTGAATACTGCCCTTATTACTTACTAGTGGCATGTTGCTGGATTACTTTATCTCCTCAGACTAGTTTCTCATTTGTAAGACTGGGATAATGATGGTACCTAATATATGAGGCCATTGCAAATATTCCATGAGATAATCCATGTAAAACAATTAGATCAGCACCTAGAATGATATATTTGTTATTAATATTAGCTATTTTAAATTAATAATGAAGTTCATAACCCATCAAAAAGGAGTCCTCTTCCTCTTTCCCTAAATAGATGACATCTAGCTCTCATTTGAACTCTTACAATTTTTTTCTCTCTCCCTCTCTCTCTGTCATGATTTTATTACATTTTGTACAATATTTATATACCTGCCTTGCCATACTTTCTAGTAATTACACCAAACCTAAGTATATTCAATAGTGTAAATGAGCGAAGTAAGCACCTCAAAGTCCATATTAAATTCCAGGTCATGTATATCTGTAAAACCCTGTGAATTATTAACAGACTGCTGCTCCTTAGAGTGGTCCTGATTTCCATAAAAACATCAAACATGGCTCTTATTTCACATTATTTATTGAGTAGACTTGATTTAAAAAACCTTCCAACTAATAAAAAATGTTAACTAGAAGTCTCTACTCTCTCCATTAAGAAACACATTGGAAATACTTTCAACAGCACTGAAGTTTTGTGTATGGTGCTCCCCCTATCCAGGGCTGAGAAATAATGGTAATATGTTGTATTTACCCACATCTAGTATAGTGTCATACAAAGTGACAATTTTAAACTTCTTCAAATGAAGAACATCCTTCTTTTTCATTCCTGTCTTCTTTTATTCTTTCTCCTGCTCTTCTTTGTTTTTCTTTTCCTATTTTTATCACACGAGTTAACATATTATTCTACTAGTAACCCATGTGATTTACTAGGTCTTGACTAAATCATAATATTATTATCCTTTACATTAAAAAAGTGCCTCATATATATGAAGGAATGTGCTCCAGGATCCAATGGAGCCACTTGCACACTCATGTTTATTGCAGCACAATTAACGATAGCCAAGCTTTGGAAACAACCAAGATGCCCTATGATTGATTAATGGATCAAGAAAGTGTGATATATATATATGTATATATATAAAATGGAGTGTTATTTAGCCATAAAGAATGAAATTATGTTGTTTGTAGGTAATTGGATGGAACTGGAGAACATCGTGTTAAGCAAAGTGAGCAAGGCTCAAAAAGTCAGAGGCTGCATGTTTTCCCTCATATGTGGAGACTAGAGCTTTAAGTTAAGTGTATATATAAATACATATATAATCATATGTGTATATGTACATATATATACACACATACATTTAAATAGTAACAGAGAGAACAAGACTCTATTAGTGGGCTGTCTGAGGGAATGATGGGGAGGTGGTAGAGGGACAGAGAATGTTAGAGAATGAAAAATATTGATATAACTCATCAATATATGAATATAATATATTGTAATGCACTGTAAGCCATGGAACATTAGGGGAGTATAGTGATAGAGAAATAATAAATACTGGGTGGGTTAATTTAATTAAAACACTACATATATAGGCCTGAATTATCAAAGTGAAACCCCTTTGGACTATCAATATACACTTTTAAAAAAAGGATAGGAGGGTAAAACAGGTCTTTTTGGGGGGTGGGTTCCAGTGGGAGGATTTGGACACAAGGCAAGAGAGAATGAGGGTGTATATGGTGGATGTGTTTTATATCCATATGTGAAAATAGAAGAATGAAACCTGTTAAAATTTTTCTAAGAAGGGGGAGGAAGGGAAGAGAGAGAACAATGGAGGGGATAAACCTAATTTATAATTGAAGCAGATATATAAATGTCACAGTATATTGTCCTGTACAACTATTATATGTTAATAAAAATTTTAAAAATCAGCATCTCTTTACCAATATCATAACTTAGAATAGTAACACTTTTTGTACTTATAAAATCTTGCATATGCATCATAAAAATAAGCCTTCTTTTGAAGCAGTAATATGGCATATGTCAGTTTCATCAACCAAATGCCTTTTTTCACATTTGTGTCCTCAACAGCACTGTTGTCTAATGGGGCTGTGGTCATTTTCATGACAATGTTTTTGGATATTATTTTATGAGATTTTTCCCATTGTTTCTTTCTTCTAACAATTTAGACAAGCATTTATTCGCTCTAGCATTTGATTTCTCATTAGCATATGTAGTATTGAAATGCTTGGACTCTATAATCCTTTATAAATCTAGATAATTTGTTGTGGGCTGTCTTTTACATCTTCGTATTTAAAAATGGCCCTAGCAAAATAGTTTCTGCTGGATATTGAGGGGGTAGGGGGGAGAGGGAGGGGACAGAGTGGGAGGTAAGGGAGGGGGTGGGGGCAGGGGGGAGAAATGACCCAAGCCTTGTATGCACATATGAATAATAAAAAAAAATGGCCCTAGAAGACAAATCACATGGCATGCCACTTTTTCATTGGTACTTAAATGTACATTCTTTGCTGAAGCTGTTCTTTCATAGCCTGAGGGGCTTTAGAAATGATATGAGTGTCTTTATTTATCTAACAATCCTGTCCAGAAGCATTAATTAAAATAATCCACATGTTTCCCTCTTTGAGGTGTAAATTAGAAGTGTTCTTTAACCCAGGCAAGCCTGCATTAGGAGAGATAGTGATGAGAAACGTGTCAGGGTTTCCTAAACTCATTCCTCATGTGACTTTAGAACTGAGGATTCACATTTTCACCACTTCATTTTTATCTCATTTATATGTTATACATTTACTTGTTTAATGAGCCAAATGGAAAAGCACAATCTCACACTCTCTTCCTGTTCTTAGAGCAGTTTTCTCTGTGTATTGCAATCCTAAAGCTCTATTTTTAAAATTTCAATGTTGATTTTACAATTATAGTCACATGCTGATCCATGAAGTCATAAAGATTGCTTGTACACGCTGCCTACTTTTTCCAATGGTAACATAAATTGTGCAAAGCTGTACTGTAATATAACAACCAAGCTATTGATAAAATCTGCCAAGCTTGTACCAATTTTCCCAGATTAACTTGTACTTATTTGTGTATGTGTGTTTTTAGCTATGCATGTTCACCATTAGACCAGGAAACTGAACACACAAATAGTAGATAGTGCATTCATATTTCCCTTTCCCACCAAACTCAATCTTAACCTTCTCCCATCCCATAACTAACCTTTGCCACCACTAAACTAAATTTCTGTATTTTTGTCACTTAAAATGTGACATAGATAGAATCATTCAGTATAAATCTTAAGATTGAATGTGACTGTTTCCACTCTATAATTTTCTGGAGAGTCATTAAAAATTGTTGCATCTATCAATAGTATATTCCTTTTTATTAGTGAGGAGTATTCCATAATATGCTGTGTATCCTCCTAAATGACACATGGTCTGATTCTAGTGTTTGATTGTTACAAATAAAACTGGTCTGCACATTTGTGTACAGGTTTCAGTATGAACATACATTTTCACTTGTCTGAGATAGAAACATGGAAAGCAATTGCTGAGATTATATGGTGGTTACTTGTTAAGTTTTTGGAAGAAAGCAGCAAACTATTGTCCAAATTGACTGTCAGACTTTTATACTCCACCAGCAATGCATGAGTGATCCTCTCCCTATTTGGCACTCTTTATTATAGTCATTCTGTGTGTGACTATAAGTCCTTGTGGTTTCAATTTGTACTTCTCTAATGGCCATTGCTGTGGACCATCTTTTCATGTACTTACTTCTCATCTGTGCATCTTCTTAGGTAAAATGTCTTGTTCTTTGGTTCACAATATTTTCTTCTGGACAATATTGTCTCCTTACATCTCTTTTTAGAATCTTATCATCTTTTGATTAAATTTAAATCAGACTTTTATAAAATTTTACATTTTGATGAAATCCAATTCATCAAATTTCCTTTTGGGAATCTGAATGTTTTTTCAAATCTAAGGTCTATGCCTACCTTTAAGTCTTAGGGGATTTAGGGAAAATATTTTTATTGAGTATCAAATTGTATTGCAATTTGTCTTTGCAATCAAATATTTCTGTAAACCTTGTGAGAAATAGCCTAGCCTATTGTATTTACCGCATTTTGTTCCTGTTGGGGTCCTTGATGCTCTTGCTCAGAAATTGCCTTTTGAAAATCATTTCCTGTTTCAAGAACTTCTTTTGGTCAGTCTTTCAGCATAGGTTATTAATGACACATCACATTTCTTTCATTTAAGAATAACTTTCATTTTTTTTTATTTGTTTGGCTTTGAAGCAGAGACTCACTATGTGCCCAAGCTTGCCTCAACTCACAATCCTCCTACCTCAGCCTCCTGAGAGCTGGGATTATAGGTGTGAACAGGGCTGTCCCCTTCATTCTAGAAGGCTGGTTTCCCTGGAGGTAGATCAGCTAACAGTGGTTTTCTTTGAGCACTTTCTTCTAGTCCCTATTTTCAGGTAAGACGTTTTCCCTCATTCAAATTGGTGGTGTTTCTTTCTAGTCATCCTAAGTATCTTTTTCTTTACCTCAGTTTTCAAAAGTTTAATTATTATTCATTGTGGTGTGGATTTCTTTATTTTATCTAATTTGATGTTTGTTTAGCATCCTGGATCTGATAATTTGCATCTTTTCACAAATGTGGGAAGTTTTAAGCCATTATTTCTTCATATTTTCTCAGTTCCATCATCTGTTCTTTTGGACCTCCAATGATACAAGTGTAGTTATTCTATACTACTTTACTACTATTCACTTTAATTTTTAGTCTACTGTTTATATTGGGTGATTTCTGCTGGTTTGTCTCAGACTCACTGATTCCATCCTCTGTCATCTTTACTAAAGAAGCATGAATTTGAAAAGAAATACCTGGGTTATTTTTCAGATCTATAATTTCCATTATAGAAACTTAACTTTTCATTTATCACTTTTATATCTTTGCCCTGAGTTAAAATATTTCAATTAAATTTTTATTGATTATTGAACCATTTTTATGCCAGCTGCTTTAAATTTCCATTATAGAAACTTAACTTTTCATTTATCACTGTTATATCTTTGCCCTGAGTTAAAATATTTCAATTAAATTTTTATTGATTATTGAACCATTTTTATGCCAGCTGCTTTAAAATTCTTGTTCTTCATCTGATTCATCTTGGTGTTGGGGTCAGTTATCTTGACATTCAGGTTGTGGTTATCTTGTTTCCTGGTATGATAACTGAAATTTTTTTTTGGTATTCTGCAAATTCTGTTTATAATGTTAGGTGACTTTGGGTCCTATTGATGCCTATGTTTTGGCAAGGGATCATCCTGTTTAGGTAGAATATGGGTCTTGGTCTACTTTTGTGGGCTGTGTCTTCAATGGCAGTTGGATTTTCAGAGCCTTTGCAGCAACGTTTGCTCTGCTGGAGGAATCTGTGACTCCCACATCCCATGAGTTCTGCTGGTCCTGCCTGATGAAGAACAAGTTTTCCACTGCTGCTGAGGGTGAGTGCCCAACACCCTCTGGAAGCCCTATGAGTCTGAGAAGAGGGTGAGGGTCTCAGGCCTGTGGGGACATAGAGCCTTCCCAGATCAAAGACTTGCTGCAACTGAGTTCTTTTTTTGTGCTCTGCCTACTCACCTTAAACTGGGAGCACAGTAGGAGACATTCAGGTCAGTGGCAGCAAAGAGGCTTCCTGTACTGCTTAGTCTAGCTGGGTCTCTTGTCAGCTTCCCCATCTGGAGGAAATGGGGACTCTCAGCCCTTGTGGCCCAGGAGAGAGTGGTTCTCCAGGTCACTAATCTCTCATGGGTCTGCCAGAAATGATGGGCTCACTGATGTTGTCAGAAGAAATCTTGTTCCACTAAGGGCATGGACAGGCTGAGCTTAGCTGCCTTTGGTTGCCAGGTCAGCAGTCAGAAGTTCGCACCTTGACTTCCAACAATGTGACCCAAGTCCAACCACATTGCTATATTTGCCCTAGATCTAAAGTCCGCATATGAGGGAGAACATATGATTTTTGTTCTTCTGAGCCTGGCTAACGTTGCTCAGAATGATGTTCTCTAGTTCCATCCATTTACTTGTGAATGATAAGATTTCATTCATCTTCATGGCTGAGTAAAATTCCATTGTGTATAAATACCACATTTTCTTGATCCATTCATCAGTAGTGGGGCATCTTGGTTGTTTCCATAGCTTGGCTATTGTGAATAGTGCTGCTATAAACATGAGTGTGCATTTGTCTCTGGAGTAGCCTGTGCTGCATTCCTTTGGGTATATCCCCAGGAGTGGGATTGAAGTAGGAGATTATTAAAAGGAGTTTGAAAGATGGAACTAGACCTGTCAGTGTGTTTTGTTTGGCCAGTAGAGAACTTTAAAAAACTGAACATGAATCCCTTTGAAAGAGTATCTTTTTATGTCCTACAGGTCCCGGGGTCCTTATACATCCTACACAGCTCTGAGTCCTCTCAGTGGACCAATCTCTGATTGCAGTTGAATTTTTGAGCCCATAACTAAATGTACCCTTAGGGCTGACCTGCTTCTGAACCAATCCCAGACTTAAAGCCATGCCACAGTCTTTAGGACTTTATGGAAATGTCAGTTTGAGATGGAAGCTGTCTTAGAAATTCTCTCTTTGTGTTATTTTGGGCAAATCACTCAAACTTCTTGACCTTCCTTTACTCAAAGCTAAACAGTAGCCTGACCTCTGTAACAGAAATAAGGAAAGCATGAAGTTATATAATTAGATGAAAGTATTTTCTAGGCTATAAAGTGGCACATAAAATGATGGTTACTATTTAACTGAAAAGGACATCTTGCTTATCTTGTTTCTGATGCTTATGGAGATGTGTGGGTCACTAACTAAAGCAATTTACATGGCTTAACTGAGATAATTTTTTTGATGTGAGTTTTGGGTACTTCCTCATGAATTAGGTCTGTTTAAAGCACTTGCCAGGCTGGGTGCAGTGGCTTACACCTTTAATCATAGCTACTTGGGAGGGAGAGTTTGGGATGATTTTGGTTTGAGGCCAGCTCAGGGCAAAAGTTCCTGGGCCCTGTGTCAACAAGCGAGCTGGGGTGGTGGCATGCTAAACAGGAAGCACAAATAGGAGGATCACAGTCCAGGCCAACCTGGGCATAGATTTAAGATCCTATTTGAAAAATAATGAAAGCATAAAGGACTGGGGGTGTGCCTGCTAACAAGCACCAGGCCATGAGTTCAAATCCCAGTACTGTCAAAAATGAAAAAAAAAAAAACAGAGCAAAGAGCTTGCCAAACAGTTTTCTTCTTTAAAAGCAGTCATCCCTAAGTATTAGTGGGTCATTGGTTCCAGGCACCTTGAGGATACTGCATCCTGTGAATGCTCAAGTCTCTATATTAAATGGTATAATAATTGCCAAGAACTTACCAACATCCTCCCATATACTTTTGAATTTTTTTTTTTTGAGGGCATCCAGGGCCTCAGGCTGCTAGGCAAACACTGCCATTGAGTTTCTTCCCCAACCAGCAATTCTTTAATGCACTTTAATTTATCTCTTGATAATACCTAGCACTAATACCTAGTATGATGGAAATGGTACATAAATATTGTCATTCTACAACATTTAGGCAACAATGACAAGGAAAAAGGTCTGCATACATTTAGTACAGGGACTTTTCTGGATATGTTGTCATGTGATTGATTGGATCCTCAGATGTGGAACCCACAGGTACAGAGGCCCAACCGTGACCAAATCTATTTAGACAAAACTGTGGCATGTTGTAGACTTGCAACGCATAATGGTGAAATGAGACACAACTTGTTAGGTTTTGTCCCAAACATAGATGTAAAAGTTGTGATTTATTAGGAAGACAGGCCCCCATGTACAGGAAATGATAATAGTAACAATAAGAATAATTTGCATGATTGTAATTTAAACTTTTGGGAAAGCTGACCTCAGATTTTGAACTTGGGAAAAAAATCTCAAATTTGCCAAAAGGTGTTTTATAATATTGACCTTCAATATTACAGTTTCTGGAATGTCCTATTCACATGTCTTTCTGCCAACCCTGACCACAGTCACCTACATAATTGGGAACACCAACCATTGCCTGGAAAATGGCTTCTTTATTGTTAAAAATAAGAATTTAAGTATGGACCCTTTACATACTACATATTTAAAGTAATAAAATAATTATATGTACATTCAGAATTAAATAGGATTTTTGGGCTCAATATCCACTTACTGGGTTTCTGTAACCCTCAACATATAAGAAAAATGGAAATTGAAAAATCTACCCTTAATTGTTTTTTCTGTTTCCAACAAACTTGACATCATTCTAAAATTTCTGGCTACCTTAAATAGAACTTGCCTCTTTCTCTGTTCTTATTTCTAAAAGAAGTAGGAACAAATGGAAATCAAATATTATATACCAAGGCCTCTGTAGTAAAATATTTATTGGTCCCATTATGTTGCATGTTGTAGGCATGCAAACATAAGACACGCAAGCACATCTTTCCATTCTATAGGTCACCTTTGAACAGTCTTGACAATGCCCTTTGATACTAAAATATTGTTAAAGTTGGAGAAGTCCAATTTATCTAATTTTCTGTTAATGCCTATGTTTTTCTCATGTTGTAGATAAGAATCTTTTGTCAAATTCCAAATTGAAGATCATGAAGATTTATATATGCCTCTGTTTTCTATCAGAGACAGAATTTTTTTTCTTAACACTTAGGTCTTTAATCCCTTTTAGGTTAATTTTTGTATGGGGTGTAAGGTGGGTGCTCTGCTTTATTAATTTGCATGTGGTACTCAATGGTCCCATCCCAGCACCACTTGTTGAAAAGACCATTCTTACCCCATGTAATACTCTTAGCATCATTAACACAAATCAATTCACCACAGATGTATGAGATTATTTCTGGACTCTCAATTCTAGTCCACTGCTGGGTATTTTTAACATGGTGCTGCCACTACATTGCCTTTTTTCTTTTTCTTTTTCTTTCTTTCTTTCTTTATTTTTATGGAGATGCTTTTTTTAAATTTTTATTTTATTCATATGTACATACATTGTTTGGGTCATTTCTCCCCCTTCCTCCTCCATTACCACCCCCCGGCTCCCTCCCTTACCTCCCCTTACACCTTACTACCAGGCAGAAACTATTCTGCCCTTATCTCTAATTTTGTTGAAGAGAGAGTATAAGCAAGAATAAGAAGGAACAAGGATTTTTGCTATTTGAGATAAAGATAGCTATACAGGGAGTTGACATGCATTGATTTCCTGTGCATGTGTGTTACCTTCTAAGTTAATTCTTCTCGAAATAACCTTTTCTCTAGTTCCTGGTCCCCTTCTCCTACTGGGCTCAGTTGGTTTAAAGTATCTGCTTTGGTTTCTTGCGTTGAGGGCAACAAATGCTATCTAGTTTTTTGGGTGTCTTACCATTCCTCATACCTTACTTGTGTGTTCTCTCTTTATCATGTGATCAAAGTCCAATTCCTTGTTGTGTTTGCCCTTGATCTAATGTCCACATATGAGGGAGAACATACGATTTTTGGTCTTTTGGGCCAGGCTAACATCACTCAGAATGATGTTCTCCAATTCCTTCCATGTACCAGTGAATGATAACATTTCGTTCTTCTTCATGCTTGTATAAAATTCCATTGTGTATAAATACCACATTTTCTTAATCCATTCGTCAGTAGTGGGGCATCTTGGCTGTTTCCATAACTTGGCTATTGTGAATAGTGCTGCAATAAACATGGGTGTGCAGGTGCCTCTGGAGTAACCTGTGTCACAGTCTGTTGGGTATATCCCCAAGAGTGGTATTGCTGGATCATATGGTAGATCAATGTTCAGATTTTTAAGTAGCTTCCAAATTTTTTTCCAGAGTGGTTGTGCTAGTTTACATTCCCACCAGCAGTGTAAGAGGGTTCCTTTTTCCCCACATCCTTGCCAACACCTGTTGTTAGTGGTGTTGGTAATGATGGCTCTTCTAACAAGGGTGAGGTAGAATCTTAGTGTGGTTTTAATTTGCATTTCCTTTATTGCTAGGGATGAGCATTTTTTCATGTGTTTTTTGGCCATTTGAATTTCTTGTTTTGAAAAGGTTCTGTTTAGTTCACTTGCCCATTTCTTTATTGATTCATTAATTTTGGGAGAATTTAGTTTTTTGAGTTCCCTATATATTCTGGTTATCAGTTCTTTGTCTGATGTGTAGCTGGCAAATATTTTTTCCCACTCTGTTGGTGGTCTCTTCAGTTTGGATACCATTTCTTTTGTTGAGCAGAAGCTTTTTAGTTTTATGACGTCCTGTTTATCTATGCTGTCTCTTAGTTGCTGAGCTGCTGGGGTTCCATTAAGAAAGTTCTTGCCTATACCTATTAATTCCAGAGTATTTCCTACTCTTTCCTGTACCAACTTTAGAGTTTGGGGTCTGATATTAAGGTCCTTGATCCATTTTGAGTTAATAATGGTATAGGGTGATATACATGGATTTAGTTTCAGTTTTTTGCAGACTGCTAACCAGTTTTCCCAGCAGTTTTTGTTGAAGAGGCTGCTATTTCTGCATTGTATATTTTTAGCACTTTTGTCAAACACAAGTTGGTTATAGTTGTGTGGCTTCACATCCGGGTCTTCTATTCTGTTCCACTGGTCTTCATGTCTGTTTTTGTGCCAGTACCATGCTGTTTTTACTGTTATTGCTGATACCTCCAGCGTTGTTCTGTTTACTGAGTATTGCCTTGGCTATTCGTGGCCTCTTGTGTTTCCACATAAATTTAACGGTAGATTTTTCAATCTCTTTGATGAATGTCACTGGGATTTTGATGGGTATTGCATTAAACATGTAGATTACTTTTGGGAGTATAGACATTTTTACTATGTTGATTCTACCAATCCATGAGCATGGGAGATCTCTCCACTTTCTATAGTCTTCCTCAATCTCTTTCTTCAGAAGTTTATAGTTTTCCTTGTAGAGGTCGTTCACATCTTTTGTTAGGTTTACACCTATGTATTTGATTTTTTTTGAGTCTATTGTAAATGGAATTGTCTTCATATATTGCCAGGGGTCTGTCAATCTTGTTTATTTTTTCAAAGAACCAAGTTTTTGTTTCATTAATTCTTTGAATTTTTTTTTGGTTTTTATTTCAGTGATTTCAGCTCTTATTTTTGTTATTGCTCTCCTTCTATTTGTTTTGGGATTTGCTTGTTCTTATTTTTCTAGGAGTTTGCGATGTATCATTAGGTCATTTATTTGAGATCTTTCAGTCTTTTTAATATATGCACCTATCTCTATAAACTTTCCTCTCAGGACTGCCTTTGCTGTGTCCCATAGGTTCCGCTAGGTTGTGTTTTCATTTTCATTGACTTCCAGGAACTTTTTAATTTCCTCTTTTATTTTATCAAGGACCCATTGTTCATTAAGCAATGAGTTATTCAGTTTCCAGCTGTTTGCATGTTTTTTGTCTTTATTTTTGTTGTTGAGTTCTAGTTTTATTGCATTGTGATTAGATAGAATGCATGGTATAATTTCTATTTTCTTATATTTGCTGAGGCTTGCTTTGTGCCCTAGGATATGATCTATTTTGGAGAAGGTTCTGTGGGCTGCTGAGAATAATGTATATTGTGTAGAAGTTGGATGAAATGTTCTGTAGATATCAAGTAGGTCCATTTGATCTATTGTATATTTTAGATCTTGGATTTCTTTATTGATTTTTTGTTTGGATGACCTATCTATTGATGATATTGGGGTGTTAAAGTCTCCTACAACCACTGTGTTGGAGTTAATATGTGCTTTTAGGTCCTTCAGGGTATGTTTGATGAAATTGGGTACATTGACATTGGGTGCATATAATTTGATAATTGTTATTTCCTTTTGGTCTATTTCCCTTTTTATTAGTATGGAATGTCCTTCTTTATCTCGTTTGATCAATGTAGGTTTAAAGTGTACTTTGCCTGAGATAAGTATTGCTACTCCTGCCTGTTTTTGGGGGCCATTGGCTTGGTAAATCTTCTTCCAGCCTTTCATCCTAAGCCTATGTTTATTTCTGTCGGTGAGATGGGTCTCCTGTATGCAACAAATTGTTGGATCTTCCTTTTTAATCCATTTTGTCAAATGGTGCCTTTTGATGGGGGAATTAAGTCCATTAACATTAAGCATTAGTACTAATAGGTATGTGGTGATCCTGTCATTCAATTGCCTTAGTTGTTTGAAGGTTTAATTGTGTGTACCTAAGTTGAAGTTACTCTCTACTTTCTTGCTGTTTCTTTTCCTGTGGTTTGGTGCTGTCTTCCCTTTCATGGCAATGTTGGGTTTCACTTTCTGTGTGCAGAATCCCTTGAAGAATCTTTTGTAGTGGTCACCTTGTGGTCACATATTGTTTTAGTTTCTGCTTATCATGGAAGACTTTTATTGCTCCATCTATTTTGAATGATAGTTTTTTTGGGTAGAGTATCCTGGGGTTGATGTTTTCATTCAGTGCCCAGAAGATCTCGCCCTATGCTCTTCTTTCTTTTAATGTTTGTGTTGAGAAGTCTGCTGTGATTTTAATGGGTTTACCTTTGTATGTTATTTGTTTTTTCTCTCTTACAGCCTTCAATATTCTTTCTCGAGTCTCTGCATTTGTTGTTTTAATGATAGTATGTGGTGGGGTAGTTCTATTTTGGTCTGGTCTGTTTGGTGTTCTGGAGGCCTCTTGGATCTGTATGGGCATAGATTTTTCAAGATTTGTAATTATTTTGCTGAATATATTATGCATTCCCTTTGCTTGCACCTCTTCTCCTTCTTCAATGCTCATGATTCTCAGGTTTGGTCTTTTGATGGAGTCAGTGCATTCTTGCATTTTCTTTTCATTGGTCTTGAGTTGTTTAACTAATAGTTCTTTGGTTTTTCCTTTAATTACCATTTCATCTTCAAGTTCTGAGATTCTGTCTTCTGCTTGTTCTATTCTGCCAGACTGGCCTTCCATTTTGTTTTGCATTTCTGTTTCCTTTTTTTTCTGAGGTTTTCCATATCCTGAGTTTCTTCCTCTTTAATGTTGTCTATTTTCGTCCTGAGTTCTTTTATGTTTTTATTCATTGTGTTCTTTGTTTCACTTTAGTGTTTATACAGTGCTTCTATGGTTTTTAAAATTTCTTCTTGTGCTTTCTCAAATTCTCTATTTTTGTTATCTTGGAATTTCTTGAGTGTCTCCTGTACATTTTGGTTGACCATATCCAGTGTCATGTCTATAAAATTCTCATTGATTCCTTGGAGGATTTCATCTTTCAGATTATTCTTGTGGGCTTCATTGGGCTCTTTGGCATCGTTTATCTTTGTTTTGTTGGAGTCTGGATCTGAGTATTTGTTTTCTTCATTTCTCTCTGGTTCCTGTACTAATTCTTTGCTGTGGAGAAACTGTTTTCCCTGTTTTTTCTGTCTTCCCATCATTGCCTTTGGTATTGTTACTGTCCCTGTACTGTGTGCAATTAAGTATTCTCTAGCTTGCACTAATAACAATGGTGATATTTAGAATGGAAGGGTGAGAGGAGAGGGAAAGCAAAGAAGGTAAAGAAAAAGGGAAAAACAAATAAAGAGGTAAAACAAACAAACAAACAAATCGTGTCAAAGATATAAACAGGGAGAGATAGTGTACTAATAAACAGTAAGCTAAACAGGCATTAGAGAGACAGAGAGAGGATAAAAGGAAAAATAAAATAAATAAATAATATAAAAATTAAAAAATAATAAAATAAAGTAATATAATTAAAAAAAATCTCCAAGTTCAAATGCAATAAAGTTTCAGTCTTAATAATTTTGGTGTTAGTCCCTCAGCCTCCAATCCTGGAGATGTTGTCTCAGAAGTAGTTCTGTCATTGTCTCTCATCAAAAGAAAAAATACCCAAAAAAGCAAAAAAAAAAAACAAAAAACCCAAAACACAAGAAAGTGTCCCAAGTTCAGATACAATACAGTTTCAGTAAGTTTTTCAGCATGCAGGTGTAATTCGGTTGTTGTCTCATCAAAGGAAGAGAAAAAAAAAGAAAAAAAAAAGAGTCTGGACACAGCTTTGTGAATGTCTATCTGAGGGTGTGGCTCAACTGCTCACTGCTGTCAGCCAGCTGTTGCTGCAGGCTTTATTGATTTCAGATCTCAGGAGTGAGCTTAACACTCACCTAACCCCTCTTGCTTTGTTTACTTAGAATTCTCCTGGGCGTGACTGGCACTGTTACAAGCTTTTCCCTTTCCAAGCACACTTGGGGAGGTGGCGCTACACCCGCATTCTCTGGCTGGCATGTTTATTTACTGTTCATGTGGGAAGTGACACTTCCCTCCTCTCTTATGGAGTTTTCCTCCCACTGCCACTTTTACAAGCTTTTCAGCTCCTGGTTGCTGGGCAGGTGCTGCCTCTCCTGCCTTCTTCAGCTGGCTTGTTTATTTACAGTTCCATGAGGGATTGCTCCCCCATCTGGTGCTCAGGGCACCCCACCCTCTTTGCTACATGTCTTTTTTATTGTTGTTGCTTATTATTCAGTTTGTTTTTTTCTGTTTTCCCTGGGTGGGAGTTGCTCTGTTCAGGGGGCTATGCTGATCTGACCCAAGGTTGTCTTTGGGAGTACCACATGCCACTTAGCTCACCTAGTGGTCTGCTTCTTTTGAGCCCATAGAAGATGGCATCTGGAGGTGTGGGAGCCCTCCTGGTCTCTCTGTTTACCGTGGAGTGGAGATACTATGTGTGGGCTGGGGGTGTGGTGGTGTTGGAGTTTTACCTCTTTTTGGTGGTTTTTCCTGCAAGGTGTATCTCCAGCATCGCTCCAAGATTTTACTTTAGGAAGCATGCTTTCTGCTTCCTACTTTTAGGCACCATCTTGGAATCTTTATGTTTAGTTTTTTAAGAAGCTTCTATATTGTTTTCCATAGTGGTTATACTAGCTTACATTCCCACCAGCAGTGTATGAAGGTTCCTTTTTCCCTGCATCCTCAGCAACATTTGTTGTTGGTGGTGTTCTTGATGGTAGCAGTTCTTATGGGGGTGAGGTGGAATCTTAGTGTGGTTTTGATTTGCATTTCCTTTATAGCCAGGGATGGTGAACATTTTTTCATGTTTTTTGGCCATTAGTATTGCCTCCTTTGAAAAGTTCTGTTTAGTTCATTTGCCCACTCTTTATTGGTACATTGGTTTTGGGAGAGTTTAGTTTTATATTCTGCTTATCAGTCCCTTGGCTGATGTATAACTAACAAAGACTTTCTCCCTTTCTGTGGGTGGTCTCTTCAACTTAGAGATCATTTCTTTTGATGTTCAGAAGCTTTTTAATTTCATGTAGTCCCATTTATCCATCCTTTTGGTTAGTTGCCACTTGAGTTCTACTGAGGAAGTCCTTGCCTATACCTGTTGCTTCCAGCATATTCCCTGCTGTTTCCTGTAATAACCTCAAGGTTTTGGGTCTGATATTAAGGTCCTTAAACCACTTTGAGTTGATACTGGTACAGGGTGATAGGCATGGCTGCAGTTTCAGTTTTCTTCAGGCAGATAACCACTTTTCCAGGCAATATTTGATGAGGAGGCTGTCTTTTCTCCATTGTATACTAATGGTGACTTTGTCAAAAATAAGGTGGGCATAACTGTGTGGATTCATATCTGGGTCCTCTACTCTGTTCCAGTTCCATGCTGTTTTTGTTGCTGTGGCTCTGTAGTATAAGTCATGTATTGTGATAGTTCCATATTCCTCATCTTTTTCTTAGTATTGCCTTGGCTATTTGTAGTCTTTTGTGTTTCAAAATGAACTTCAAGGTAGATTTTTCAATCTCTGTGATGAATGTCATTGGGATTTTGATGTGAATTTCACTGAACATGTATACTGCTTTTAGTAGTATGCCCATTTCTACTCTGTTGATTCTGCCAATCCATGAGAATGGGGGATCTTTCTACTTCCTACAGTCTTCTTTGAGCTCTTGCTTCAGTGATTTGTTGTTATCCATGTAGAGGTCATTAACATACTTTGTTAAGTTTATTCATAGGTTTTTTACTTTTTTGAGGTTACTGTAAATGGAATTGTTTTCCTATATTCCTTCTCAATTCACTCATTTTTGATGTATAGAAAGGCTACTGACTTTTGTAAGTTTATTTTGCATCCTGCCACATTGCTGAAGCTCTTTGTGGTGTCTAGGAGTTTTTGGGTCTTTGAAGTGTAAGATCATGTCATCTGGAAATAGGGATAATGTGACTATTTCTTTACCTATGTGTATTCTTTTTATTCCTTCTTCTTACCTTATTGCTCTGGCTAGGAATTCCAGGACTATGTTGAATAGGAGTGGGGAGAGAGAGCACCTTTGTCTCATTCCTCACTTAAGTATGACATTGTCTATAGGTTTGTTATATATAGGCTTTATAGTGTTGAAGTACATTCCTTCTATTCTTACTTTTCTTAGAGCTTTTATCATGAAATGGTGTTCAATCTTATCAAAAGCTTTTTCTGCATCTATTGAGATGATTAAGTAGTTTTTGTGTTTGCTTGTATTAATGTGCTATATTACATTTATCAATTTATATATGTTGAACCATCCCTGCACCCATGAGATGAACCTAACTTGGTCATGGTGAATGATATTTCTGATATATTGTTGTGTTCAGTTTGTCTTTATATTGTTGAGGATTTTTGCATCAATATTCATTAAGGAGTTTGGCCTGTAGTTCTCCTTTCTGGGCATATTCTTGTCTGAGTTTTTGGATTAGTGTAATACTGGCTTCATAAACTGAGTTAGGTAGTGTTCCTTTTATTTCTATTTTGTGGATTTACCAAGTCAATGGCCCCTGAAAACAGGCAGGAGTAGCAATACTTATATCAGACAAAGTAGTCTTAAAATTTACATTGATTATACAAGACAAAGGCACTTCAAACTAATAAAA
The DNA here is from genome assembly GCF_047511655.1 of Castor canadensis. Lineage (NCBI taxonomy): Eukaryota > Metazoa > Chordata > Mammalia > Rodentia > Castoridae > Castor > Castor canadensis. The sequence continues at coordinate 102,281,136 of NC_133388.1, read as the reverse complement.
GGGGCAATACATCAAAAGAAATAACAATTATCAACATATGTGCATCCAATGTCTGTGCACCCAATTTCATCAAACATACACTAAAGGAGTTAAAAGCACATATAGACTTCAACATATTGGTGGTGGAAGACTTTAATATCCCTCTGTCACCAATAGATAGGTCATCCAAACAAAAAAAATCAACAAAGAAATCCTAAAACTAAATGACACCATAGATAAAATGGACCTAACTGATGTCTACAGAATATTTCATCCAACAACAGCACAATATACATCCTTCTCAGCAGCCCATGGAACTTTCTGCACAACAGAACATATCTTAGGGCACCAATCAAGCCTCAGCAAATACAAAAAATAGAAATTACCCCCTGCATTCTATCTGATTACAATGCAATAGAACTAGAACTCAACTACAAAAACAGCAGAAAATATGCAAATAATTGGGGCTGAATAATACATTGCTCAATGATTAATGAGGTCATAGAAGAAATAAGAGAGGAAATAAAAAGGTTCCTGGAAATTAATTAAAATGAAAACACCATCTGTCAGAACCTGTGAGATATAGCAAAGGTAGTCCTAAGAGGAAAGTTTGTAGCCATGAGTGCATATATTAAAAGGACAGAAAGATCTCAAATCAATGACCTAATGATACATCTCAAATTCCTAGAAAAACAAGAACAAGCAAAACCCAAAACAAGCAGGAAAGAAATACTAAAAATAAGGGCCAAAGTTAATGAAACAGAGACAAAAAAAACAGAACAAAGAATCAGTGAAACAAAAAGCTGGTTCTTTGAAAAAATAAACAAGATTGACAAGTCTGAAATGAATAGGTCTAAAATGAGTCTAAAATGAGTAGGCATATTCAATTATCTATCTCTTAAACTCATATGAAAGAAAAATATATAAATATTCTTTCCTAAATGCAAACTACATCTAACAAGCACACAGAATCTCATGGAGTGGGAGCCATTTCCCTGGTCCTTCTCTTATTAGATGACCAAGAGTATCTACATAGGAGGGACAGGCTTATATATCAACCATAGCTTTAATCAAATGTCCCATTTTTAATAAAAATGATAGAAAAATTCTAAAGCTCTTTGCTTACATTTTACTTAAGAAATAAATATTCTGATATTATACCTCATTGCATAAAAATTAATCTTTCAATGGTAACACATTTATGCAATCTTCACCATCAAAGTCAAGACAGCTGCTGACAGAGAGTTTCAACAATGCAAAATTCATGTGATCCTGAAAAGCAGACTTTTCCAGATCCTGGAGAAGGAGATGCAATAGTACCTCTGCATCCAAAGACCAGGTTCCCTAAAGTAATTCTAAAGCTGTTCATCTAATTAAAAATATTGCTATAATTCTAAGCCAACTATTAGAGACCAAACACCCTGTAAAAATGGATTCTTAATCATATGCTTTAATGTCCAAAATGGCCACTGGTTTTAAATTTCAAATCCTCTTCTTGTTTAGCCCCCAATATTTTTCATCATACCTTTTGCTTGATTTCTGATTAAATAGGAATGTCAAATGGCCTCAAAAATAACTAGGGTATCACATACCTGGAAGGAAGGTATGTCCCCTTACCAGACTGTAGACTATTTATTAACCTTGCTTTAAAATATTAATGACCTGACTTTGTCCATACAAATCATGGACTGGGGGCATGATTCTAATAGGAATTTGGCACAGTATCAAGTAGGAATCCCTGAGTTTAAACCTCAGTCACCCAAAAACAAAACAATGAAACAAACAAAGAACAATAGCACAAAAGTCTTGGGCACCTAATCAAAAAGGAGTTCTAATAAAATTCTTCCATTTCTTTCTTCTTTCCTTCTTCCTTTTTCACTAAATACAAATAACAAACTAAGCAAGGTGTATGAACCCATTAGCATTCCTCAAAATTCTCCATTAAAATATACTAAGAAATTAAAATACCAATTTTTCATAAAATAAATCTGTTATAATACAAATGTTCCCAGAATGAATTAAAATAATAAACATACCTGGCCTAGGAATGAAATCTACTATTTAATATTTTATTTCTGCCTACTTCATAGAAAAACAAAAATGATCTAATTGCACATATCTACCTTTTCAGCATTAAAATAAAAAAATAAAATTTAAAGTTTGTTACTTCCCAATATCCATATTTTCCTTTTGCTGTGACTGGGGTTTGAACTGAGGGCTTTTCACTTGCAGAGCAGGTGCTCTACTGAATCAACCAAACCTCCAACCCCAGCACCCACATTTGTATATCCAATAAAAGTTGGCTTTTTGAGAGCCCTTATAAAGATGGGCTTAGTGATACACAACTTTAATCCCAACTAGGTAGAGACAAGAGAACTGAGAATTTGAGGCTATCCTGGGGAAATTAAATGCATCCTAACTAAAAACCAAATAAAAATCAAAAGGGTGTTGAAGTGGATCAAGTGGTAGAGTGCTTGCCTCCATGCAAAAAGGTTCTGAGTTCAATACTTGGTAGCACAAAAAGAAAGCCTTAGTAAGACTTCCTCTTCCACAGTACCTCCCATCACTACAAGCACAGCCAAAATAATAACAACAAAATCTGTAAACACCAACTACTCCCACTATTTCAATGCCCTGTGCTATTCAAGGGTCTCTGACAACTTCACCCATTCCTGGCCATAGGATTTTCCCCCTCAAGTTCTTATCAGCCTCAATTTTTGTTATAGAAGGTTGAAACTACTTCAGGAGATTTTTATGGCACTATAGGGGAATGAACTAAGGACAGGCACTCTACCACTTGAGCCACTCTACCATCCCTGAAATTATAATAGGAAAATGGGGGAAACACTGTAAATTATAGGTATAGGCAAATTTTTTTTGAACAAGATTCCAGTTACTCAGACAATAAGAACAAGAATTGATCAAGGGGATTGCATCAAAAGAAAAAGCTTCTGCACATCAATGGAAACCCATTGATTGGGGAAAATCTTTATAATCTATTCAAAAGATGAAGGATTAATATGCAGAATAGTTAAGACCTTAAAAACTTAAACACCAGTGAACAAAGAATCTAATAAACAAATGAGCAATTGAATTGACCAGACATATATCAGAAGTTCTAATGACTAATAAATATATTTTAAAAATTACACATTCTTAGCCATATAAGGAATGCAATCACTACTACACTGGGAATCCAGCTCACCCAGTCAGAATGGTAATCAACAAGCAAATAGGAACAAAAAATGCTTTCAGGAATGGAGGAAAAGCAAAACCTTCTTACACCCTTTTGGAGAATGTAGACATGTACCCAAGCTATGAAAATTAGTATAGAAGCTCATCAAAAAAGAAACAAACAAAAAATACCTGAAAACAGCTCTACCAAATGACCCTGATATACAGTTCTTGGGCATAGATCCAAAGAAGTGTAAATCAAGCAGAAGAGCAACACTTGCAGACTCATGTGTATGGCAGCACTATTCATAACCACAAACCTGTGGAATCAGTCACTGGGTCCTTTGGTGAATGAATTCATAAAAAATTGTGATATATACACAATAGAGTATTATTCACCCATAATGATGAGTGAAATTATGTTATTTTCAGGAAAAAAGTGGGTGGAATTATGGATCTTCATGTTGGGCAAGATAAGCCAAGCTCAAAAAGCCAAATGTCACATGTTTTTGGTCATATGTGGACTCTAGGACCATGAGAATGATGATAACAACAACAGAACATGAATGTAAAAGATAAACTGTCTGGGGCACCAGTGGGAAGTGTTTAAAGAGAGGCATCAGTGGGTGAACAGCCTTGAAGCAGTTTACACATACATGTGAATATAGCACAATGAAACCAACCACATAGTGTTTGCAAAAGGGGGACAGCAGAGAGGGGGCTGTGAGAGTACATAATGGAAGGAGTAAACTTGCTCAAATCGCACTCTACATAACTATGGAATTATTAAAATAAAATCCACTTATATTATTAGTGTAGGTTAATAAAAATCCACAATTTGAGCTCAATCAATTATGAAAATAAAAATTTCCCTCAAAAATTATTCCCCACAAAGGTTTAGCCACTTATACAAAAACCCCAAATGCTAATAAAAATTTGACCAGTACCCCTCAAAATATTACAAATATAAAAAAGCTGGGATCTTGAGAATTTAATTGCACCAAAGAATCACATAAACTGAGGGTATACTCCCATGAAAAACACATATATATATATAAAAAAAGTGCCCAGGGGAGGTGGCACAAACAATGTATACACATGTAAGTAAATGTAAAAATGATAAAATAAAAGGAGAAAGAAAAAAATGCCCCTTCCTCTGGAGAGACTGTGGGTCATCTACTTCTGAGATGGCACATCTTAAAGGTTAAACATGTCCAAGGCTTCTTTCCATCTAGCCTCAAAAAGACATCATTAAATATCCTATTAAAAATTGAAATATTTCTCAATGTAATAAAAATGATAAACTTGATTTAAGTATTGGGGCTCAATATTCTGCCTTAACTAAATCCACAGACTCTGCTCTGCAATAACAGTGTATCAACACAATCTCAAAGGTTAAAGATTTATTACTTTACTTACATACAGGTATACAAATTATAGTTTCTCACAAAAATTCCTCATAGAAAGCACAGTTCCATTATTATGCACAAATATTTTGTGTGCATTAAAGGCCATAATCCACCTATATATCAACCATCATGTGTCATTCCCCAGAGTCTAATGAACCCACAACATAAAAATATTATGATTCCCAAGAAAACCACATTAAAAAAAGTCTTCTCAGCACCATGACAAAATAGATAAATGCAAAAAAAAAAATTTCAGGTCTAAAACATCCTACAGAACAATAACAACTCAACCTATTGTTATACACTTATGAAGCATCTCTCATTGTCCTCATGAAAACCAGTACTCTACTAAGTCCAATTCTAAATTGGAGCCACAACTTTAACTGAAGCAATTTAGATTGCTAATGCTTTGCCAATCCCCTCATATCTCACCTGTTCTTCCAAATATCAAATATAAATTTATACAAAACTAAAAAAGCACAAAAAAGTATAGCACTTTTTCACCCCATAGTCTCTAATCCCTATAATATTTTATTTCAAATACTTAGAGAGATACAGTTGTGGTTTAGTGTAGTTATTTGAGAAAACGCATTCTACATTCCTCTAAATCCAATATCTCAACATTTGGTTAACTTTAAATGAACCTATCCATGTACATTAAAAACAAACTAGTCAACATCAACTGTTTTCCATTAAGGGTATAAGGTTGTCTAAAAGGATAAAAATAGTATGTCTATTTAAATATACTATGATTAAAAATACAAACTATAACTTTTAGCCAAACTCCAATGCAATATGTAAGTAACTTGCTAATTTATAGCTCCCCCAAATAAAAAAATATTTAATAATACCTGAACAGATAAAACTATGAGATAAGGGTAATTAAACTTCACAGAAAGTCATTATAACAACACAGTCTAACATCCTAAACACAAGAAAGCATTTAGAACTACAACTATGACCATGGTCAGAGCATATGCTCTCTCAAATAAAAAAAGCTTTAAAATCTCTGTAATTACCTAAGATAAAAACTAGCAACCATAAAACCTTACAAAATATTATCAACTTTAAAATGACTGTTATACAATAAATACAGCATGGTACTGGCACAAAAGCAGACATGAAGACCAGTGGAACAGAATAGAAGACCCAGATATGAAGCCACACAACTACATCCAACTTGTCTTTGACAAAGGTGTTAAAAATATATGATGGAGAAAAGACAGCCTCTTTAACAAAAACTGCTGGGAAAACTGGTTAGCAGTCTGCAAAAAACTGAAACTAGATCCATGTATATCACCCTATACCAATATTAACTCAAAATGGATCAAGGACCTTTTTTAAATTTTTTATTTATTTATTTTTTATTCATATGTGCATACAATGTTTGAGTCATTTCTCCCCCCTCCCCCCACCCCCTCCCTCTCCCCCATCCCCTCGATAACTGGCAGAAACTATTTTGCCCTTATCTCTAATTTTGTTGTAGAGAGAGTATAAGCAATAATAGGAAGGACCAAGTGTTTTTGCTAGTTGAGATAAGGATAGCTATACAGGGAGTTGACTCACATTGATTTCCTGTGCATGTGTGTTACCTTTTAGGTTAATTCTTCTTGACCTAACCTTTTCTCTAGTTCCTGGTCCCCTTCTTCTATTGGCCTCAGTTACTTTAAAGTATCTGCTTTATTTTCTCTGCGTTGAGGGCAACAAATGCTATCCTGTTTTTTAGGTGTCTTACCTGTCCTCATACCTCCCTTGTGTGCTCTCACTTTATCATGTGATCAAAGTCCAATCCCCTTGTTGTGTTTGCCCTTGTGGATCAAGGATCTTAATATCAGACCCCAAACTCTAAAGTTGGTACAGAAAGAGTAGGAAATACTCTGGAATTCATAGGTATAGGCAAGAACTTTCTCAATGGAATCCCAGAAGCACAGCAACTAAGAGACAGCATAGATAAATGGGACTTCATAAAACTAAAAAGCTTCTGCTCAACAAAAGAAATGGTCTCTAAACTGAAGAGACCACCCTCAGAGTGGGAGAAAATGTTTGCCAGCTACACATCAGACAAAGGATTGATAACCAGAATATATACGGAACTTAAAAAACTAAATTCTCCCCAAATTAATGAACGAATAAAGAAATGGGCAAGTGAACTAAACAGAACTTTCTCAAAAGAAGAAATTCAAATGGCCAAAAAACACATGAAAAAATACTCACCATCTCTAGCAATAAAGAAAATGGAAATTAAAACCACACTAAGATTCCACCTCACCCCTGTTAGGATAGCCATCATTAGCAACACTACTAACAACAGGTGTTGGAGAGGATGCGGGGAAAAAGGAACCCTCTTACACTGCTGGTGGGAATGTAAACTAGTATAACCACTCTGGAAAAAATTTGGAGGCTACTTAAAAAGCTAAACATTGATCTAACATATGATCCAGCAACACCACTCTGGGGGATATACCCCAAAAATGTGACACAGACTACTCCGGAGGCACCTGCACACCCATGTTTATTGCAGCACTATTCACAATAGCCAAGTTGTGGGAACAGCCAAGATGCCCACTACTGACGAATGGATCAAGAAAATGTGGTATTTATAAACAATGGAATTTTATGCAGCCACTAAGAAGAATTAAATGTTATCATTCGCTGGTAAATGGATGGAATTGGAGCACATCATCCTGAGTGAGGTTAGCCTGGCCCAAAAGACCAAAAAATCATATGTTCTCCCTCATATGTGGACATTAGATCAAGGGCAAACACAACTAGGGGATTGGACTTTGATCACATGATGAGTGAGAGCACATAAGGGAGGTATGAGGATAGGTAAGACACCTAAGAAACTAGATGGCATTTGTTGCCCTCAATGCAGAGAAACTAAAGCAGATACTTTGGGGCAACTGAGGCCAATAGGAGAGGGGGACCAGGAACTAGAGATAAGGTTAGATCAAGAAGAATTAACTTAGAAGGTAACACAGATGCACAGGAAGTCAATGCGAGTCAACTCCCTGTATAGCTATCCTTATCTCAACTGACAAAAAGCCTTGTTCCTTCCTATTATTGCTTATACTCTCTCTTCAAGAAAATTAGAGATAAGGGCAAAACACTTTCTGCTGGGTAGCAAACTGGTGGGGGGAGAGGGAAGGGGTTGGAAGGGTAAGGGAGGGGGTGGGTGAAGGGGGGAGAAACGACCCAAACATTGTATGCACATATGAATAAAATAAAAATTAAAGAAAATAAATAAATAAATAAATCTTGCCTTCTAGGGAGCCAATGAAATTCTAAAAAAAAATGACTCTTATTTTTCATTAATTCACAATATAGTCCAACAAATTCAGAAGATTACTTTATATTAAAAGCAATGAAAACAGAGATATAATAAACTAAAAAGTCCACTAAATGAATGGGTTAAATGATTCTTACTGATTACAAAACCATTTTAATACATAAACATATATATTGGTATTCCTCTAATTAAATACCAAAAAATTACTTCAAAAACTTCACTGAAAATATAACCAAATATGCTAGTTATGTGGCAACAAACTATGGCCCTACCTAATTGTAGGGTGAAAGGAAAATATGCAATCATACTTCTCTAGACATGAAAATAATAAATACCTTACAAATACCATTAGCTTACCAGTGTTAAATCATAAATAAACAACATCTATTTTCAATCAATTAGCCTCTAGTTTCATGAACTTGGTGAGGGATTTTATATATTATAATGTATTCCATGACACAGTTCCAGCAATGACTCTCCAAAATTCCAAAATAGAAATAACAAAACCATACATTCTTCAAACTAAAATGTACTAAACCTTCTTATTGCTGCTCAGGGAGGCCGTAATGTCCTCATGAAGCTTGCTTTTGTGTTTAAATTCCAAATATCTCATTGTCTCCTCAGTCCTGATGAATCACTACAACCAGATCAATGCTATGTCTAATTGTCTACTCTGCAGTAATGGATCTAAGCTCATGGAGTTTTGAGCATCCAGGCTAAAATATTATGATTATTGCCCTAATGTTTATATACCTGTAACTTTTTACTCTTTATGTTGTTTTAATGGTGCACTGTCCTTTGTGATCTATCACGTAACTTCTTTTCCACCACAAACTAACACCATTCTTCTTTTATTACCCTATCCTGACAGTCCAAAAGCTAACTTTTCCAGATCATCTCTCCACCAAATGGGGTACTCTAGCCAGTACCTTGTTAGGAACTGTTTTCCATTTTCAACTCAAAAGAGACATCCAAGTCAGATCATTCACTTTGCTTGAAAACTTCAGACTAAAGGACCAGAGCAATTTAGGGAGAAGATAAGGGAGGCTAAAATAGAGACAGATATCATTGAACCAATGCAGGCCAGAGTAAGGAAGATGGATGGAGTACAGAAATAAAACATTGCATTTATTAAGCTTTAAAGAAGGCATTTGGTACATTCTTTCCAGTACATCTCTCATTAAGTCACTATACACACTGAACAACAGCAACTAGAACAAACAACAACAATTAAGTTCCTCTAAATTTCCTCACACTACCTCCCTCTTGAGTAGCAGACCCCAAGAATGAAGTTTGTTTGCTGAAGCATTCCCTTTGAGAAAAAATATGTCCATAAAAGTTACAAAATAATGGTAGTCATGGAACCAGACCCTTTGGGTGGTAAAAGCTCGTGACACATAATGCCTTCATGCCTGGATAACAGTATCAAAGCATTTAAACAACAAAAGCATTAAAAGGTATGAGAGACCTAATACAAAAATATAACTCCAAACATAGTTCAAACTGAACTCCTTTAACACCCCCAATCCCCACCATTTAGTGTGCTTTTCCCTTTTTCCCATTCCTCACTTCCTTCCTTCCTTACCTAGTAGAATCTTTGCCACACTTTTACCTCATAAATACTCCTAAAATTCCTTTTTCTGATATGTGAAAGATAGAAAATACATGGCAATATGTTCAAGTTTTCCCCTTTGACAATCTTCCCAAACTCACTCCACCAAAAATATTATAATGCAGCTCATCTGATATGCAGTATGCAGGTTTGTGAGAGTGGTGCCTAATCTGAAATTGCCAAGATTTTATTTTACTGTGGAGATATGAGATGAGACCACATTCTGCCATCAGGGGTGCTCATCATTTAAGAGATTTTGAATAAATCATTCAGAGACATATTTCCTAACAAATCTTGCATGTATACTTTTCAAACCATAATAGATACCTAATATTACAGGAAAGGGCCAAATTTTCTTCTATGCTTGCTGACAATGTGATATAAAGCTTGTAGCAGTAGTTGCATAAAGAATAAATTCATGTAATTTTTACTGTTTCCAATTTGATGAAAACTATCTACACTCTTATTTCCCCTATTTGCCACATATGTGGTGAAAATATGACTATTTTTCTGGAATTTCTACAAAAAGTTTGAATTTTGTGTGTCTTGGCAGACAAACATATATTTACTTCTAGCAAGAATAGAGGTGTAAGCAGACATCCAGGTTATATCATTGTATCCATCAGTTTGACATTGACTGTGAAATGATTATAGGAATCCTGTAAAGATTGTAAGAGTTCCTTACAAGTTTGTGTGCATGGACCTCTGTAAGTATTCAGTTACTGTAGATGATTCCCAAAGCAACTGAAAAACTGCAGGAATTTTCATATACGTGGATAGATGAGACAAATAACAAATGCACTTTCCAGGATGTGTTTCACAGAGATGAGTCAAATGCTACAGTGAATTTCCATGATCTTCAAGAGTAAAACTTGTCCTTCAATGGCACATGCTCATATGATCCAAAATAACAGCACAGGATTTCTTACATGCATCTACTAATTAAGGCATGAGAGCGGCCCTAACACCTCTTTTCATTTGATGCTCTTGCTAAGATAAGAAACCATGATTTAGGTACTTATAACTCACATCAATAATCCTCACTACTCAGGAAGCAGAGATCATGAGGACCAGGGTTCGATGCAAACCCCAGCAAACAGTTTTCAAGAACTTATCTTTAAAACACCCAACATAAGATGGGTGCCAGTGGCTCACACTTGTAATCCTAACTACTCAAGAGGCAGAGATCAGGAGGATAGCTGTTCAAGCCAGCATGGGCAAATAGTTCAAGGCCCTATTCACAAAGAAGGGATGGTAGAGTTGCTCAAGATGTAGGCCTTGAGTTCAAACTCCAGTACAGGAAAAAAAAAAGGAAAAGAAAAATTATCAGACATAAAACATGTGCTGGCACATTGACTTAAGTGGTAGAGTAGTCCTTGCCTAGTAAGCTTGAGGCCCTGAGTTCAAACCCAAGTACAACACACACACACACAAAGATTTTCTACTTTAGGGCTCGTGGTGCAGCTCAAGCAGTAGAGTGACTGCTTTGCAGGCGTGAATCCCTGAATTCAAACATCACTCACACCAAAAATAAGAAAGAAACCATGGAGTGCTTAATGATTTTAATGAAAATAGGTTTGGAGATTTATAAATGAAGAAAATTTATGTTTAACTTTGGAATTCAGAAGGATTTATGATATTCTGGTTTAATGTCATGTTTGATGACATGGCAATATAGGAGGAAGGTTAAAATGTTTTCATGGTTTCTGAATAGATTTGATTGCAGTTCCTGAAATTCTCTAAAACCTGAAAAAACCCATGAATTTAGATAGGTTTATGGGGACAATAATAATGGTTCATGGCAATGGAAGGCCGGACTATGTCCTGGTGGAGCACATCGTGTCCTGGAACACAACTGCATATTTTCTCCAGGTTCTCTGAAAGAGACTGGAGCATTTACTCAGATTGTTTACTGAGCATTACTAACAAGCAGGTAGATGATAAAGAGGACCAAGTGCAGAGTAGACCATGTGATACTAAAAAGTCATGAGCTTTAATGGGGTGTGTGTGTTTTGTTATTGTCAAGGTTTTTTTGCAGGAATTCTATGTAAGTCTTGCCTAATGTACAGATATCAGAAGTTGCCACATTCACTTATGAAAAGTCACTTTGTTTTCAAATATATGTTAGAAGAAGGATTTTGCATAGCTTCATATCCCCCCACTTGGGATCTATATATGGTGAATACATGGATATATGTCTCATATTCCCAATAAAGAATAAGATTTTCTTATATCTTTGCAGATAGCTAGTGTATATTTAATGCTTCCAGTGATAGAGGCACAAGAAGGGATACACACCATGTTCATTTATGCCCATTCCTGCAATCTTGACCAAAGAATAACTTTAGGCTTTTTCTTCTGGAAATTAATAGGTCTCTTAAAAATCACTGTTTATAGAGACTTCACAAGCATGGAGCAATTGTTGATGGATCATGAATTGATTCAATGACGTTGGAAATATCCAAATGTGTATCAAATGACACATGAAACAAATTTTTTCACATGATGTCTTTCTCACAGTCAGGTAATGCTCAAATTTAGTCACAGAGATTGTCAAGAGAAAAATTTCTCCTAAATAGGTAAGCAACGAATAGGAGACGAAATCACAGTGCAGGACTTCCTACCTTCATCTACTAACCTAAGGAATGTGGTTATTCCTAAACCCTCTTTTAACACACTTTTGTTGCATGTGCTTTGCTAAGAATCCTTAAAGCCGTAGCAAATCTAATGAAATTGAATTTTAGTTTTTTCTAGCATGCAAATTTATGTGGAAACATTCAGTGCTGAAGGGGTTATGGTATCTTGTTTTATTGTCATTGTTTTTGACCTGCCCACACAGGAAGAAGCATACAATATTTTCCATGTTCCCAATCTAGAAATGATGGATATTCCTGAATTCTCTCTTAAGTAATCAATGAATCTAGGTAAAGTTTGAGGTATACTTCATAATGGTCATGGTCAAGGAAAGGGGAAGGTGTCCTGGGAGAGAAAATGTACATTAAATCCAATTTTGTATGTTTTTTTCCTAATCCAGTCAGGAGAACATAGCAAACATTAGAAGACTGTAGATGAAACCTAGGTTATAAGCAAATGGCAAACTTCACATAGCAGTCCAGACAGTCTGATCTTAAGCATTCTTATAGGTGAGTAGGTGGTGCCACACATGGTGTTGCCATGTTCCTTCCAATTCCCAATGGAGGCCATGTGGCTCTTGGTGAAATGCTCATAAGAGGTCAATTTTCAAAAGCAGCATATTTTTGATTCAAAATCCCTTTTTGACACATTCCTCATTCCTAAACCCAAGGAAGAATCCCATGTTCCAAAAGGAGTACATAAAAGTTTGGTCTCCTCATATCAGGACCCATGACCCAAGACCTTACAAATTTCTGGATAAAATTTTTCAAAGAGAAAGATTACTAACAAACATCTAGCTCCCATGCAGGAAACCAGCCCTCAGAATTCCTTTTGCTATCACGATTATTGACAGCAAGAAGCTAAAATATTAAGAGCTTCTTTACCTCTGCCTACTTCCCCTTGTATTTGTACAATCAGTCCATTTTAACAAAGCCTGTAATTCTGTCAAGACCAGCAAATAATGCCTTTTTTCATTTTACTACACGCGAGGAGCCACAAGTTTACATTCATTTTTTTTCAGAACTTATTATTTTAAAAAATCATAAACTGCCTAAGTAGGTTGTTTCACTAGGAATTTTAGATCTTTCTGCCTCTGATTTGCTTAATATAAAAAAATAACTTTTAAACATGTCTTTTGTATTAGAAATTACAATTTCATGTTAATGTGTAAAATTTGTTGGTTCTTGGTATATTCAACTCCCCTCTGCCTAGATAGTTATGCTGTTTGCAATAATTTTAAAGCCTAACCTAACATATACCATTATCTGTCTCATAAACTCATTTGAAACAAAAAAATATATAAAAATTCTTTGCAAAATCCAAACTAATCTTATGAAACACAAAGACTCTCATGGAGTGGGAGGCCTTTCCTGGCCCTCTTCTGATGACATAACCAAGGTTGTCTATGAAGGAGGGCCATACATGGCAGCCATTATATTAATTGGACATTTCTTTTTTAATACTTATGATGAAAAAATTCACAAAATTCCTTTTAAATTTTCTTAAGAAAATATCAATTCTGAAGAAATCCTCAGTATTAAAAAAGTAATCTTTCAAAAGTTGTAAATTTATTCAGTCCTCTCCAACATAACAGCTGCCTACTGATAATTTCAATAAAAACAAATACTTACCATCATAAAAATAAGACTCTCCCTTGCCTTTCCTTTGGAAAAGAAGATGCAATGCCACCTCTGCACACAAAGACTAGGTTTCCTAAATTAACTGTAAAACAGGTTGATCTAATTGGAGATATTAGAGCTCAAACACACTGTAAACTGAATTGTTAATAATGTGTTAATAGCCCAAAAGATAACTTGTCATGAACTTCAACTCCTACTCCCCATTTACCATCATAGCCCAGACAATTTGTCTCATCATGCCTTTTTTGCTAGACTTTTAATTAAGTAGGAATTCCAAATGGCCTCAGAAATAGGCCTGGTATGCCACAAATCTGGAAAGAAGAGATACCCTTTCAGCAGACCGACCGATTTGTAACCTCACTCTAAAATGTTAAGGACCTGCCTTTGTCAAAGCACCATGGTGGGCTTGGGGACTCACTCAAGTAGGCAAGCTCCTGAAAGTAAGCAGGTACCCCAGTAGCACCAAATGAATAAACAAACAAAATTACAACACAATGCTTTTGTGCATATAATTAAGAAGTTTGAATAACAATCTTCTATTTCCTTTCTGTTGTTCCTTCTTCCATTTTATCAAATGCACACAAGAAATAGAAACAAGATATCTGAACCTATTAGCAATCCTCAAAATTTTCCGTTAACAAGAAGATTAAATAATTAAAATGTAAAGAATTTACAAAATATATCACCTCTACCATACAAATGCTCCCAGTGTAAATTTAGAAATTAAACTACATGGCTAATGAATAAAAACATAACATTTAATACTTTTTTCATTTATACCCACTTTACTTTAAAAATTGTCTGAATGTACATGTATATCTTTTTAGAAATCATACCAAAACCCTAAACTCAAAAGAAATTTGAAATTCAGTATTCACCAACATCCACATTTTAAAATACTATCAAAGTTGATTTTTTGAGAAAGATTTTAAAAATCTTTTCCTAGTGGCGCACAGCTGTAATCACAAGTAGGTGATGATTAGAGAATTATGAATTTGGGGCCAAGTCAGGCAAACTTAAAAAATCTTATGTCAAAAACAATAAAAATCTGAAAGTGTTGACAACATGGCTCAAAGTGGTAAATTAGTTGTCTATAGGTAAGAGGCCATGAATTCAATCCCAGGTATTATAAAAAAGGACTAAAAAGACTTCCTCTACAACAGTACCACATAACACTACAAAAACAACTAAAACAGCACCAAATCCCTAAAACACCAACTACTCCCACTATTTCATCTACTCTACTACTCTGGGTCTCTGACCACTGCATCCAATCCTGTCAGTAGCAGTCTCCGCTCCATCTGCCACATCAACCATAATATCACTTCCACTTTATCAGCCCCAGTGTTGTTACCCTTCATTACTAAAATTATTCCCTACCAAAACAACAAACAGAAAAGCTTCAGACCATCCAAAACCAAATAAAAAATTAACCTATATAGATTAAAAACAATACAATCGCATGTTACTTCTGCTACAACAGATGATTCTCAGTATAAAACCAGGTTCAAATGATACTCCAAAGATACTAATATCATAAATAATTTCAAGGCTGTAATTAGTACTTTTAATCTAATCTAGACAGATTAACAAATCATATTTTCAGATGACTGCACTTCTAACATGAAACACAAACTTTGGACAGTGACTTAGGCATATGTTGACAGTATTTGGATCAAAAAAAGTGTCAGAGAAATCAGTAAAAAGAATTATGGATCCCAAGACCAACTTGAATTAACTTTGTCAATGTAAGAGTGCTAATTTCAACTTAAAAAGATACCTATGATAAAGACACACATATCTGGACAGATTGTGGGTCATCTATCTGTCTCTGAGATGGCAGACATTAAAGACAAAAAATGTTTCCTGCCCATCTGCCCCCCAAAAGTCATCTTTCATTATCCTATTAAAACCTTGTGTATTTCACAATGTAACAACAATCTAAGTATTGGGGTTTAATATTCTACTTTAACTAAATTCCTAGACTCCTTTCTGCAAAAGCAGTATATCTACAAATCCACAAAGATAAAACGATTCACTTCTTTCCTAACATACCTGAACAAAAATTTAATTTCTCTCAAAAAGTCATCATAAAAGGACCAATGCCACTATTTGACACAAATATTTTAGCTACTTTAAGGACCACAATCCACATAAATATTAACCTATGATATTCTGTAGAGTCTAATGAGCCCCTAGTATAAAAAGAAATCCTCACCAGTCACACTAAAAAATAAGTAAATTAAAAAATAAAACATCAAGTTTAAAACACAAAACACCCTACAGAACAATAACAACTCAGCCTATTATCATTCACTTATGAAGATCCTCTCATTTTCCTAGTGAAAACCAATACCCTATGAAGGCCAAATGTGGATCAGAAGCACAACCTTCAATTACTGAGCTTGAGACATGTAGATTATTGTTGTCTTGCCAATCCATATCTAAATCAGAACCACGACATCCAATTAGCAAGGTTAAATAATATACATTACTGATACCTTAGCAATCCCCTTATAATTCTCCTCTTCTCTCAAATAACAAATGCAAATTTATACAAAGCTAAAAGGAAACTATATCAAAGTATATCACCTATTCACTCCACATTCCCTAATCCTTATAAATGTTTTAATATTCAAAAGTACTAATTGGTGTGCTACTTACTAAATACAAAAAATTTAAAAAAATCTCACTAAAAATCTCATAATAAAACATGATTGTTATGTGACAATAGTCTATGGTCATGCTTAGCCCTAAGTTGATAGGTAAATGTACTATCACATGACCTTAGATAAAAAAAATAAAGATCCTACACAACCTCCTAAATTACCAGAATTAAATCATACAAAAGATTTAATTTCAATGGGTATGATCGCTTATTTTCATCCCTTCAATAATATTAAAAATATAACATATAAAATCCGTCACTAAAGTACCTTATTGCTGCTTAGTGAGGAGTGAACACCCTCATAAATCTTGCGTGGTATGTTCATATTCCAATATTTCAGTGTCTCCTTAGTGCTGCAGAATCTGCAGAACCAGATCAATGCTATGTTTCATTGTCTACCCTGCATTATAATCTTCTAAACTCATGCATTTCTGGTAACACATCCTTAAAAAAGTCATAACTATTTAAATGATTAGGTATCTACTATTCTGCTACCCTTTATTTTGTTTTTATTACTGCCTGTCTTCTCTAATATATCACATAACTTCTTTTCAAATACAATAACACACCAAAATGTTAGTATCATCCTATCCTGATTGCCCAGGGACTAGCTTTTCCATGTCGCCGCTCCATCTAAAAGGTGTGATTGTCAGTACCTCCTTTGGCAGGATAGATTTCCCTATGTAACTGAAAGAGGTCTAAAAAATTTGATCCCTCAAGATTAAGGGGTCAAAGTCATTTAGCGGGAAAATAAAGCAGGCTAAAATAAGGGCAGGTGACATTTAACCCCAATTAAAGCCAGAATAAGGAGTGGGGAGTAAAAAATAAAGCAATGTATTAACAATTCTTTAAAGAAAGCCTCAGATGCATTCTTTCAAGCTCAGCTTCCATTAAGTTGCTATGTATAGTAAATGACTACAACAGCAATGAAAAAAACACTTCCTTAAAATTCCTCTGACCTTGTGCCTGTTGAGTAGCAAGCCCTAAGCATGAAAAATGCATGATGTCTCAATGCTTTTGCTCAAAAATATGCCCATAAAAGTTACAAAATATAAGCAGCCACAGGAGAACCTTTGGTAAGGTCTGCCAAGACACAATGTTTCTTTCATGGTTGGCTAATAGCTTCAAAGTATTACAATAACAAAAGGACTAAAAGTAACCCTAGTTCTAATTCAAAAACACACTCCCCTCCGCCCAAAATAGGCTTTATGTAAGCTCTACATCAACTTGGCCAGTGTAGAGACATGAGATGATGATATATTCAGGATTTAATCATATTCATAATTTCCAATATACATAATATGAGTCACATATTACCCAACATTTTTCCATGCATTTCTCTCAAACCATAATTACTAATTAATGCTGGAAGAGTTCAAATTTTACAGTATGCCTCCTGTATGACATTAAAGTTTATAATGGTAGATAAAATGGAAATTTTAGATGTACATTTGAGGAATACTTTTTGCACTCCTACATTACCATCTATTTGGCATGTATGTTATGAATATGTATCCTTCTTCCTCACATTTTTATCAAGAGTTTGTTTTTTTGTAAGCCCCTACAGACAAATAATTTGTGTATATTTCTCTCAGGAACAGTTGCATAAGCAGATATTCAGGTACTATTCCTTATGTTCATCACTTTGAAATTGATTGTGGAATGTTTACAGATATCTCCTCAAGATAGAAGATAGGAAGAGTACCCTTACAAGTTTAGGTGCATAAATATCTGCAAGTATCCAGGTAGTGTACATGAATCTTGAAGTGATACAAAGACTTCAGGGATTTTCATATAAACAGGTACTATGACACATATAAATAATGCATTTTCAGGGATGGGTTTCTCAAAGACAGGTCATGACACACAGTGATTCACAGAGATCTTCTGAAGTAAAATTTCTCCCACATAGGTAAGCGCTCATAAGATTGTAAGTCAAAGAACAGGACGTCTAACCTTCACTGTATATGTAAGTGGAAAGTGTATTCCAAATCTCTTTTTCAACATGCTCTGGTAGCAGGTGCTGAGTTAAGAAACCATGGAATCTGTAGCAGTTCTATTGAATATGAATTTATAGTATTTCCATGGGAAGAAAATTGATGTTGAACCTGGAAACAGTGAGGGAATTATGGTATACTGGTTCATTGTCATTGTTGTTGCCTACCTACACAGGAGGAAGATTAAATATTTTCCATGTTTCCAGGCTAGAAAGGATGAGTGTTTCTGAAGCTCTGTAAACTTTGAAGGCATATGAGGATCCAGTTGGAGCTACAATGTCCTATCATAATGGAAACAGACTGGGAAGGGTTAGGTATCCTTTTAGGAAAAGCTGTATCTAAAATGCAGTTTTGTATTGTAAAACTAACAAATGGGCCTATTAAGCTCCTTTTGGTAACTGAACATTCTTCAGAGGCTCCACCTAAACTACCTTATCTTT
Source organism: Castor canadensis (assembly GCF_047511655.1). Classification (NCBI taxonomy): domain Eukaryota; kingdom Metazoa; phylum Chordata; class Mammalia; order Rodentia; family Castoridae; genus Castor; species Castor canadensis. Next base: position 102,262,294 of record NC_133388.1, on the reverse strand, counting down.
TTCAGACCACACCCAGTTAGTAACTTCTCTCTTCAATTTTGAGAAAAGACTGGTCTCAGAAACAGGTCTCTGAACCCTGGACAATGTGCTGGATCTAAAGAGGATACCCATCCTAACCTCAGTGAAAGGAATCAACAACCACCCATTTTACTCAAACACCAACCTTTCTACTACCCTCCTTCAAAAAATCCTCGAAAATTTCTCATTAATTTTCCTACAGAGTAGATGCTGTCTATGCCATCTGACTTTTTCCTCCTTTAGAAAGTAAGTAAAACTTTTCTCTACATTACCTATGGACCTTGTGAAATTTTTCATACCCTGCATAGTGGCCACAGTACTGCTACCTAACAAGTATGTTTTCTTTCTTCAAATTCTCTTTATAAGAACAGAGTAACACTTAAAGGATTGCCAGTGCCTCACAAGATAAGTGACAACTGCACATGTGACAGGGCAGACAATCTGATGTTAAATATACAGTTAGGTGAGGAGGTTGAGCCTCTCAAAGTGTTGACATGCTTTTTAATGCACATGCTAGTAAGGTACCCGCTATGTTGGTGATATTGGTGGTAGGATTTTGGTATCATGCCAACACAGGTTAGAAACAAGATCATATATGAATAATAACCTATGAAAGCAAAAAGGGCCACAAGTATAGTTTAAGGGGCACAGTGCTTATTTAGGGAGTGCCAGGCCCTGTATACAAATCCCAGTTACCACTACCTAAAAATGACTAAATACATAAAAAAATTTAAAAATAATTGAAAGCATTATATCTACTATTTTTAATCTATCTTAGATATACCTATATGTCATATTTTCAGTTGATACACTCTTAAAAACAAACACAAAATTGAAACAATGACTCAGGCCTATGTGGTTAAAAAACTGATGAGATCACCTGTCCAATTAAAAACATGAAACAATCAGTACCTAGCAACTATAATTTTTAAAAGTTTCCCTACAAAAATAAAAGTCCTTCTTTGTTCTTAGACCAAGTGAAAAGATATAAAAACAGCAACCCTGATTCAAGAAACCAATACATACTTTTAAAAATTATTGTTCTGAATGGGGGTACATTGTGGCATTTATAAAAGTTCTTAAAATATAATCATATTGAATTCATGTGGCAGTTCTATTTTTACTTTATTGAGGAGCCTCCATAATGTTTTCCATAATGGTTGTATTAATTTACATTTCCACCAGTGGTGTATGAGGGGTCCTTTTCCCTCACATTCTTGCCAGCACTTGTTGTTTGCATTCTTGCTGGTAACCATTCTAACAGAAGGAAGGTGGAACCTTAATGTGGTTTTGATTTGCATTTTCTTTATGGCCAAGGATGTTTAGCATTTCTCCATGTGTTTTTTAGCTATTTAGACCACTTTCTTTGAAAAAAGCTCTGTTCAGTTGATTTGCCCATTTCTTTATTGGATCATTGATTTATTGGGAGTTTAGTTTTTTGATCACCTTGTATATTCTGGTTATTAATTCCTTGTCAGATATATAGCTGGCAAAGATTTTCTCCTATTCTGTAGGCAGCCTATTTAATTTAGAGACCATTTCTTTTGTTGTGCAGAGCTTTTTAATTTCATGCAATCCCATTTATCAATCTTTTCTCTTAGTTGTTGAGCCATTTGAATTCTATTTAGGAAGCCATAGCCTATGTCTAATAATTCCAATGTATTCCCTACCCTTTCCTGATAGTTTTCAGGTCTTATATTAAGGTCCTTAACCCAATTTGAGTTGATACTTGTACAGGGTGAAAGACAAGGATCTAGTTTCAGTTTTCTGCATGCAGATACACAGCTTTCCCAGCAACATTTCCAACACATACTTTCATGATGTAATTTACTAGTGGGTCAACAAGAAATATCTATCACAAAATACAAAAAGATGCAATGAGACCTCAAATTCCACTTATAACATTAATAATTTGGAGTTTAGTGTGTGTAGCAACCAAAATATAATAAATTAGAAGTGGTTAAAAAAGGTGAATTATAGAAAAAACACCCAAGCCCCCCCCAAAAGATGTTTATGTTTTTAAGTACTATGGACATAACTTTCCATAAATTGTAAGTCCCTCAAAAAAAAGACCCAAAATTAACTACACAGAAGATTTTAACTGAAAAAAAACTGAAAATCTCCACAATTATATAAATATAAAAATCTAGGACACTAAAAATCTTAATTGCATGAGAGGAGAACATAAACCACTTAATTATTCTCTCTGCCAGAAAAAAAGATAATTTAAAAAATAAAGGCCTTTGCCAGAAATAGGGAGAGCTCTTCACCTCTGAAATAGCAGAAGTTTAAGACTAAAGACTCCAAGGCTTCCCTCTATTTGACCCCAAATGTCAGCTTGCAGTATCTTATTTAAGAACCACAAGTACTTCTCAATGTTTCATGAGTCAAGATTATCTTCATTTAAATATTGGGGCTGTAAATTATGCCTAAATTCTGTAGAATTTTTTCTCAAAAGGTTATGTATCAACAAAACTTTAATCATAAAAGATTCACACTGCTTCTAAGCTACATATAAAAGTTTTAATTTCTAATAAAAATTATTTTAACAAAATGGCTGACTCCATTATTAAACAAGATATATTGGGAGGGGGTGGGGGCAGGGGGGAGAAATGACCCAAGCCTTGTATGTACATATGAATAATAAAAGAAAAAAAAGTAGGAAAAAAAATAAATAAAAATGACTGTACGAAGACAAACAAAAAGATATATTTTGACTAGTTTAAGGAAGACAATATATAAAAATATTTGCCATTTTATGTCATTTATTAAAGGCTTTTAATCCTCAAAATTAAAATAAATCATAACATTTCTAAAAGCTCTTACCAAAAATAAATCCTTAAGTCTAAAACACAAAAATACAAAACAGAACAATAACAACTTGGTCAGTTGTCATTCATTTAGAAAGTTCATCTCATTTCCTTCATGAAAAACAGTATCATATAAGGCCAAAACTAAATGGGAATTAGAATTATAATTACTAAGTTTTTAAAATTTATATTATTGGTGCCATCAAATTTCATTATTACTCATCTAAAATGTTCCAAAATCACAGGTATACACCTTTTTCAGAAATAATTCTCAGACCATAAAAATCAAAAAACAGTACAAAAGTCATAATTCCAGAGCATCTATATTTTGAAATTGAATGAAATTGATTCTTAAAGTGCCCTTACATAGCATGGCCTGGTGTTGCAGAGATGTAATCACAATACTCTGGAAGTAGAGACAAGAGAACCATGAATTTGAGTCCAACCCAGGCAAAGTTACAGAGACTTAATATGAAATTAAGATGAATTCATAGAAAGGGGGTTGGGTATGACTCAAATGGTATAATGCTTGTCTAGCATAAACAATAATCCTGAAAAAACCTCCTTTTTCCCCCTACAGCATCACATGGTAAGGAGAGAGCACATACAGGAGGTATGGGGAGCTAACACAGTAACCTTAAAGCAACAGAGGTCAATAAGAGAAGGGGATCAGGAATTAGTGAAAAGGTCAGGTAGAGATGAATCAATTCGGGTTGTAATACACTTGTGCATGGAAGCAATGCTAGGAACCTCTCTGCATAGCTATCCTTATCTCAACTAGCAAAGATGCTTTGTGTTTCTTATTACTGCTTATGTCTTCTCTTCAACAAAATTGGAGAAAAGAGAAGAACAGGTTCTGCCTGGAAGGAAGTGGGGAGAGAAAAGGGGTGGGGGCAGGGAGAAAAATGGATAAATAATGGATGCACATATAAATAAAAGGATAAAAAAAAAAGCCCTACCACACCAACTATCTTGGCCATTCCTACTACTCCAGGGTCTCTGATGCCTTTATCCAATCTTAGTCATAGGACTCCTCTCATCTCCAATATCATCCACTGTCTTAACACAAGTTCATTAGTCTAGTTCAGTTATTCTTCCTAAATAAAGTCATGTCCTATAAATAGCCCACTTTAAAGCTTCATACCATCCAAAACCAAATAAAATATGTCCCATGAAAAATGATGCCTATAAATAAATAACAATACACTTGCAAGCTACTTCTTTAATACAAATATCTCAATATAAAGCTGGCCTCAACTGATTCTCCAAAGACAGTAAAGTATTATAGATAATTTCAAAGATTTAAAAATCATCTTTAGTCTAACCTAGACAGATTACAAATAATATTTTAGTTGACTGTATTTCTGAAAAGAAACACAGAATTTCAACAATGATTTGGAAGTATACTGACAATATTCGGGTCAAAAAGACAAATAAGTAGAATCAACATAGCAAAAATGGCTATACTACCAAAAGCAATTATCATGTTTAATGCAATTCCCATCAAATCCCAATGACATTCATTACAGAGATTGAAAAATCTACCCTAAAATTGGAAACACAGGAGACCACAAATAGCCAGGGCAATATTCAGCAAAAAGAACAATGCTGGAAGTATCATAATACCCAACTTCAAACTATATTACAAAGCAATAGCAATAAAAACAGCATGGTACTGGCCCAAAAACAGACATGAAGACCAGTGGAACAGAATAGAAGACCCAGATATGAAGCCACACAACTATAACCGTCTTGTGTTTGACAAAAGTGCTAAAAATATACAATGGAGAAAAGACAGCCTCTTCAACAAAAACTGCTGGGAAAAGTGGTTATCAGTCTGCAAAAAACTGAAACTAGATCCATGTTTATCACCCTGTGCTAGTATCAACTCAAAATGGATCAAGGACCTTAATATCAGACCCAAAACTCTGAAGTTGGTACAGGAAAGAGCAGGAAACACTCTGGAAGTAATAGGTATAGGAAAGACTTCCTCAATAGAATTGCAGCAGCCCAGCAACTAACAGAAGGATGGACAAATGGGACTTCATAAAACTAAAAAGCTTCTGCACAACAAAAGAAATGGTTTCTAAACTGAAAAGACCACCCACAGAGTGGGAAATAATATTTGCCAGCTATACATCAGACAAAGGACTGATAACCAGAATATATAGGGAACTCAAAAACCTAAACTCTCTCAAAATCAATGAACCAATAAAGAAATGGGTAACTGAAATAAACAGAACTTTCTCAAAAGAAGAAATTCAAATGGCAAAAAAAGTATAAAAAGGTGCTCACCATCTCTAGCCATAAAGTAAATGCAAATCAAAACCACACTAAGATTTCACCTCACCCCTGTTAAAATAGCCATCATTAAAAACATCACTAACAACAGGTGTTTGGTGAGGATGTGGGGAAAAAGGAACCCTTGTACACTGCTGATGGGAATGTAAACAAGTGCAACCACTCTGAAAAAAAATTTGGAAGCTTCTTAAAAATCTAAATATAGATCTTCCATATGATCCAGCAATCCTGCTCCTGAGGATATATCCAAAGGAGTGTGACACAGGTTACTCCAGAGGCACTTACACATGCATGTTTATTGCAGCACTATTCACAATAGCCAAGCTATGGAAACAGCCAAGATGCCTCATTACTGATGAATGGATTAAGAAAATGTGGTATTTATATACAATAGAGTTTTACTCAGCTGTGAAGAAGAATGAAATCTTATCATCCACAAGTAAACGGATGGAACTGGAGAACATCATCTTAAGCAAAGTTAGCCAGGCTCAGAAGACGAAAAATTGTATGTTTTCCCTTATATGCAGACTTTAGATCTAGGGCAAATACAGCAATATGGTTGGACTTGGGTCACATGATAAGGGAAGAGCACACATGGGAGGTATGGGGATAGGTAAAAAACTCAAAACATGAAAGTATTTGATGTCCCCACTGCAGAGGAAGTAATACAGAAACCTTAAAGAGACCGAGGTCAATATGAGAAGGGGATCAGGAACCAGTGAAAAAATCAGGTAGAGATGAATCAACTTGGGATGTAACACATTTGTACATGAAAGCAATGCTAGGAATCTCTGTGTAGTTGTCTTTATCTCAACTAGAAAAAATGCTTTGTCTTTCTAATTATTGCTTATACTTTCTCTTCAACAAAATTAGAGATAAGTGCAGAGCAGATTCTGCCTGGAAGCTATAGTGGGTGGGAGGGAGAGGGAGGGGGTGGGGAATATGGGGGAGAAAGGGCCCAAACAATATATACATATATGAATAAATGAGTAAAAAAAAGACAAACCAATTGAAACAGTTATGAATCACAAGACTGAGACAAATTAAAATTATTAATTTGACATACTAATTTTAGACCTAAAAGGATATGTAATTATGTGTAAAATTAAAAACATAATAAATAAGACCACTAATCATAATACTTTTTAAAAATATAAAAATTATATTCATTTGGAATATCAAATAAACTCTGATCCCATGCCAACTGACAAGGACCTTAAAAAATATACAAAGAGCAACCCCAACTCAATAAAAGAACAAACACCTTTGAAAATACCACTCCTTTATTAGTCAACTCCAAATATTGATCACAAATCACAAAAAAGGCAATGAGACCTTATACTCTACTTAAAAATCAATAACCTGTCTCAAGTATTTTAACAATCAAAGTATTATTTGAAGAAACTAACTTCGAAAGTAGGAAAATTATAACAAAAAAGATATCCAAATATTTACAAATAAACAATCACAATTTAAAATATATTCATGAAAAATAACTTCCCAAAACAATGGTTATTTATATGTAGAAGCATCAAACTTGTCCTTTTTAACTCTCACCTTGACAAAAATCAAGTCAAAGTGGATCAAAGATCTTAATGTAAGATCAGACTTGAAACTACTATAAAGAAACCTAGTGAAAACATTGGAAGATACAGGCATGGACGATTATGTTCTGAATGTGTGTTCAATTGCCTAAGAAATAAGAACAAGAAATGAAAAAGAGAGTTGAAATAAATGAAAAAGCTTCTGCACATCAAAAGAAACAATTACTACCATCAAGAGACAGCTCACAGAATGAGAGAAAATCTTTGGCAGGTATTCAGTGGATAAAGGATTAATATCCAAAATGTACATAGAGTTCCAAAACTGAACACCAAAAGGACAAACAATCCAATCAATAAATGGGCAGAAAAGGACAAATGACTAATATGTGAAGAAATGTTCAACATCCTTAGCCATAAAAGAAGTGCATATCACAGCTACACTGAGATTCTTTCTCAACCCTGTCAGAATGGCAATCCTCAAGAAAAAAAAAAAGAATCAACTACAAATGCTTTTCAGGATGTAGGGTAAATGGAACCTTGATACACTGTTAGTGGGTATGTGAACTTGTACAACCGCTGTGGAAATCAGTATGAAGTTTCATCCTAAATCTAAAAATAGACCTACCATATGACCTTGCCATACCTCTGTTGTACAAAGGTCTGAAGGAGTGAAAATCAACATACAAGATAGACACCTGCATGCCCATGTTAATTACAGCAAGAGTCACAATAGCCAAGCTGTGGAATCAGCCTAGGTGCCTAGGTGCCCAAAACTGATGAACAGATTAGAGACAATGTGGGATATATACACCATAGAGAGCCGAATATCACAGGTCTTTGGTCGTGTGCAATTTAGGCCTACTATGATGAGGAAGATAACAATAATGGGAAATAAGTACAGAAGGGGATTTTCTGTGGACATCAGCAGAAGGGAACTTGGGGAAAGAAGATTGTACTGTGTGAAGAGAAGAAATGTACATTATATATATACACAAAAATAGTATAATGAACCCCATAAAATACTGTTTGAAAAAGGCAGGGTGGACAGAGTAGAATTTAAGGGAATATGATCGTGGGAATGACTTATTCAAAGTACTCTGTATGCTACTAAGATATTGTAAACTCCCTTATGCTTTCTTTCTAAATTTCTGTCCAAAATTTCTTGTTTGACAAAAGTGGCCAACTCCATTATTAGGCAAAAATACTTTCACTACTTTAAGGGCTATAATACACATAAATAATGGTCATTCTACATCATTCCTAGAGTTCTTGTAAGCCCCCAACATAAAAAAAATGCTAGGAGCTGGTGATTCATACCTGTAATCCTACCTACTGAAGAGGGTAAGATCAGGATTGTGGTTTGAGGCCAGCCCTGGCAAATAGTTCTCTAGATCCACATCTCCAAAATGACCCAGAGCAAAATGGACTGGAATCGTGACTCAACAATTAGACTACATATTTTATGAGCACGAAGCCCTGAGTTCAAATCTCATTCCCACCAAAAACCAAACATGATGTGCCTAAGAAGTACTTCTCAAAAATATTTCAAGTATGATTTATATTTTAAGAAACTTTGTAAATTCCACAGTGTACCCCTACTCAGCAAAACAATAAAAATTTCAAAAGTAAAATAAATCCTCAGATCTAAAACACAAAAACACCTAAGACAACATAACAATTCAGCTTATTACTTTTACTTTAAAAGTTCCTAATATCCCACAGGAAAAACATCATATTAATCCCAAATCTGAAATGAACCACTACCTTTAATTAGTAAGTTTATGAGAATTGCTTCAATGATTCAGTCTAAATTTATTAAAAGAGACTATGAATAAAAAGTTATAAATCTTAGCCAAAAAACCCAAATACAACGTATAAATATTATGTTAAAGTATAACCCCACAAATCAAAAATTTAAATGAAAATAATAATGTTCTAAAAGATGCAGGTGGTCAATGTAAAGTTGAACATAATTTACAAAATGGCCTATAGCAACACTGTCCAACACCCCAAACATAACAAACCATTCAGGCTCACAATGGTTTTCTTGGGTTCAAAACATATGTACTTTCAAATTTAAAAAATTCTGTCCAGTAACTGAATTTTCAATCAATGACTTTCTAAAGAAGTGACTTTGACTTTGCTATAGTGTTGCATCTGTAAATCCAGCACTGGGAAGATAAAAGAGGAGGATCGTGAGTTTGTCAGAATAAGGAAAACTGAGGTAGGAGGAACATGAGTTTGAGGCTAGCCTGGGATATTAAATAACTTTTCAGACTATATAGCAATGTCCTGTTTCAAAAAAAATTACTAGAAGTTGTGGTATTCAGTAATTAAGGGGACAGACTGCAAACTTTAATCTAGTAAGTAAATTTTATAATGATTAAATGCTTGAAATACACATATGGCTTTAAAACCATTGCATAGCAACAAATAGCATGTACCCAAAGGGTTATGAGTACAGGCAAGAACGTGGCAGGTTCTGATTGGCTGCAGGCAGCTGCATGCTGGTAGCTGATTGGCTCTACACGTAGCATGAAGCTGGTTGTGACATCAGGCATCCAGTTTTTCCGTTATAGCCTTAGCTGCCACTTGTCAATATGCCTAGAGTCAAACGTGGCCTCATTTTGAGTCCTTCTCTGCCAAAAGCTATCCTTAAGGTGAGAAAGAGTGGGTTTAGGGGTGATGATGGCATCTCTGCTGCTGATGGGGCTAGCGGAAGCCATGATCAAACGTCTGAGAGAGGTTCAATTCCTACTGCTAATATGGTTAGACTCAGGGTGGAAATTCAGAACATTATACCTTGTCACATACACCAGCTGCTCGATTTTATTCTGGTTGACAGTGTATTCACAATTATGGAATTATGGATTTTGACGTTTCCCATATCTCTAGCATGGGGATAATTAGTCTGGCAGAGATAGTTCCAAAACACATTCCTTACCCAATTGGTGATATGACCTCTGAGCCCACTGATGATCAGCTAGCTAACCTTTGAGAGTAAGATACATATTCTGGGGAACATGAACTATTTGGGAGCAGGGACATTTAATTCTAAGGAACAGTTCATGAAGGAACAATTCCTTCTTCGTGGAAGGAGGATAAAGTCAGGGGGAATCCTCAAAAAGCTCTAGAGGAGAATCTTTTCTTGTTCTTCTATCTTGTAGCATTGCATGGCTATGACAAGAGTCTCTGTTTTCATCATTACATGGCCTTCCTCATCTCGATCTAAAAAATACTGTTACAATCCAAACACCAAATACAAAGCATGCTTTTACTCACATAGGGAAATTAGATCTAAAAAACTAATGTAACATAATTGCAAAAAGAGAAAATTGGGGGTGTGTGGAAGCCTCAGAAGATGGGAAAGGAGAAGGCAATTGGGGCTACACAATAGAAGAATACATAATAAATATGCATATAATAGCATAATATATACCTTGCTGAATTCTTGTTTATTCAACAAGGTATAAATATAAACAAATACCATGTGATACTACAAAACTTAAAAGATGGAGGGAGCAGAGTTAAGAGAAATATAGACAGGGTGAATTTGATCACATTACATTTTGTATATGTTTGGAAATATCACAATGAAAGCCCTTTATGCAGTTAATTGAAGCTAATAAAAATAAATGTTAAAAAAAATCTGGAGTTATGAGACAGTGCAGTTCATCTTGTAATAATCCATGTATTCAGGAGGAGCTCAAGGTGGTCATCCTAGTTGAGGAAATTGTATCATGAAACACATTTGTGCCTTTTTTCTAATAGCTTCTGTGAAAGAGAACAGAGTGGTCCCTAAAAGATTTTTCACTGATCACTGCTAAGAATGAGGTAGGTGATAAAGTGGCCATATTACAGTACAGGGCACCTGATATGCAATATATGGGTAGTTGAAGAGTGTGTTTATCTATTTTTAGATATATTTAATGAACTCTTAGGAAACTTCTACTTCTCTAACATATCTATCATGCAAGCCATTCATATACTAGTGAATCCCTATTATTTTTAGAAAACATCCTGTTTTTGATGCTTGCTGATAGACAATGTGAATTTATTGCCTGCACTTGTAGAGCAGTAAGAACTGGTCCAGTGCTTTTCACTGTCTCCAATGCTTGGTATTTATGAATGCTGGAGTTACTTCAGATTTCCTCTTAAGAAAATAATAGTTCTCTTACAAGTCTGTCTGGGTGCAAGTGTCCATAGTTTCAATAGATCCTGAATTGGTACAGTGGCCTCAGGAATTTTCAAATGTACAAGTAGAATTAGAAAAATAACAAATTGATTTCACATGCTATGTTTTTCAGAGAGGGGTATATGACTCACAGATACCTTCAAGAGTACAATTTCTAAGTTCTGCTATGACCCTAAATCACAGCTCCAAAACATCAGGCCTTTATCTACAAGTTAAGGGACTGGGGCATTCCTAAACACTTATATCAACAAGCTTTTATGCTGGAGGTATGATAAAAAAATACCATGGAGCCCTTTTGCACTGTTAGTTGCTATACATGTGTAGTTTTTCTATGGCAAGAAAATTTATGTTGAAACTAGAAATACTGGGGGTTTATGGTGTGGTCATTCATTGTCATGATTTACATGATAAAATACAGGGAAAATTCAGAAATTTCATGTTTCCCATCTAAAAACAATGGATGCTTCTAAGATTATCTTAACTCTAAAATAATTGAAAGCAGATACCTTAAAAGCAACTAGGCCAATAGGAAAAGGGGAACAGGAACTAGAGAAAAGGTTAGATCAAAAAGAATTAACCTAGAAGGTAACACCCACGCACAGGAAATCAATGAGAGTCAATGCCCTGTATAGCTATCTTTATCTCAACCAGCAAAAACCCTTGTTCCTTTCTATTGTTGCTTATACACTCTCTACAACAAAATTAGAAATAAGCGCAAAATAGTTTCTGCTGGGTATTGAGGGGGTAGGGGGGAGAGGGAGGGGGTGGAGTGGGTGGTAAGGGAGGGGGTGGGGGCAGGGGGGAGAAATGACCCAAGCCTTGTATGCACATATGAATAATAAAAGAAAAAAATAAATAAAAAAAGAAAAAAAATAATTGATAAATGTAAGTAGAATTTAAGTGTCCTTTAGTAAGGGTCATGGACAATTGAAGAGGCAGGTGTCCTGGTAGGGCAAGCTGTCTCTTGAAACACAATTTTGTATGTTTTCTTTTTGTTCATTCCCTCCACGACTTAAAGGATTGTTGACAGAGCCCTGGTACATTGCTAGGTAAGTCACAAACTGCACATGTGACAGGTTAGACACACTGATTTTAAATATGCAGATGGGTGAAGAGGTTGTGCCTTCAGATTATTGCCATGTTTTTATCCTTGTTTCTGATATTGTCTTAGATTGTGTACCAGCTCAATAAGATGGCTCATTCAATCTCTAATACCTCTTACTGTCATGTGTACATCTGCAGAATGTTGGGGATGTTGTCATATTTCCCCCTCTTATTGATAATGAGGCAGTAAAAGAAACCACATATATCCATAAGAACACTGTCAAGCATCATGTTATTGTATCTTTGATATAGGTAATGTATGTTTCAAGCACATAGTATTAAATGCTAAAAGGTGACCTAGGCGGTTTTGGATTTATCTGAGGCAGGAATAATGGCAGTTTAACTCTCAAGAGAGGAAGAGTTCTCTTCCAGGTCTTTGTCCTTGGCATTCTACACCTGGTATATCTGGATCCTGAAATGATACAACGACCTTGGGAATGACATGTGCCACATAGAATTTCCATAATGTGTTTTTTGAGATAAGTGAATACATCCCAGTTAGCCAAAAATGGTCCTCAGGTTGACCATCCCTTGTATTATGATAGTGCTATTTTGGCCTAAATCTGACCATCATGTATATAGACCAATGATAACTGCATCCCTGTTGGGAGCCTACATGTGTATTGAATAAGCTGCATGTTTGAGTTTGACACAGCTCCAAACTGCAGAAGGGACCAAGTATAGTTATGCCCAGTATTTGCCTTGCATGCTTGATTGGCACAGCCTCCGCTACAGAAGTGGGCAAGATGCCATACAGCTGCTTTTCCTATGATGTTTATGTTCAGAGAGAAGCTGTGACAGGTTCCTCCTATTCCTGGGGATTACAGTGTCATTCCCCCTCCCCTGAGAAGTGCCTCTCCACCTCATGTTGCCTCTGTATATAATAAACTCACTGGAGGTGGAGGAGGCTGGTGTGTCTCCATCCGAGTGCCCAGCTTTGTGCATGTTTGGTCTTCTGTCTGTTGTCCTTTGTGCATCTCCCGCTGCCCTCAGTTAGGTTTCTAGGACAAGTTCATGCAGGCCCTAATCTTTTTTGTCACTATACTTTTGTTCCTAGTCCTCAGTAAGAAATGACAGTTTCCTTAGTGATTGTAGTGAACATGAGTTTCAGTTTTTGTATGATTGAGCAATTCATGTTAAAACTGTGTTTGCTGAGGCATTGGTTGTTGCATGTTTCACTGTCATTTTTGCTGACTTTGAGCATGATTGTAAGCATTGGATATTTTACAGATGCTTAGTCAAGAAAGGATGATGTCTTCTAACAACTGAGGTCACCTAGAATTAATCTTCTATCCAGGTAGAGTTAACATGTACTTGGTAGATGGCGGTGGCCAAGGAAAGAGATAGGTGTCCAGGTCAACCCACATATATCCTGAAATACATTTGTAGATGTTTTCTTACAGTTTCTCAGAAAGGGAGCTTGGTGATCCCAAGATATTATTCATTAAGTATAGCTAAAAACTTGGTATGTGAGTGCAAGTAGGTAAACACCACAAAAGCAGTTAGTTCTAGATATGTACCTAGCTGACATACTGTAACATCACAATAGAACATGGTAGGTATTGAGATACAGGTTGAGATGGGTCTAAATAACAGCATAGAACATGTGCCTTTTAAAAAAAGTCAGTCAAGTGATGACAGTATTTATACCACTTCTTTTAAATGTGCTTTAAATCAGTAGCTCAGGTAAAAAAGGATAAAACCTTTAGCAATTGCAGTGACCATGGTTTTAAACATTTAATAAAGAAGAAAAAATTTATGCTGAATGTGAAAATGTTGAGGGAATAATATAATTTTCCATTGTCATCACAGCACAGAAGTAAACCCAGAATTTTTTTGTAAGTGTTAGGTGAAAAGAGAATGGTCTATCCTGATGATACTGTTAACTTCCAATTGATCCACATATTCAAGTAAAGTTCAAGTGTCCCTTAAGAGGTACTTTAAGTAGGTCAATTTGGTAAGTATCTTGAATAGCCAGTGTATTCTGAAAGACATTATTCTATGCTTTTTTCAGGTTCCCTATGACAGAACCCAAAAACCTTGGAATGATTCTTCACAGAGATTTCATAATAACCAGGTGGGCGATAAAGTGATCATATGGCTACAGGTTAGTATATGAATAGGTGGCAAGGCACCAAAGGAACATGTAATCAGAGGCTGCAACTATAAAAGTAAACTTTGTATTAAATGGTGTGTGTGAAATCATACACATGCATTCCTTCTCAGAACAACCCTCTTCCAATTTACAGTACGTATTCAAAATAACCTAATGTTTCTACAGTACCTCTGACTTGTCCCAGATGATTCCTATTCCCTAGCAACTACGAATGCCATTTAAACCAATTCTTTTGATGATATAAAGAAACCATGACAACAAAATAACAAAGAAAATAGGCACATATGTCACAAGGCCCTAGTTTGGTAAAATCACCCCAAATCCAATGTCTCCATGCTTGGATAATAACATTAAAACATTACAAGTTCAAAATGATTGAAAGCTATAAGGTTTCTAACACAGGAAAGGAATCACTTTTCTGAAACATTTTATGCTTAATTCCCTAAACACTTTTAGCTAATGTAAATGGTCTAGATGAAAGAACTCCTTGAGTCTCCAACATCTGTACTCCTTCTGCTTTGTGTGCATTTACCTGCTTTGCCTTACTTGTGTAAGGTGTTCTTTGCCAGTCTTTCCCCTTGTAAGTTGTCTTAGAATTCTTTACTATGACCCATTCAAGAACTACAAAAACAATCAGTAATGAACTGAGTATTTTTCCTGTATAAAGACATCCTCAACAGATCTCCAGGGACAGGAGTTATGTGAATCAGCCAGGAGGTAGTAGTACTTTGCATCATCCAGAAAGAGCATCAATCTTAAGTTTCCTTTGCTTTTCCTCTTCTCTCTCTCTCTTCTTCTTCTTCTTCTTCTTCATGAAGAATTTTAGATCTACTTTTTGACTCACCCACTCTTTACACTGTTTGTGAGAATCTGCCTTTTATAAAATGAGAGCTTCATCTGAGAGTTTCCAAAGATAAGACTCCATTAGAGTTTAAATATTTTATCAGTGGCTGAGATAGGTCAAGTCAAAGAATCTGGATGGAATCTATAAGTTTGACCAAGTAGTTATAGAAGATTTCATTCTGAGACCCAGTGGAATCCCTTCAGCACATAGGTAATTCTCAGGAGACTTTAGTTTTCATAAGCAATACAGTTTTTACCCAAAATACCTTTTAGGTACATACCTAGGCTGCAAGGAACATTCCTGGCTAGTACATGGGATTAGTGAAGGGTTTGCATCTCCATAGTCAGGCCACTCAGCTCCACACAAGTTGGAGATAATCTGAAACAAATACACAATATCTAACATTTCTGAAAAAAGTCCCATACTGAAAATTTACAGGACCCAAAATCTAACTCTCATGACAGAAACCTATTTTCATAGGTTTTTTGCTCTTTATTGACAGCAAGAAGCTAAAATATTAGCAGGTTCTTTATCTCCAACTCTCCCTTCTTGTAACCTTATTATCATTCCACCTAACACGAAGCCTCTAAATCTGTCAAGCCTCAGGTTACCAATGCCTTTATTCTTTATAAAAACCATGAGAATTCACAAGTTTTCTTCATTTACTTTTTCAAGCTGACTTTGAAAACAAAATTACAAATTATCTACCTAGGTTCTCTTACTTAGGGACTTCGGATCATAATTTTGCTTTAGATTTGCTTTACTTAGCAAAGACATTTAAACACAAAACTTTGTTATCATATTGTTAGAGGGTTAATATATAAAAATTGTTGGCTATTGGTATTTTCTCTCTCCCACCTGTATTCTTGTTTTGTTTTTGGTAGGCTTAAGTTTGAACTCCAGGCTTTGCTCTTGCAAAGCAGACACTCTACCACTTGAACCACACCTCCTCTCTTTCCCCTGCTTTCTTGTACTGAGATAGATGTGCTACTCAATTTTACTTTAACATTTTATTATCTTCATCAGCTGTAGCTAAAATGTAACCACCAGTAGCTATTAAACTCATATGAAACCAGAAATTATACAAAAATTCTTTGCAAAATCAAACCTATTTGCCACACAGAGGATCTCATGGGATGGGGTCTCTCCCATATCCCTCCTCTGATGACATGACCAAGATTACCTACACAGGACAGCCATAATCAGCAACTGTTGCTTTGGTCACACATCTCTGTTTTTTTATTATGTCAATAAAAAAAATCTCCAAAGCAATTTCATCCTAAATTTCACTTAACAAATAGTAAATTGTCGGGAAAAAAAAAAAGACAACTTCACCCCTTACCATTAGTCTTTCAAAAGTTTTATATTTATTCACTCATATCCACCTTAACCAAGACAGATTTCTATCCATTAGTTCAACACAAAGGAACACTTAGCATCAAACTGAGATTTCATCTCACCCACCCCTGTCAGAAAGGCAATCATCAAGCAAACAAACAATAAATTCTTGTTAGGATGTGCAGAGAAAGAAACACTATACATAGTTATTGGGAATGTAAACAAGTGCCACCACTATAGAAATCAGTATGGAGGCTTACAAAAAACAAAGAATAACAAAACTAATAATAGCTCTATATAGTGACCCTGCTATACTATTTTCAGGCATAGATCCAAGTACTGTAAATCAACATATAAGAACGACACCTGCACACCCACTTTTATTGTAGCACTATTCACAATAGCCAATCTTTGGAATCAGTCTAGGTGCACAAAAACCAACAATTTGAACTCATTTTTGTAGAGGGTGGAACTTAAGGGTCTTATTTTATTTTTCCTCATGTACATACCAGTTTTGTTTGAAAATATTTTTATCTATATGTCTGAGACAGGTAAAGATATACCTGGGAGATAAAAATGTCATCAAGTGAAGTATTTCTTGTATCCAGATTAGTTGTACTGTGAGTCAAAATCTTACCATAGAATGTCTGAACCTCTTATATATAAATTAACATGAGGTTGTCCCTAATCCTATGTGGCACTAACATTTGTTACAGGTGCTTAGGTAGTAAATGACTGTATTCCTTACCATTTATAGTGACCATGAGTTTACACTTTTATATGTCAGAAAAAATTTGCGTTGTTCCTGTCCTGTATGTATTGGGACATGTTGTATCCTGGATCACTGTCATGTTGATTGGCCTTGAGTCTTCTTGTAAGTATAGGATATTTGTTGGGAACCAATTAAGAATGGAAGGAATCTGAGGCCATTCAGTTCAACAGGAATTGATCCATGTATCAATGTAAAGTTGAAGGATATATCAAAAATGGTGCTGTTTGCACTAATATATAAGCATCTTAATAGAGCACCTTGTTTTCTTAAACACATCTGTGCATGTTTTCTCACAGGTTCTCTTAAAAACAGTAGAGCATTTCCTGAAAGACTGCTGACCAAACATTGCTAATAACAAAGGTAGGTGATAATTACAAAGCAGATCATCAGATACTCAAAATTTCTCAGGTTGAACAGGGTTTGTATGTATGGTTTTTGTCATGTATTTTGCACTAATTCTGTGTAGGCCTTGCCTAAAATACAGGGATCAGTAGGTATCACATTCATTCATCTGAAATGTGACACTTACTATTTTCAGGTATTCATCTGAAGAACATTTTTGCATTCTTGTATTTCCCTGTATGTATGGCCTATCTGTAGTGAAAACTTAAGTACATGCTAAAAATCCTAATCAACAGTAAGATGTGTTGTATCTTCACAGACAGTAACTGTGTATCTAATGCTCCAAGTGATAAAAGCATAAGCAGGGACCCACATAATGTTCATCCCTGCAGTCTTGACCAAGGAATATCTTTAGACTTTTCTCTGGAGAGTAAGAGGTCTCTTTAGTGTCTCTGTTCATGAAGACTAAGGTGGTATGACTGTATCCTAAAAGGATACAAGAGCTAGTATATTACCAAGAACACAGGTAGCATCAGGTTTTTGCTAAAGTGATTTGCAATGATGCCTCTTACAGAGAGGCACCAAGCCTTTCAGTGAGTCAATAAAGTCCTGTAGTGGAACACTGCTGATGTTCATGTACAAGCTGTCAGGGGCCTATGTGACAGCAGAGAACATCTGCACATCAAAAACACAGGTAAGGGATGACTGTGGCTCCAAAAATCTATTCACACATTTGGCTTGTTCTGGCTCAGATTAGCAGACAGGATCATTACTAATTTAAGTGACCAAAGAGTCAACATTTCAAGAGGCATAAAATTTTATTTTGACATCATGAATTTTGAGGGAATGATTATTTTGAGCTGGTATGTCATTGACATAGTCCTGTCAAGCCAGGGTGAGGCATTTTTCCTTTAAGAGAGTGGTTATGTTGAAAATGTGTTTGGAGAAGAAATGATGGCCCTCATGCTGATACCATGATTGTAGATACTGAGTATCCAGTTAGAGCTCACATGTCCATTAATGATGATTTTGTCCACATCACTGGGCAAGGGTCCTTGAAGAAAAATTGAATCCTGAAACATGAACATATATTTTGTTCTTCAAGTTTCATCTCATCCTCAACATATAGGTAGCTGAGGAGGCTGGGCCTGCTTTCACCATATCTTTTGCAGGTTGCCAATTCCCATTTCACCTGTGTTACAGGTATGATGTGATGATGTATTCAATCATTATATAACTTCCCATTCTCAGATATGTTTAGTAAATAATTACAAGACACTTCTATTTCCCCAAGCTTTTTATCTTACAAATCTTTATTTCCTAAAAGCTGCTCAATATTTGTAGGAAGCATCACATATTATTGTGGTTTCCTGTGTGAAAATGGGAAATTAATGCTCATATAGGTACAGGTATAAAAAATGTTCCATATAATTTTGATTGTGTCTACCCTAGGTTTTGAGGCTGGAATTTGTGCAGGTTTCCTCTTGTAAGAGTTACTGTACAAAGCTGTGTGATTTAACCTCTGTAAGTATGCAGAGACTGTAAATGGATCAGAAGTTGATGTGTGATTTTGGAAATTCTGAATGTGTGTGGAATGACACATGTAATAATTTAGTTTTGTGTGTTGTTTTTCTGAGAGACAGATAAAGAAACCAAACTTAATCACAGGGATCAACAAGAATAAAATGTCTCCAAAAAGTTAAACACTGATATTCCCATAAATCACAGGATAGGATGTCTTATGTTTATCTACTGAGCTGAGGAATGAAGGTGCTCACAACTCTCATTTAACAAACTGTGGAGGCACTTGCTTTGATAAGAACCCTTGTAACCTTGAAAATTTTAGTGAATATGTGGTTTTAGTCTTGTCAGCAAATTAGGTTAAAACTTGTGATACTGAGAGAGTTTTGATATCCTGGCTTATTGTCACTGTTGCTGATTTGCCCACACAGGAGGAAACTTAAGGTATCTTCATATTTCCAATCTAGAAATGATGGGTGCTCCTGAAATTCTGTCAACTCTGAAGTAGTCCATTATTCTAGGTACAGTTTAAATGATACTTCACAATGGGTGGTCATGGGCAAAGGAAGGGAAACCTGTCCTGTTAGAGAAAACTGAACCCTAAAACACAGTGTTTGATTTTTTCCATTCCAGTCATGAGAACACAGCGAATATCAAGACTGTAGACAAAACCTTGGTTATAAGTAAGTATCTGGTGAGCTACAAATGAAAGTGGATGCAATCTGCTAATCAATGTCCTGATAGGTGAGGAGGTGGTGCCTTGCAAGGTGTTTTCATGTTCCTTCTGATTTCCAATGGAGGCCACGTGGCTCCTGCTGTAATGTACATGAGAAGTTGGACTTCATAAGCAACAAACTTTCAGTCAAGTTCCTTTTTGGCACATGCCTCATTCGTTATGTTTCAAGGAACATCATCTCTCCTGAAAGGAGTGTATGAATGGTAGGTCTCCCAATACCAGGGCCATGTAACTCCCCACAGGGCAGAGACAATCTGAGATACACGACAAAAGAACTTATGCACATCTGAAAAAAATCACCCAACAGCAAGGTTATATAGCCCGGACATCTAACTCTCATTGCAGAAAGCTCACACCTTTATTGACAGAAAGAAACTAAAATATTAAGGGCTTCTTTACCTGTACTTCACTCTCCTTAAATTATTTCAATTAGTCCAACTAACACAAAGCTGTATGTCTGTCAAAACTCCAGCCTCTAATGCCTTTCTTCATTTTCATCAAGACAGAAGTCTTGAGTTTATGTTCATTTTCTTTTTGGACCTTACCATTTAAGAAAATTATAAATTGCCTAGCTAGTTTCTTTTATTAGGGATTTTAATTAATATTTTTGCTTTAGGTTTGTTTAACTTAGACAAAATTACAAAATTTTTAAGTACATGAATTCATATCATGCACTGCAATTTCATAATTTGTTTACTAATTTTTCAGTAACCAATTGATAGTTCAAAAATGTATTGTTCATTCTCCATCAGTTTGAATGGCTTTTGCAGTTTTCCTTGTCTCTGATTTCTAATTTTATTCCATAATTGTTTAAGATACAGGGAAATATTTTGATATTTTTGCTAAGTTTTTTTATGACCTAGGATGTAATCGATTTTCAAATAAGTTCATTGGGCTACTCATTAAAATGTGCAATATATTGCAGTAGGATTGAATACTCTATCAATGTATGCTAAGACCATTTTGTCCATGGTATTGTTTAGTTCTAGGATCTCTTTGTTAATTTGATGTTTGGATTCTGTGTATTGATGAGGGTGGGATGTAGCAATCTCCCAATATTATATTAGATGGACCTGTCTATTCCTTTAAGCTCTGTAACACTTGTTGTATGACCTTGCGGGCACTGAGTTTTGGTGCATATATTTATTATGGCTCTTACTATATTCTCCCTCCCTTCTACCTTTTCACTGTATGCTAAGAGTTATTCTGTTTGTGGTAATTGTACAATTTTAGTGTAGTCAGCCTTAGCTAAAATATCCCATTCACTGTCTCCTAAATTCATATGAAACATATGTATATATATATATATATATATATGTATAGATATATGTAAATATATGTATATATATAGTTCTTTGCAAAATCAAAGTACACTTATGATCACACAAGACCTCTAGTACTGGTGGTGCCCCTTGATATGTCAAAAACAACATAAACAAGATCCCTAAAACACAAACTACTCCCACCCCAATACTTCAGGGCCTCTCTTTATACTTCATCTATTCCTGGGCATAGTTCCCCTACCCTCCAACTCCCATATAATCCATAATCAAACTTCCAGCTATCAGTCTCAGTTTCATTACCATTCCTTAATAAAATTACTCCATACTAAACAAGCCACAGTAAAACTTCATACAATCCAAAAAGAAATAAAATATGTCTCTTAAAAAACAGCACATATAAGTAAATAACAATACAACCATAAGTTACTTCTTCATTAACCATGTATCTCAATATAAAGCTAGGTTCAAATGATTCTCCAAAGACCTAAAAGACTATTAATTAATAAGTTTAAAGTTGTAACTACTACTTTTAACTTAAACTGGAGAGATTACAAATCACATTTTCAATGGACTAGACTTCTAAATATGAACACAAATTATAGACATTGACTTGGGACTATGCTTACGACTTTAGGGTCAAAGATATTTGATACATTGTAAGAACTTTTGTAATTGCCACAATGTACCCCAACTCTACACAAAAATAAAAAAAGAAAAAGAATTGCTCATTAAAATGAATCATTGAAATCAGTAAAATCGTAGTGTATCCCAACACTGACCCAAATTAAATTATCAATTTAAAAGTGTTAATTGTAATTTAAAAATTATAATCACCTGTCCCCATAAAAACATAAAACAAAAAATACATGAGACCATTAATTATTTCCAAAGTACCATATGAAAATGCATACTGAAAAAATAAAATCTTACTCAGATTCTAGGTCAACTGAAAAAGTTCTTAATCACAAACATCAACGTCAACTCTTAAAAAGATGAACACCTTTGAAAATGGCCTTCATAAGTTATTCAGCAACAAATATTGGTCTCAAATTACAAAATGAGGGAATGAGAACCGAAACTCATATTCAAAATTAATAATTTGTCTTTTTGAGGTTTGAACAAATGAAGATAATTTTTAAAAAGAAAAGGTTAAAACAGGAAAATTTCACTAAAAAGAATACCCATTATTTAGAAATAAGCTTTCCCAATCTTAAGGACAAAAACTAACTTCCTGTGAAACTGGTTGTATATACATAGAAAAATGAAACTCCCACCATCTAAAAAAATGAATTTGAAGTGCATGAAATATCTTAAGGTAAGTTCTGAAAGATTGAAACATCTTTTTTTTTTTTAGTGGTTGATAGTATTAGGAATTGAACACAGGGCCTCAGATTTGCTAGGCAGGCACTCTAACGTTGCACAACACTAGTCCTAAAACTACAAGAGGAGTACAGGGAACACACTGAAAATCATAGGTATAGAAAATAATCAGATTATTTTCTGAACAAGATCTCAATTGCCTAATCAATAAGAACAAGAGTTGACAAAAGTGATTGCACCAAATGAAAACATAAAACTTCTGCACATCAAAGGAATCAATTACCAGAGTCAAGAGAAGCATACAAATTGAGAGAAAACATTTGAGCAGCTATTCAACGAATAAGGGATTAATAATCAGAATCAACAAAGAGTTCAAAAAATTAAGCATCAAAAGAACAAACACCACAATGAATAAATGGGCAAATGAATTGAACAGAAAGTTCTCAGAAGTACAAATAGCTAAACATAGGAGAAAAATTTCAACATGCTAAGCCATGCAGGAGAGGCATCTCAATACTACACTGAAATCTCTCTCACCCCAGTCACAATGTCCAGTTTTCCAGCAAAGAAAAACAAATGCTTCTGAGGATGTGGGGAAAATGAGCCTAAGTATTATGTTATTGGGAATGTCGACAAGTGTCACGCATACACTTTTCCTGGGAATTTCAACAAGTGCCACTGTTATTGGGAATGTCAACAAGAATCAATCATACACTGCTATCGGGAATGTAAATGAGTGTCACTGCTATGGAAATCATATGGAAGCACATCAAATAAAAAAAGAATCTAAAAAGAGCCCTACATAATGACCCTGCTATACTGCTTTTGGCATGGATCCAAAGGATTGCATGTCAACATACAGGAGCAATGGCTGCAACCCACATTCACCACAGCACTATTCACTATTGACAAACTGTGGGATCAGCAATGGTGCACACCACCAATGAATGGATAAAGAAAATGTGTTATGACGTGTACATCAGTGGAGTATTCTTCATGTGAAATGAGTGAGTCAGTTATGTTATATATGGATAAATGGATGGAATTTGGAGTCGTCATGATGCTCACCACAAGCCAATCTCTTATATGGTCAGATGTGGAATCTGGGCTTACAATGGATATGATGATGATAATAAGGTAAGAGTGGTTAAAAGGCAGAATTTGTAGGGGGAAATCAGCAGGAGTATGAGGGTAGGGGAGAAGGGACAGGTGAGCATAGAACCTCTTTGTAGTTTATACACATCCATGAAGATAGCAAAGCGAAACTTAACTTTTTTTTTTGAAAAGAGAGGTATGTTGTAGAAGACAGGTGTTTTCATAGTATATAATACAGGGGGAGAACTTGTTCAAAGTATACTCTATGCAACCATGGTATTGTCAGAATGAATCCCACTTATACTATTAATGTGAAGTAATAAAAAGTCCATGGTTAAAAACACACTGATTATCCAAATAAGAATATGAACCAAAAAGTAAACTCCTTACAAACTTAAACACCCTATACAAATAACCCCTAAAAACTCCAAAAAAATAGAAAGATAAACTCTAAATTCTAAATGTAGAAACCTGGGAAACTGAAAATCTAATTTCACCAAAGACTCACATGATCTGAGTGCATATTACCTGTACCAGG
Source organism: Castor canadensis (assembly GCF_047511655.1). Taxonomy (NCBI): domain Eukaryota; kingdom Metazoa; phylum Chordata; class Mammalia; order Rodentia; family Castoridae; genus Castor; species Castor canadensis. Next base: position 102,238,417 of record NC_133388.1, on the reverse strand, counting down.
TAAAAAGATGAGGAAAAACAAAAGTCCCTCTCTCTGGAGAGATGTTGGGTCATCTACCTCTGACATGGCAGAACTTAAATCTAATGATGCCCAAGGCTTCCAGTGATATAGCCCTAAGCAGTCATCTTTCAATATTTTATTAGAAACTTTAGGTAATTGTTTGTGTAACAAAATTATGATAAATTTCATTTAAGTGTTGTGGGTTAATATTGTGCTGTAATTAATCCCTATACCCTTTCTAAAAAAAAAAAACCAGCATAACGATAAAATCTCAAATGTTCAAAAGTTTCAATCCTTTTCTCCACACAAGTATAAACATTTTAACTTATTACCACAATAAATTCTCATTTAACAGAATAGCTAACTCAATTATTAGACACAAATATTTTCAGTACTTGAAAGTGTCACAATCCATTTAACTATCAACTATCCTAGTTGATAGAGTCTTTGACTCTAGTGAGTACACAACATACAAAATATAACATTCCCCAAAAACCTCATGGGAAAAAAATCCTCACCGGTACCAGAAAAATAAATGAAAACATTTCTCAGACAATAGTAACTGAGACTATGGTCTTAGTTTATTTATGAAACTCCTCTTATTGCTCTCATGAAAGCCAATACCATATTAAGCTGATCTCAATCAGATCCACAATCTTTAATGACTTAGTTTAAGAAAGTTATTATTGCCTTATAAATCCCTGTATAATTCACCTATTGTCCCAATTAAGAAATAAAACCTTGCACAAAACTTAGAAAACCTGCAACATCTATTCCCTAATCCATATAAATATTTTGGCTCAAATGCCTACAGCCAGTTCTTGGTTTAGTGTTCTTATTTTAACTTTTTAATTTTTTTCCCTTTACTGGTGTCTTGGGTGGGTGTACATTGTGGCATTTGCAAAGGTTCTAACAATGTATCAAATGTATCATACATGAAGTCCTCCATTCTTATTTTTTTGAACTGTTTTTTTATTATTCATTTATTCACATGTGCATACATTGTGTCATATCTCCTCCCTGCCCCCTCCCTCAACCTATCGCCCCCCCCCACAGTTTCAGGCAGGTCCTGTTTTGCCTTTATCACTAGTTTTGTTGAAGAAAAGAGGCAAGCCTAATAAGGAATATATTCTTCCATGTTCCTCTAGTTCCAATTTCAACTCGTAGTTATTTGAAATAAACATATCCAGACACATTAAAAACAACCCAGCATACTAAAAGTCTTTTGTCTTGATGATGTAAAAACAGTCCACACCTTTGGAATATATTATACCACAGAACGAAAAGCTATAAGTAGGAGACAAAGACCCAATACAACATATAAAAACTTTAATAATCTATAGCCAATATAAATATGTACACCTAAACATTAATAATATCTTAATAGACTAATTAAAATAAGTTAAATACTTTAAAAATTGCCTCATTTATATCAACACAACATCCTAAACATAAAACACCATCCAGAATTGCAACCATTAACCAGGTTTCAAAATGTATGCACCGTCAAATTAAAATGACCTTAAAATATCCCCAGTCACTTAAGGTACACATTATCAATAAATGCTTAAAATTATACTCAACTATAAAATGACTATACCTTCTAGTTATTTTACATGGGAGTCCAACTTATTCAGAAAATTTTTCATGAAAAAGCAAGCAAATCACCAATATAGTGAATAAGAGAAAATACTAAATGAATGAGTTAAAAGTTTAAAAATCTTTTAATACTTAAAACTACTGACTGTTATGCCACTAATTCAATACAAACAATCATGAAAAACCTCATAGGTTAGCTCATAAAAATGTGATAGTTGTGGAGGAAGAAACTATAGCCCTGCCTAACCCTAGTTTGAATAGAAAAATGACCTCCGGAGATAACAAACTGACAAAGACTTTACAAAACTAGCATTAAAGTATAAATAAAGATTTATTTTCAACAGGTATGATTAGTTAGTCTCCATTGTCATCCCTTCAATAACATTAAAAAAGTAAACATGTATAATCCCTCACCATCTTTACTCAGAAGTTCTTCTGTGATCAGTTTAGGTGATAACTCTCTTGAATTCAAAGTTAAAAATAACAAAACCAAACTTTCTTCAAAATATAATGTCCTTTACCTACTAAATGCTCCCAAGGGAAGCAGAAATGCCCTCATAAAGTGTGATGCTGTATTTATGTTCTAAATATCTCAATGCCTCCATAGTCTTGATGGATCTCCAGAAACAAGTCAGTGCTATATCTAATTGTACATACCACATGAATGATTTGATAAGGTCAGGGTTTGGGGGGGGCTATTGTTTAAAAATTGTAACTAGCCCCTTTGATTGGTTAAGACTTCCCCAGATATGATGCCTTCATGCTTGGAAAATAATCAAAATATTACAACAAAAAAAGAATGCAAGTACCCAGAGAACAAAATTATACAACCTCCCATCTAGAGTTAAGATAAAGCCATTAACCAATGCTATTGATTTTAAAGAACTTTTTCTTTTAGAACTAATAATTATGCTTTACCTTCCCAAATGCACTTCACTTGGTGTACATTTACCTGTTGTCCTATGTCTTACCTAGCATAATATTTCACTTCATAAATACTCTTAAAATTCTTTTGTCCAACATGTTTGTTAATCAAAAAATCCATGGACAATAAGTCAAGGTTTTACCCATGTGAAACCTTTCTTAAGTCCACTCCACTGACAATAGTACAGTTCAGCTCATCAGATGTTCTGTATCCACTTAAATTAAATTGCCTTATTTTGAGCAGCTATACTCTTACCATTTAGCTCTTGTGGAGAGAGAAGAGGATGGCATATTCTGTCTGTCATAAGAGGACTTCATAAATTCAGAGATATGCAATTAATCATTAGAAGATAGACATTTCCCAAAACTTTTTGCATACATGCTTTTCAAACCATAAATGCAACATAAAATGACTGGAGATGGCCAGTTTTATTCTATGCTTGTTGATAATTCTAGATTAAACTTTTATTGCAAAAGTATAAGGAATAATCAATTTTTATTATATTCTCTTTGGTGGATGCTATGTACAGTCCTATGTTTCCCCCATTTCCATATATGTGGTAAAAACATGAGTATGTTACTCACATTTCTGTTAAGAGTTTTGTTTTTGTGTGTCCTTGCCAACAAGGACATTTCTCACAGGGGTGCAGGGATAAGAAGATATCCAGGTAGTATTCCTTGAGTTGATCATCTTGACATTGTGGAATGCTTACAGGTATCCTTTCAAGTGTTCCTATACCAGAGTGAGTACATGGACCTCTGTAAGTATTCAGAAACTGTACATGATTCCTAAAGTGATGCAACAAAGTCAGGAATTTTCATATGGACAGATAGGATGAGAAAAGCAGCACATCCATTTTGCAGAATGTGTTTCTCAGTGACAGTGAGTCACTGAGATCATCAAGAGTATAATTGTTCCTACATAGGTAAGTGCTCACAAGATCCTAAATCACAATATAGGACATCTTATAGTCATGTACTATTAGAGAATTGAAGGTTCTCATAACCCCTCTTTACTTTTGCTGCTGAGCTGAGGAACAATTGAGAATTTACAAGAAAATTCAGGCTCAGCATTGAAATTCAGAAAAATTTATGATATCCTGGTTCATTGTCATTTTTGGGAGCATGGAGAGAAAATTAAGAATTGCTCATGGTTCCATTCTAGATTTTTTTGGTTATCCTGAATTTCTGTTAACGCTGAATTACTCCCTGAATGTAGATAGAGATTAAATGGCCCATAATAATGGTGGGGGCAATTGAAGGGGTGGATGTGTCCTGCCAGAGCAGGCTATTTCCTGAATAACCGATTCATGTTTTTCTTTCACATTCCCTTAACAAGGGCACAGCAATGCCAGCAGGATTGCTTTTGGAGTACAGGTATTTGGTAAGAAGTGACTATGGTCTCATGTGACAGTGCAGACATTCTGATCTACCATGTCTAGGTTAGTGAGGAGGTTATGCTTCCCAAGGTATTGCACTGTCACCTGAAGGATTTTTGTAAGGTATCTCTAAGCATAGAAGCATGAGAGGATGGCACATTCACTTTTTAAGATATCTTATTCTCAAATGCACATCAACGACTGTTTAGGTAATAACATATTTCTACCTTATTGTACATGTAGATGTGAAAAGAAAACCCTCATCTGTCTGTAACAACACAACTAGGCATGAAGTGATTGTAATCTTCATAAAAATTAATGTATATTTCACACTGACATCTTTTAGAAGCATAAATTGATATCCAGGCCATTTTTAAAGGATCGATCATGGAGGTAGGGTTTAGGATTATTAGCATGTGTAGTTTCCAGAAAGTAGGGCTGTCATACAAATAGTTTACCTTGATATTTGAAATTTTTAAGTAGTTATAGCTTGAACCTTTAGTGACACAGTGACATTGTGAACTATGTGTGACATTAAACTCCTTCTGATATTTTGTCTGAGACAGGAGAAGGTATCTCTGGGAGACAAAAGAGTCATCAAGTACAGAAATCCTTGTTTCCAGATTAGTGGTGCTAGATGACATATCTTATCATATGTAGGTTAATATGAGGTGACCCTAATCCTTCTCATCACTAATATTTGTTGAGTGTTTAGATAAGAAATGACCATGTCCTGTTTGTATTGGGGCATGGTTGTGTTCTGGATCACTGTCATTTTTATTGGCCTTGAGAATTCTTGTAAGTGTAAGATATTGTGCAGGTATTAATTGAAAATGGATTTAATGTCCAGACCACACAATTCAACTTGAACTAATCTAGGAATCTATATAAAAGATGAAGAGTACATCAACATTAGTGGCGTTCAATTTAACATATCATTTGTCTAATACAGCAACTTGTTTCTTAGCACACACCTATGTATGTTTTCTCACAGGATTTCTGAAAGATAATGGAGTGTTTTGTTAAACATTGTTGACCAAGCCTTGCTAATAATGAGGTACACCTATCTCATTAAAGTGATAAAGTGATCTCTGGGGAGAACAGACCATCTGACACTAAACACACAAGAGATTAAGCAGTGTGTGTGTATCTTGTTTCCATGATTTTGTAGTAGTCCTATGTATTTCCTGCCTAATATATAGTTCTGTAAAGTTGCTATATTCACATATGAAAATCCTTTTCCAGATATACATTTAAATAATGCTTTTGCACTCTTATGTTTCTCCCAAATTGTGGCCTATGCATGGTGAAAACATGAATATGTGTGTTACATTTTTAATTGAGAATAAGATTTTCTTGTATCCTTAGAAATAGATACTGTGTAGTTAATGCTGGCAGTGATCAAGGAATTAGCAGGGATTCACTTAATGTTCACATTGTACATGTCTGGAAAGTTGACCAAGTAAGATCTTTAGATTTTTTTCAAGAAAGTAATTGGTCCTTTAAGTGTCTCTATGTGGAGACCTGAAATTATCTATGTGATGTAAAAGGAATCACAAAATAATAAAGTGAGCAAGGATGTTATTGTGAACACAGGTAGCTTCAAATATTTATCTAATTGTTTGACAATGATGCCTGTTACAGAGGGAGGCCAAGCTTGAAAGTGAATCAATAAAGTCCTCACATGGAATACAGCTGATATTTGCTCATATGGCAGCATGGGCCTACATGACAGCACAAAACTTCTTCCCACCATAAACACAGGTAAGTGATAACTGTGACCCTGACTGTTCCTGTCATGCATTTTGGTTGTCCTGGAATGAGTCAATACTCATGTCCAAGGATTACGAGTATTAGTGACTTAACATATAACACAAGAATATTGAGGGAATGATTATATTGGGCCTCCCCATATTGCTGTGGCCCTTTAAGGCCAGAAATAAGCACAGTTTTCACTGGTGTCCAGACAAGAAATGAGTACCCCTCCTATTGATACCATCAATATTACACTAATTCATGTGTCCAGGAAGAGCTCAAGAGTCCCATAACAATGATTTTGTGCACATAATAATTCTTATGTTCCTGAAGAGCATCTGTATCCTGAGACATGCTCATGTATGTTTTCTAAGGTTTCCTATAAAACCTCTGAAAAAAGCAGAAAAGATTCTTGACAGAAGCTTGCTAATAACTAGGATGTAATGAACTTCTGTCAGCACAGTGAACATCACCTCACCTTCAATTTTCAGAAAGATGAGGGAACTGGGCCTAACCTGGTGTTATCAGTTTTTGTAAATGCTTCCTTGTTGCATATCAGGTAGTGTATAGGCAGATGTTAAGCCACATTCATCATTTGGATTTCTTCCTATTTTCACATGTATTTAACAGTTCATTATGAGGTTCTTCCATTTCCACAGCCTTTTTAACCATACCTGTATCTATCATCTATAGCTCCTTAATACTTCTAGGAATCATTATATCTTGGCGTGATTGCTGAGAGACAATGTGAACATAATGCTCATATTGATAGAGGCACAATATAATTTGGATTGTGTCCATCTCTATGATGATCAGGGTTAAATTTTTTTCAACTTCTTAAGAGAGGAAGAGCATTTTCACAAGGCTCTCAGTGGATCTCTGAAAGACTGCAGGCACTATAGGTGGATTTTTAATTGATGCAATGACTTGGGAATTTTGTAATGTATGTTTAATGATACAAGTAAACATTTGTTTTGCATGATGTCTTTCTCAGAATCAGGTAAAGTTTCCAAATTCAAAGATCCTCAAGATTACAATATCCTCAAATTGTTTATGAGCCCAAATCTCAGTGCAGGAGGTCTTACCTTCATCTACAAAGCTGAGGAATGACTAACCTCTCTTTTAACATGCTTTTGATGCACATGTTCCAACAAGAGCTCTTTTAGCCTAAGTAGTTTAATGAAGATGATGTTTCATTTTTCTCTGGTCAGTAAATTTCTGTTGAAACTTTCAATGCTGAGGAAATTATGGTGTCTTGTTTCATTATTAGTGCTGGTGATCTGCTGACACAGGAAGAAACAAGATATCTTCCATATTTACACTGTAGGAATGATAGATGACCCTGAAATTCTGTCTAACTCTGAAGTGGACAATGATACAGGTATAGTTTAAGTTACAATTCATGACCATTTCATAATGGTCATGGGCAAGGGAAGTGTGTGTGTTCTGAAGCAAAAACTGTAGCCTGAAACACAGTTTTTATGGTTTTCCATTGCAATCATGAGAGCACAGTGAATATTAGAGGATTGTAGACAAAATCTTGGTTATAAGTAAGTAAGGGGCAAACTATGTATGAAAGTGGAAGTAATCTGATTTTAACTAATCTGATAGGTGAGGAGATAGTGCCTGATATGGTTTTGCTGTGTTTTTTTCTGATTCCCAGTGTAAGCCATGTGGCAACTTGGGTAACACTCATGAGAAGTCGGACTTCACAAGCACTCATTTTTGAGTCCAGTTCCCTTTCTGGCACATGATTTATTTCTAGTCTTCAAAGATATTTCCATCCCTCATAAAAATAATACATAAATGTTTGACCTCTGAACAACAGTGCCACTCACTTCCCCAATCTGAGACTCATGACACAAGAACTTATATACATCTGAAAAAAATCCCCCAACAGCAAGTTTACAGACACCAGACATCTAACTTTCATGGCAGAAATCCACCCTTTGGATCCATTTTTACTTCCACCTTCATTGACAGAAAGAAGCAAAATATTAACAGCTTCTTTACCTCCACCTCCCTTCACTTATATTTTTCAATCATTCCATTTACACCCAACCTCTCAGTCTGTCAAAATTCCAGCCACAAGTTCCTTTCATAATCTTTATATTTAACAAGAGTCTCTTCTTTATTTTTATTTTAGAGCTTAGTATTTTAAAAATTAGAAATTGCCCAACAAGGATTTATTAGGGATATAAGTCATATTTTTTGCCTTTGATTTGCTTACCTTTGGAAAAACTTTAAACACATGCCTTTTTGTCATGAACCACAATTGCATAACACCTTCCTAATTTCTTCACTCACCCACACTTGCTCAAAAGTGGGTTGTTCAATGTCTGTCAGTTTGAATGGTTTTTGTGGGTTTCCTTGCCATTACTTTCTAATTTCTTTCCATTTGGTGTATCAGCATAAAGGTAATTATTTTATGACCTAAGAAGGGATCTATTTTCTAATGCATTCTATGGCCTGCTGAGAAAAATGTGCAAATTATTGCATTAGTATGGATGACACTATAAATATCTGTTATGTCCATTTTGTTCATGGTAATGTTTAGCTCTAAAATGTATTTGTTAATTTGTGTTGTGTATGATCTGTTTGTTAATGAGGTTTTGATGCTGAGATCATTTGGATGCTGAGATCATTCTCTTATTAGCTAAAACTATCTGTTCTTTTAAGCACAGAATCTCTTATTTTATGCCCTTGGGGGCACTGACGTTGTGTGCATATATTTATAGTTGGCTCTTGGTATATTCTTTCTTCCATTTGCTTTTGGGCTTATACTAAAATAGTTATGCTGTTTGAGGTAATTTTAAAGTTTTGTTATCTTAGTCAGCCTTACTAAAATATACCATGCTCTTAAGTTCACATGAAAAAAATGTATCTATAAATTCTTTGCAAAATTGGAAGTACATTTGTCAATCACACCTGAGCTCATGGGCTGGGGCTATTTCCTTTGCCCTTCTTTGATGAGATGACCAAGATTATAAACAAAAAAGGGCCACACATGGCCATCAGGCTTTTAATCAGACATCTGTTTTTTAAAAAATATGACAAAAAATCAGATAAGCTAACTTCATCTAAATTTTATACAAAAATGTTAATCTTTGTAGAAAAAACTAATGCCTTAAAATTAATCTTTTAAAGTATTTATATTTATTAATTCTTGTCCATGATAGCCAAGACAACTACTTTCCAATAATCACTACCAAAACAAATTTAATAACCTCAGTCTAAAATATTAACAACTTTCCCTTGTGAAAGCAGAAAGGTTGGATGTGAGAAATGGCTCAAATTGGAGAGTGCTTGCCTAGCAAGCAATAAGCTCTCACTTGAAAATTTTTGTAATGAAAATAATTAATAATAATAATAATAATGATAATGGAAAACAAGGAAAAAAAATCAACACACTGGTCTTGAGCATCTAATTAAGAAAGAGTTCTAATAAACTATATTCTATTTCTATTCATTTCCTCCAAATTCCTTTTACAACAAATGCAAACAATAAACTAGATGTGTGAACCCCTTGGCATTCTTCAAAATTATCTACTAAAATGTATACTAAGAAAATATAAAACCTTTTATTTAAAAATTCTGCTACTAATCAATATGAAATAATAAAAATACTTGGCCTATGATTAAAACCCTATTTAACTCATTTTTTATTCATACACATTTTATTAAAAATACTTAAATCCTCTAAGTGCACAAATACACATTTTTGGACATTATACCAAATCAGTCAAACTTAGAGAGATGCTAAAACAAAAACAACATAAAAACCCAAAGGATTGGTTCCATGGTTCAAGTGTGAGGGTCCTTGACTATGTTAAATACTGTGTGTACAAAAAAAAAGAAAAAAACCCTGAAGAAAACCTCCTGTACTACAAGTGCTCCCTGAAACATCAAAAACAACAAGAACAACATTGCTAAAAGCATCACATTCTCCCACTCTTACTAGCATCACAATACTCCAGGGTCTCTCTGTCCACTTCATCTAATCCTAACCATAGGACTATTTACCTCCATTTCTCAGATCATCCAAATTCAGACTTTCAGCTTATCAGCATCAGTTTTGTTATCCTTTCTTAACAAAATTATTCCCCACTGAATCATCCCACACTAAAGCTTCATAAAACCCCCAAACAAAAAAAAGAAGTCTTCTAAGAAGTAACACAAATAACTAAATAAGAATGCAATTGTATATTGCTTCTTCTTTAACCCATGTGTCTCAATATAAAGCTGGGCTCAAATGATTCTCCAATGACCTGAAAGATTATTAATATGTCAAAGCTATAACTTCTACTTTTCGCTTTACCTGGACAGTTTACAAATCACTTTTTCAGTTGACAATACTTCTAGATATAAACACAAAACTTGTACAATGACTCAAGAATATGCTTATGATATTTGAGTCAAAAAGCCATACAAATCAGTTAAAAAGAGTATGGATTCCAAGACTGACCCTAATTAAAATGATCAGTTAAGAATACAATTTCAACTTAGGTAGTTACATTCTCACTTGTCCCATTAAAAATAGAAAACAATCAATACCAAAGACCATTATTATTTAAAAAGGGAAAAAATTACTGTGTCTCTAGGACATCTCAAGAGGACATTGAAAATATACTAAATTTAACCTTAACATAAAAAAGGGCAAACTTCTTTAAAATGCCCTTCACAGGTCAGTCAATACCAAATACTGATCACAAATTATAAAAACAGGCAATAATAACTGAAATGCAAATTCATATTCAAAATTAATAATTTGTCCTTTTGGATTGTTACTAACAGAAGCATAATTTGTGAAAACAAAATATACAACAGTAAAATAACAAAAAAAGAAGCCCTGACATTTAGAACTAAAGTACCGATTTTAAATATAAATAAAAAATGACTTCCTGCAAAACTGGTTATATACACATGGAAGAATGAAACAGTTGCCTTAACTCCCACCCTCTACAAAAATGAATTTGAGATGAATTTAATATTTTTTAAGTTGGAATAAACTGAAATCCTTCAGGGTTTTTTGGGGGATAGGAAGGAATGGGGTTTGAACACAGGTCTTCCAGTTTGTTATGCAGGTACCATGTCACTTGAGCCACATCATCAGCCCTTAAACAACCAGAAGAATTTAGGGAAAGCACCGGAACATGTAGGTATAGGCAATCATTTTCTGAACAAGAGTCCAATTCCACATTCAATATGAACAAGAGTTGACAAAAGGGATTGCACCAAATGAAAACACAAAACTTCTGCACATCAAAGGAAACAATTACCAAAGTCAAGAGAAGCATATAGATTGGGAGAAAATCTTTGAGCAGGGTTTCAACAAATAGGGGATTTACTATCAGAATCTACAAAGAGCTCAAAAATTAAACATTAAAAGAACAAACACTACAAAGAATAAATGGGCAAATGAATTGAACACACAATTCTCAGAAGAACAAATGCCTAATGAATATATGAGAAAAAATTTCAACCTTCTTAGCAATGAGGAAAGGCATATCAATACTATACTGAGATCCATCTCACCCCAGTCACAATGACAATTCTGAAAACAAAGAACAACAAATGCTTCTGAGGATGTGGGAAAAAGTGCCCTCATACACTGTTATTGGGAATATCAACAAGTGCTAAGCATACACTTTTACTGAGAATTTCAAGTAGGGTCACCTATACACTCTTATTGGGAATGTCAGCAAGAGTCAATCATACACTGATTTGGGGATGGAAAGGAGTGTCACCGCTATGCAAGCCAGTATGGAAGCTCATTCAAAAAAAAAAAAAAACAACGAAAGAAACTAAAAAGAGCTGTACCCTAATGACCCTGCTAAACTGCTCTTGGCATGGATTCAAAGGATCACATATCAACATACAGGAGCAACAGCTGCAACCCACATTCACCACACCTCTATTCATTATTGCCAAGCTGTGGAATCAACAATGACACACAACAACCAATGAAAAGATAAAGAAAATTAATTATATGAATGGAATATTCTTCACCCATAATGAGTGAATTTTTTTATGCAGAAAAATGGATGGAATTTGGAATCATCATAAAGCCAAAAATCACATTTTTGGTCATATGTGGAATCTGGCTTATAATGAATAGGATACTAATAAGGTAAGAGGAGTGTAAAAGAAATCAGTGGAGAAATCAGACCTGTGTTCAAACCCTACTCCTGCCCACCTCCTAAAAACCCAAAAGTATTTCAATCTATTAAAACTTATAATATGATCTTAAATCCATCTCAGATTCACTTTGGTAGAGGGTGTGGGTTAAGGCACCTGTTTCATTCTTCTATGTGTATATAACTAGTTTTGCAGGAAGTCATGTTTTATTTCTAAATATCAGGGCTTCTTTTTTGTTATTTTCCTCTTTTAATTTCAGGGGAAGTCAGACATAGGATGGAGGAGGAAATGAGAAGGTACTGATGAGCGAAGAACCTCTAAGTAGGTTACACATGTATGTGAAAATGGCAAAGTGAAACCTAAAAAATATTATTTGAGAAAATGGGAAGTTGTAGAAGTAGGTGAATTAATGAAATATAATAGAGGGGGTAAACTTGCTCAAAGAATATTTTATGCACCTATGGAATTACCACAATGAAACCCACTTATACTATTAATGTAAGCTAGTAAAGCAATCTACAATGTGAACTCCACTGATTATCAAAATAAAAATCCTAACACCAATATAACTCCTCAGAAAACTTAAGCCCCCTCTACAAAAGACCCAAATACCTTCAAAAAAATTGACTGATTTCCCTGAAACATAAATTTAAAAATCAGAGAAAGCAAAAAACTTAATTGCACCAAAGAATGACATAAACTGAAGGCATATAACCTCTTTCATGAAAAATGATGAACCAAAGAAAACATCTCTGTGGAGAGATATTGAGTCATCTACTTCTGAGATGGCAGATCATAAAGACTAAACATATCTGATGTTTCCATCTATCTATCCCTAAACAGACATCTTTCAATATCTTATTAAAATTTCAGGTATTTCTTAGTGTAATAAATATCTTGATAAAGTTTTTTAAGAGTTGTGGTTTAATATAGTGAGATAATTAAATCTCTAGATCCCTGTATGAAAAAAATCTCTCTATAAAATCTCAAAGTTCAAAAGTTTTACTCCTTTCCTCACCTGCAGATATAAACATTTTAATGTCTTACCATAATAATTTCTCATTTAGGAAAGTGGACATTATTAGACAAAAATATTTTAACTTCTTTAAGGGCCACAATCCATCTAAACATCAACCATCCTATTTCATTCCTTTGAGTAAAGTGAGCCTGCAAATAACAAATATCACAATATTCCCTATATACCTTTTAAAAAAATCCTCACAAGTACCAAGAAAAGATTAAATGAAAAATATTCTCAGGTCTAAAACAGAGAAACACAAAACAGAACAATAATAACTGGGCCTGTTGTTATTCATCACGAAGCTCCTCTCATTTCCTTCCTCAAAACCAATTCCCTAGCGAGCCTAATTCTAAATCAGACCACAGCCATCACAGACTAAGGCAAGATGTTTAGATAACTGGTGTCTTCCCAATCATCTTGCAATCCACCTAATGTCTCAAATACCAAATACAAAAGTTCCACAAAACCTTAACATAAACTATAGTTCCTATTCATTCCATATTCTGTAATTTTCATAATATTTTGGTAAAATATTGGCTTAGTGTTCTTATTTTTAAAAATACATTCATTTACATTCCTCTAGTTCCAAATATCAACTTTTAGTCATTTTAAATAAACATACACAGATATTATAAAAACATCCCAGTATGCATGAAGTGTATACATTTTGTGTCAAGGGTATAAAAACATTCCAAATTTATTTAAATATATTATGCCACAAAACTACAAACTATAAGCATTAGTCAAAAGCCAAATACAATATATAAATACTTTGCTAATGTAAACCCCCACACAAAAATTTTAAACTAAAATAGCTAATAATATATGAGCAGCAAAACTAATTGATATTCAGCTAAGAAAACTTTACAAAACAGTCTGTTGACAAAAACATCCAAAACATAACAACCCATTCATATTAACAACCATTATTGGGCATCAAAACATACACACTCTCACAAAGCTTTAGAGTTTCTACAGTCATCTGAGATAAAAATTAAAAATACATACTTAAAAATTATAATCAGCTTTACATGACTATTACAACTGCTTATCAAACACAATTTTCCAAAGATTCACAATACACCTTTATGAAAAAAATGCTGATATAATGAATAAGAAATACTGCTAAAATTTTAGGTTAAATCCCTCACACTAATTATAAAATGTTTTAATACTCAAAACTACTAATTTGGTGCACCACTAGTTAAATTCAGAAAAATTTTTCTTCAGAAATCTCACTGAAATTTTAATTGTTATGTAACATGAAAGTATGGCCCTGCATAACACATGGTTGGATAAGGAAATGTATTATCACACTTCAGTAGACAGAAAAATAATCCAAAAATATGTTACAAAACCTACTGAATTACTAGCATTAAGTTATAAATAAACAAGATCTGGTTTGAACAGGTATGATCACTTAGCCTCCATTGTGATTCTTCAATAACATTAAAAAATGTGTATGATCCCTCACCAGATTTACTTAAAATTGCTTCTATGACATAGTTCAAGAGAAATGCTCCAGAACCAAACCAATGCTATGTCTAATGGTACACTCTGCACTAATGATTTTCTAAGAACATGTTTTCTGGGGACTTGTGTTTAAATGTTATAATAATTATTTTAATGTTACTTACCTACAATTCTGCTAATTTTAAGTTGCTTTTATGGTGTATTGACCTCTCTACTATATCACATAACTTCTATTCCAACACATAACATTCCTGATATTATCCTATCCTAACGGTACAAGGACTAAATTTTGAAGTCATCCTTAACAAACTAAGTGATTGTCAGTACCTTGCTAGGCAGTAGTGATGCCTCTTTTTTTTTTTTTTTTTGCAGTACTGGGTTTTCAACTCAGAGCAATAAAATTCCTCTGAACTTGTCCTTGTTGAATAGTCTGCCCCTACAATGAAGAATGACTGATGTATCAATACTTTCAGGCATACTATGCCCTTACATTATAAAATATAGAAAGCCATGTCACAAGACCCTTTTATTTGTATGACTTCCCCAGATACAAGGCTTTCCTGCTTGGATAATGTTAAAATACTAAAAACAACAACTACAGAAAGATTACAAGTTACCAGGGAACTAATACAAAACCACAAAATAGGTTTAAGCTAAGGTCTTTAACCTTTGTTGCTGCATGTAAAGAACCTTTTGTGTAAGAACTAACACTTCTGCCTTAACTTCCCAAATGCACTCCACTTGATGTGCATTTATGTGCTGTTCTATGCATCACTACTTTCCTTCATTACCTAATAGAATCTTTGCCACACTTTCCTCATAAATACTCTTAAAATCCTTTTGTCTGACACATTCAAGAATCACAAAATCCGTGGATAAAAGTCTAGGTTTTATTCATGTGAAAACCTGAATTCCACTCCACTGACAATAGTACAGAGCAGTTCATATGATGTTCAATATCCCATAGATTTGAGTGGTGCCTCACCTGGTATCACCATGTTTTCATGCAGCTATATTCTTACATTTAGCCCTTGCTGAGAAAGAATAAAATGCCACAGTCTGTTTTAAGAGGTCTTCAAAATTTCAGAGATACGTAAGTAATCATTTGAAGACACTTATTTCTGAACTTTTCTTGGATGTGTGTTTTTCAAATCATAATTGAAACTTAATATGACTAGAAAGGGCCAAAATTTATTCTATGCTGATGATGTTACATTAAAGTTATACTGGTAAAAGCATGAGAAGAAATCTAGGTGATTTTCATTGTTTCCAGTTTGATGAATGCTATGTGCAGTCCTATGTTTCCCATTATGTGGTGAAAACATGAGTATTTTCCTCACATTTCTGTCAAGAGTTTGGTTGGTATTTTGTGTGTTCTTATAGACAAGTATTATGTGCTTATTTTTTACAGGAATAGGAATTTATACAGAGATACAGGTAATATTGCTTGTGCTGTGTTACTTTGACACTGAATTTGGAATACTTTCAGGAATCCTCTCAAGGTAGCAAGTGTTCCCATACTGGACTGGGTACATGGACCTCTGTAAGTATTCAGGTAGTGTAGATGATTCCTAAAGTGATGCAGTGAATTCAGGAATTTTCATATGCACAGATTGGGTGATATAAGTAACAAATACATTTTCCAGGATGTGTTTCTCAGAGACAAGTCATGAAGTACAGTGATTCACTGAATCCTTAAGAGTAAAATTCTTCCTACATAGGTAAGTGCTCACAAGATCCTCAATCACAAAATAGGACAAATTACATTCATGTACTATTAAGGAAAAAGGGGATTCATAACCAACTTTAGTTTTCCTGCATGTGCTGAGATGAGGAACAATGGAGCCTCTAACAATTTTAATGAATATGGATTTATAGTTTGTATAGTAGGGACATTTATGATCAACTTTGAAATTTAGAAAAATTTTTGATATTCTGGTTTATCATCATTTTGTTGGTATGGCAAACACAGGAAGAAGTTCAAGAATTATTCATGGTTCAAGTCTAGATATGGTGAGTATTCCTGAAATTCTGTAAATTCTGAATTATTCCCTGAATCAAGGTATAGCTTAAGTGGCCCATAATAATAGTTGAGGGAAGGAAAGGGGGAGAATGTGCTGTGGTAGAACAAGCTGTTTCTTGCATTACTAAGCTTTTCTTACATTCCTTTTGCAGGACATGGCAACAATTACAGGACTGTTGTTGGAGCACTGGTAATTTATAAGAAGTGATTGTCATCTCATGTGACAGTACAGACACTCTGATTTTAAATGTTCAAGTAGGTGAGGATGTTGTGCCTCATGTGGTATTGCCATATTGTCTTAATGAATTTTGTAGGGTATGTCTTAGCATAAAAGTATGAGAGGATGGCACATTCAGTGCTTAAGATCTCTTATCCTAAAACACACATATGAGGATTGTTTTGAGCACACCTTTCCACCTTATTGTACATGAAGGGTTCAAAAGAAAACCCTTATACGCCTATAACGACTACACGGACAATTAAGACTGTAGTCTCAATAGCAGTCAATGCATATTTGACACTGACTACTTCTAGAAGCACAAATTATCATCCATGTCCTTTTTTAAGGGTCCACTATACAGATAGGGTTTGGGAATACTAGCTCAAGAGAGAAGAACTGTCTTACAAGTATTTTCCCTTGATACCTGAAAGACTTCAAAGTGTAGCTTGACCATTTAATGATACAATGACATTGAGAACCATGTTTGTCACAAAAGTTTTTCCTCTAGTGCCTTTGTCACAACATCCCTGAGAGACAAAATGTCATCAAGTTGCAAATTCCTGACATCAGGTTGGTGGTGATGGGGGTCAAATCTTACCATACAATGTCTAACTTTCCTTTTTATAGATTAATATGAGGTTGTCCCCAATCCTTCTTGTCACTAATATTTGTTACCAGTGCTTAGATAGGAAATGACTAATCCCTTAATGTTTGTAGTGGCTTTGTATAGGTTTTATATGTTGGAAAAAAATTCACATTATTTCTGTCTGCATTGGAGCATGATTGTGTCTTGGATCATTGTCACTTTTGTAGGCCTTGAGAATTTTTGTAATTTTAGGGTATTTATTAGGCACTAGTAACACTTTGGATGCCATTTCCAGGGCTTAAGTATTAAACCTGAATTAACCTAGAAACCCATACAGTGTTGCATGGTGCATCAACAGTCTCGGTGTTTACTTAAACATAGGTGGCCTGGTAGAGCAAATTGTTTCCTGAAACACCCCTGAGCATGTTTTCTCACAGGAACTCTGAAAGAGAAAAGAGCAATTCTTGGATTTAGAATTTTTTGACCAATCATTGATAATTATGAGGTAGGTGATAAAGTGGTCCCACTACACATTAGACCATCTGCTAGTCCATGTCCCTAAGATTAGCAGGGTTTTATTTCTTGTAATTGCCATGTTTTTTTCTGTAATACAATGTATTTCCTGATGGATGTACAGTTATGTGAAGGTGCATCTAAACCCATGAAAGCCTTTCTATTTTCAGGAAAACACTTGAAGAACGTTTTTGCATTCTTATATTCCTCCTTATTTTTAGCCTGTATGTGGTGAAAACATAAATATATGCCTCACATTTCTAGTCAGTACTATGATTTTATTGTATTGTTGCAGATAGATACTGTTGTTAATATTCACAGTGGTGGAGGCAATAGCATATTGTCCATCTGTGTGATATTGATGAAGAAATAGCATTAGGTATTTTTTTCTGAAATATAATCGCCCTTTTAAAAGTCTCTGTCTCTGGACACTGAGAATTATCCAGGTGGTGTACATGGATCTTCAAATGACTCAGTGTGCTATGATATTACTGAAAATACAGGAAGCTTCAGGTATTTATATAACTGACTTCCATGATGTCTTTTACAGAGTCAGGACATATTGACACAGAAGCAACAAAGTTCACCTTGAACACTGCTAGTGTTTGTGTATATGCTTCTTTGGGCTTATATGACAAGACAAAACTTCTGACTGTCAAAAACACAGGTAAGCAATGACTGTTGCCCTAAATCTTCCTGTTATGAATTTTTGTTGTCCTGTCTTGAATCAATACAAAAACTATGCTTATAAATTATAATGACCAAAAATTAAGCATTTTAGTGGCATAAAATGTTATTTTAATCACATGAATTTTGAGAGAATGATTATATTTTTCTTCTTTGTCATTGCTGTGTTCTCATGAGCCCAGAAAGAAGCACAGTTATGCAGGTTTCCACATAAGAAATGAGAGCCCCTTATACTTTTCTGATCAATGTCACATTAATGCACGTATCTATGTACACCTCTGTGTCCCTTAAGAATGATTTTGCTCACTGCTCACTGCAGGTGTCCTTGAAGAGCAATTGTATCCTGAAACATGTTTGTTTATATTTCTTTCAGATTTCCTACAGGACCACTAAAAAAATCAGAAAAAAATATTGATAGAGTGTGCTAATGTACAGGTGAGTGATAAATTTGTTATAGGACATTGCAGATGATCTCATATACAGTATGCAGATAGGCAATTCTACTGGGCCTGTTCTGGTGTCACCAATGTTTTGTGTGTGTTGACTCACTCCTTATTCATTAGTATACAGGTATGAGGTGAAACCACATTCAATTTTGGGACTTCTCACTATTTTCACAGGTATTTAGTAAATCATTATAAGGCACTTCTGTTTCCCCAAAATTTTTAGCCATTTATGCCTTCATCCCTTGTAACTATGTAATGTTTCTAGGAAGAAATACATCTGATTGCATGATTGCTGATAAACTGTATATAATGCTCATCCACAAAGGTAGCATGCAATTTTGATTGTGTCCATACTTTGATGTTCAGGGTAGAGCTTCATAGCTTTCTTCTCTAGAGAGAGTGTTTTTACATGACTGTGTGAGTGGACCTAGGGTGCAGCTAGTATAGATGGATCATAAATTGATGCTTAGCAATTTTTGAATGTGTGGAAAGAAATTTCTAACTATTTTCTTGCATGATGCCTTTCTCAGAAGCAGGTAAATGTTCCAAATTTACTCAGAAATTATCAAGACTAAAATTTGTCCTAAATAGGCAATCATTGATATAAGCCTAAATAGTAATTCAGGATTTCGTGTCTTCATCTTCAAAGTTGAGGAATGAGGTTGCTCCTAATTCCTCCCTTAACGTGCTTTTGACATTCATGTTTTGATAATAATCCTTGTAGCCCTAGAAGTTTTAATGAATATGAGGTTTTATGTTTTCTCTGACCAGCAAATTTATGTTTAAAATTTCAGTGTTTTGAGAATTATAGTAACCTCTTTCATGGTCATTTTGGTGCTCTGCTCACACAGGAGTAAACTAAAGATATCTCCTAATGTTTCCAGTCTGGAAATAATAGAGGTTCCTAAAATTGTGTCAACTCTGAAGTAGGGCATGAATTTAGCTGCAGTTTAAGTGATACTTTATAATGGGCAGGGGCAAGGCAAGGGAAACAGGTCTCGATGGATAAATTATACCCTAAAAACAGTTGTTTATGTTTTTGTTTTCCATTTCAGTCATAAGAATACAGTGAGGATTAGAGGATTACACACAAAACCTGATTATAAGTGGAAAACCTACACAATGAATGTGGAACTATCGTCATCATAAACATGCTTACAAGTGAGGAGGTGGTCTTCATGTGGTGTTGCTATGTTACTCGGATTCTCACTGGAGATCATCTGTCTCCTGGGGTAATGTTTATAAGAAGTGTGCCTTCATAAGCAGCAAACTTTTCACCCAAATGCCTTTGTGTCACATGCCTCATCCCTGAGCATCAAGGACCATTCCCATCTCTCCTAAGTGGAGTATATAAAGTTTTGGTCTCCTAATACCAGGGCCACTGAACTCCCCACAGGCAAAGATAATCTGAGACACATGACACAAGAATTTATATACCTCTGAAAAAAAATACCCAAGCCTTAAGTTTACAGACTCCAGACCTCTAACTCTCATGGCAGAAAGCTTTTCTTAGTATCCATTTTACTCTCACCTTTATTGACAACAAGAAGCTAAAACATTAATTGCTTCCTTTCAGCATAATCCTCCCCTTATATTCTTCCAACATTACATTTAAACCAAGCCTGTAATCTCCTAAAACTCCAGCCACTGATGTCTTTCTTTATTTTACTAGGAGTCTTGAGGTTACTTTCATTTGCCTTTAAAAGCTTACTATTTTTTAAAAAATTATAAATTGCCTAACAAGATTCTTTTATTAGGGATTTAAGACATAATTGTGCCTTAGATTTGCTTAACTTGGGAAAAACTTTTAAACACATGCCTTTTGTACTATGAACTACATTTACAGAGTTTCTATCCTAACTTCTTCAATGACCCATTGTTGCTCAAAAGTGCATTTATTCAATGTCCATTGGTTTAATGGTTCTTGAGGTTTTCCTTGCCATTGATTTCAAATTTCATTCATTATGGTCATTAGGATACAGGGAATTATATCAGCATTTTTGCTGACTTTTGCTGTATGACCTAGATTGTGATCTATTCTAAACTGTTCCATGGGTTGCTGAGAGAAATGTGTAATACAGTGCCATAGGATGGAATATTCATTTTCTGTTAAATTATTTTGTCCATGGCAACGTTTACTTTGAGGACATTTTTATTGTTATCTGGATGTTATGTACATTAATGACAGTTGGATGATATTAAGAATTCTTAAATGAAACCAACCCCTTAAAATTGACATTTCAAATATTATATGTTTATAAATTCCTTTCCAATGTAGCCTAGGCAGCTGTTTACCAATAATTTCAACAAAACAAATACTTGCCATCATAAAAATAGACCCAATCCTGCTCTTTATCTGGAGGAGATGCAATTGCAATTCTGTACATGAAGACCTGTCTCCCTAAATTAACTCTTAGGGTTTTTTTTTTTTTTGATGTTACTGGTATTGGGGTTTGAACTCAGGGCCTTATGCTCTACCACTTGAGCCACTCCACCAGCCCTAAAATGACAAAGATGTCAAACTTTTATGTTTTTTTTTTCCAGTGGCACTGGGGTTTGAAGTCACAGCTTCCCATGTACTAGACAGGTGTTCTACCACTTGAGCCAAGCCAGCATCTACATAATTAACTCTAAAGAGACTTATCTAATTAAAAATATTGCTATTACCAGAGGTAGACTATTATTAGAAATAAAGTACCCTCTAAACTGAATTCTTAATATCTTTTAATATGAAAAAGGGTCACATGTCATAAATTTAAATCAATCTCTTCATTTTCTATCATAGCCCCCACTGTTTTTCTCACCATGCCTTTTTGCTGGACTCCTGATTAAATAAGAATTCCAAATGACCTAAAAAGTAGGCCTGGGGTGTCACACATCTGGAAGGAAGGGACTTACCCTCACCAAACTATAACCAATACACTACCTCACTCTAAAATATTAAGGAACTGCTGTGTCAGAGCACCGTGGAAGGATGTGGACATGACTCAACTAGGAGAGTACATGCCTAGTAAGCATGAAGTTTTGATTTCAAAATTTCAGTAATGCAAACATTATTATTATTATTAATAGCAGTAGTAGTACTAGTAGAAATAACAAATCTAATAATGATTGACTAATAAACAACACTATGGCATTGGGCACCTCATTAAGAAGGAGTACTAATAAAGAGTCTTCAAGTTCCATTCTTTTCTTCTAAATTTGTTTTCCACCAAATGCAAATAACAAAAGTAAAGCAGATGAGGGATCCCCATAACATTCCTCAAAAATATCAGTTAAAGTATGTAATATGAAATTAAAATATAAACATTTTTATTGAAAAATATAAAATAATAAAATATCATTTACATGAATCAAAATATAAAAATAATTTAAAATTAAAATACTTGGTCTATGAATAAAAAAAACAAATGTTATCCCCCAGTCTTAAAGCCAAGGACTCACCTCAGATCCCAGAACCCAGGAAGAACTCAGGCCCCTGCATGTATTGGCCATTAGCACATATGAGAGCCCTCCACACCAGTGTCTCAGGGAGCCTACTGCAGGCAAGTTTCTATATAACAACTGTGATAGAAAATATAGGTCAACCACTCTAGAAATACACATGCATTGTTTGGCTGGGCTGAGTCTCTTGTTTACTTTCACTGAGGTCATGCTTAGAAATCAGTTGCAGGGAAAGTGGGCATTGTGCCTCCCTGTGATCATCAGCTAAGTGGTTACCAAAGACTGCAGAAGCCAATTCCTTGTTCACACAAGGATTTCAGGGGAGTAAGCTTGGTCTGCACAAGGGCAGGTTTTTGATTTGTTTTAAGAAGTTTGTAAGTTATTTTGGCCTCAGTCACATGGAATAGTTTGAAGTTCTAGGAAAATTGTGAGACAGTTAAGTCCATGCTTAACCTCTGCTCTTCTCCCTCCCCAGATAATGATGCTGATGGCCACTGAAAAACCAATACCTCATGATCTTACTTATGTGTGGAATCTACCAGTGGAGCTCACAGAAACCAAGATGAAGTGTGGCCACCAAGAGCAAAGGGTAGGGGTGGTGGGTTGGGGAGATCTTGATCAAAGGATGAAAAATGTATCTAGGCTGGATTGGAGGAGTAATTGCAGGAGTTCTATTGCACAACATGGTGACTGTAGTTAATAATGAGATGTTTGGATTAGAAAATTGCTAAGCAAGTGAATTTTAAGTGTTCTCACAATGAACATAAGTTCACGAAGTAATGAATATGTGCATCAGCATGGCTTACCTACTCCACTGTGACTATATGCTTCGAAACATTAAGTTGTGACCATGGATGTAAATAATTTTTATTGGTTAGTTTATAAAATATACTTTAAGGGTGAAGCTGATGGCTCAAAACCATTTTTATTAAAATTATAAGAGTATTAATATCTTTTTTTTTCTTTTGGTGGTCTGGGAGTTTGAACTCAGGCCATTACACATGCTAGGATTATGTTCTCCCACTTGAACCATGCCTCCAGTCCTTTTGCTTTTAGTTTGTTTTACAGATAAAGTCTGCTGCTTTTGTGCCATCAGGTTTTGGACCACAATCCTATATCTGTCTCATGAGTATCTCAAATTTGACTTGTATCACATGAACTCTTTGTCATTAATTAGAACCAATGTTGAGCCAGTCTACAGTGGTTTTGAAATCACTGCTCCCTGATATGTACACAGGAAATAAGACTGCTCCCTAGACACTGACCGTGTGTTCAACCATCTAAAAAGTAAACATCAGATGCCCTGTAATCCTAACACTGTGCAGAAAGTGCCATGGCTAAATTTCAGGGTGTGCTGGGAGCACAGAGGAGGGCATCTAACCCAGCAGGCTCATCCAGGAGATGATATGAGGGGAACTAGAGTATGAGTTGAGGCTCAAAGGTTGAGTAACAACCAACAGGGTGGATCATACAGAGGCCACTGCTTGTAGATCAAAGGTGGTCAAATATTAGCAAATTATAGATATTTAGATGGAGTCATTAATGTAATGACATCCAGATAAATGTTGCCCCCAGATGGATAAAATTCATAGGAACAATAAGAGCCTACAAATGTACCATTGACCCTGTTCCCAGTAGCAGAGCTTCAGGCTGGCAGGCTGAAGGAACTTGGGCCTCTGCAGCTGAAGAAGTTCAGCCCCTCTGTGTTCCCAGGATGTGATGAAGGGCATCCATTGACTGGCCCTTTGGACTGCAGATGCTTTTGTTCCTCATTGAGCTAGGACAGCAGGGAGTCTTTCTTCCCTGGTTACAGGCCTGGGCCAAAGGAATTGTCAGAATAGGAGAAAAGGGAAGGAAGGAAACTCCATAAAACCTACTTGGGGATGTGGCAAAACACCTCTATAATGAATGCTATTTGTTTTACTTTTATGGCTGCAGTTTCTGGTGCAATTTCCAGTTTTTGTTCACACATTTAGGTCATTTATGGGTTGATTTTGGGGTCTGGTTCATGTAAGGATTCAATTTCCCATTTTTGATGTGGAAATCCAATATTCCCAGAACCACTTATTAAAGATGCTAATTATCCTTTCCCCATTATGTCCTCCTGTGTCTTTCTTAAAATAGTTACCTCCTTACATATGTTTTGATGTATTTCCGGGTTCTCTATTCCCTTCAACTGGTCTACTGTCTATTTTCACGTCAGCATCATAATGAATTTAGTACTACAGCCTTGTAATACAATTTTAAGGCAGAAAATATGATGTCTGCAGCTGTGTTCTTTTTACTCAAGATTGTTTCGGCTTTTCAACAGAACATGTTTTCACATGAGTTTCAGGATTGTTTTTTCTGTAAACAATGGCCCTTGATTGCATTGAATATTTGGTTTTGGGGTAATGACATTTTAAGTATCAGTTCTTCTGGCCCAAAAGCATGAGATATTTTCTAATTTTTATTTCTTATTAAATCTTAAATTAATGTTTTTAGTTTTCAATAGATATAGCTTTCATATCCCTAGATGAATTTATCCCTAAATAGTTTACTTCCTTTTGAAACTATTGCAAATGACACTGTTGTCTGAATTTCTTTTTCAGCTAAGTTGTTATTTGGATATTAAAAACTAAGTATGTGTCAGTTAAAAAAAGATAAAAAATATTACTGAATTTTTCATACTAGATTTGTATCCAGAAACTGTACAAAGTTCAATTATTCATTCTAATAGGATTTTGGTGCTTTTTTGGTTTATTTACTTTTAGGATTGTGTCATCATCAAAAGATAATTATGCTTCCTGCTTTCTGATTCAGATGTCTTTTATACGATGAATTGCTTTCACAAATACTTTTTGAATTGTTCATTGCTGGTAGACAGAAATACAATGGAGTTTTGAGAATTGATATATCCTGCAACTTGGCTGAAGTTGTGTGTCGACTCTAGTAGCTTTCTTTTGGATTCTTTGTTATTTTCTTCATATAGGCTATATCATCTACCAAAGGAGGTGACTTGACTTCTTTCAAACTCTGAT
This sequence comes from Castor canadensis, assembly GCF_047511655.1. NCBI lineage: Eukaryota > Metazoa > Chordata > Mammalia > Rodentia > Castoridae > Castor > Castor canadensis. The sequence goes on along the minus strand of NC_133388.1, from coordinate 102,213,189 downwards.
GATTTAGATTTCTTTCTCTTTAATAGCTTTGGCTAGAAATTCTAGAAGAATGTTGAATAGAGTGGTAAAAGCAGGTAACTTTGTCATGTTCCTGATCTTAGGGATATATCATACAGTCTTTCAATGAGAGGTATGATCTTAGCTTCATTTAAGAAGTATAAATACTTATTTAATGGAATTAGGAAAATGAGTTATTTGAAGTCATATTGTTTCCCTCCATAGCTAAGTTATTTTTCTAATTTGTTTATAATTCCTCCCTCCTTCCCTCCTTCCCTCTTTCCCTCCCTCCTTCCCTTCTTTCCTGCTTGCCTGTCTTCCTTCTTCTCTTTCTTCCTTCCCTCTTTCCTTCCTTCACTCTATCTGGTGCAGGCCTTTGCTCTACTGTGACAGGAAAGCAGGGTGTCATAGGATTGTTAAATCTTGACTTTCTTAGTTACAGTCATGTTCAGATCCTACCTTCCTGAGATTATAGCCATGCATATGATCACAAACACGTTAACATTGTTTTGCTTCCTGGTAATTTTTCCCACATGAAATTGGTCCCACAAATATCCCTGTGTCTTTAATTTTATTCACTTGAGCTAAATTGTTGACAATCCAAAGGTACCTGGAGTTGAGTGCACTCCCACACAGAGTGGAAATAAGCAAGCATGTTTTCCAACCCTCAGCTATTTCCTCAACTAGACCACCCATTCATTATAGACAAGCAAGGGTAGGTCTTGCATATGCACTCACCCGTATAGAGCTATTTAAAATATTAATTTGGAAAGTTCCATTGATTCCTTTATGGATAACTTATGCTTTATTGCATGGGATATGTAATTATAAACAGATTTTAAAATGCTGTGCTGATTGAAAGTGAATTGCTGAGACAAGACTGACTGGTGGGATGGCTATAGGATGTTTTTCCCAAGTGAGCACTCCACAGCTGTTTGACATTTCTACTCCATCAATGCTAGCTGGATTCTGAGAATATAGTTAATATATGAGGCAAAGTTTGGATATTGCAATTCAGTTCCATAAAAATAAGTGACTAAAACTATCATCTTGGTTCTGAATCTGCTGTACCTCAAGGCACAATTACAGTATTGTGAAGAGATAGGAAATGGGTTTATACAGAGGACTTTCTAATCTAGCTTGTCTCCTTGTACACATACTGAATGTCAGTTATTATAAAAAACTTTTCCTTTCAAATACTGACAACATGTCAACCAGAGTTTCTAGACTTGGAAGTAGAATTAACAAAGTCTTTTTGAGTACAGATGAGGAGACAGGAAGGAATTAATTATATGTAGTAAAATTTCATGTAAAGAAGAGGATCTGAAAAAGTGAATTTTATAAAATAATTGGAGAAAGACAATACTGGGGTTGGTGGTGTCTGCATTGTAAAAGTGGTCAAGGAAGCCTATGCAAAGCTATGTTAAAGACCAGAGTTTGTTCAATCTCATCTGTGTTACTCACCTTCCTATCTACCACATTCTCATCACAGTGGTGTTCTCTCTGCAGTTTGAACACACTTTTTCAGAGCCTTTGTACCTGCTATTTTGTTTTTTCTAGAACATTTTCCATCTATGTGTTTTACTGCCTCCTGCTTTGATTATGTCTCACCTCAAAAGTCGCCATTTCAGAGAGGATTTCTCTGACATTCTTTTCATAACTAGATCTCAAACTGCAAGTATAGTAGCAACATTGTCATGTTACTTTGCCTGGCATTGGCCTATAGATCTTACAAACATTAAATCAATTAATCCTGACAGTAAAAAAAAGACCAGAGTTTGTGAGGACTTGACTTTCATGAATGCCTAGAAACCAAAAAGGCAAAGAATCTGAGGCAAAGCAGGTGTGGGTTGTTGATTACTGGAAGGAGACCAATATGGCTGCAGTAAAGCAGCAAGGACAGGCAAAAAAGGGCTCCATCCTGAATTGGCCACAACAGTTTTATTGCATCTAATTTGCTTTAAATTAGAAAAATTTGTTGTAAAGTAATCTTTCTCATAGGTATTAATAACCTATAGTGAACATAGGGTTTGGTGCTGTTCCACGTTCAGTAATCTACCTGTGTGTCATGAAATGTAACCCTAAAGCACAAGGGGCATGCACCACTGTACCAGACAGAGAAAGGTTTAAGCTGGCACAAGTGATGATATTAATATGACATAAAGTGTATTTCAAGTAAAATGTATTCATAAAGGTAAAAATGCACACTGAATAATAATAATAAAATGTCAAATTCATCAAGAAGAAATAAGCAGAAATGTGTGCCTAGTAAATAAGCCTCAAACTTTGACATAATGGAAACAAAACAAAAAAATGTTTAAAGGGAAAATTGTGATAAAAATGTTAAGAATTTCTATTTGTCAGTTGATATAAACTAGAAAATATAAGTGGACATAGATGGGACACTTTGCTCTGGGATATCCATCCTTGGCTTTGTTATTATTGGTTCTCTATGACAAAGGTTTCCAAAAACCTTGAGTGCCCTAGAGAAAAGGCCACCACAGAGGGAACATTCACAAGTTTCCAAACACAGCTAGACTGGGCATGGTAGCTCACACCTATAATGCCAGCTACTTGAGAGGTGTAGAAAGTGGGCATCAAAGTTTGCAACCAGTCTAGGCAAAAAGTTAGTGAGACCTCATGTCAACAAACCAGTTGTGGTGGTTCACATCTATAATTCCTTCTAGGCAGGAGGACCAAGGAGGTCTGAGACTGCCCCAGGTAAAATTGGAGACCCCATTTGAAAGCAAAAAGTGTGTACCTCTAATGGTAAGTTGCCTAGTCAGCAAGTGTGAGGCACTGAGTTCAAATCCAAGTACCACCAAAACAGCAACAACCCCCACAAAACATAAAATTGTACCTTACAAGAACATCTAAAACTCTTTTTATGAAAGAAAAACCTGGCAACTGAGTTGGCCTGAATTCAGGTAGATCTCCTAAAAACTGAGGGAGGTCTTTCCTGGTCAGGCTGTCATCTGAGTCCTGGCTTCCTAGTTCATTGTGCTGTCCTGGTTGAACAGCTGTCACTATAATTTGCTTGAGTGCCAGAGAGTGTCTAGTGCTCAGCTTTGACTCAAGCAGATCAGGAGGAATAATCCCTCCTGGTGAATCTTGTTAACTAGGACCCTCCCCCCAAATCACCAAACAAAACAGATAATCAACTATGGTCAAGGTGAAGTTCTATGACCTAATGATAGTTAGGGAACTGATGATGAAGAACTCTGATACATGTATTCTTCTCAGGTGCAAGCACCATACTCCCTGGTATAGACCATATGCCTGGCCTTGAAACAAGTTTTAATAAACTTTAATGTTTTGAAATCTAACAAAAAAAGTTTCCTGGTCACAGGGGAGTAAACCAGAAATAAACAGCAAATAATAGCAAGAAAAATATCAAATATTTGAAAATTATTTTGTGTATTTCTGTATTGTGCAGATCAAAAGAATCACCAGACCAATTAAAATAGACTTTCAATTAGCAACAACAAAAACTAAGCATTGAATATTGTCAAGAGAAACCTTAAATCATGCGTAAAGTAAAATCTACTTATTAAAATTTTATGTTTAAAGGAAATGTTTAAGATCAACAATATAGTCTTCCACTTTAAGAAAATAGAAAAAAAAGAGTGAATAGATGATAGGAACAAAATAATAGAGATAGAAGTGGAAGGGCTAGTGGGATGGCTCAAGTGGTAGAGTACCTGCCAACCAAGCATGAGGTCCTGATTTCAAACACCAGTATCTCTAAAAAAAGAAAAGAAGAGCAAATTGCTCAGATCTGGATCACGACTGGCAGGCAGTTGAGGCTGGATTCTACTGATCTTTGCCTGGGTCTTTTTACTGTTGGAGTCTCTGCTCCCATTTCCTGTATCATGGGGGGGGGGCAGGAAATGTTTCCTTTTTCTCTCCATTTTCCCACACTCTTATCCTTATGCTGGAGAGTTTGGGGATACAAAAGTGCTGGGCTAGGGTGGTCTCAAGGGCTGTTTGCCCTGAACGAGTTCCTTCCTGGAACTTCTTGATAAAGGTAGGAGTCAGTGACTCAGGGATGGCAATGGGGCCATCAGCAAACTTCCACCATTCATCTGGTAGAAAATTTCACTCCTCTGTCTTAAACTAAGCCATCTCCTTATATAGGACCCCATGGGTATGATTGGTCATGAAGGCATATTTAGTCAGTGTAGATGTTTACCCATACTCCCACAGAGAGCTGGAACACCTGCATGAGGGAAACAAGGTCAGCCTTTTGTGCAGAAGTTACAACTGGCAGCAGGCAGGTCTCAATGATTGAGTCTAGAGTTACTATTCATAGCCAACAAAGCATGAGGCATCCTGAATAAAGCCCTTGCCATCTGTGAAATGTTCAATGTCCAGATGGCTGATAGGCTGATCAGTTAGATCTGGCCAGCTCAAGATATCCTCATCCATAACCTCCAAGTACTCATGTTCCAGGGGTCCCATAAACCTGGAATCTTGAAGGGGAGCTCAGGAACCACAGGAGAACTTCTCTCAGGGGCATAGAGTTGCCATTCCTCTTTTTGTGTGACTGTGAGGATTAGAGTCTTTGCCTCAGGTCCTCTCAACTTTAAGGCTGCTGTAACATCCAAATCAAAAGTTACCTGTGCCTTCAGTTTGCATAAGTCCTTGCCCATCAGACCCATGGGACAATTGGGGGGATAAAGTAAAATGCCTTACTTCATGACTCCCAGGATTGCATTGTCTGTACACTAAGAAGGGGCAGCAGGCCCAGCCCTTGGCAGCTGCAATGATAGTTGTATGCTTTTGTAAATGGGGGCCCACTGGTTGGGTCACAAGTGGTGGTCACTTAATGTCCACCTTGAGGTCAATGGAATGGCCTCCTATCCTGATTCAACCATAGGCTCATGGGGGCCTAATAAAGAGGATCCCAGTCTGTCCTAGTCCTCCTCATAGCCTTCCAGGGTTGCCAGTCAGAGACTTTTTTTTTTCCTCCCAAGGGCTGGCTCCCATGCAGGTGGCCTGATTACTTTCCCTCAACAATCCAGTCCCAACCTCTGGTCTGAGGGGCCATTTGGAATTCCCTGGCCCACTGGGGACATTCATTCTTCTAGTGCCCTTCCTGACGACAGTAGGCACATTGATTTCTCCCTAGCTCCTCCCTGGGTCGGGTGAGGACACCCCAGGGGCGCCAGTCATCATCCATGGTGATTGCCCCTGCCGTTGCATGGATTAGCCTTCCAGGGCCTGCCCATTCAACAAGGGCTGCTGCAAGGAGGTCCACTTTCCTATTCATCATTCTGTTGGTCTCCCATTTACCTTCCTGATCTTGATTGACAAAAACCTTTGTGACGCCCTCCAGAAGTTGGTTGGCATTCATTCCAGTGAATCCCTCCAGTTTCTGCAATTTTTGCCTCGTGTCTCCCTGGGCCTGGTCAACAAAAGCAGTATTAATCATCCACTATTTTCAGTGGCTTCTATGTCAAAGTGGGTGTACAAGTAGAAGGCCTCACACAAATGCTCATAAAACTGGCTGGGACTCTTCTTGGCCTTGGAGGACTTCTCATGTTTTGCTCATGTTCAAGGCCTTTTTTCTCCCTTCTTCATGCCTCCCAGTAGTGCCTTCTCGTATCATTCAATCCAGTGGTAGCATTGGTTATCATTAGGGTCCCAATGGGGGTCTTCCTTGAGGAACTGAGCCTGAGCATAAGCTTGGGCATTTAAGATGTCAGCAGGGGCATGATCTTCCAGCCATTTTAGAGCTGCCGTTATACTGCATTGCTCTTTGGTATTAAATAGAGTCAGAAGAAGCTGTTGACAGTCTGTCCAGGTTGGTTTATAAGTATAGATAATAGACTGCATTAAATCTATCAGGGCCTGAAGTTTTCCATGAAGGAAGGGGTATGATGTTTCCAGTTTAAGAGGTCTGTGGTGGTAGACAAATATCTGCCCTCCTTATTGTATTTGACCAACCTCGTCATAATATATTGGACCTTGGACCTCCCTCAGGGACATCTGCAAGGCAGTGGGAGTCTGAGGAGAGGAGGGGTCTTCATGGATACTGGTTAGATGCCCCCAATTGAATGGGGGATTTGGGGGAAGAACTGGTGGACTCGGAGTGGGTATTTGGTCTATAGGACTCAGGGAGGTCAGGGAATTTGAGCCCTCAGAGGCTTCCAGGCCAGATTTTACAGGTGTGACTGTCCCTCAAGATTCCTCATCTAATGTCAGAGGCAAGGGGGCAGATCTGGCTGCCAGTGGCAGAGGTGGATAAAGTAGCACATAGGGTGGAGGCATTTCCTTGGGTTCTTTCACCAGTATAGGCTCCTTTGTCTTCTCCCTACACTTGGAAGTTGTGGCTACCCTAGCTACAGTAGTTCCACAAGTCTCTTCCAGACAGGGCCTTAGTCATGTGGGTCATTTGAGGACACAGCATCCTTTCATCAATCAATATACAGAAACTGATCAGGTGACTAGACTTCCCCACAATAATCCCATAAACTTCATTAACCACAGTTTTGTCTAGCAATGCTTTTGAGGCCATCTTCACCAAAAGTGGGCCAATCTACTTCACAAAGGGCCTTAAGCTTGTTAGGAGTTAACTCCCTAGTATCCATTAAACCCTTTTTAAAGTTTGTAAGTATACGTTCTAAGGGGGTACCCTACTCTGATTTCCACCCATTTCCTCCTGCTACCAGAAGTCAAGAGAGACACAGAGGGATAGGAATTTTGGAGAAGTAAGGAGGGGTCCTCTTCTCCAACACACAAGTGGCACAACGTGCACCCCTTATTGGTGACCTAGAGGTGGTTGCCCAGCCAAGAACTGCACTTACACAGGATTTTCACTCACTTTGTTCGTCTTTGGCCTCTCCTCTTGCAGGGATGTGAGGCACATCTTAGCTGTAGTGAGTCCATATAAACACTGGACTGAAGGTCCTGTCAGGGCTCACTTTAGACCAGATGAGTTCACCATGGACCTGCAGATTGGGACTGCACTTGTTTTGTCCCTAGGCCATGTCTCAGACTCAAACACATGCATATACACTTCTGCCCTGCTCCCTGAACCTGAGAGACACAATTTCAACTCAATAAGACTACTCAGGTGTCTCTGGGAGTGATCAGGCTCCCCTTCTACCTCCTAAAGGAGGCCTCTATTTGAACCCAGGTGCTTACCAGTCTGATGGGCATGGCTCCCAATTGGTTTCCGAGCTTCATCCAGCTTCCTTTGGGTAGCCATAACTTGCACTCTGGTGCTTTGGTAGAGGTGAGTCTCTGTGTCAGATCAGCAGGTCTGCTGGTGCCTGGTGGGACAGTTCTCCCAGTGAGCCAGGGATGCCAAGTCCTGGTGACAAGAGGTGAAAAAATCATCACCAAATCCCAGACTAGTCCTCAGAAATGTTTAATGAAATATCATAAAGTGGAATTGCCACCAAGCAAGGGTTCCCTGTTCAGCCTGCATAGAAGCCAATACTATGGCACAGAGTCTTTGCAAAAACAATAAACTTTTATTGTGGGTGGACCATTAAGGAGATAGTGGTCATGGGCAAATCCATCTCCCCATGGGTTGGTACTGGGGGAGTTTACAGGATGGGATAGGGAAGAAGTTACTAGCTTATTTCAGAGCCTGAGAAGTGATAGGCTTCTTTTGTGCAGGAGTAAATGGTCATTCTGCCTCTTTACAGGTTCATGCTCCTTTACAGATACATTTACAAGTTATGCTCTGCATGGAGGATTTTGTGCTTGTGACCAGAAATAGTAATTATCTCATTCTGGAAAAGCCAGTTTCAAATTGAGTAGATTCTGGAGGCTTTTCCTGGAAAATGACTTCAGGACACTTTCTTATTTAAGGAATATATGTCCAGGTGTGCCCAAGCCATACCTGATTTCCAGTGGGTAAAACAACAGAATATGTTCTTCCTCACAGTTGTGGAGATTAGAAGTTAGAGACCAAAGTGTCAGCAGACAGATTTCTTCTAAGGCCTCTTCTTCTTGGTTCATAGAGAGCTGCCTTCACACTGTCTTATCATGGGGACTTTCCCACTCATGTCTGTGTCCTCATTTCCTCCTTTTGACCTCATTTTAATTTAATCTTTTTAGAGATCCTGTCTCCAACTATGGAGTTGTATGCTGAAGTACTGTGGTTAGGACTTCACCTTATGATTTTGTGGGATACAAACCTGTTCTTAACACTCATCATGTGATTTTTAAACTCAAATACGTGTGAGTGTGTGTTTATATTTATGTAGTCACTCCAAGGTGACTACATTTTGTTTACAAGCTCATGCATTATATCAAGAGATTGAGAATCAGTGCACTGAAGAGAGGAATGTATTCATATGAAACAGTCCTAAGAGATGTGTGAAAGTAGTGGTTGAAGTAATTCATTCAAATTCTGAAATTTCTTGAGTTTTTATGTCTTGCCAGCCACTGTACATTCACAGAACTCACATCCAGTTTTGAGAGAAAGATAGTTGAACTCAATATTTCAATGTAATTTGCTGATATGGGTATTTAAATTACAGGGCATCTGTGTTCTGAAAATACATCCAGGAAAGGGTGATGTTAAAAATAAATCCTTAAAGATGAATGAAAACTAGCCTTTAGGACATTCGATAGTATAAAAGAAAGTAGGAAAAAGGGGATTCTAGTTGGAAGTTCTCTATATACAGGTATAATCAATTTACTTCCACATGTGAGCCTTGTCCTCTCCCAGCCTTGGAGACTTTTCTAAACTCATAAGCAAAGAAGGAACAATTTTTCTTCATTGTTTATCACATAACTTGTTTCTACTAATCCTTAAACCAATACATTTAATGTGATCATCTTCATAAACTTCTCTGAGCTCCAAACAGCCATAACTTCCCTTCCTTGAATGCCCACAGCCTACTATTTTTTGTTTACCTGTGAACCTTAACATCTGGCATCGTAATTTGCCTCTACTATTTTTTGACCTTGAAGAAATTACTTGATCTCACTGGTTTCATCTAACCTCACTGGCACTAATCTAAGCCATGGGGACAATCAAAGTCTCTATTGCAAAGGAATGATTGCTATTTTTATTTTAAATTTCTTGTCTGCAAATAGATAAGGAGTTAATGCATAGGAGGTGATTAAGTATAAAGGAAGTTCTGTAAACTTTTGTTTTAATCATATTTTTGGTAGCATTTAGATAATGACCTCTAAGTATAAGAAATTAAAGCTAGAGAGTCAAACTAAGTTATCAACCTAGAATGCTGGACCAAGCATTCTAAATCTTCATTCAGGTTCAAGATCTGTTATTAAATGTTTGTGTGACCTTGAGTGATGTTTCTTTCTTCCTTGAATATCAACTTTCTCTTCATTATAAGACAGATAATAAATTCTACATCTCTGTATTTCCTAGGATGAGATAAGATATGGTTGATAAAGCTCAATACATGATAGGTCCTCAATAAATATGTGTAGATGCCAAATGATGTGTTTGGATTTAGGTGTCAGTAGCTAAGTGAGATTTGGGTGAGGGAAGTGAAGCAAAGGTTCTGTTTCTTTTTAACTACTTTACCTATGAACTTAAGTGTAAAATATTAATGTTACAAGGCTGTGGTCTCTGACTCTTGTGAAGGCAGCAGCCACATCTAAACATGGACAGGCATGACTGACTCCAAAAGCAGCTGCTCACTGGCCCTAGCTGGTTGCTCCATTGCAAAGAGTGTAATTGTGATCATGAGATACCTAGGATTAGAAAGGCAGTGAAGCAAAGTTTCTGAGCTTTCCAAGGTGTGCCTACTTTCATTATGCCTGGCAGGAGAAGACTCACATTGGGTTTTTTAGAGAAGGGCTGAGTCATAACTCTTTTGAGCACTGAGAATATAGATTTGCTTCTCTTTTCACAATTGTGCCTAAAGGTAGGCAAGATGAAGCCCCAGGCCCTGTCAGCAGCTCAAAGTGTGCATTCTGATTGCTGCTCACAGGATCACAACTGGGGTGGTATGGTCCTGATGTCAAGAGTTCCAGAAGCACACTTCCATAGGCACAATTCCAGGCCACCAGCTTTTAGTGTCAGAAGTTTGCCATCTCCTGTGACAGGCAGAGAATCATATGGAATGATTTCTAGAGTCAAATCATTCATTTTAATTCCCTGTGCTGACAGCGTTGGTGCTCATGGTATTGATAATGATTAAATTTCTGAGTATCTCTTCTTCCAGACAAAATAAACAAATATCCAAGGCTTCAAGAGGAAGAGCAAGTTTGCTGCTTCTTACATGGACAAATCATGCTTAATTCTTCCTATTAGAGAATACTCAGGACCTACTCTTTGTCTGTATTATTATGAAACTATTTCTAGAAAATTGGGTGCTAAGTGCAGAAGTGAAGAATATTTTATTTGGGTAACTTTTGGATTGAATCAGCAGGTAAGAAAGGAGCATAATATATCAATGAATCATGTCCTATCAATGAAGGACATGCCACAGGATACCCAGGTGCATGCACAGAGCTCTGATGGTTTATCCAGAACTTCAGCTGTAACAGACAGTGTTTTGAATTAAAGTCATAGGTCTAGCACATTTTCTATCATGTCTTTACACTTGTATAAATTAAAGCTTCCAAAGTGGCTTTCATTTCTTTTTAAATTCAAATCTGGTCAGAAGATAATGTCAAACACACGGCTCATGTTACTGTTTTGAGTGCTTATCTGATGTTGATTTTGCATCAGTGCTTTTCTGAGGCAGTGTGGTATTCTGACATGCTTACCATATTGTTACTTATTTAATAGGATAGAGCCCTTCTTGTGCCATTTTAATGTTTGAGCTTCATAACATATGGATAGCTAAATAAATGGATTTGTGATATAACAAACTTTCAGCTTCCTTACATATTTTCTACCTTTAATTTCTTTTAACTTAGTATTTCACCAACATTCTTGTTCTCTTATACCACATTTTTGGAATGCTTTCACCTATTAATTATTCTTCACTTGCTTTTTAATACTTTATTTAATTCAAAGTATTTTGAGCAACTTTGATGAGCTTCATTCCAATATGGTACCAATATATAAGGCAATTTCTGCCTAAGAATACATTGTGACATAAAAAGCTACTTGAAAGTGTGGAGGCACATGCATAGACTTCAGATCCCATTATTGTGGGAACTGACACAGTCCTAAAGCCACACTGGGTGGAGAGTGGTGATGATGATGCTTCCAGAAACTGAATCTTGAAGATAAACAGGAGAGGCGCTGACTATGAGCTCACCATCGGCCATGACACCTTTTGTGGCTATCCTTAAATTAATTAATTAATCCTTTTCAGATGGATTAAAATGAGTTTCATTTATAGTATTTGTCTTTTCTTTTAGGGCACTTGTGATTTGTTTATGGTATTACAATATTTATAAAATTCCCTTTGAGACAGAGGCCCTTCTTCTTACTTTCTCTACCCTAATGTCTTTCTCATGGAACATCCTGAGTAGCTGAATGTGTCCTTTTGACACACTAAAATTACTAGGCACTCCAAGGTAGGGCATATTGTCATTCTCTTGCTCAATAGTCCTTCTTAAATGTGGACTACTGTGGAACTCAGAATATCCATAGGACTTGCTTTGGTCAATAAAATGTGAATGGAAACAATGCTTGTAATTTCTGTAAGAAACATTTACACACTAAATGTGATTCCATGTTGTCTTTTATTGTGTGAAAGGTAGAATAAGGTTTCCTAAAGATATTCATGCCTCAATCCCAAAATCCGTGCTTATAGTATTATCTTAGGTGACAAGAAGACTTTGAACAGGTGTTTAAGGGTAAAGACTTTGAGATGGGGAGATTATTCTGGAGGATTAAATTGCATGAGTCTGTGAAGGCAGGGGATACTTACTGACTATGGCCAGAGTGGAATGTTACTGAATATGAGAATGTGAGAGATACCAGTGTCAGAAAGACTAGATCTGGAATTGTTGGCTTTGAAAATGGAGAAAGGGGGCAGTGATCCAAGAAGCATACAGATGTTCCTCTCTGAGGGCCGCCCATAACCAGGCATCACAAAGTTGGTGTCTTAAAGCAGCAGAAATCTATACTCTCCCAGTTCTACAGGCCAGAAGTATAAAATCATGAGGTCATCAGAGCTGTGCTCCTTCTGCAGAGCAGAAGCATGGTTCCCTTGCTCTTCTGGTTTCTGCTCTGCTCTGCTGTTTTTTTCTGGCTTCCTTGGCTTGTGGTCACCTCACTTCAATCTCTGCCTCCATTTTATATCACCTTCTCCTTGGTGCGCCTGGTAAAACTTCCTTTGCTCCACTTTTATAAGTGCCCACCCAGATAATTCAGGAGACATTCCTCCTCTTTATATCCTTAACTTAATCACATGTAACATAATACACTTAATCATACCTAGCAATATTCATGTATCTTGGAGGTTAGGGTGTACACATATATTTTGGGGCCACCACTCAGCCCACTGCAGTGGGTATCCTCAAGAAGTTTAGAAAAGTAAACCTAAAGCCTTTCCTTTCTCCTAAAACCTCCAGAAGAAATGTCGTCCCACCTAGCCTTGATATTAGCCAGCTGAGACCTGCATTGGGTTTGAAACCTATTCAATTGGAAGAACAGAGATATGTGTGGTTTGAGGTCACTAGGTTTGTGGTTGTTTGTTGCAAGAGCAATACAAATGAAGATATTAAGTTCTGGCACCTGGCTGTATCTCAGAAGGAAGTTGTATCATGCACCTCCACTATGCAATAGTGAAGACTGTGGAGTTTTGGACATGTGTCTTGAATAGCCAACTCTTGTTATAACCTTCTGGGTTCTGAGGTATCTTATGACTGCAGCCTGACTTAGTTAATCTTAGACAAAAAGACTAAAAACCTCAATGAATCTGGACAGTTTAAAAACAAATCATGGGATTTGAAAACAATCAGGTGTAAGTTTCAAAATGGCTTTCCTACTTATCATAAGACATTAGATTGATCTTAATCATTTTGGTCATTGAATTTATTTTATAAAGTGAAAATAAAAGTAATTGAATCATCAGTTATGTTAATGTCTAACATTTTGTGAAGAATTTTCATTGTGCTTAAATTTGCATGCCAATAATCATTATTCTTTTCAAATATTTATTCTTAATGATTTTTTTTGAAAATAAGTATTGTCCAATTTATTCAGTTCAATTCTCTCTCCCTGTCAATGTGTACTTTGTTTTCTGAAGAGTAATACAGCTCTTGTCTGCATTTGGAACAGAGTTAAGCCTCTACAATGGCATGATTATTATACATTTGATTTGATTCTGTTTCAAATATCTCCTCCCATACTTTTTTGGGTATTGATAAGTATACTCCACTTAGCTAAAATCTCTGTTTTCATCACCTTTAGAAACACCTTTCTTTTGATTCTCAACATTCAGAACATTTCCCAAGACAAAGTGACCAACATGCAATAATCCATTATAATTGCTCTTCATGCATGCAAGGGTATGAAATAATCCATTCCTTATAGCCCAGGGAACCATTTCTATCATCTTTCCAAAAAATATACATTATTCAGGACTTGATAAAAATATCACCGAATATAGCAATGAAAAATGCAATTTCCTTCCTATGAAATGGATTTCTACATTCTTCCCTTTACAAGTACTTTTTGATATGCTCATGGGAAAGGGTAGTTGAAATCAATATATTTTAATTATGGGAACATCTATAAATATTTATGAAAAATTGTGTATACCAAAGATATTTTTAACCTTCACTTTGCACCAATAGTTCTTTATTAAAGCACATTTATTTTTCTAAAACATTTAATGCTGTGACAATATTTATGATGCATTCATTATTTTGTTTTTAATGAATATTTTGAGTTCTATGTGTGGGTATTCACATATACATACATATGCATCCATGAATTTAATAAAAATGAAGCAGTTAATAGTACTTCAACTTATTGGAAATATATAAATAAAAATTTCATTTCATAATATGCATTCAGAATAATATATGTTTGTTTCCAGTTGTGGCATTTTCATCTTGTGTCTCCTTTCCAAACATTGATATTGATAATTTATAACAACCAAAACCAGTAATTGAAAAAGATAGAAAAAAATCTCTTAGTTAGCATACTTCTTAATACATGAGAAATAAAGTTTTTGCAAAAGTAACATCAGAAAAAAGCATGAACGTAGAGTGAAAAATGGTACTGCCAATAAATGGAAAATGTCATTCACTTGTTCTAAACATAGTCCAAAAAATGACATTTTGGGAGAAGATAAAAGCTGTCATTCCTGTACAAATTTCTTATAGACTTTGAATCAACTTGGAATAAAATGTTATTGAAAGAAATTCAGTTCTGAATGTCCATAGTACCTAAATATAAGCCCAGGCATGATTAATTAGGTATGTTTAGCACAGCTGAAGGCAAATTTATTAACATGTAGTTGTATGGTATTTGAATTGACAATATCAAGATGTCAGTTAGGTAATTTAATTGCATTCAGTAGGCTGCTATACGAGGCATCAGATACCTACTTACATGCTTGTAACCTCTGCTTGCATGTGTCATTTCAGTACATTGAAGTGGGGTGGAATGAAGAGTTAAGAGCTGATTGAGCATTCTTTGGCAGCTGCTAAGTCTTAGTAGACTGAATTGCATGGCTATTATGCAGACTCTTAAAACACAAGGATCTACCACCTACTGTCATTATTAAAGGAAAAATAAGCCCAGAAGCATCTACATTTTTGCCATTAATGGAGAATGGAAGCATACAAGGACATTTTCATTATGTAGACTGTTCATAGTATTTAAAAAAGGATTTAGTCCAGAAATACAGTCAAAATCTCCCATGAGCTGCAATTACTTTCCTTTATAGTTCAATGTCTATAAACAAATTCATTTGGGACTTTTTATACATTCCTAAACTAGAAAAAGATTTTTCTTAGCATGCTTGAAGGGTATGTGTTTTGTGTTATAGGCACATTGTAGACTTATTAGTGAAAAAAATCCTGAGCTGTTTGAGGATTGGAGGACTAATTGACTCAAAAATAATTGATTTTTTTTGAAGTGTACAGGCTCTACAGGAATATTTTGAATGAAAATGCTCAATCCATGAATAGTTAATCAATTATTACCATGCCAGTATTCATGGCCATTCTGTGTTTTCTCTTAATATTTTCTGTTCTTCCTTGCCTTTTGTGGATTGGAAAAAGGAATAATGATTTCAGTACCTACAACAAGGTATGCATCCAATATAACCAACAGAAAATTCAATGTCCTAATAATCACTGGCAATGTAAGGAAGAACATGTCTACTCTTTTGTCATTCTCTCTGTCTCATCAAAGAGAGAGTAGTAGTGCAAGAAAGTTGAATTTCCTGCACATAAATCTAACAACATGATGTTAACTTGTTTACTTCCAACCCCTCCTGACACATACTCTGAATTGCTAAAGCCACTGGGACAGCACTGGGGTGTGGTGAGAAGGGGGAGGGCTTAGATTCAGTGCGGAATAGTAGTGGTGCCTGAAAAGGACCAAATTTACATAAAATGAAAACACCTTTTGAAAACACTTATTATAAAAATTTCTAAGCATACACAGATAATTTGAGAACAATATAGAAAACCACATGACCACACAACTCATTGTCTTTAGCTATGAACATATGGGTAATTTTGTTCCCTGTATATCTTCTAACCAGGTTCAAGACAAGTGACTTCAAAATGCAGCACTTGGGTGTTTGAGGATATTTAACACTGAACAGAAGCACAAGGGTCACCCTTAACAGTCTCCTAATTCTTTCTCCCTTGAAGGAGGCCATGAAACATTTTCAAACCTTCTTCTAAATCACCTCACAAGCTCTTCCTTCTGTGTGCCAGGAGGAAAGGCACCTCCATATCCTTGAATACACTGGGATACCAAGGAGAATCTGAGCAGACACCCTGCTGAGTACCCCTAGTTTGTGAGCACCAGATCACACATCCTTGGCTTAGTCATACTTCTGCAGACTTCATTGACCTTGACCTAAAATGCATGGTGCTCTTGTTCTGGGGAATTTTACCTTTGAGTGCTTCAGTGTCATATGAAACTTAAATAATCTGCCTTAGAAATAAGCCTTGTGAAGGGTGAGACAAAGGTAATTCCTTTTATTATCAACTTATTACTATAACAAAATACCTCACATTGCCTCTTTGTCAAATAAAGAGAGCCTGACTTAGCTTACAGTTTTGGAGCCTCAGAGTTCAAACAGGGTATTGTGGGTTCAGTGAGGACCAAGTACTGCCCCTTGGCTACATCACTTCATGGCAGGATGGCAATGGTGGGAATGTGTGTTGGGAGCAAGCATGTGACTACATGTCAATCTAGGTCCAGAGGAGGGAGGATGTAGCCCAGGGTCCCTCTACAATGAAAGCATTGCCCCCAGTGACTCCTACAAGGCCCCATCATGGCTCCCTCAAATGGACATTTGGGGGACACTATCTATATGCTAACCACGTCTCCATATTTTTCCCCTGTTTAATATTTTAACATGATTCTGTGATTTCAGTATAACATACATGTGATATGATGTGAGTTCCAAAGGGCATGGGAAGCTCATGTTTTTACCTTTATCTGTCTCAAAACTGTCTCCTTGAACGCAGAGCAAGGCTAACCTGTCCTTGGTTCTGTTATCTTCTCTTCTGTCTTTCTCTCTCTCTCTCTCTCACACACACACATACACACACAGATCTAACTGATCTTTCCAAGTGTTCATGGGGTGACATTTATTGTTGTATGTTTTGAATGCTGGTGTCTGGTTCTCAAACTTGCAGCTTTAAAATTTAGATTTCAGCAAAAGGATTATTATACACATCTCTTAGGAGGCCTCATATTAACCAGATTATATAGTGACTGTGTAGAAAATAAAATCTCAGATTTCATTTACACTATGTAATATAATTGTCATTTGGACTGTTGTGATTTACTAAAATTCTCAAAACATAAGCAACTATAATTGTCTTTTAAATCAACAGTCAATCATATAAATTCCAATCATGCATTTAAAACAATTTTATTACTTCAATAAGTGGACTAGATATAAAAGCATGAGATTCTATTACAGCACTACATACCATAACTCTTCAAAGAAACATACTGTACACATTATTACTCAGTACAATTTTATAATCTTTATTGAATGTTTCTATGTGGTCTAGTTTTAGGAAAATGTCACTTCAACCTTTCCTTCTAAAAGCTAATATTCCACTACAATATGGCTCCTGAGTATTCTCATACAATAATCTTTCCCTTGTTATATTTGTAATGCCTAGATTATTTCTGTAATAATCCAGAAATAATTATTTCTAGTGCTTTATATTTGTTCAACAATTTATCTGTTGACCACATTTTGTTCTTTATGCACAGAATTTTGAACAAAGAACAGTTTTGAGTGATGACAACTAAGCAAGAAGCTGACCACACTTGGCTGATGCATTAAGTTGGTTGTAGTCTGTTTTTGTGCTACATAGTGTGGCCTTGTCTTAAAAAAATAATTTGTGTATTTTTGATGTTTAAGCATTTCAAAGTATACTTTAAAAAATTTATAAAACTCTTTAACATACTCTTTAATACTCTGTATAACTTCAATAAAAATGTACGCAAAGGATGACATTATTTCTTATTTTAATCCAGAAAGCGTTTTACAACCCTATTCAGTCATTCCAACTTTGAAAACATTTTATCTCTACAAAGGTGGAATAATGCAGAAACATTTGATAAATTAAAACAATATGGCAAATGATAGAACAAAGTTATAGAGATTCCTCTGATCAGGACATTTTATATGAGTGGCTTAAGAAAGTAATTTTTCAATTGAGACAGTGGTGAATCTGTTTTATATTTTTATTTATTCATAATTTATAATACATAATATACATCAAGTACTATGCATTACAAAATATATTTAGATATTCATTTTATATATTTATCCATAATATGCATGCCATATTCCCCTGGAATTTAGCAACTAGTTCTAATGTTCAAAATCTAAGGTTTTAAGTTTTATGGACTTGTTTGTAACTATAGACCAATTAGATATTTTTGTTTACACATTAGGCTAAAAAATTAGGCATAATTTTCCCTGGTCTTACCATATGAATATTTATTGCCTCTAAATATAAGTACTATCTATGATCTTAACTACATTCTAACTTTAGATGTAATACACAATGGACACACTGTATTCTTGATCACAAACATTAGAACATATTTAGATATTGTTCATATATAGATATATACAAACATATTTGATGATTTTAGTCCCATTTTGATTTGTTCAAACTCCTAGAATTTATTTCCATTGCTTATACATGGAAAATTATTGAATAACATGCTGTGAAAAAGTTATTTGCAAATATGCAATGTAATATTTACTAATCATAAAATAGTTGATAGAGAAAATGTAAAGATATTCCAATTTGGAGCTTAAATTTTACATGTTTATCCATTGTTTTGTTTCTTGATGAACAGCCTAGAAAACATAGAAATTAAACAAAATGTGCTAAGATGATGAGGGGAACACTATTTTTCAGTTAAACAAAAATTAGCAAATTAGAGCATTTATTTTAAACTCATTAACATTCTGATAAAATAATAATTACATTTCATAAACTAATATCCATTGCCACATTTTCCATAATGCTACATATTAAAGAGCAAATAGTTTAAAAGTTAACCACTCTGGAAAAAAATTTGGAGGCTACTTAAAAAGCTGGACATCGATCTACCATTTGATCCAGCAATACCACTCTTGGGGATATACCCAAAAGACTGTTACTCCAGAGGCACCTGCACATCCATGTTTATTGTGGCACTATTCACAATAGCCAAGTTATGGAAACAGCCAAGATGCCCCAGCACTGACGAATGGATTAAGAAAATGTGGTATCTATACACAATGGAATTTTATGCAGCCATGAAGAAGAATGAAACGTTATCATTCACTGGTAAATGGATGGAATTGGAGAACATCATTCTGAGTGAGATTAGCCTGGCCCAAAAGACCAAAAATCGTATGTTCTCCCTCATATGTGGACATTAGATCAGGGGCAAACACAACAAGGGGGTTGGACTATGAGTACATGATAAAAGCGAGAGCACACAGGAAGGGGTGAGGATAAGTAAGACACCTAAAAAACTAGCTAGCATTTGTTGCCCTTAATGCCGAGAAACTAAAGCAGATACCTTAAAGCAACTGAGGCCAATAGGAAAAGGGGAACAGGTACTAGAGAAAAGGTTAGATCAAAAAGAATTAACCTAGAAGGTAACACCCACACACAGGAAATCAATGTGAGTCAATGCCCTGTATAGCTATCCTTATCTCAACCAGCAAAAACCCTTGTTCCTTCCTATTATTGCTTATACTCTCCCTACAACAAAATTAGAAATAAGGGCAAAATAGTTTCTGCTGCGTATTGAGCGGGGGGAGAGGGAGGGGGCGGAGTGGGTGGTAAGGGAGGGGGTGGGGGCAGGGGGGAGAAATGAACCAAGCTTTGTATGCACATATGAATAATAAAAGAAAAATGAAAAAAAAATCAAAAAAAAAAAAGGATTTAAGATGACGACTGGGACAGAGCTGCAGAGCTCATGATCTCTGTGAACCAGGTACTCTGCTGAAATGCTGGAGACACACTTGGCTGAGGTAAAGCACCAGGGAGAGCCGTAAATACTGGACTCTAAACTCTAAGATTGTGGAAGGCTTCTCCATGCCATGATCTAATAAAAGAACAGCCGACCTGCTGAGTCCTTGCTCCTTAGGCCTGCAGAGCAGCTGCTCTGCTTAACTGGGTTCTCTGCCCCTTGGACAGGACCCAGCCCAAGCCAGATCCATGCACCACTGGGATCCTTGCCCCTCAGGCCATACTGGGCCCCAGGTTCTCACCAGATCCACACACTGCCAGGCTCTCCACCCCTTAGGCTGTGCTGGGCCCCAGCTCTGCACCAGATCCACACTCTGACAGAATCTCCACCCCTTGTGTTCCTGGCCCCTCAGGCCCTGCTAGGCCCCAGCTCCATGTGGGGTGACAGGATCCACACTCTGCCAGGATCCCTGCCCCTCAGGTCCACCACCCCTCAGGCCCTGCTGGGCCCCAGCTTCACATGGAATGACCAGATCCATGCCCTGCCAAGATCCCCACCCCCTGGGCCCTGCTGGATCCACACCTGGCTGGGATCCCTGCCCCTCAGGCCTGGCCTGGACCCAGCTCTACAGGCTCACCAGATAACCGCTCCACCAGGCTCCAGCTCAGGCTACCACCTGAGCTCCAAACTTGCCTAAGAGACACACACAGACAGGTCTGGAAGCTAAAGGAGTAACATCAGAACAACTAAGACTGCAATTCTACTGTTCCAGAACTGGTGATTTTTTCCCCCATCTTTAAGAGTTTGGCTGTCTGGTTTGCTGTTTGATCACCCACCATCCCTCCCATTTTTTCCCTCTTTTCTCTCCTCCTTTTATCTTTCCTTCTCTTTCTCTTTTTTATCCTTCTCTTCTGGTTTTGTTATTATTAATATTGTAACCCAGCTCATACTAAATTACACATAGTCCAGGTACAGAAACAGTACCTAGTGGAAATACAGGAAGAAGAAAAGGGGATGGAAACCATTCTCCCTCCTCAAAATAAAGTAGTACAGAATTTAGAGCAAAATGAAGAAAACAGATACCCAGATTCAGACTCCAACAAAACAAAGATAAACTGCACCAAGGAATGCAATGAAACCCACAAGAACATCCTGAAAGAAGAAATCCTATAAGCAATGAGAATTTCATAGAGATGTTACTAGACGTGGTCAGCCAAAATGTAAAGGAGGCACTCATGAAATTCCAAGACAAAAATAAAATGAGAAAACACAGAAACAAATAAAGGAAATCATAGGAGCCCTAAATAAACACCAAACTGAAACAGAAATAACCAATAATATAGTGATAAATGAATTAAGGGCAAAAATTGACAATATTAAAGAGGAAGTCACCCCACAACATGGAAAACCTCAGAAAAAAGAATGAAACAGAAATACAAAACACAATGGAAAGCCATTCCAGCAGAATAGAACAAACAGAAGACAGAATGTCAGAACTTGAAGATGAAATAGCAATTAAAGGAAAAACTGAAGAACTTATAGTTAAACAACTCAAGACCTGTGAAAAGAAAATACAAGAATTCACTGATTCCATCAAAAGACCAAAACTGAGAATCATGGGCATTGAAGAATGAGAAAAAATGCAAGGAAAAGGAAGGCATAATATATTCAACAAAATAATAACAGAAAATTTCCCAAATCTAGGGAATACTATGCCCATTCAGGTACAGGAAGACTCCAGAACAATCCTGACCAAAACAGAACTACTCCACGACATATTATCATCAAAACAACAAGTACAGAGACTAGAGAAAGAATATAGAAGGCTGTAAGAGAGAAAAAACAAATGACATACAAAGGTAAATGTATCAAAATCACAGCAGATTTCTCAATGGAAACCTTAAAAGCAAGAGGAGCATGGAGTGAGGTCTTCCAGGCACTGAGTGAAAATAACTTCAATCCCAGGATATTCTACCCAGCAAAACTATCAATCAAAATAGATGGAACAATAAAATTCTTCCATGATAAGCAGAAACTAAAACAATATATGACCACCAAGCCACCAGTACAAAAGATTCTCCAAAGAAAACCATGAGAGGGCAGGCAACACCAAACCACAGGAGAAGAAAAGGCACGAAAGTAGAGAGTAGCATTGATTCAGCTACACACAATCAAATCCTTCATCAACAAAGACAACTACATGACAGGGATCACCACGTACTTATCAATACTAACATAGAATGTTAATGGACTAAACTGCACCATCAAAAGACACCCATTGGCAAACTGGATTAAAAAGGAAGATCCAACCATCTGCTGCCTACAGGAGACCCCTTTATCGACAGAAATAAGCACTTGCTGAGAATGAAAGGCTGGAAGAAGATTTACCAAGCCAATGGTCCCCGAAAACAGGAAGGAGTAGCAATGCTTACCTTGGACAAAGTAGACTTCAAACCTACTTTTGTCAAATGAGATAAAGAGGGACATTCCATACTAATAAAAGGGGAAATGCACAAAAAGAAGTAACAATTATCAACCCATATGCACCCAATGTCAATGCACCCAATTTTATCAAACACACTCTGAAGGACCTAAAAACATATATACATTCCAACACAGTCGTTGTCCCTTTTCACCAGTAGATAGGTCATCCAAACAAAAAATTAATAAAGAAATCCTAGAACTAAATCACACCATAAATCAAATGGACCTAACTGATGTCTACAGAATATTCCATCCAACCATTACACAATATACATTCTTCTCAGCAGCCCATGGAACCATCTCCAAAACTGATCATATCTTAGGGCAAAAAGCAAGCCTTAGCAAATGTAAGAAAATAGAAATAATCCCATGCATTCTTTATGACCACAATGCATTAAGACTAGAAATCAACAACAAAAGCAGTAGTAAATAACATGCAAACAATTGGAAGCTGAACAACACATTGCTCAATGACAAATGGGTCATTGATGAAATAAAAGAGGAAATTAAAAGGTTCCTGGAAGTTAATAAAAATGAAAACATGACCTACCAGAGCCTATGGGACACAGCAAAGGCAGTCCGAAGAGGAAAGTTTATAGCCATGAGTGCATATATTAAAATGACAGAAAGATTTAAAATCAATGACCTAATACTACAGCTCAAACTCCCAGAAAAATAAGAACAAGGAAATCCCAAAACAAGAAGAAGGAAAGAAATAATTAAAATAAGGGCTGAAATCAATGAAATAGAAACAAACAAAAAACAAAAAAACATAGTAAGACTTAATGAAACAAAAGGCTTGTTCTTTGAAAAAATAAATAAGATCGACAGACCCCTGGATAACCTGACTAAAATGAGGAGAGAAAAAACCAAAATCCAGTAAAATCAGAAATGCAAAGGGGGAGATAACAACAAACACCACAGAAATCCAGGAAACCATAAGAGACTATTTTGAGAGCCCATACTCAAATAAATGTGAATATCTTGAAGAAATGGACTGATTTCTAGAAACTTAAAGCCACCCAAAACTGAACCAAGAGGATATTAATCACCTGAATAGATCTGTAACACAAAATGAAATTGAAGCATCAATAAAATGTCTCCCAAAGAAGAAATTCCAGGACTTGTTGGATTCTCTGCTGAATTCTATCAGACATTTAAAGAAGAAATAATACCAACTCTCCTTAAACTGTTCCACGAAATAGAAATGGAAGGAACTCTGCCTAACTCATTCTATGAAGCCAATATTACTCTCATCCCAAAACCAGACAAAGACACCTTCAAAAAGGAGAACTGCAGGCCAATTTCCTTACAAGAATATAAATGCAAAAATCCTCAATAAAATAATGGCAAACCGAATCTAACAACACATCAGAAAGATCATTCACCATGACCAAGTTAGCCTCATCCCAGGGATGCAGGGTGGTTCAACATATGCAAATTGATAAGTGTAATACAGTACATTAATAGAAACAAAGATAAAAACCACTTGATCTCTCAATAGATGCAGAAAAAGCCTTCGACAAGATCCAACACTACTTCATGATAAAAGATCTAAGAAAACTGGGAATAGAAGGAATGTACCTCAACATTGTAAAGGCTATGTATGACAAACTTACAGCCAACATCATAGTTAATGGTGAAAAACTGAAACCAGGTTTAGGAAGACTACAGAAGATGAAAAGATCTCCTGTGCTTATGGATTGGTAGAATCAACATAGTAAAAATGGCTATACTATTGAAAGGAATCTACTTGTTTAATGCAATTCCCATCAAAATCCCAATGACTTTCATCACAGAGATTGAAAAATCTACCCTAAAGTTCATTTGGAAACACAAGAGACTGTGAATAGCCAAGGCAATACTCAGCAAAAAGAGCAATGCTGGATGTATCACAATACCTGATGTCAAACTATATTACAAAGCAATAGCAACAAAAACAACAAAGTACTGGCACAAAAATAGACATGAAGACCAGTGGAACAGAATAGAGGACTCGGATATGAATCCACACAACTATACTCACCTTTTTTTTGACACAGGTGCCAAAAATATACAATGGAGAAAAGACAGCCTCTTCAACAAATGCTGCTGGGAAAAGTGGTTACCCATCTGGAAGAAGATGAAACTAGATCCATGTCCATCACTGTGTACTAGTATCAACTCAAAATGGATCAAAAGCCTAAACATCAGACCTGAAATTCTGAAGTTAGTACAGGAAGGAGCAGGAAACACTCTGGAATTAAAAGGTTTAGGAAAAGACTTCCTCAATAGAACCCCAGTAGCCCAGCAACTAAGAGAAATTATGGACAAATGGGACTCCATAAAATTAAAAATCTTCTGCACAACAAAAGAAATGGTCTCTAAATGGAAGAGACCACCCACGGAGTGGGAGAAAATATTTGCCAGCTATACATCAGACAAGAGACTGATAACCAGAATATACAGGGAACTTAAGAAACTAAGCTCTCCTAAAATCAATGAACCAATTAAGAAATGGAGAACTGAACTAGACAGAACTTTCTCAAAAGAAGAAATTCAACTGGCCAAAAAAACACATGAAAAAATGTTCACCATCTCTAGCCATAAAGGAAATGTAAATCAAAACCACATTAAGATTCCACCTCACTCCTGTTAGAAAAGCCATCATCAAAAACACCACCACCACCATGTGCTGGTGAGGATCTGGGGAAAAAGGAACCCTAGTCCACTGCTGGTTGGAATGCAAGCTGGTGCAACCACTCTGGAAAAAGATTTGGAGACTTCTTAAAAATCTAAACATAGACCTGCCATATGACCTAGCAATTCCACTCATGGGGATATACCCAAAGGAAAGCAATACAGGTTACTCTAGAGGTACCTGCACAACCATGTTTATTGCAGCACTATTCACAATAGCCAAGTTATGTAAACAACCAAGATGCTCCACTACTGATGAATGGATCAAGAAAATGTGGTACTTGTACAATATAGAATTTTACTTAGCCATGAAAAAGAATGAAATCTTATCATTTGCAGGTACATGGATGGAGCTGGAGAACATAATTCTGAGCGAGGTCAGCCAGGCTCAGAAGACCAAAAATTGTATGTTCTCCCTCATATGCAGGCTTTAGATCTAGTGCAAATGCAGGAATATGGTTGGACTTGGATCACATGACAAGGGGAGAGCACATAAGGGAGATATAGGTAAAAAACCCAAAATATGAAAATGTTTAATGTCCCCACTCAGAGGAACTAATACAGAAACCTTAAAGCAACAGAGGTTAACATGAGAAGGGGATCAGCAACCAGTGTAAAGATCAGTTAGAGATGAATCAACATGGGTTGTAACACATGTGTACACAAAATTAATGCTAGGAATATTTCTGTGTAGCTATCCTTAACTCAGTGGGCAAAAACCCTTTGTCTTCCTTATTATGCTTATGTCTTTTCTTCAACAAAATTTGTGGTAAGGGCAGAAAAGGATCTGCCTGGAACTGAAGGGGAAGGGGGAAAAGGGGAAGGGGTTAGTGGGGAGAAATGACAATGTATGCACATGTGAATAAATGAATAATTAAAAAAGTTATAAAGTTCTTATTTTAGTTATGATAAAAATTATTTGCAATTAACTTTAAATATAGGGAAGTATACAGATAAAGAAGTAATTGCAAATTGAGAATACTTAATACTTGATTGATAATGCATAAAAGACCAAGTATATAATTATCTGTAGGGTACTTCGTTTACATATTTTTAGTTAATTAGATACTTAATATACTTTACTTATTTAGTTAATAAGCTATTTTTCTCATTTTGAGCCAAATTGGAGTTTCAATTTTCTACTAAATAATATAGGAAGACAAGACATTTTATATTTCCACACAATCTGAAAAAGAAGATATCAACAAATGAAAATGATATTTGGCAAAAATATCAAGTTGCCTCTAATCCATATACTCCACTATCACAAAATGCAGATATTCCATTCTTTCCAGTGTATAAGAAAGTTATTAGAGTTATGATGTAACCCAAGAATTTTTTTCTTTGAAAATTACCTGAGGAAATGATCACTGCTCATACCTACTTTGAAATGATAAAGAAGGAATGTTCATGAGTCAGCAGAGAAAGAGGAAGAAAATGGAGGCAAGAAGAGAAAGACAGCTGTCCCAAAAATGATTTAAAAAGAAAGAATGAGAAAAAGAGAGGAAAGATGGTCATGAAAAATTGGGCATATGGAATAGATTCAGTGAACCCAACACCTTTCTATCCAGTAAGACAATCCATCAGCAATCTACTTTCCCAAGAACAAGTGTGCTTGGGCTGCTTCCTCACCACATACCTTATATTCTCACCAAATTTTTTGTAACCTATATATTTTCACTGATTTTATGAGACATAGGCATGCTTTCCTTGAGGACACATTTCCCAAATCCTCAGAATATTTCATCATTCTACAATACTGTAAGTCTAGTTCCTAAAATAGGATTTTGGCCCTGCTTGCTTTTTCCAGCTCTCCTGAGTTATAAAACTGCATTCAGGACATTGTGTCTGTACTCCCAAACTTGGTATTATGCCATGTATAGAGTGAGAAGTTCATAAACATACATTGAAACATAATGAGAATTTGGAAATTTATCCATCTAAATCTGGTCTTTAATCTCAACAAAATATGAGGAGTCTTGTAAGTAGACTTAGGTTTAAAAAATATCACTTTAGATTAAACCTCTTACCTTTGTTTATTGAATAAACAAAAAATTTCAATTGATCTACAGGAGGGCTGGAGAGGCCCTCCTATGGATGTGGTATGGCACTTGTTGGTCAAGTGGTATGGCACCTACTAAACAAGTGCAAGGCCCTGAGTTCAAAACCTTGTACCAGCACCCACCAAATCATGGATTTTCCATGATGTCTGAGTGTCAATACACCTTGATTTTCAAGAACAAACTTCAAATGACTGTTAACTCATTATTTTCCCATACATATCCATAACTCAAAGTCATTAACCAAATTATCCCCATTATTTACCATGATCTAAATGCAAGAATGTTTTGTAATCTAACTGATTTTTTTGAGGTGCCACCAGAAACAAAGATAGTGGTGAAGAACCTGGACATCACCTAAGGAAAGAAGGAAGCTTTTGTTATCATCTCAGAGGGAAAGTGAGTATTACTATTTTACACAACCACCAGTATCATTGCAATACATTATACTTTTGCCAATAATATACTGCAATCACTAGTATAAAATATTTAATTTAATTCATATAAATCTGTTGTTACACAGTAGTGCATGAAGAAAGAGCTCAAATGTGTTAATTTCGTCCAAATTCATGGAAAGAATTTGTGTTGCTTATGCATATTCAATAAGTAGTTATGAAAAAAAGTCAGCTGTCAATAAAAGTATGTGGGTTTTGTATTAGGAAAACACAGAGATCTTTTTCAAAATGTATGATTAAAATAGATAAATTCGATAAAGGGATCAATGAAAAAAATGTGGTAGATATACACAATGGAGTTTTACTTAGACAGCAACAGGAATGAAGTCATGTTGTTTCCTGGAAATTGGACAGAACTGGAGATCATCACCTTACACAAAATAAGCCAGTCCTACAAAGCCAAGTATCACACGTTTTCTCTCATTTGTGGAAGTTAGGGAAAAACAAAATAAAACAAAACCAAGGTCATGAGAATTAAAGGGGACCACTAGCAATGTGGAAAAAGAAGGGAAAGAGGACAAAGAAGAGGAGGATAAGTAAAAGTGATAGAGAAGAAGGATATGATCAAAGTACATTATATGTGTATGTGAAAATGTCATCATGAAACCATTATATGTATCATTTAATATATGCCAATTAAAAATTTTACAAAAGCAAAAAAAAAAGCAAATTGGACTTTAAGTCTTCAGTTTTAACATGGAAAATACTGGGAAGTCACCTCTTCTATCCTAACAACAAGAAGAAACTTAAAAAAAAAACCCTCAATTACTCCTGTAGGATCCATCAGAGAATTGAAGTTTTAAGAAAATTGCACTTGAGAGCAATTAGGCAAGAAGAAGGAATAAAAGGAATACAAATAGGTAAAGAAACTGTCAAAATATCCCTATTTGCAGACGACATGATCCTATACCTTAAAGACCCAAAAAACTCTACTCAGAAGCTTCTAGACATCATCAATAGCTATAGCAAGGTAGCAGGATATAAAATCAACATAGAAAAATCATTAGCATTTCTATACACTAACAATGAGCAAACTGAAAAAGAATGTATGAAAACAATTCCATTTAAAATAGCCTCAAAAAAAATCAAATACTTAGGTGTAAACCTAACAAAAGATGTGAAAGACCTCTACAAGGAAAGCTATACACTTCTGAAGAAAGAGATTGAGGAAGATTATAGAAAATGGAAGATCTCCCATGCTCATGGATTGGTAGAATCAACATAGTAAAAATGTCGATACTCCCAAAAGTAATCTACATGTTTAATGCAATTCCCATCAAAATTCCAATGACATTGATTAAAGAGATTGAAAAATCTACTGTTAAATTTATATGGAAACACAAGAGGCCACGAATAGCCAAGGCAATACTCAGTCAAAAGAACAATGCAGGAGGTATCACAATACCTGACTTTAAACTATATTATAAAGCAATAACAATAAAAACAGCATAGTACTGGCACAAAAACAGAAATGAAGACCAGTGGAACAGAATAGAGGACCCAGATATGAAGCCACACAACTATAACCAACTTGTCTTTGACAAAAGACACAAAATATATGATGGAGAAATAGCAGCCTCTTCAACAAAAACTGCTGGGAAAACTGGTTAGCAGTCTGCAAAAAACTGAAACTAGATCCATGTATATCACCCTATACCAAGATTAACTCAAAATGGATCAAGGATCTTACTATCAGACCACAAACTCTAAAGCTGATACAGGAAAGAGTAGGAAATACTCTGGAGTTAGTAGGTATAGGTAAGAACTTTCTCAATGAAACCCCAGCAGCACAGCAACTAAGAGATAGCATAGATAAATGGGACCGCATAAAGCTGAAAAGCTTCTGTTAAATAAAAGAAATGGTCTCTAAACTGAAGAGAACACCCACAGAGTGGGAGAAAATATTTGCCAACTATACATCAGACAAAGGACTGATAACCAGAATATATAGGGAACTTAAAAAACTAAATTCTTCCAAAACTAATGAACCAATAAAGAAATGGGCAAGTGAACTAAACAGAACTTTCTCAAAAGAAGAAATTCAAATGGCCAAAAAACACATGAAAAAATGTTCACTATCTCTAGCAATAAAGGAAATGCAAATTAAAACCATGCTAAGATTCCACCTCACCCCTGTTAGAATAGCCATCATCAGCAACACCACCACCAACAGGTGTTGGCGAGGATGCGGGGAAAAAGGAACCCTCTTACACTGTTGGTGGGAATGTAAACTAGTACAACCACTCTGGAAACAAATTTGGAGGCTACTTAAAAAGCTAGACATCGATCTACCATTTGATCCAGCAAT
The DNA here is from genome assembly GCF_047511655.1 of Castor canadensis. Lineage (NCBI taxonomy): Eukaryota > Metazoa > Chordata > Mammalia > Rodentia > Castoridae > Castor > Castor canadensis. The sequence continues at coordinate 102,183,666 of NC_133388.1, read as the reverse complement.
ACCACTCTTGGGGATATACCCAAAAGACTGTGACACAGGTTACTCCAGAGGCACCTGCACACCTATGTTTATTACAGCAGTATTCACAATAGCCAACTTATGGAAACAGCCAAGATTCCCCACCACCAACGAATGGATTAAGAAAATGTGGTATCTATACACAGTGGAATTTTATGCAGCCATGAAGAAGAACGAAATGTTATCATTCGCTGGTAAATGGATGGAATTGGAGTACATCATTCTGAGTGAGGTTAGCCTGACCCTAAAAACCAAAAATCATATGTTCTCCCTCATATGCAGACATTAGATCAAGGGCAAGCACAACAAGTGGATTGGACTATGAGCACATGATAAAAGCGAGAGCACACAAGGGAGGGGTGAGGATAGGTAAGACACCTAAAAAACTAGCTAGCATTTGTTGCCCTTAACGCCGAGAAACTAAAGCAGATAACTTAAAAGCAACTGAGGCCAATAGGAAAAGGGGAACAGGAACTAGAGAAAAGGTTAGATCAAAAAGAATTAACCTAGAAGGTAACACCCACGCACAGGAAATCAATGTGAGTCAATGCAGTGTATAGCTATCCTTATCTCAACCAACAAAAACCCTTGTTCCTTCGTATTGTAGCTTATACTCTCTCTACAACAAAATTAGAAATAAGGGCAAAATAGTTTCTGCTGGGTATTGAGGGGGTGGGGGGGAGAGGGAGGGGGCAGAGTGGGTGGTAAGGGAGGGGGTGGGGGCAGGGGGGAGAAATGACCCAAGCCTTGTATGCACATAAGAATAATAAAAGAAAAAAAAAGAAATAAAGTAGTTGGATTATTAGCTCTGAAAAAAAAAAAAAAGAAAATTGCACTCAGAGTAAAGAGAGGCAAATGTTCAAAATCACAGCTTTCCAAGAATAGTAGCCTGAGTACAGAAGCCTGTCCCTGAAGGCAGTACTGGTAGCAGCACTTAAATTTTAATTGATTAATTGCTACAGTCTCAGTGTGGACAGACAGGGCTTGTCCCTAATGCCAACTTCCCCAAGCTGTCTGGCATAAATGTAGGCAACAGAAAATATCCAGCAGTGATATTTTCACACCCAAACTGCCTGTCTGCAAGAAATCTAGTCATTAAATTGTTCGAAACTCTGATCACCTCATCTTCTAATGTGGTCTACAATCCTCAAACAATTCACAAGAAAGCTGTTGGAGGCCCCCAAAATTCAATTTTTTATTCAAAGCTCCATAAAATCTAGAAAGTAGGGTTTTCCAATACTTAATGAAAATTTGGTTTACATTTATTTAATTAAATTAACTAAATTTATTTTAATAAATGTAAACAAATTTAATTTAATTTAAATGTGTGTTCTGTCACATGGTCTCTTATGAATGAGTGTTATAGAGTGAGTCTGATCCTTGACTCACTCTCTGGCTTCCAGTCGCATGATGTTTGTCTTTCTCCTGCTCACACTCACACCTTTTATCTGATGGCCCTTGCCAGAACTGGAACTGTGTTTTGGATACCCACTGTTCAAAACTGTTAGCCAAATAAATCTTTTTAGTTTTAAAATTATCCTGCCTTAAGTACTTCATTAGAGTAACCCAAAGTGGAATAATACATATGTGAAGGCAAAGCCGAGGGTCACATTCTCAGAGTTGACTGAGTCACTGTTATCGATTCACTCTTTCCAGGACTTCAGATGAAATTATAGCTCACAGGTGCCTTATTGTATGGGCTTAGAGATGATTTTTCTAACTGAGGTTCAATTAGGCTTTGTACAATAGACAATGGGCTAAACAGATCTTGTCTTAATAACACAGGTAAGTGCACAAAACAGAAAATACCATAGCTCAGCTCGTCTACTTTGTGTGAAGTCTTCTCCAGACACTTTTCAAGTTAAGAGAAAGGATGATATGACACGATGCATACCCTAAAATATTGTGTAATAAAATAATTTAAAGTGGAATTTACATAACTACGATGGATGACAAATGAACACGTTTTGTTTTGAGATGTTAGTTGCTAATACTGTATGCATGTAACTGAAAATTATAAAATACCAATGTATATTGATAGAGGTGTATTAACATAAACTTCTAAGCCTGTGAAAACTGGAGGATCTAACAGGTTCTATTCAACCTAAAAAAAGCTAGTTGCCAAAAGGAGTTAACCCTAATTTTAGGGACATATAAGAAATAAGCCAGCCAGGAATATGGTGGTTAAAAAATTAAGTCTTGATTATGACACTGAGGATAGAGAAGAAAAGGTGCAACAAAAGTACTCAAGAACAGGAAACACCAGACAGCATTCACATTCAGCCTTTCTGAAATCACATTTTGTAGATCAAAGCAGATAATTTAGTGGCTACCCAAGAAGTAGAGAATTCTTAGGAAAAAATAAAATCCTTTATGAAAATTTTCATTTTCAATCCAGGCCTCAGTAGATTTGGCCTAAAGAAGTTCTAAATAAAATGAGTTATTTAAAGATTAAGATCACAAAACACAAAAGAAACCATACTTGTAAGAAAAAACAGCAATAACACAGTGAGAGAACAGATGTAAAAACCTTTGGGTGATGGAATTAAACTGCTCAGAACACAAAATTGTTTAAAGAAGTAAAAGAATGAAGAACAGAAATATTTTAAATACCTCACCAAATAATACATAGAACTATAAAGTTATAATAATTCAGGCTTAAAATTCATTTGATGACTTAGTGAAGAGACAGCTGAATTAAGAATTATATAATTGGATGGTTTTCTAAAACTTAACTAAAATGCCAGAAAAATTAAGAGACATCGGAAAGAAAGTGCACACATGTCAGAAGTTGGTTACTTAACAAAAGTTACAAAGTTGGTTTTTACAAAAAGTGTAGCAAAACTGAAAAATATAAACAAGTCTCCAATAATGAGATCTATATTTGCTCATTTAACAACTGATATACAGGTTAACAAAATTCTTAGAAAAAAAATCCCAGAAAAGTTTTTGAGCAGGCATAGACAAGTTTATTCTAAAATACATATAGGAAGTCACAAGCTTACTGAGGAGCTAAAACAATCCTGAAAATACATGAGGTTGGAGGAATGAATCACTATACTCATCATCATAGTCAAGACATGTGGCACTGGGAGGGATAAACGCATAGACTGGTGGAAGAGAAGGCAGAACCTACAATCAAACCCACATAATATTTCAGCTTGTTTTGGATAAAGAGGCAAAAATTATTCAATGTGAAAGGACAGCCTTCTCAGAACAATGGAGCCAAAGCAATCAGATATCCAGAGTTGTGATTTACACCTGTTATTCTAAACAATAACTCACAGTGGATTATACAATAAACTGTAAAACATTTAATAAAATATAGACAATCTTCAAGATCTAGAAATTAGTAACAAAAGCATGATTTATAAAAAGAAAAATTAATGAATTAAACTTCAAAATTTAAGACTTTGTTCATAAGTTACCATTTTAAGAAGAAAAAAGAAGCTAAATAGTGGGAAACACTATTAACGAGCCACATATCTGCCAAAGAAATTTTGTCTCAGCAATGTTTTTAAAAGTTCTCAATACCTAATAGTTAAGAGACAGATGATATAATTAGAAAATTAGCAACAAACATAAACAGCACTTGAAAGACATTCAGCTTCACTGTCATAAGGGAAATGCAAACACTTTCTTTCAAACTAAGTTATTAGCACATTACCTAGAAATTTCATTACTGAACATTTATCCCAGAGATATGAAAACTTCTGTTCATCAAAATCCTGTACAACAATGTTTTCAATTTCTTTACCTAGAGTAGTCAAAACTGAGAAACAACTCAGATGTCCTTTCATGCATGATGGATGACATAGAACACTACCCCACAGAAAACTGTCAGAATGCAAGTGACAGGGGCAAATATTCATTCATGGGGGAAAAAAAACCAACTCAACTCTCCAGATAATCATGCTGACTGTGAAAAAATTCCTCAAATTTGTATAATGTAGGTTCCACTTATATAGAATTCCTGAAATACCAAAATTATAGAAATATAGAAAATATTTTTTGTTGCCAATGGTTAAGTCAGAGAGGGTTGGGAGAGAAAAGAGTGGAGATTTCAAAGAACATGAAGGGTCCATGCGGCTGTGGTGAATATTTTGTATCTTGATAGTTGAAAATACATGAAACTACATGTGAGTAAAGAAGCCTCTCCCCCTTCTCTTCTCCTGCCTTCCTCCCCTCCCCCTCTCTCCCTTCTTCTCCTCCTCCCTTCCTCAGCCTTGAACAATATGTTCAACCAAGGACTTGCTCATGTACTCATGCACAAATTTGATGCTTTTATGACCCCAAATAGATCATGAACAGATTTGTTTTATCTTTGTGAAAATTAGATATATTAGGCAGATTCTCACACAAAAAAGATTTCAAATTTAATGAAGGGAAAAAAATGTTAAAAATATTCATAAGTTGTCTGAAAAATTGAAATAATGTATAAGACATCTCCAGAACAGGATAGCAGACTGGGCTGCATTGTGAGAAATTTCAACTTAACATGTAGTCTGCAATTCAAAGAATTGTCAACTTTTCCAGATAAAAGGACAAAATATTCACCAATTTTAAGAAAGCAGCAATAATCTCACTTCAAACCCAGGCTCAGGAAGTATAATAAATGATTTCAAGAAAGGGTCATCCATAAATATAAATGGGAATTTATTTAAAATATTTTCAAGTTGAATTCAATAGTTATTCAGTATGTAAAGATAATTAGATGTTGAATTTATCTGAAAAGTTGTAATTTGGAGGGTTTGGGGGTACAGCTCACTGGCAAAGCATTTGCCTCCATTCAAGGCCCTGGGTTCCACCGCCAGCATTGCCAAAAAACAAAACAAAACAAAAAAGCATTTGATATGGAGCATAGGTTAGTAATTCACTCTTGCTGGAGCACTAAGGATTCTGACCTATTAGGGAAAAATGGAGTGACTACTAATGGGTGAGGAGTTTCTTTTTGGGTAATGAAAATATTCTACAATTAATTGTCTATAAGGATGATTATTTCAAAATTTTGTGAATATAATACACACCACTGACTTCTACACTTTATGTAAAGATGTTATACATAACTCATAAGAGAACAAATGATACTGATCTATGTGATGAAAAGTGGGAAACTATTTCCAAATTTGAAGAGGGAATTGAGTAGAAAGCAGGCACAGAAAAGCTGGGCCATATTATCTACATTAACAGCCCTGAAAGGATGAGTGACAATTAAAGATAACCAGTCAGGCTCCAGGTCCCCAACACTTTCTGAGCAATTATACTGACTTTCACCAGTATGACAGCTAACAGCATAAGGTGGATCATGGATACTGCTCGGTTGTGGATTGGTTACTTGTTCCAAAAAGCCACTTGAAGAAGTCCTGCCAAACCTTTTTCCTTGAAGAGGAAGAGAAACCTTTCTCTTTAAACATTTAAGCACAATAAACAAATTTCCAGGGCACATTCCATCTTAACACATGTGTTGCATCTGGCTGGATTTTAATCCATTTTAAAGAAATCTTTCTTCAATTTGATGGGATAAGGTGGTACAATATGTGCAAAGCATAAAATAGGACAAGGCAGAAAGATATAGAATCCAGGCCTTCTTTATCATTACCCAAAGGTATGACCTTGAGAAAGTTCATCTCTGGTTCAGATTTCTTTCAGCTTTAAATTCTGACTTAAAAGCAAAAGAAAGCAAAACTATCTTGCAGGTTAAAAAAATTATATAACAGCAATAGAACTATTTTCAGTATGTTGATATACTGGATAATCAATCTCACATGCTATAAATACCAGCATTTCTTTATTTTACAGTGATATCCCAGGTGGTCCACTAACCAACCACTCTGCAGTCATGGTTCTTGGTTGAATATTTCAAATTTGTCTGTATTATAAATTACAAAGCAACCTCTATGTGTGATGACTACAAGCTTACTGAGACTGATGAGACACTTCAGCACAGAAAGTGACATGAAGCTAATTTAGTACATACACATGGCAGGAGGGACCACAAAAGTATAGGGTTCATGGTGAACTGGTCCCCAAGGCTCAAGAAAGCTGATAAGGTAGATGTCACTTCAACTATTCTTGCTCTACTTGTGCCACAGATGGCAGTCCCAAAAGGCAGCCCACCTTGGATTTTATACGTAGAGGACTTTGTGACATACTGGGCTACACGATTGAAAGACATTCTATTAAACCTAGACTAATGTAGCCACCAGATCCCCATTTCAGGAGTTTGCCTTTCCAGCACATTCTGCAATTGTACTTGAGAACTAGAGATAAAGAGGGAGAACTGGGTAAGTCCAAGGCTACCCAGAGGACTGTCCTGGATATATCACCAGTGAGAGCTCATCTTATTTGTCATCTCCACAAGGGCTTACTATACACTTCATTTCTTGAAAGGATCAATGAAAGTAGTATTACATTCTGTTCTGATGAAATATTTTATCTAAGCTTTATGTGCCATTGAAAAAGAGAACATGAGATATTGGTTTTACATTTTGGAAATTGTCCTTCTTAACAAATATAAACACGTCACACCATTTGCTTAATCTTTGTCACATACTATAACTGTGCATGAATAGAACAGAAAAGGCGGTATTTATTAAAATCTATTTTATCTTTTAAATTTATTCAAACCAAATAAATTATTTAGTAATTGTACAGAAATACACAGGAGCACATTATTGGATTTCCATTGTCAGACACGAGGTCACTAGTGAGTTACAGGGTTTTTTACTTTACCTATGTACATTTTAATATTTGCCTGAGATAAAAACACAAACCAAATGCTCAACACATGGGCAGAGAATATAAATTGGAGCCTCTTAATTCAAGTGATTATACAGTGTGGTTAATTTCAGGTGCTTCAAGGATTGGCAAGAGGACCTTTCTTTTATAGAAATTGTTTTATATTTTATTGATACACAGCATATATCCAATACTCTGCACAACTGTAAGTGTACAACTTAATTAGTGTTTAGTCTCAATGCATCTGTGTAAGTATCAATTCCAGAAACAGAACCAAAGTAGTATCTCACAAGTCCAAATCATGTACCTTTCTGGTCTCTATTTCATTCCCTGAAAGGTAACTTTTACTGGCTTCTATCTTCATTAATTAGCTTTACCTGTTTAATTTTCAACCTGATTTAAGTGGAATTCTTTTCTATGTGCTCTTTTTTGTCTGAAATCTTTTCTTTAACATAATGTTTAGAAGATTTCCCTGCAACTACCATGCAGATACATTTATTCTGTTCCATATGTCACATGTTAATCCTTGTTGCTGTTTAGTATTGCATCTTAATTAACCTACACACTTTAAGTTTCCACCCATTTCCAATAGCACAAAGTCCCAACTTGGGCTGTGTCCAGCATCAGTGGATAGCATTAAGTCATCAGTCAAAGTGGTTGAGCCAAGTAACAATCCCAACAGAAATGTTTGAGTGTCTGGTTGTGTTACATACTCTTAAAACTTACTGTTTTCTGTCTTTTATAATTTCAATTTTCTGGTGGATATGAAATCACATTTCAGTGTATTTTAACTTGCATACATAGTGCTGTGATTACCAAGGCTGAGAGCACTTTCAAAAATATTTTTGTCTACTGAGATATATTCTTCTGGGAATGGCTCCTCTTGGTTCCTCTTAGTTTTTCCCCATTGTCTTATCTTTCAGTTTGTAAGGCCTCTTTATATAGCATTAATTGGGTTTTTTCAGAAAACAGTATAATGTGTTACATATGTAGAAAAAGATTTACCACAGGAATTGGCTCACACGATTCTGCAGGTCAAAACATCCCACACTCTGCCTCTACAATATTGAGACCCAGGAAAGCTGGTGATATCATCCCAGTCCAAATCCCTGAGAACCAGGAAAGATAAAGAGGTAACTGCCTTTTTAGTCCAAAAGATTGAGTTCAAAGATGCAAGAGTGAGAAATATTGATGTACCAAAGCAGGAAAGGTGAAGGTCTCAGCTCAGCCAGATAGTAAATTTGCTCTTCCTCTTTAGTTCTCCTAGGGCCTTCACCACTTTTGTGAGGATGTACCTACTTTCTCCAAACAGGGATTCAAATGTTAATCTCTTCCAGAGACACTCTCAGAGTAATGGTTTACCAGGTACCTGGAATCATTTACCCCAGTTAAATTGCTACATAATATTAACCATCACACAATATTTCTAATTTTTAAGAATTCTGAATCTAGATCTAATTCAGTTTAACATTATTTTTTAGAAATTTAAAATCTACTTTGTCTAATATTAGCAGAGTTTTGTCATTTTAGTTAATGTTTCCAGGTAACATGTAATTAACTGTTAATATTTTTAACATTTCTGTGTCCTTGTATTTACTGTTCCTCACTTGAAATGTTGTGGAAGTATTGTCCAATGAGTAACCAAACAACACTCAGAGATGTAGGAGAACTCAGGCTTTTTTCACTAATAGATGGGCTTACATTGGGGTTAGGGATCAGGTTTGTTTAGGTGGGAGCAGCAGGGACCTGTGTCAAGATGTCTGTTTATAGAAGGACTCAAAGAAAGGAAGGAATGGACATCAGGGTATCTGTAGCAGGAAATATATTTATAGAAGGAGACAAAGAAAGGCAGGAATGGACAGGTATCTTTGCATGGGGCATTTTATCTTGGCCCTGGACCCATTTTATGGCTTAACTAGCAACTTCTCTTGTCCTTACAACCTGCTTTTAGAGTGATTTTCCTATTCATTTCCCCTTTCAATGCTTTTCCTATTTGTGGACAAGCATTGTCCTTAGCATCCTGGTATTCTATCAGGTTCCTCCTGTTCCAAGTGTCTGTATTGGGTTACCAGGAGTTGTAACTTTATTGACTCCATTCATGAACTAATGAAGTAAGTGATGGCATTGAGAATGCAAGGGCCAAATAAAAGGGCCATTAGAAGCCAAAAGAGGACCAGCCAAGGGAGAAGCCATAAGGCCCAATTCCAGATATCACTCCATCTGTTCCAGGAATTTGTTAGTTCTTGTCTCCTATGTGGACTCTGTCTTGTAGTTGCTGGGCCATGTCTCTGACTATTCCCAACTGATTCACATAAAAGCAGCATTCTTCATTCAGAAACAAGCAGAGTCCCCCTTTTTTGGCATTGAATAAGTCCAACAGCCTCCCAATTTGGAGGATCACTGCTTCTAGGTAGTCCAATTGGTCCTGCAAGGCCACTATGGTCCTAGCCACTTATTCCATATGATTTGTTTGGTCCACAGACAATTGATTATAATAAGAGGATGATGAGGCAATTCCTCTTATGCCTGCTCCTATTCCAGCCATTATCTCTAATCCAATTAGTAAAGGTATGAATTGGATAGCTCTCTTTGTCTGTGTGTGGGTTGTCAAAGGTATGGGGAGGGTCTGACTGTTAGGCACTGTTTGTCTGGAGGGTGAGGAATGCTAATGAGCAAATGCCCTTCCAGTTAGCTGGCAAGCACTGATAAGCAAGGGTCCCACATACAAAGTAGGTTCCTGGGCTGCTGCATAATGGTCTGTCAACTGTACATCTAATGGTGGTGGTTGAACAGTTTTGGATTTGGGCACATTGGCTAGCAGCCAGTTTTCCCACTAGATAGTTTCCTCCCAAGTGGTAGATATAATTAGGAGACTTTGAGATAGCTGTATATTGCCCCCTTAAGGATTTGTGCTGGTAGAGTTGGAAGTGGCACCATGCATGGTCTGGTTAAGGGGGCTCACCAGTGCTACTACATAATGGAGGGGACCTGAGGACAGGCAGAGCCAAGCAATGGTGGTTCATAAGATTAAGGAGGTGGTGTGTTGCATTTAACATACTGCACAGTTGGGGTTCCAAGTTAAGTTTCCCTGTCCTGGAAGGAAGCCTTGATGGGGGCCATGGTGGTGACAGATCAATTCCTAGTAGTAATATAGCTACATAAAAGATTTAAGTACAACTTAACTTCTCATAATAAAATGCCAAAATTTCTAAGGCTCATTTGAAAATCACTCCATTGTCCAACATCCAGGAGATCTCTCAAAGTGAAACCAAAATAGAATCAATAAATACCAACAACGGATGAAAAAGTGTTACAATTGTCTGAAATATTTAAAGTAGTCATCATAAATTTCTCCAATGAGAAAAAGCAGACACTTGAAAAAAATAGAATATCTGAGCAAAGGAAATATAAAGAAAATCAATTAGAAAATTTATAACTGAAAAATAGAATTTCAGTAATAATAATAATAATAATAATAATAATAATCCCTGACCTGATTATCTGTACAGAAGTATGGAAGAGAAAACAGCATCAGTGAATTTGAAAATGAAACATTACAAATGGCCATATAAGAAAATGGAGGTCATACAGATGAAAACACAAACGGACACCTGTGTAATCATATCATATAAACTATTGTTCACGAATTAGAATAAAGAAGCACAAGTAATTAAGTGAGAAAAGAGGACACTACTACCAAACTTAAAATAATAAAATAAAAGGAATTAAAGTGTGATGCTTAATTTTGAATGTCAACTTGATTAGATTGAGATGGGTTTAGGAGATTTGTGAATCACAACTGTGGATGTCTCTGAAATGTTTCCAGATTAGATCACAGGAGCTCTGACCCAATCAATGAATTCATTCCTTGATAGATTCATAATACCATGACATTCTTAGGAGTTGGTAAAGGTAGGAGGGCCTACTTGAAGGAAATTGGTCAATAAGGATGTTTTCTAAGGTACCATATGTTGCTCTGGCCCTTTCCTGTATTCCATTTTCTCTGTTTTCTGCCTAAAATGATGTGAGATGCTCCACCATGACCTCCCTGCCATGATGGACTGACACCTCTGGAAGCATGAGCAAATAAGATGCTTGTTTTTGGCATCAGGTCACATTGACACAAAACTCTGACTAAGACAATAAGCATATACTATTAACAATTGTACACCAATAAAATAGGTAATGTAGAAGAACAGGAAAAATTCCTAGAAACCTATAGATTACCATATCCACTTTGGGAAGAAATAGAAAATACAAGCAGACACATAACAAGTCTTTGAATCAGTGATAAAAAATACCCAGCAAAGAAAAGACGAATTTATTGGTGAATTCTAATAAAATTTAAAGAATGCTAGGATTTTTCAAAATTAGAAATATATCAATGAAATATACCACAGAAATAGCATGATGAAGAAAAAAGCTGACCATATCAATTTGTCACTGTGGGGTAGGGGAATTTAGAATAAAGGAATTTTCTCTAATAAAAGAGAAGAACTCTCTACTCAAATTTTCCTATTCACCAAGACTCCAAGGAACTTGGTATAATGATGAAATGAACTTCAAAGTAATCCATGAAGGAGGCAAATGAAGAACCATAAGAGAAGACATTTATTTAGCATAAGCAAACAAAGCAGAGTCCAAGGAAATTGGGAAAATAAGCTAGCAGAACCGCTGCCAGATGGTAGAAGCTTAGGCTTAATGGGCAGTCTTAGACCTAAGGATATTTATGTCTCCAAACTGGCCTGGGGGTTTCTTGTTCAAAATTAGTCACCGGGTTGTATGGACACCTAGAAACTTCTCACTTAATCTGTTTTGATGCTATTACTCAAGCATGGAGACAGAGGGTCTGGGTTGGTCCATAATCAAAGGGTCTTCTGATACAGGTATGTCTGTTCTTTATAGTTCTTTTTTCTTCCCAAGCACAGATTTATAAAAATCAAGCATTTTCTATTCCTGGACCTAATTACACCACAAGGGGCAGCATATCTCATTTGACACCTCAAAGTGAAGAGAGGATGTTGGAAAGAACGCAGGTCTGTTTATTCCTGAAGTGTTGACTACATTCATTGCTGATCTAGTGATTTCAGCCTTATTCCATGGTTCTGTCTCAGCTCCTGAAATAGGCTTAATTTTTTAAATATTGTCTAATGTCTTTATCACCTTACCCTACTATCCTGCTTCAATGGGATAATAGTTAATTTCAGGCTGAGAGTTTTCAAAACAACCTCAGATAAGTAGCATGTCTGTATTAGAGGTAAGAAATGAGGTACAAAGTATTGATGGAAGTTTTTATATAGAGAAGTGGGGAAAAACACCTTTGAAATGAATGACAGAGCAACTATCCATAGAATAAACTACTTTCCCAATTTTAGAAATTAATTATCACCTAATCACATCTTTTATAGCACCTTATTACCATCCCATTTAACTTTATATATGGTTTACGGCTTAGCTTTCTAATCTATCATTTTTACAATAACATGGCTCTTTTGTTATTTTTTTATATTTCTTTTTGTTTCCTTTATTGTTGTGCTGGGTGAAGCTACCTTGTGACATTTACACAGGTTCTTACATTGTATCAAATATATCATACATGAATTCACCTTCTCAATCATTCTCCCTCATCCTCCTCCCTCAATTTCTGGAGTAGTTTCAACAGGTATCACTTTTGCATTTACTTACATGTGTGCACATTATATTGAACTGTATTCACTTCTTACCCCTTTTCCCCAACACCTTCCCCCTCCCACTGGTGCCAGCCCTACTCCATGGTCAGGGCTTGTTCCACCCTCCTGTTCTCTGATTTTGTAAGAGGAAAAAAAAGAAAAGTTAAAACCAAAACATGACATTTTAGCTTGACATAAAGATAGCTACACACGAAGTTTCCTTGTGATATAAGAGACCTCCTTTAAAAAGAAAGTAAGCTCATCATTATTATTTTTATAGCTACCACTAAATACATTATTTTCTCTTTAATGGTAGTTGGTTCTCAAACAGTTGAACAACTCACCCCAGGATTCTTGCAGACCTATGTAATTACCCCACATGTAAACAGCACTTCCATTTGAGGGAAGGAGCAGACAGGCTATAATTGTAATGTTTAAACTGAACACTTCCATTCAAAATATGGATTTTGTGAAAGAGGAAGTGTAGAAGGGTTAGTGCTCACCCAAAATAAAATAGGCAGGCCTACTAATTGACTTTTTTAAAGTACATTCCTTTGGGGTTTATTGTGAGCATTCCATACATGTATACAACAATGTAGAAGTCAAGGTAATTAATATTTTGGTAAAAGAATTCACTGAGGCAAGAGAACAGGAAAAGCAATGGTTTATGAGGATGCTGCTCCAGAGAAAGCAGTGCTGAGACATCAGTACTGCTGCACTGATGTAAGCTTAGGGGCAGACTTTTATGGGGTGCCTTTGGATTTTGCTGATAGTCTCTTTTTTGTAGGCACTGTTGATTGGTTGCTTTTTCCTGGGATGATTGTTTGAATTTTGAAGGCATGGAATATTTCACATTCTTCCCATTTTTGGCTCACACTTCCTCATTCTACCTGACCCATGGTATCTTGCTCTCCTGGTGCCATCTTAAAGGAGAAACTCCTCCACATTTCACTCCTGCAGAAGAACAATGCAAATCCTGGTTTCAGTGGGGCAAATTCTCATCTTCTGAATTTATTTCAAGATGGACAGTGTGGTAGAGATATCTGTCTATTTGTCATTCTAGAAGAGGCAGACCCTGGGGACACACTGGTGTCTGGTTGAGAACTAGAATAAGATTTTATGAAAGCCTGGTCCAGGGGACTGAAGGTAACTGGGCTGTAAACTGATTTTAATTGGAACCCATGTTGTCACACCATACGTAGCTTTATGGCCTGCAGATGAGAGGAAACAAACTTGGTGAGAATACTAATGATGAAAAGTCCAATAAAGAAAAGTTATAGGAAACTAAAAGTCCCAAAAAATGGAGGAGCCAGGAATGCCAAGACAAAGTGTTCTCACATGAGAGCCATTCTTGAGGGGCCTGTTTTCTAAGTTGAGAGTCTCCCTGGGTTAATAGGTGAATGTTAGTTTGAACTTGTCCTTACTTATTAATCCAAATCATCAGTCTTTCCCAAGCATAGCACAAGTCCCCTTTTGAACATCAGTTCGCATATTTAAATCTCCTCTGTTCTGTAGGGTCAAGGCTGTTAGTAAATTCATCCCTATAAATCAGTGAGAGTTTGAATTATGGTAATCTAGAATATAGGCAACTTCTAGCATAGGTTTTTGTAGATCAGGGAGGAAAAAATAATTCCCTACACTCGTGTCCCTGTGTTTAATGTAATTCTGAAGCTTATTAATAGAGGTATGAGTTGGAATGCCTGCCTGTCTCTAAGATGTTGTCAATGTCCATACACAGACAGGGGTACAGACATTCAGGAAACTATAGAAATGACAGGCAATAGAAAAACGAAGTGCATATTTTTTTCTAGTTTGAAGGTACAAGCATGGGTTTTCTTTGCCATCAGATAACCATGCTTATGAACCATTTATTCAAAACCTCTCAGCGTTAGTTACTTTTGAAAGCTCTGGCACAAATGACAATGTTGGGATTCTGACAAATTCTCCTCTTGTCTGAGTAGTTTTTTTCTTTCCAAACTATTTGTCTCTCAACAGTTTTTTATGAAGATGTCTGCTAACTAATCACCCATGTGGTTTGGCTTTAACAGTCCCTTGTCACAAGGATAAGCTTTGTACTAGTGGGTCTTTCCTCATTACTGGGATGAGATGTCTCCTTTGACTGATCTTATCAGATACTACACTGAAGGGAAGTGACAAGCAGATCAGGAGGGAGTCAGTGCACATAAAACCCTTCTGACCAAATTTAAACAACAAAGAAGCTTAGAAGAAGTGGCTTTTAAGCTGTGCTTACCTGGAGTCCATTCTTATGTCTAATGTTATCTATTCTGTAGCATATGTCCTGGCATTTGAAAAATGTTGTTCAGGTTGCTATTGTTAGAAGTTGTGCCTCTGTAAAATGTCAAAAGATATAGCTACAAAATAAGCCCAACAAATGGAAATATTTATGCTAACTCTTTTGACATATAAGTACTTGTAGGAGTTCTCCTCTATGACTCTAGTTGCAAATACTTCAGAGCAGGATAAAAAATAAAATGACAAAAGACAAAATAGCCATGGTTAAAATTTTGAAAAACACTTTAGCAGCTGACATAACTGTTATTTTCATTTTATGCAGCATTTTAGGATAATAATCATGATTGAAATCATAATGGTAGAACCATCAAGTTCTTGTTACAATAAGGAACACTTGGACATAAGCCTGAAAAGACTGACACTGCTGACAGTTACAATTTGAAGGGCAACAATTTGATAAAGGACTCTCCCAGACCGTACTTTATATCTTCCACATTTGGGGAACATAAATACGTTTAATATGCAAAGGACTCAGCAATTATAGGTTTTACCTAAAACAATATAGGTTTTACCTTGAGTCTTTGGCTAAGTAAGCTACTAGGTGGCATGGGCAAAATGAAAACTTTGGATCTAAATAATAGCTGTTTACTTAACCACAGTTCTAAGGTGGTCATTTAAAAGATTTTGACAGAAATAGACACACAAATGAAACTTGTCTCAGTAAAGACTCAACTTCTGAAGCAGTGGAAAGCCTAATAAAATCAGCCAAAACAGAGGCAATTATCTTGTTAAAATACAAAAATCATTCTTTGCACAATTCTTTTTTTGCAAATGTTACAAAGAGCAGAACAATCTTCCAATATTCAGAAGATACAGAGTGTTAGGTGCTAGGTCTACATTAATGAATTATAATTTGACATTATAAAATTCTTTACATAATTCTTAAATTACATCCAAATTAACCACATACATAACCTTTTAATAAGTTTTTTGTTGTTGTTTTTGGGGGTTTTTTGTCTTTTGTGTACTTCTAAGACCTACTGAAACCCTTTGCAACTTTTTTCTTAGCCCTCTGGGTTTTTTGCCCTATCATTTTTCAATTTGGGAACCACAAAACCAACTTTATGAAATCCTTCATCTTCCAAAAGTATTTCTTTTTCCCTTTAACTTTCTTCTCCAGAAAATGAAATTCAATACCTTCCTTATATTTATTTCCTACTTGGTGGTGCTTTTTTCTCATTTTTATAATTTTTATCTTGAAATAGATGAAATTGTTGTTTTTCCAATAAAAGACTTCTTAGTAGCATTTTATTTTAATAAAGACCGAGAAAGAAATGCAATTTCAAAAATTTTAATTCAATAACAATTCACAAAAACATACTTGCTAATAGACCCATATAATTTAAGAGAGAGTTACATCCAAATTACACTTACAACACAATGACAGAGATGAAGATTGTCATCTAAAAAAATCCTTCTTTTCTACATTCCTAAATTTTGGAGCAAATTCTTGAATGTCTACATTTTAGTTAGACCTAAATGAGATAAGAACTTCAGAAAACTAGTTTTTTTCCTAAGAGACAGCCTTTATATATTAACTTTTAATGACAGTTTATGAACCATTCTAGAGATACACCCACACAAAGGTTTTAAATGAGTTATGTCAAAAATGTCAATTTAACTGTACATAAAAAAACAAAAAACTAAAAACTAAAAACTGACCACAATAACTAGTCAATTGTTTTTTGCAATCCCAGTGGCAAAATGTGTTTAATAGACTAATGTAGAAAAATAACATACATAAATAATTATATAAATTTAAAATACTCTCTGATAGAATTTTTAGTTTAGATTAATTACAGTTCTCACTAGGGGTTCACAAGCTGGACTCAGGAATTTTACTCTTAGACAAATCACAGATCTTCCTAAACCTCTTGGGTTTTTGTTTTTCCTTAAATCTATCACAGATTCATTACTTAAAGTATCCTAGTTCGAGACCCTTCATTACTGTCCATCCCCTGTAGACAAAAGGAGTGTCAAGGAGGCAGGGTAGCAGGTGGCAGAACACAAGGGATGCAGTGCAGCTCAGTCTGGCCTGAATGAGGACCACATGCCTTTTGTCATAACAACTTCTTAGTAGAGGTGGTGGCTGTGGAGTTGGGCAGCTGTAGCAGGCATGGTGGCTCTCCACTCTGTGAGGGTGATGTGAAAAGTACTTCCCTGCCCTCTTCCTCTCAGTGTTGGAGAGTTTGCATGACCTTACAAGAATTTTCCAAAGGGATTTTATATCTAATAGAAAGTCATGTCCAATAGGGCATACCAACACAAAACAAACACAGAACAAATAGAGAATTTAATTTTCTCTTTAGTTCAGGCCCCCAGAAGCCTACAGGGGCCAATTTAAGGTGCTCTCCCAATCTAGGGAGTGCTTGTTTTGATATTGTTAATCTATACAACACTTTTCAAATAAACCATCTTTGTCCTTCAAGAAAAAGGAAGCTTGTATATCAAAAATAGATAGCGAACCATGGGAGAGATTCCCCTACAGAATCCATGGATTTCTAACGGCATGGAGAATTTTACCTAATTGCTTGTGAGATAAGACAAATGGGAAATGCCAAAGGTCTGCCCAGGAGGTTACAGCAGGAGAGGCACAGAGCATGAGGTTTCTAGAGGAAAGAAAAAAAGGAGAGGGGTTTATTTCCTCAGGAAAAATGTCAGAGTTAGGAGAAGATACATTAGACCTATGTGGAATTTTAAATAAGGATACATTCTTTAAAAACAAAAAACAAAAATAAGCCACTTTTTGGGTTATTGAGAGTCCAGTATGTAAAGTAGATGGGAAAAACTGATAAGGACAGAAGGATACTGTCTAGGGGGCAGAGTGGAGCAGAAAAAAGCTGGGGAATCACTTAGAATGTCCTGAGAATTTAGAGTCTCCCATAAACAGGTCAGACACATTGAGTCTCTCTTACATAGGTACAGGCCCTTACAAGAAGGACATAGAGGTCTGAATACAGGGGGACCTCAAACCACTTGGAGAAATTAGAGCACAAAAGGCCAAGTTGGAGGATCATATTATAACTATAGGTGCTGTTTAGAGGCCAGACTTCCTGGTTCAGCAACTAGTAGACTGACCAGACCACAGTACAAGGAAAGATCAGGCATGTTTTTTTTGTTTTTTTCATGTAATATAGGGGTGAGATCATTTGACCCATCGTGAGGGGGAGAATTCAGTGCTTATCTCTCACCTAGAGCACCCACTAGGAGAGAAGGAGCTGAAGACACCTGGGGATACTAAAGTGAGTCTTCTGATAGGGACATCTCACCAGACAGAAGGACTTCCAGATACAAAGTGGGACTTTCAGAATTGAGAGGACTCTGAAACTTGAAGTCAGGCTGTGCAATTCTGACCAGGGAAGAGAGCAAGGGACAGCTTCCCTTCATGCACCAGAGCATAATTCAAAGGGTTTGATGGTGTTATCTGAGGAAGCTCAGATGGGATTTGAATGGAAAAGTAAAGGCAGAGAAAAGAAGTGACCCACAACATATATGAACTAGTGCAGAGCAAGCTGCCCTACATGTTGGAAGTGGAGACTTGAAATGGAAAGGATAGACAGGTCCTTAACCCTTGGAAACCACAGGTGACTGGGTCCCTTTTTCCCTGACCTTTGGGTTTAAACAGAGTCACCCTGGTCAGAGACGCAATAATCAGGAGGCAGTTGATTGTTTTCCCAAAATATCTATGTAAGTCTCAGGACTTTCACCACTAAGGGCCAATATGGTTTCTTGATACCCTAGAATAGGAGATATTTGGGTCTCACCAGGGAGTTGCACTGACCAAACCCCATAATTGCCCCCAAGTTCAAGGGCAGCACTACCAAAGTTACCAATATGGAAAAGGATCAACAAACTGCTGTGGATTTTGGAGCTAAGGGTTGTTAAGAGAATTTATCAAGGTGAGAGAGCAAGAGAAGCAAATGATTAATAGGATGCTGCTTAAGAGGGGACAGTGAGCAGCTGAGAACCAATGGAGTACTGCTGGTGTACCCATATGGACTTGGGGCCTGTAACTTTGGATTTTTCTGATTGGCTGTTTCTTTTCTGTGGGATTTGTTGATTGGTTGCTTCTTCCTTAAATCTTGGCTTGAACTTCATGAGCATAGAATCATTTTTCAGGCTTTGCCCTCACTTCCTCATTCTCCCTGGTCATTGGTACTTTTGCTCCTGCCATGCCTCCTTAAGGGGAATCTTCCTCCACACATCTTAAACATTTATTTCTTTGTGGTGAGAAATTTCAAAAGCTCCTTTTCTAGTTCTAATTGGCTTTTCTTAGGGACTCATGGACTTAGCAGCATCCAGTGTATGAAAGAGAATGTTTCTTCCCAGGTATGGCAGAATGATGACTTCTCCTAAGGCAGCTTTAGTTGGAAAAAGGAAACAATATAGTACAAGAAGGTAGGCTATCAACATGTTATTTCCCTTTACTGATTTAAGTAGAGTGGGCTTCCTTCTCTTCTCAGGTTGATGGAGCCCTTTTAGATGGTTACTATGAATCATTTATTTTATGGAGGGAAGCTGACTCTTTTGGGATTTGCTAACTTTCTGTTTGATTACATGCCATTTAACATTAGTGACTACATTTTGGGTTTGTGTGCTGGAGTCTCTGCAGGAACTGAGTCCAAATGAATGGCTACATTTAACAACTTTAACTTGGGTTCTGATTGAAACATAGAACAGATTAGCATTTGACCCAGTTCAAAGGTATGGACACATCAGTATTACTCCCCAACATTAATCACAAAAAGCATGTTGACTTCATTTTCAAAGCACATCTAAACTTCTTGTAGATGAACAGGAAATGGATTTTTAACTCACTTTGACAAAAAGGAGCAATGGGTCAGAGTAAGCCAATGTGTCTCTGAGCTAAATAGCCTTTTGTGGAATGTTTTGATTAATTGCTCCTGATTGTCTTTTCTTGTCTCTTTCTCCAGTGCTAAACAAACAAACCATACATGTGTGTGTATTTGTGTACATATAACAGATACTAACTGTATGTATATATAATGTTCTGTAGAACACTTTAATTTATAAGGAATAAAACCTACTATTAGAACCAAGCCTAGGTAAAAAGCCAATATTCTTGACTTCTTGGTGCTGATCCCAAGAGTAAAAGGGAAAATGTGCATTTGATAGAATTTTGACCCTGAAGTTTTTTTTTAATATATTACAAAGCAAACACCATTGCTTTTTAAACATGAATGAGAATTACCATTAGTGGGAATGGATCTGAGCACCCATAGGGATGAACCAGACAATGAAATAACATTTATGCATACACAAATATATACATCAATGAAACACATAGAAAAGTAGTTGAAAGAGTCTAATGCAAATAGAGAGAAGAAAAAAAATTCTTAATTTGAATTTCTGTTTCCAGCTATCTTCTTGTGCAGAGAGATCAATGCTAGTTTTTAGGTTTTTTAAAGGGGCCTTCAAATCACTTTCTTCCCATCTGATTGTTTGAATTCTCAGAAATAAGAGATCCTTGATCTCTAGCCCTATTTAATCACTGGGAAATGCAAGCCTGAGGAGAGGGTACATAGAAGCATGACTGGCAAACTGAAATCCCAGCTGGCAGTTTTCAAAGAGGTCTGGGCATCTGCAGTGAGAAGCGATCCTGAGCTGAGCTACCAGAGAAATCCACATTAAAAGGAAGGTTTCTCCAAGCACTGCTGTGATTCCACCTGTTCTTTTCAGCATGGAATGTTCCTGAAAAGCACTGCAAGGTGATGGCTGCTTACAGTTGCCTTTAAGTAAGTTTTTTCTGCATTAACCATTTGAAAAATGTTCAGCAGTTAAAAGTTACACACTGAAATGTGACTACTAAGTGCCATATATCTGGATTCCTCACTGTGAGAGGAGGTTCAAAGCTTGACCAAAGTCACTTTGCCATGAAGGAGAATAAATACTGAGGTCTTCCAGAGCACTGGGAAGGTTACCCTCATGTCCTGAGGAGCAGGAATATGAACATCCCTAGTCTTGTACCCAGACTGTGTGCTAACATAATTTGTCTTTGCTAGAACAGTTTTGTGGTAGGCAGAATAATGTTTCCCAAACAATGCCCACATCTCAAGTCCCTGAGAGACAACTACTTTAGACAGCAAATGCAAAGTGAATTTGCAAATGTCATTAAGTTTAAAAGTTAAATAAGGAAAGTACCCCAAGTTCTTCTAGCCATTCTAATCTAATTGCAAGAGTCTTTCAAAGTGGAAGAGGAGTGTGGAAGAGAGACTCAAAATGATACATTTTGAGAAGGACTGGACACTCTGTGGCTGATGTGAAGATGGGGTGATGGACATAGAATTTGGGAAGCCTCTAGAGAAAGGAGGAAGCTCATTCTTTCCTGCAGCCTTTGGAAGGAGCTCAGTCCTGAGAATGTCTTGACATTAGCCCTGATCCCTATTAAGTAGAATAGGGAGCCTCATGGGAATAAGAGAAGGATGGGTTCTTGAGATCTTCCTTCATATTCCGTTACTCACCAAAGTGAAAGTAAAGTCCCACCCATGTCAACAGCGCATGGAATGTGCCCTCCCTACCCCCTGCACTTCCTGAAAGGAGGAAAACCTGACAGGTGTAGGATGGTACCATGATATCTCCAAAAATGAACTGGCCACTGATCTGTGTCTACAATGAGAACAATTTATTAAAACTTGAGGAACAGAATTCTTAAAAATGCCAGCCTCAGGCTGGGGTCATAGATCAAATGAGGCCAGAGACAAACTGTAGTCCTGCCCGCTCCACCCAAAGCGAGCCTCAAAATTAGCAGAAAATTACTGAACACAAGATCACTCTAGAAACCATGTGATAAGAGAGGCTGTCCCTTTCTTTCATTAGGAGCACAGGATCTCTCCTTCTGTTGGTGCTTTCCCACCTTCTGCACACCCGTCCCTACACCTCTCCTCACAATCTTTCCCCTCTTCCTCTTCTTGAGTAAAGGCCTCCATTAAAACCTTTCCCTGAGTGTTTACAATCTCTATGTCTCTATTTTTATTTATATTACTGCTGAGTTAACAGTTCCCTAGTGTCCTATGTCATCTAGAACTATCAGAGAAAAAATTTGTATCCTGGTTTAAGGCACTGAGTGTTACTTTGTTAGGGCAGCCCTAGGCACTTCATACAGGAGTTTTCCCCTCTTTTTGTTACCCCTATGGACACAAAAGTGATCAACACTTTTTCCTTAGGTAAGTAAGAGTTAACCTCTCCCCTCCCTCCCAGCACAAGCACTGACAAAGAAGAATCTGGGATTCAGCTTCTCTACCTGGTCATGGTCTTGAACTAATCTTGTCCCTCACGTACATATAAACCAATTCAGCAAACATGCATTGAATGCCACCAAGCTCTGTGTCAAATGCTGGCATAAGATTAAGAATTAGAAATGGTCCTCAGGAAGCTCATATCCCCTAGTACTATCCTTGGACACTAAATTATTTCAAAATTGGTTCTCTTGGTTTTTGACTCAAAAAAGAACATAATTCTTTAAAAAAATTTTTGCTTTGGAATGAATAATTGTGGGGATGTATGTAGTAATTATCTTAATTAGTTCCCAGAACCACCTTAAGGAGGAGATAATCTTGTTATTCTAATCAGAGTTCTAGGCCACAGCTTAATGCCAGGGGTTCCACATATCAGGCCCGGCTGAAGAAAAAAAGATTTATCAATGCAGCAGGAGCATGACACAGGAAGAGACAAAATAAACACTTAGTCCATCTTGGGGATGCAGAAGTGAGAATTGGGCTTAAATACAGAAAGAATTAGGACATAATTATTTTTATAGTTCTGCTCACAGGTGTGGCCTATCTGAACCTTATCAAGGCTTTACAGAGAAGTAGTTTTCACTGTCATCACTTGAGAGGAGTAATCTGAACAAGATAAGCATGTTGTGTTGCCTGCACCCATGTTTATTGCAGCAAAACAATAGCAAAGTTATGGAAACAGCCAAGATGCCCCACTACTGATGAATGGGTTGAGAAATGTGTGTATAAATGTATTTATACACAATGGAATTTTATGCAGCCATGAAGAAGAATGAAATCTTATCATTTGCAAATAAGTGGATGGAACTGGAGAACATCATTCTGAGCGAGGTTAGCCTGGCCCAAAAGACCAAAAATTGTATGTTCTCCCTCATATGCGGACATTAGGTCAAGAGTAAACACAACAAGGGGATTGGACTTTGACCACATGATAAAGCTAGCCTGCACAAGTGACATATGAGGATAGGTAGGACACCCAAAAAACTAGATAGCATTTGTTGCCCTTAATGCAGAAATTAATTAATGCAGATACTTCAAAGCAACTGAGGCCAATAGGAGAAGGGAACCAGGAACTAGAGAAAAGGTTAGTTGGAGAAGAATTAATTTAGAAGGTAACATATGTGTACAGGAAAGCAATGCAAGTCAACTCCCTGTATACCAAGACACTCAGAGAAGATGCCTATGGTTGTGGACTTCAGAAAAGGTGAAATTCATAGGAAATGATGTGCAATATCATCAACCATTCTTGTAATAATAGTAACAAGTGCATAGCTACTGAGCAACACTTTTCTGGCTCCCACTTAAATATGGTCTCTAAAAGTAGGGAAGACAGAGAAATGCAGGGAAAGAACATATTTTGAACAAGCAACATATCTTCAAATCATGGCTAAAGGCGAGCCACTTGTATTGCAAACAGCCCTGCACTTTTAAGTTGCAAAGGGAAAATTGACTTGAAGTACTCACACATTGCTAATGCCAATGGAGGATGTTGCTATAGCTGTTCTGGAGTGTCTCCCAAAGGCCCACTTGTTAAAGGCTTGGACCATCACCCCTAGTACCATTGGAAGATGGTCGATTCTTTAAGAGGTGGGGTCTAGTGTGAGGTTAGGCCACTGCAGGCAGGCCACCAAAGGGGATTGTGAAAAGACAGTGTCTTTCTTTCCCTCTGCTTCCCACACACCACGTGGTGAACAACTTTGTTCTGCCTTATGCTACTCACCATGATGCATTGCCTCTCCACAGGACCATCAGCAGTGGCAACAACTCACCATGGATTGAAACACTCAAAACTCCTTTTTATAGGTTGACTCTCTCAGGTTTTTCTGATAATAATGCAGAATGAGAATTTCTGTTTGGCCAGAACACACCATGCTACCACATTTCACTTGTAAAACTACTAGATGAATAGCAATTTATTTAGAAATAACATATTTTACTCAAAAGTGATATTTAATATAAAAAGGAATAACCAGAGAATATTTGGAATATTTTATAAGAAATAGGGAAGGGATATTGATGAACAATTTATTCGTCAAGAATACACAACATACAAAATGACCAAAAAGCATTTAAAAATATTGATCAACTATATCAACATTAACTTTAAAAAGGAAGTATTGCCTCCATGAAACAGAATCCAAAAGCTCAAATGGAAAGCTAATGGTGAAGCTAGGTGTGGTGGTGAACTCTTGCTATTCCATCACTCAGGAGGCTGTTTTAAGAGGACCAAGAGTTTGAAGTTAGTCTTAGTTACATAGATAGACAATGAAAGAAAGAAAGAAAACAAGAAAGAAGGAAAGGAAGGAAGGAAGGAAGAAGAAAGGAAGAAAGGATGGAAGAAAAGGTGAAAAAAGACAAGAGGTAAAGAGTACAGGAAGGAAGGAGGGAAAACAAGCTAAGGGTGTTATAGATTTAACAAAAGTTAAAGAAAATTAACCCAAGAGAAATAAAAATAAGTCACTATGGTTATCAAGATTGATTAATTATAGCTTAAATGAAAGTAAAAACCAGGAAAATACCAAGGAATAAGAAAATCAGAGACAGAAAGTACATTTGTGTTTGTCAAGGTATGGGAATAGGAACAATGGGGAGTGAGATCTAGGATTATGGTTTTCTTTTTGGGTGAAAAAATTATAGTTAAATAATGATGATGGTTGTATTACTTGTGAACAAGTTGTATTTTCATTTTCACTTGAGTCTAGAAATTTTTTGATTTACCTCCTTATATCTTTGATGACTTACTAATCATTCAAGAATAAACTTTTCACTCTCCATCTTTTTGAATATTTTAATTAGCTTCACCTGTTATGGATTTCTAGTTTTATTTCATTATAATCTGGTAAAATACAGGACATTATTTCAACTAACTTATGTTTGTTAAACTTTGCTTTGTTTCCTAAGATGTGATCTATTTTGGAGAAAGTTTTAAAGTGTGATGAGAAGAATGTTTAATTTGTATTTATTTTGTGGAATATTGTGTAGAGTTCTGTCAAGTTCATTTGATTTACAGTGTCATTTAATTCTGAAGTTTATTTGTAGCTCTTTTTGTTGAGTGCCTATGTAATGGTGAGAGTGGATTATTAAACCACTGTTATTATGTTTGAGTCTATCTCTTTTTCTATGTTTAGTAGTTTGCTTTATGACATTGTATACACTGGCATTTGGTGTGTATTTGTTTACAATTATCTCCTCCTGTTGAATTGTCCCCTTGTCAGTACCACATGAGCGTCTTTTTCTCTTCTGAATAATTATGGTTTGAATTCAGATTGTTCAGATATGAATGTTGCTACTCCTTTTGCTTTCAGGATCCAGTTCTTGGAAAATCTTTTTCCATTCTTTCACTCTAATCCTCTGTTTGTCTTTGACACAAAAAGGAGACATCCTAGACCAACTGGGATAAAGTTGGAGACATCCTAGCATGTAATGTAGGTGTGTTACTTCAGAGGTCCCAGGTTTGGCTGTGGCAAGGAGACTTCAATAATCATACCCAGTGTATATATGGTGTTTTCTTGGCACAAAATATGGGTAATGTGGGGCACAGAGGTCACATCTCTGGGTCCCCATGGGGTCAGTTGAGGTCAGGTGTCGATAAAGATCACAGTGTCAGTGAAGGCCCTGGTCTCAGTGAACATAATAGTGTTAGTGGAGATCATTGTGTCAGTGGAGGGTTTCGTGACATGTGTAGAGGTCTTTGAGTCAGCAGATAACATGATAATGGCAATGAAGTTCACAGAGTCAGTAAAGGTATGGTAACATTAGTAGAGGTAATGGTGTCAGTGGATGTCATGGTAGTGTTAGGTGAGCTTATGTGTCAGTGGAGGTCTCAGTGTCACTGGAGCTCACATGTCAATGGAGTTCCTGAAGAGCCAGTGGAACTCCCATGAGAGCCAGGTTTTCCAACATCTCTCAGTGGTAATGAGGCAGTGCTCCCTATTCTTGCCAGTCTGCTTTCACTCAAGTCCAGGCAGAAAGTCAGGAAGTTTAGCCATACTTGGAAGTAACAAGAAGCTCCTTTTCCCCCCATGCCAACAGAGTCTGGACCTCCACACACACCTGGCAGGAATGAGGTAGTGCCAGACCTTCACAATATAACATAGAACCAGAATGCCAAACCATTTAACTCAAGTAACATCCAGTGTTTCATAGAATAGTGCTTTACACTTTCCAAATTCCAATCAAAGCTCTCTCATCTTATTCCAAACCAAGAAGATCCCAAACTCAATTCAAAAAGACAGTCAAGCCAGATGTGGTGGCAGATACATGGAATCCCAGCTAATTAGGAGGTGGAGGCAGGAGGACTTAGAGGTCAAGGCCAGCACAGGTAAAGACCATATCTTGAATATAAATACAAAATTGTGAGAGACATGATTCAAGTGGCAGAATATCTGCCTAGCATGTACAAAGTCTGGGTTTAATACCCAGTACCGAAGGAAAAAAAAATACTAGTCAACATGTGCCAACACTGTGATGAAACAGACATCTGACTATCTGAAGAGGATTTCAAAGCACTCATCATAAATAGTATTGAGGAGGAATTACAAATATGCTGTAAACAAATTTTATTAAAGAAGTATCTTACCAAAGACAAAAGGTATGAAGAAGAACCAAATAGAAATTCTAGAACTTAAAGATAAAGTTCACATGGTGAGTTGAGATAGCATGATGAAGGGGACTGAGGAAATCATTAATGAACTTGAACAACAGAACATTGTTCAATAGAATATATGGACAAAAGGAAGAAAATAGACTGAAAAAATGATGACTAGAACCTTAGAACCTGTGAGACTATAACAAAAGATCTAACATCCGTGTCATTAAGTCACTTAAGGAGAACAGAGTTTGTACAATACTTTCTCCCCCCCCCTTAAGTTACTCAAATTATGGTTCAAAGTTAAAGGTAAAATGAGGCATCACTGTATGCTTCTCAGAACTCAAAAATAGGAAAAATGACAATGTCAAAATCTTGGGGTGTGGAGAAACTGAATCACTCTCATGTTGCTAGTAAAAACATAAAATATACAGCAATTCTAGAAAAGAGTTTGTCAGTATCTTGTGAACTTAACATGCAATTGCCATTTGGGCTAGCAATTGTACTGAAACAATGAAAATTTATGTTCACACTAAAGCAACATACACCGATATTCACAGTTCAATTCATAACAGCTGCAACTAAAAAAAAAAAAGTTCTTCAACAAGGGAATTGCTTATAACCCTTGATTTGTCTCCTACAATTAAGATTTTCCTCAGTAGGACAGACTTGAAGGTCTGAGCACTTCGATGTTCCCTCTTAAGTTGTAGCCTGCCCAAACCTGGCTCTGTACTTAGCATCAGCATTACCGTGAAGTGTGGGTTTTGGAGGCAGGAGTGAGTGGGCTCTTCAGGAGCCACTGCAGCAAGTTCACTGGGCTGAGGCCCAGGTAGGGGACACTAACAGCTGAACATCCTAGCTTTAAATTTTCTGAAGGGAAATAGACATGTTTCCTTCACAGTCTGGGGTTTTTCTTTCTAACACCATCCAAGGGACAAATTAGGGAAAGAGCAAATTGGGTTTAAAACTAAAGATAGTTTTTTGTCAGTGACTGTATACAGCAAAAATAAAATATTCTTATTTTAAAATAATATTTAATCATTTTAAAAAGATCATTCTTAAAATGCAAAATTAAATTATTCATCTTAGATTAGTAGTCAAAATTATGTTATTAAAATTAATTATTGAAAATAAAATTATGAAATCTCATAAAAAAGAAATCACAAATATACATTCCTTCCTCCTGTTTAACTACTCTAAATACCTGTTTTCTTACTTTCCTAAACTGTTAAGCCCTAGCTGTTCTTCCCTGTATCTTTCCACAGCCTACAAACTTCTTTAGCAGGCATTTAGAAGACTTAATCACCTGAGCTGTCTTTCCATGAGAGCAGGTATGACTGTGTGTGACAGGCAGTGTGTTCTTTCTCATTAGCCTCCTGTGGTATGGCAATGTGGTGAGACTAGAATCCAGCTGAGTGCCTGGGGCATGGCAGTCAAAAAAGGATAAGTGATGAGAATAAACAATTCCCCTCCTAGGGTACTGAGCCTAGAGTCTCCCACTCAGAGAGCCTCCCAAACTTACCATAATCTTATTCGTACAGTGCATTTTCGTAAGGATCTTTAGTCCATTTGTGTGTATTTATTTTGAAGGCCATAGTGACCTCACAGAAAAACAGAGGAAATATGCATTTTTGTAAGGTTAGTCTAAACACAGAAATGACAGATGTACAGTGCAGAAATTGAAAAAATTTCTATCACTCACTTAGATTTCATTTAACTTTATGATAATTCATGAATGAATTAGAAAATGCAAGCAAAAAGGGCATTTTAGTTTAAAATTAGCAGTTTTCTGTAATCATTAACATTTGAGGATATAAAAGAAAATAGTTACAAAACTGGGTACTCTTTCCAAACTCCAGCTCTTCCTAAAATATTTGAATCAACTTCTACTGAGCTGGGGTGGAAGGGAATATTGCATGTGAAAAACATAACAGAGCTGGGAGAATAAGGGAGTGATTCTAGAAACAAAAACCACATGAAATACAAATTATTTTAAATTAAGAATGGTTGGGTGTAAAGCACAGCTAAGTAGAAGGAGCTGGTTTCTGGAGTTTGGGTTAAGAGATGGCTGCAGTTCTGCAGATGGACAATCTGGTACAGTGCCTGTAAGTCTCTAAAACAGTCACCAGGAGCACTGAGTAAAGAATTAGATACTGAGGCCCTAGGTGAGGACTACTGATATGGGATGTTAGAGACAGAGCTGTAGTGCCTGCATTTTATCAAACTCCCACATGATCCACAGACACTTCAAATAGTGAACATTGTCACGCCGCAGCTCCTCAAAACTGTGTGGCTTCTATTTTTAGGAAACAAGCAAGGATCTTATGGAGTTTTCACAATGTTGTAATACAGGTCCAGCCATTCTCTCTGCATTACCATTATTTAACAACTCAGCACTGCAGAATAAATAATTGTAATTTTTAAAAAAGCTTCACTCAATTGCTATGGTAATTGTTTAGCATAATTACCTGGAAAAAGATTTGACAACCTGTTATTTAACATTTGTCTGAAACTTGGATGAATCTGTAATACAGAATAGTTTTATAAGTGGTTTTCAAAAAGAAAATACGTTAGTTGAATTGTAATCAACTGACCAGTTAGAAATTGATTAAACTTTTAAACATATGCAAGAAAAATTAATTCACTTCCACAGATCCCTTAATTTTTACTCCAGTCCTACACTTCTCTTACATGAAGCTTATATTGCTTTCAAATTGGAATCCCCACTCTCATGGAGTCCAGAATTCCAGACCAGTTGACACCTTACTTGGCTGTCAGACTTAAATGTGCTCTTAACCTGTGAGTGCTTTGAATAGCAGCCAAGCAAGTGAAGGTAGAGGATCATTTTTGCAAAATAGGGAGAACAGACTGTTCTGCGTCCAGAACACCAAACAGTACCAGCAGTAACAAGCAATAAATGGGTAGGTGAAATCCACCTTGGGTGACAAAGAAGAAAGTAAAGTGATCAGTGTACTTTATATGCTTTGTCTATCTTCTTTTTCTGATGGAATTTAGCTGGAAATTTGCACTCAGGTAGCTCTGTAAGGTGCTTCTTAAGATTGAAAAAATATTTTCAAATATTTGTTTAAAAATAAAATGTTATTTATTCTTTCTTGCAAAAGTATTTCAAAATCCTAACCTGGTACTAAGCTGATACAAAAATTATATTTCAGGCAACTGTTCATTCATTATTTTGAAAACCTTTACGAGGCAAGTGAAAAGGAGAAAAATGTGGATGAAGCTTTTATTCTAGCCTCCAAATAATTACTGGAGTGCAAGGGATTTAATGCATTTGGAGATTATAAATTTAGGCAAACAATATCCAATACACCAGATTGAAATGATGGTATAAACTATCATACCTAAAACTACTTAGAAAAATCTACAACAACATTTATTTTTTTTCCTGAACAAATGAAACAAGTATTTGGTTATGAAGAGTTTAATTAAAATGTGTTTAAAGGTTGAATACAAGCTATTTGAAGACACGGATAAGAAACACATCACTTGCATTTTTCTTAATATTTTGAGATCCAAAATTAGAATTTAAGCAGGGGAGTAGATTTTTTAAACATTAGAGCTGAAATGCATTCTTTGTAATTTATCAAGTAAGTTCTTGAGTATAATTTTAGGAAAACAACTTTTTTAAAATACCTGGAGGAGAATCTTTATATTAATTGAAAAGTTTTTGTTCATTTTGCATCTGAAGTGGGAAGAAATCATAGGGTAAAACTTACTCTGTTAGTTTAAAAAATTATTTCAAAAGTGGGATACCTGTGAGGCCATGGGCCACAGGGTTCAAAGTAGTCACAAGAACTGTAAGAGATGATAGGTTACTTTCTATGCCTGCTGCTGGACTGAGTGATTTGGAGCAATTCATAATCATCCTTGAAGATTTTAAGGAAAGTGGACAGAAACACCAAGAACAACCATTTCTTACCCTGGGTTTAGTGAGGAGCAAGACAGTCTGCCGTCTCCATGGAACTGGCACTCTTTGTAGAAAGTGGTAAATTGCACTGGATAATTTTTCTGTCCAGAAGACTTTTCACAAAGCTCCTCTATCAGGACTCCAAATGCCAACTTTTTAGAGTCCTTTCCTAACTGTGTCAGTCAAAGCAGCCCGTCTCCACCTTCACCATGTTTTTTTTCTTGGTTTGAAATGAGGGCCTACACCTTGAGCCACTACACCAGCTTTTTTATGTGTGTGTGTGATGGGTTTTTTTGAGATAGGGTATCAGGAACTATTTGCCTGGGCTGGCTTCAAAACATGATCCTCTGATCTCTGCCTTCTGAGTAGCTAGGATTACAGGGATGAGCTACAAGTGCCTGGCTCCATGCTTTGTTTTATTTCCTTCACAGCATGAATCACTAATGGAATATATTATGTTTTCTTCTGTATTGACTTAGTGTTTTACCTCTCCCCAATGAAATGTGGCACTTCTTCAGGAAGGGACCAGTTCTGGCTAAAGAATCATTGCTATTATGTGATGATCACTAGTCACATGTTGAGGCTGCTATGGAGTATTGAGCATAGCAGACATGACCCACATGTCATGATTACTGTAATATGTAAAAACTTACATTTATTAAACAACTACCCAAACAAATGTACA
The DNA here is from genome assembly GCF_047511655.1 of Castor canadensis. NCBI lineage: Eukaryota > Metazoa > Chordata > Mammalia > Rodentia > Castoridae > Castor > Castor canadensis. The sequence goes on along the minus strand of NC_133388.1, from coordinate 102,152,471 downwards.
GTTACAGGTGCAGTGAGCACTAGGAAGGGAGATGTGGAACAATGGTGTGATAATGGAAACTCTCATTGAGTCAGGAGGTGGAAGAATGTTTCTGAAAGGAATGTTTCTGAAAGGAAGTGATGTTTGAACTAAAATTTAAAAGATGAATAGATATTCATTAAGTGGATAGCTTCTTAGCTGAAAGTACATCTATGGAAAGACACTGTGGCCACAGGAGAGATGACTCAATATGAGGGACTAAAAGGAGGCTGGTGTGGCTGGAGCACAAAACGCTGGGGAAATAGGATCAAAAATAGATGACAAAGACCTAAGGGGCTGAACCATGCTGAGATTAGTGAGTGCTGTGGCATTGTGCTGGTGTAATAACACCTGTTGAATCTTAAGTGTATAAGTGAGGGAGAGACACAGAGAGAGAGAGAGAAAGAGAGAGGGAGGGAGGGAGGGAGAGAGAGAGAGAGAGAGAGAGAGAGAGAGAGAGAGAGAGAGAGAGAGAGAAACAGAGAGACAGAGAAAGAGAGGTCACAGGAAAGTATTAATAGATTTAAATTTTGTAGAGATTACTGGGGTTTGAACTCAGAACCTCATGCTAGCTAAGGCAAGCAATCTACCACTTGAGCCATGCATGAGTCCGTGATTAACACACAAAAAAATGTTTTCAGGGTATACACCCAAACCAAGACAGATGACAATTCATGATCTTCTATTAGAATGCTTGCGAAGCATCTCCAGGCATTTGGGGCATTGCACCTACCTAACATAGTGAGACTTCACTATTGATTACGCACTGGACAAAAGCTACTCTGGAGATACCAGTTATGTTGATGCCTATCCATGATGTACACTTTAAAGAAAGGACAAATACACTCTCTAATGTATTGGAAGAAATTATTCAAAATCAGTCTGAAAACATTTTTTCTCTTTATTTATATTTTGTACTAACTCTGTACAAACTCTGGGATAACACATAGGAACACTTTCAAATTTTTAATCATTTTATGAGTTCACTTAATCATACTTTCTAGAAAGACTATTTATGGTTTTGCAAACTATCTATCCATCTGTCTATCCTCACACATATAATGTGCATATTTATATGTATGCATACATATAGCCACTCTAAAACCACTTAATACTGTGTACACTCACAGTATGTTTGATTAGATGTCTTATAAAATTCAAGTACAAATGCTCACCATCTCTAGCAATAAAGGAAATGCAAATTAAAACCACGCTAAGATTCCACTTCACCCCTGTTAGAATAGCCATCATCAGCAACACCACCAACAATAGGTGTTGGCGAGGATGTGGGGAAAAAGGAACCCTCTTACACTGTTGGTGGGAATGTAAACTAGTACAACCACTTTGTAAAAAAATTTGGAGGCTCCTTAAAAAATCTTGACATCGATCTACCATTGATCCAGCAATACCACTCTTGGGGATATACCCAAAAGACTGTGACACAGGTTACTCCAGAGGCACCTGCACACCCATGTTTATTGTGGCACTATTCACAATAGCCAAGTTATGGAAACAGCCAAGATGCCCCACCACTGACGAATGGATTAAGAAAATGTGGTATCTTTCAACAACTTTCAATTCAAGTACTTTCAACAACTTTCAAAAACAACAACACTAGTCTAAACTAATGTAAAACCTTTAACTTTGACATGTTCTAAACACTACAAAAACATTTGCCAAAAATTACAGAAATTTAATAAACAGTATCTTTCTGAGTAAACAAAGTAAACACACCTTGTTAGCCTATTTTGAGAAGTTCATCAAATAACTGAAGCAGGCAGTCTGTTCACACATGTAGTGAATGGTTAAGAAAATAGGGTTTTGTTGATTTTATCAAACTAAAAGCAGAAATTCCCACCATATCGTTTCACCATACTTTCCCTCTCAGTTTCGAACGATAGGTTTTTAATCATTGTGATTTAATTTTAGAATAAAACAAAGTGTATACGGGCCAATGTGATGTTTGCATCCCTTCATTGGCAGTTATGTGATAATGAAACACAAAACTGGAGAAATGAATTTCCCATTTGGAAAGAGTGAAGAGTCAGTAGTGTTAATCAATGTGAATATTCAGTCTTGGTACTTTGTGTCAAATTGGGTCAAAATGCAGTTCTGTTGACAAACAATCACATGTGGTACCAGATGTTGAAAGCAACATTTGCCACCTGACTGCACTGACATCTACTCTAAGTGATTTCAGAATCCCAAACATCTAAGGCTCACATCATAGGTTGAAAAATATTGGTGATCAGGATACAGAAATGTCAAATGAAGCTCACTAAGTATTTTCTACTCACTATTGGAGTAACTAGGGGATGTTCTATGCAATATAGTGGTTATACATATTCAGAAAACTTTTGCTGAGGGGCTGAAGGTATAGCTCAATGGCAGAGTTTCTGCCTGGCAAGTGCAAGGCCTTGAGTTCAAACCTCATTATCATAAAAAAAGCCAGGAAACTTATTCCTGTGGTTTTTTTATGTTAACATCTATTATAATCTATGCACAAAAATTGTTATATTAGAAACTTTGAAATTACAAAATTATATAAGGAAGAAAATTAAAAATGTTCATGATTCCATCTCCAGAAATAATGACTGATATCGTTTTGGTGTAGCACAGTTAGTTCCTCACATTGTATTTGTATCCATTTGCTACTTTCTAATCACACCTTATGTTTTAATTTATTCTGTTTTTTCATTAACATTGCATCATTATAATTTTCAATGCTGCTAAATATTATTTAAAACCATGAATTTTAAACTAACTCTATGAAATTATCAGTTGGTGAGATGTGTAGTATGGTCATCACCAGGTATTGTATTTAGGGATGCTAAATCATGGATGCTTCATTTTTAAAGAATTACAAATCAACACAGAAAAATAATGAACTAAAATTTCTAGATAAAAAAAATATTGTTAGTAAAAGGACTCCTTCATAAACATCTCTGTGTCTGAAGAACCACTGCTTTCCAAGGGCTCATGTCCTGATGGCTCATTGTTCAAATATTCTCCAAGTAGCTAATGCCACTGTGATCATGTTAGTCTTGAGGAGAATGCCTACATTTTTGCTTTATTGTGGATGCTGTTATCTTCACTCATGAATGAAATCTCAGGCAAACACATTGTCTCCTTATAATGGAGAACTGTCCTCCTGGTCTCTGGCATGCTGAGAGTGGGGTTCACCTCTGGAGAACTGCAGCCCTGATGGAGGCCTTGATTGTCAAAATCATCATTGATGAGTGCTGTAGAAAACTCAGATAGAACCACAGTGCTCAGTGAACAGCAGTGCAAAGATGAGCTATAAAAAGGTTTGTCTGTAACTTAGGTTGTCTCTATAGTCAAAGTGGAGAAACACTGTCCAGGTAACTTAAATCAGTAAACTTGATAAAGAAAAAAAGGCTTCACTAATTAAATTTGCATAGATGTATTTTCAGATATTTAAAATGCGAATTGTATTTTGACTATCTTATTTGGAAAAGCCATGAAAAGCATTGTTTTAAGCAAAGAATACATGACCTTCATTATTAAATATCCTTTTTTATACATTTAGTAGTAAGTTGAAGTTTCTAAAGCACAAAGCAAGAACTATTGAAAAATTAAATAACAAGTATGCTATCAGTGTGTTAGAGTTAAGTATATAGAAATGGCCGCTCACAAACCAACTCAGTCTGGAGAGTGATTGGCACAACACAGAGGCTCATCACAACCAGCAGGGGACTGAACAAAGCTCTCCAGGACAGCAAGTGGATTATGGTCACTGTTTTCCTCAGTGTTCTGGAAAAATATATCTGGAACCTTCCTCCAATTCCCAGTCCATCTGCATCTCCCCTCTCGGGGAATTGATACAAATTTTTCAAGTGTTCTTCTATGACTAGTTAGGAGACATATTCATGATGTTACTATTGCTAGTTACAATAGGAATCAGCTGTTTGCTCCTCCTGGTTTCTCAGGTGTGCCTCATATCACAGCCTCATTGCCTTCGAGAAGGAAGTGTATGTTGCCCCAAATGGTATATGACAGTTACTCCATGAGTCACTGTTTCATTCAGGAAGTAAGAATTACCCTCATCAGAAAAGCTAAAACTTCTCCCCTAGTGAACACATCTTTGCTTCTCACACTTGAAAGCACAGGCTCAGAATAGAAAAAGGGTTTGAACCACTAAGTGGGTTCTGCCACTTCAGGTAACCCTATAAAAAAAGTCATATAAAATTCCTTGAAACAAAATTGGGAAATTAAATACAAAGGGAAATAGTGAGGATGACACTGATGAGAAATACAGTGAGTACCTTGCAGAGATTTATTGTCATCTATGAAGATCATAGAGTCAGAACTACTTAATGAACTAAGTGAAGAAACACTGGACTTTGTAGGAATCAAATGAAATAAAGAAACAAAGAAGTAAATAGCAGACAAACAAGCACACATATTATTTATATGTAGCATCTTAGGTAGCATGGTTTGAAATCATTCAGTCCTGATTCATTAATTCTTAAACTGAAAAATTGATCCAACTTTCCATCAGTGAAAAACCTTCCATAATAAGGATGAAAAGGTAATGCCACATTTTGATTTAATAAGGTATATTCATTTGCATGATGGACAACTCTTTCTCTTTTTTCCGTATAGATGTAGAATTCAAAGTATATTGTGAGTGTTGTCAAATTCAACAACTTAAGAAGTACAAAATAATCAAAATCATTATGCTACAATAGGAATGGTACTTTATGTACATGTTAAAATCCTAGAAAAATTTCCAGTTGAGAAATCATTTTAAAGGGATATTATATTTGTCTTATTAGATGTACATTTTAAGCCAGTATGTCTATAAAAGACCATAATGTAGCCATGTGTAGAGGTACACTTCCATAAACCCAGCACTCAGGAGCTTCAGGTAGGAATATCTAAAGTTTAAGGCCAGCTTGGTTCCTATGGATCATGCTTATAATCCAAGCTACTTGAGAGGCTGAAATTGGGAGGACTGTGGTTGGAGGCCAGCCCAGGCAAAAAGTTTATGAGACTCCATCTCAACCAATAGCTGGGCATAGTGGTATGCATCTGTCATCCCAAACTCTGAGGGAGACTGTGATCAGGATGCTCTTAGTTCTGGGATAGCCAGAGCATAAAAAAAAGTGTTTGAGAGACTCCATCTCAACAGAAAAAGCAGGGTGTGGTGGCATGTGCTGTTGTCCCAGCAAAGAGGGGAAGCATAAAAATAGGATGACTGTGGTCCAGGCCAGCTTGGGGAAAAACTGAGACTCTATCTCCAAAGGAGATAGAGCAAAAAGGGCTGGAGGAATAACTCAAGCAGTCTCAGGGGGAAGCCCTGAGTTCAAACCCCAGTACTGCCAATAATAATAATAATAATAATAATAACAATAATTAATTAAAATGTTCCAGACCAGCCTGGGCTACATAGCAAGACACTGACTTAACACCTATTTCAAACCACACCCCACATGCAAAAAAGACTGTGACATATAAATAATGTCTATAGATGAAATAACACCAAGTAAATGAGCATAGTAAAAGCAATAAATCCAGAGCTATTTCTGACTAATTCTACAAATAGTCAAAGTATGAGTTTTCCACAGATTACTGACATAGGTACAGTCCATAAATGGGAATATGGTTCTGAAATGTTCATTTCATGTTATGAAATTTCTCATTGCTCTCTAAAAAGCTACAATTTTTCATAATTTATTAATATGCATAGATGAGTAGATTAATAAAAGTAAAACTGGCCAGATAGATGCTGACCTATTATCCAAAACAGAAATTAGAAAATCTCTGAACCAGAATCATGACATCCTTTTTTGTTTTAAGGAATTGAGTAATATTTATTCATGCAAAATTATGGTTTTAATGTGTCCTATAACATGCAAAATACCTTAAATTGAAATATAATAAGTAAACAAAGCTTATTTTCACCTATTTTTAATTGTTTGCAGCTTCACTGATATGACATGTGTGAACAAAGAGCCAAGCCTGAATAATACTGGTACAGGAGCTTTCTCTTCTCTACCAAGAGTTGTCAGTGTTCTTCCTTAAGTTCTGAACAATATTCATAAGCCAACAGAACCGTGCAGGCATCACCCCAAGTCCTATTCTCTAGTGACAATCCCACTTACTTTTATAATACTGGTTTTGGGTCAGAAGACAACAGATGGAAGGCACTGATGCCATAGCTCTACTGTGAGCAAACACAGGACAGGCTGTGGGCAGCAATCTGTGTTCTGGCCAGAAAAGAGACTGTGTGTTAATAACATCGATGTTCCTTTTCCTTTTACCATGTGAATATCATTTTTCAAAGCAACATCATTTACCATGTAATAAGAATCTGATACAAGGAATTTAAAAATAAAGCAATAAAGAAAATGCATGGAGCTAACATATTTGGAAAAGAAAAAAAACTACATATTTAACTATAAACAATGCACACATAACCCCAATTAAAACAAAACTAAAGGTCAGGAGAAAAATGTTAGCACAGCCAAAGTACAGGCACTCATGTGTTTGATTTCTCCAATGTGATTATTTTTTAATTGTGATTTTAACGTTTCTTCAGAAAATGCACACTTTGAAGAATCAATTCTTAGTGATCTGAGAGAGAGACTGTGTCACCCAGAAGCCAGGAGGTCACAATGGCAATCCCTGTAGAGGCTTCTGGTTTTGATATTTCTTTTGTAGATGATCCATTTGATAGACTTACTTCATTTAGAGATCAAATTCTGGCTACCTTTTATGTTCAGGTGTAAGCATTTCAAATGCTGTTTCAAAGTATTTGGTAATTGTTGATTCTGTTTGTGTTTTCTTTCTTAATTTGACTCTGGTACTGTATATATTGCTATGAAATTATTCATGACAACTGGTTTTTGAAAAATATTTAAAACAATTATTCTAGTTTTCCATTATGGTTCTTTTAAAACACCATTTCAGACACATAAAGATAAATACTCCATGGCCTTGCTTACATGTGGAAAGTAAAAAAATTGAATACATTGTAAAGAGATAATAGAACAGTAACTACCAGAGACAGGGAGGTAGGGGAAACTGGGAAGTGTTAGTGCAAGGGTAAAAAGTTGCAGTTATGTAGGGTGAGTAAGTGAGTAAGTGTAGACATCTAACACAGAGCATGAGATCAATACTTAATACTATTGTATCATGCACTGGACATTGCTAACACAATAGATTTTGTGTGCTCTTGTCACAAAATGGTAAATTTTTATGGTGGTAAAAACTTTGAACTCAGGAGTTTGTACTTGTTAGGCAGGTGTTCTACCTCTTGAGCCACTCCAGTCCTTTGTCACTGGCTGTTTTTGAGATAAGTTCTCACATTTTTCCCAGGCCAGTCTAGAATGTGGTCCTCCTATTTTAAGCTTCCTAGGGTGACACCACACCCAGCTTTTATTCACTAAATAGTCATTCACAAAATTTTTTGTTTTTTAATTTTTCTTTTTTGGTCCAAGCTCATCTGGAACCACAGTCTTTCCCATCTCAGACTCTGGCATAGCTGGAATGACAGGTGTATACCACTGCACCCAGTTATTGGTTGAGATGGGATCTTGTGAAGTTTGTTCCAGGGCTGGCCTTGAACTGCAATCTTCTTGGTCTCAGTCTCCCAAGGAGCAAGGATTAGATGTGTGAGCCACCAGTTTCCAGCTTAATTTTTTTCATATATCCATTTCAAATAATAGGTGCCTTAATTTGCATGACTATAGTAATTATTTCATTAAGTGTAAGTATATCAAATATCATTTCATATACCTGAAACATATGTAACAGAAGAAAAATACCAACACCACCTGGATGTGTTTTCTTTATGTTACCCCTTGCATTTGTTATTAATTTTGCTACAAATTTCTCCATTAAATGATATTAAATTACATTTTTCAAATAGTCACTTGATGCTCTCATTTTGTTTCTTCATTTTACATTTCATTATTTTCTATGTTGCTTTTATTCTTCTTTTTACCTACTAAAGGGCTTTATTTATGGCCATCTATTTCAAAATATTTTGTAACTGCCATTATGACATTTTTATGTTTTCCAAAAGCATGAAGATCTTAAAGCCATATCTTAACAGGTGATTTCTATATCCACTGCACTGTCATGAGATGATTCTTATTTTTATTTATTTATGAAATAGTTTTTGGAACTGGCTTTCTGTGCATTTGGAAATAATAAATATTCTTCATTTGCTGCATGATATCATTATTTTGCTTGTTACCATTAGCTCAATCTGTTGAGTAAAATCATTCATATTCTTATCACTGTGTTACACTCTGATCTACTAGTAACGGGTATGAGTTCATACCCTAGTTTTCTTAGGTTTTGTTTGATATATATTTAAACATTTGGGATTGATTCATATGAAAGGTAAGGCTTATAATATCTTCTGAGTGGATCTTTGCTTTCACTGTATCTGTCCTAATATTTTATGGTGTCTCTCTAATGTTCATATTATAGCATCAGCTTTTTTGTAAGTAATGAGAAGGTTTATCTTTTTGAATTCCTTTTTTTCAACTTGCTGTTTTGTTTGAGCCATCACCTGTAACTACCATTTCCTTTTAATCGTTTTTATAATTACATCTTTTTTAATACATGTGAATTTAGTCCATTAACATTTATTGGAATTATGCTCATACTTTAATTTTTCTATCACCTTATTCTGTGATTTCCATATAATCATACTTTCTTCACTTCTTTATATTTTCTCTAATTTTGATTTAAAGAATCTTGTACAGACCTTTATTTCACCCATCTTTGAGAAGAAATGTATGGTATTTTATTGCTATTATTTAAGTGAAATTCTTATTTTATATCACCACAGATACTCAACTATAAGTTTGCCTTATAAAGCATATTCTATAATCTCACTGGAATTGTCTAACTGTAAAAAAAATTTGAATTAGTTCTGTATGTTATTTAGGCATCACCTTCTCCTAAGAGTGCATCTTCTTTTCTAAAGGTTGTTTTTTCTTCAAAGATTGTTTTTCCCTTGTATTAATTTCATTTTGTCCACAATATTGCATCATAAGCACACATGCAGACACAGGGGTCAGTAGTGTGAAAGGAGCATGCATTCCTGCTCACAGCTTGTGGGAAAGTGAAGCGCTCTGTCCCACAGCACTCCTGTAGCTTGGCTGGAGTTTGGCTGATTCAGATTTGGCTCCAGCCACAGCCTTGGTTTTGGTCAACCCATGTGCTTCTCATTGCTCTCAGAGCAACAGGCTGCCTACTACATGCTTTCCACTATGATTGGGTGAAACCTCCCAAAAAAGTAATTGGTAATATGGAATGATATTTTAATTCTAGGCTTGGATATGTCACTTCTTCCCATCTTCCACTGGGCAAACAAATCATATGCCTTAAAACAATTATTACAGGGTAGAACTGTAGTATTCTCACAAAGGAGAGTATTTATTTGTTGAACAATAGCTCAACATACAACATCCATCATTTCTTTTATTCTTTGTTTCTGAATCTTTAACTAGACAGGTATTGGAGGAGGTCTGATATAATTTTTACATCTCAACAATGGATAGATAGATGGATAGATAGGTAGAAAGACAGGACAATAGATAGATAAATAGAAATACAGATAGAGTAATTTTTATTCTGTACTACATTCTGAATAAACACCAAGGAATTGCTTTCAATTTACTAAGTCACTCTTTAACTATATCCAATCTGAGTTTATCCTGTATTTTTTATTTTAGTGACTTTCTTTTTTTACTATTTCTCATTAGTTTTTCTCGAAATCTACCTATCTTAATTCTCATGCTTTATTTCTTTCCCTTTTCCCATATTTCTTTTGATCTCCAACCATCATTAACATGAGATTAACTTAATCTCATATACTTTCTGCCGCAATTGTTAATTGTGGATTTCTTAGCATTAGATTTCCTCATACACTTTGGATTGTTGCTTCTCAGGCTCATTGTCAAAGTCTAAATGTACTTATTTTGTTCTCCCTCCCTCTCACCTGACCCTAGCTTTTGTATCTTTCAATTACAGCATTGCGCCCATGTCAGTGAGTCATGTGCTTACTTCACATTAGATTGTGAGACACTCTATTATTGTGAAAAAATCAATTTCACATCAGATTGTGATCCATTGATGTGAATTAGTCACAGAATACCCTAAGCCTGTGCAGGAGATTTTTAAAAGTGAAATAATATCTAACTTTGTTTGAAATAATTCAAATTCCAATATGCATAATTTAATTATTTATTTAATTTCTATTTCTGTAAATTACATAGAGCTACTCCTCACCTTTCAGTGAGGCTACATCCTGATAACCCTATCACAAGTTAAAAATATCTTAAGTCAAATATATCCAGTGCTCCTAACCTTCTGACCTTCAGAACCTTGAAACACAGTGCAGGGCAGAGTGTCACATCCAGAGCTCATGTGGTAACAGGGAGCCACACCTTGGTGCCTCTGCCAGCATTTCAGGAAGTATTGACACACTCCTGGATGACTACTCCAGAGGAAGTTCCAAATTCAAAATTCAAAGTGGTGCATATCATTTTGTACTATCATATGTTAAAGAAATTATAAATTGAACAATTGTAAGTCAGGGATCATCAGTGTAGTCCATCAATCCATTATCATTATTGGGCACAAGAAGAAACAATTGTTTCTAAAACCTGGAAACAATTTATGTGGAGTATAGTAGTCAGTGCACATGGTCAGTGGGAACCATAAGGACCTGTATTCTAATAAGCAAGATTCTCCACAAGAGATCCAAGTGTCCCCAGAGTATCCTCCAGACAATCAATCACCAAACCTTGATGTGGGAGGAGGTGTACCTCCTGTGCTGACCATGGTGGGAGGAGTGAAAACGGTCACAACTGCATTCCCAAGAGCTGTCCTGCTGGCTCCACTAGACCACCTCTAAAACATAAGCACACCCCAAAATAGTGTATCTTCCCATAAGCAGACTGTGTAGATCTCCTCTGTGAAAGTTACTCTACCCTACAGGAAGGATTAACAACAAGAATGTAGTACTAAATTATGTCGACTACAAATCCTGGCCTTTATTCCTCTTGAGAGATGAAAGTATGGGGGTTGGAGTTCCTTCTCCTACAGACCCCTGGTTCATATGCTTTTCACAATCCTGTTTTTAAACCCATGCTATGTGATCTTATGAACTCTGTCCTGGGAGCTTCTGAACTTTTGTGAGCCACTCGGAAAGAACTAGGCTTAGAGTATGGCATTAACCAAATGCATGTAAACAGAGAAGTGTCTTCCAAGACACAGCACAAGCCAAAAATGATGAGGACTTGCTGTCAGCCACAATCCACCCTCCAACACAAAGTTCCCAGTAGACTTGTCTCATGTGCAAGACCCAGTCCATATGATTGCATCTACTCCATAGATAAAGAGAAAATATGTATCCTTTAGCAAAAACTGTTGTCTTTCAGAGTCAAGTCTCTGCTTTTCTTTTTAATGTTCACTCAGCATGGTCCTCCCAACTAGAGACTACATTTCTCAATTTCCCTGGCTGGAGGAAGACTTGGGCAGTGAAATGCGATGAGCATGCTGTTCGTCCTCAAGGTTGTCTCTTACAGACTAAGCCCCTTGGATGGACTTCCTCTCACTCATTGGCTGGAAAATGTCAACAACTTAAACTATCTTGGGAGCCATTTTGTGAAAATATTTGTATGTCCATCATCATCTCTAGGACCCAGCTAGTTTTTATAAGGGCCACAGAGTTAAATTGTCAACTACCACTTGAAATTTTGAAAAATTATTTTCTTGGATATGGAGTTGGCAGGGTGGATGGGATGTCAGGGAGCAGATCTTTTGTACGATTGTCACCCCATATCAAGTCAATGACCAATATAGTGGTTCTTCCAAGTACTAATTGTATCAATTTTAATTTTGCATTTGGGGATTATGGAAATGACAGTTAGGCTCAGTGGACAGAACAAGTATGGGCCAGATCTGCATCAGTGATGCATGAATAACCTGTGTCCTATATATCCCACTCTAACAAGGAAGCATCATGATGTTGCTCATTCCCTGAGTATCAACACAGTCCTTTTGTTTAGCAGCCCTCAAAATGTCTATGAATTCCCATTCTACAGTGCATGAATGCATCTCAGGTTTCTTTGGGGAAGTGCTAGGGTAGTGATTTTCAGATACACTTCCATGGGGCTGCAGGATCCTTACCAGTGGGAATCTAACACTTCTAGTATCACAGGTGAATGCCATGACACCCAGCCACTACTTTGATCTATAATTCATTATGATAATTGCACTCACCAAACTTCTGATGGTTAAGTGATACCATCCAGACTTCATTTGGAGATATTGTCATTGCAAGTTCAAGGCAAGCCTAGGCTACATAATAAGATTCCATGGAAGGAAAGTAGAAAGGAAGCAAAGAAGAAAAGGAAGGAAAAAAGCAAGGAAGGACCTAATTGTCTTTCCTTTCTGGCCTCTTTTTTCATGTAAAACTATAAAAGCTTTCCAAGGGAAATAGCTATTAAAATATCCTATTGCAAGAAATGTACTAATCATAAAATATTGAACTAAGGGAAATAAAATATTTCAATCCTTGTCGTGTTAGCAATCAGAATGTGTTTATGTTGCAATTAAAACACACATTTCACTGAAAGCACTTTTTATATGCTTAGTGAGATTGGTTAAATATCTTCAGCAAGCTGGTTTTTTGGTTTAGGTTTTCCAAGATGGGACATGGACTCATTTGGTCTCTTGTTTGGTATTCTTTCATTGTCTTCATCCCTCACATCTTCCAATGGGGACCCTGGAGCAACAAAAGATGTCTGACTCAGAAACTCAAGTAGTAAATCATAGAATTGCAAATTGCAATATATGGTCCAAAATATACCATTTAGTTATGAATTGTTAAGAATTTTAGTAAGACAATGTCACAGAACTGGGAAGGAATAGAATCTAAATTTCAGGATGGAAAGTTGGAAGTCTGAGATTCCAGGATTAATTTTACCTTGAATTACTCAAATAAAACAATATAAATGTCATTGTATTTAATTCCTACTGTGTATAATTTCAACTTATGTTTATTGAATGAAATTCTGGAGCCTGCCCACTATGGTATTGGTATTATCTAAATATGTGGGATGAAAAAGCAGGTATTATATATTTCCTCTATAGCTTTAATTATTCTTGTGAAATTATAGCTATTAAAATTATATATTCTTCAAAGGGTTACATATTGGAAACTTTATTATATGCACTGAAAAATATTACACCTTATGTTACTCACAACCAATTTTACCCAATTAGTGTTCCCCTTTACTTTTAAAGTAAGCTCTCTAATTGTACATTAAACATTGTTGAAAGATCACACCATCTTCAACCTCTTTTAGCAATCCCCGTAGGGAATTGAGACTCCTGGAGTTAGGTGATGGGAGTACATAATTGCATTTGAAGATTTGAAGGACTTTTTTTAGAGAACTTCATTAATACTAACTTCCCTTCATCATTAAAACACATTTCATCATTGTAGCAACTTTTACTGATTTATTAGTCCTTGTATGGAGTGTCTTTGAAGCTATGTCTGAAATATCTTTGATCTGAGGTTTAATTGAGAACTTCTAACCAAATGAACACATGCTTTCTATAGGACTTTATGCTATACAATGGTGTCAAGCTCACCAATATGATTTTATAAAATATAATCTTTAATGCATTTATAGGAAGTGTAACAGTACTCTTTCACATCTAATTTGAACCCACTGAATGATTTTGTTGTAACTCTTTTTGGTATTTTTTTTCATTTATTCACATGTGCATGCATTGTTTTTGTCATTTCTCCACCCTGCTCCCATCCCCAACCCTGCCCCCTTGTTGTAACTCTTAATTTTTCCATGTAAGGGATGAAGTGTTTATGGGTTTTCTATGAATATTTATGTAAGCGCATGGTCCAAAATTCATAAGACTTATTCAGACTCCTAAAAGTTAATGAATATTTCATCAAAAACTGAGACCATAAAATGAAGTGCTTTGTAATCTTTTCAAGAGCTACAGTAAAGAATGTTCATGTAATAAATCTACGCATATATTGACAAGTGTGTGCAGATATGTATATTTCTCCCTTCAAAAGACATATCACATTTGTCTGCTGAGGGATCTTAGTGCTTCAGGTATCACCTATCTTTTTAGACAACAGTGCTATCAGCTGAACAACTCACATAAATGGCATATTTTTCAAAAAACAAGTTGATAGAAGACTATGTTTGAACATTAAGTTTGCAAATATTAATTACCAAATCTTAAAATAATATTGAGAAATTTATTTTCAATAAATAAATCATGGGTCCATGCATCACCACATGACACACAAAGAAAGAAATGAATTTTCCAACCTGTGGATCAATGTAACAACTATTTATAGGATTGGCTGCTATGTGCCAATACCCTGCTGCTATTTTTATTTCCTAGGGTTGTGTGGACTTCAATAAATACCATAGGTTACATGAATGCCATATCCCTATCTACAATAACAGAATGAACAGATGGGGTTTGACATCACAATTGCATTTCAAATCCACATTTGGAATTTATAATTCATGGGTATTAGTTATTATACAGATATTATTCTACAAATATTGGTGCAAACCAATATTCTTTGTAAATTCTCAAAACCCATTGGCTATTTTGGGTGCTTATGGAACATATAATAGTAGTTCATTAATGCATTTATTCAGCATTCAAAGATATATTAACAGCATATCAAACATATTTTAAAGTATACTGTATTCTACTGATTGTTATGATATTGATTCACAATGGTAACAGGAAAAATTCTTTGTCTCATAGACCTGAGCAAACTAACAAATTAATAATATAGTTCTCTGCAAGGAGACATGCTACAGAAAAAATCAATTAATGAGAAAGCTTATTGAGGTGCAGTAAGTAAGAACAACTTTCTAAAGAGGCTGAGCTTGAATAAAGGAACAAACTCATGCATGACCAGTATGAGGAAACTTCCAGGCAAGAACAGCAAGTATGATCCCTGTATGTGAGAGAAATGCTGTCTAATCTTATGATGAGACAGTGCTTCTATGTAACCATCACCATTTGGGTTTGTCATATGATCTATCTTTGCAGAACATACACTTCTAATGCTACCTTGTTGACTAGTGGTTTTATAAGCCAGCTAAAATGTGATTCAACTAGAAAATACTGCACTTTGTATATCTAATGTCAAAGCAAAAGAGAATGCAACATGTGTTTCACAGTAGTATCCCTCAAAAACTTTAAATGACATGAACAATATCAATATGAACAAAGGGCTTCAAGCTTTTTAGAAAAATAAAAAGAACATAGTCAGTGATTAGTAATTATTAATTGTACTGTACCTTTCAGGGTCTCTTCTTTGGAATGTTTGAACAAGTGTTTGAACAAATACATATTCAACCCCAGTCTTCAAAGATAACTTAGTTTTATTATTTGAAATGTATCAAGTGATTCACACACCAGTTCTTGTTAATTTAGGCCATGGTGAAAACATACAAAGGAGATCAAATTATTTTTACATAGACTTTTCAGAAGATAATGATCTCTAATGTTGAAAAGGGAGAGGTAGTTCATTTCAACACTCCATAATGAAAACTGCTATTTCTTTAAATTAATGTAAAAAATGATCAATTTCAAATGATCAATGACCACTGTCATTTTCCTATAAAATAATGCAGTTTTATAATTGGTTCTTATTTCTAAATAAAAAAATTTTATACTGACAAACAGTTGTCAATTTGACATGAGTCCGTATGTATGCTATTAAAGCAGTGGCTTTGGGCTGGCTGGGTGTCTCAAGAGGAAGATGTAGAGTGTCTGTCTAGCAAGTATGTGGTCCTGAGTTCAAACTCCAGTACTACCAAACAAAAATAATTACAAGCACTGACTTTCCTGCTGAATTTATACATTTTAATCCTGTTTGCTCTTGTCTGATGGCCTCAACTCACCCATTATTTTTGGTGTAGAGACAGGGCTGAGAGGACACAGGTAACTCTGGGCACCATGAGCCTGTGAGAAAGCAGGCCTAACTCAGTTCTCACTGCCTTAGGTTGCTGTAATTTCACCTTCATCCATGTTCTTCCCAAGTGATATCAGAGACCCTAGAAGCACTGAACCATGCCCACTAACCTTCTGTTTTTCCTAATCTGGAGACCTGTGGAAGGTGGTCCAGTCCAGGCCTCCTAACCCTCAGCTAAAAGACTCAAGGGCTTCAGACAAGAGACATCTGGCACCTGACTCCCGTTAACTGCTTCAGTTTATGCTGCCAAATCACTGTCACCAGATACATCAGATGACTGCAGAAAACTGCATTTTCAGTTTTCTTGAACTTTTTAGACAGGGCTTTCCTATCCTGGTGCTTGAACTGATTCTATAGGGGCTCAGCCTTAGAGAGGCATGGAACCACATAGGACGCCACATGCTTGCTTTTTTCCTTTGACCAGTGCCCTGACCTGAGCTACAGAGCCCTCCCCTCCTCCCCTGATGAATTTGTCCCCCCCAAATTTTGTCAGTTTGCATGCAAGAGACCCTGGAGGAGCAATGGGACCATCACTCATATACAAATGATGTAATTTTAGACATCGGGTGGTCCTCAAACTTGGAGAAGGGTAGGACATCCTTCACAGTCCTCCAGGAATATAAAAGCATCAAATCCAACAACAGTGCATGTGTTGATCACCTTCCTCTTTCCCGACCTGCTGCATCACCCCCTTTCCCCTGGCTTTCTGGATTCCTGATCTAATTCCCAGCTGCTGATAGCTGTTGTTGAAGCTCTCTGCTTTGCAATTCCTGTAATATTGTTCAGTGAACTCTGGCCAAGGGTTGTTCTCTTAAACACCTGCTCCACCTTCTCTGTGCCACACAGCAAAGAGAAAGAATCCAAGACACTCCCACTGTCCAATCTGTAGCAGAGTTATGGGAGCCAGATACACACACACACACACACACACACACACACACACACACACACACGAACCCTCAGAAGAAAATTCAATGAATCTGGAGCTCTAGACCATCTTCCCTGGATGAACCAGCTGCTCCACCCAGACCCCTTCTCCATGCCTCCTTTCTGGTGGAAGAGCAGTCCTGGAGAAATCCCACCATCTCCACCCACAGAAGCTTGTGCTACAATGAGGAGTGTGTGGAGTGTGGAGGCTTTGGGAGTGAACACCTCCATTTTTTTCAGGACCAATCTCACTGCCCATCCTAGACTTGTCACACCTCTGGTGCTCTCCCTTCCTCACATCACTAGGAGGGATTATGGGGATAGCTTCCTCTAACCTCTGCCCTCAATTTGCAGAGCCAGGGTGACCTCTAAAGTGTTGGATATTCACAGAACAACAGGGAATAGGAGACTGTGGGCAGTGTTCCTCTCTTTCTCAGTATTGGTCACTTCTCTTCTTGAGTCCTACACTTGGATATGTTTGCTACAGAACTTGTCATCTTGAGCAACTATAATTCTCCAGCATCATTACACATTTACAGCCTCTACTAGTTGAGCTACATTCTGCTGAAGCAAATCTTTAATAAAATCCCAACTCATGAAATGATGCTTACACAACAAATTGGTCTATTCCATGAGTAGAAGACAGAAGCAGATCATTTGTGAACACTGTAAGTTACAAGAGGACATTGATTCTAGAATAATGCTTTTTTCTCTATTTCCTCATTTGCTTAACTGTGTCCTCCTGATGGTCCTAGATGTTTGGATGATGTTATTTGGTTGTTTGGTCACTGAGTAGTTCAGGAAGTTCATAAATAAAAAATGACAACTTTCCTACAAATAAAGAGTAATTAGTGATCAAGCTACCATTTGCTTCACTTGATGCCAACTGTTTATTAGTTTTCTGCTATGTAGCCATTTCACAATCTGAAAGATAAGTTAAGTTGTATGTAACAAAATATTAGGGAGAGAGAACTATTTTCTCAACATTTCTGTTATTTAAAGACAAACATTTGTGTAGAGGCACTTGTGGGCCACAGGAGTGAGTCCTAGAGAGTTCCCTAATTCTTCCACATAGCATTTACAGATGGCTTTATCCAGCCTTGTACAGGATAGCAGCTTAATCATTGGGCTTTTATCCCAATCTTGATCCAAATTTAGCCAGATACCAAGACAGTTCAATGGCTCATTCATCATGATCAAACTGAAGAACATAATAGAAACGTAAATGTCAATTTCTCTTTCCAAGTATCCTCACTTGTTCATACTTTTGAGACAGACTTGCAAATGAATTTGGAAATTCACATCATAGTATCAAATGTAGAGTTGTTGAAAAACCAAGCAAGGACTCCTACTAGAGAAAGATGCTTAAAAGATGAAGAAACTTTCAGTTCACAACATTTATGTTCTGTTCCCTAAGACAAAACAATGTATTGAATAACATGAAAATGTGTCAGTTTACTAAGGAAGATATTGCTGAAAATACAAGGGAATATAATCAAGGGAATATAATTATAATCAATATGATAGAAAAGATGGTGATATGAATGCTTGTTAAATGGTAGGCATGAAGCATATGAGGAAAATCTTCTAAAGAAATGCAATCCTAAAATACTTTGTTGATGTAGATGCACAGGAAAACCATCTTGCCCACATGAGAAAGGTGCTCATGTCGTTCCAGCCACTCATTCTCCTGCTTCAGTCTTCCATCCACTTCACAGAGGGCTGCATGGTGGAGGGAACTGATGCTCATTTAAATGACTGGGCTTTAGAATTCCTTCTTTTGAATGTACTTCCTCTGAGTAGGAAAGGAAGGATGGAGTTTTGTTGGTTTGTTAGTTGGTTGAATTGGTTGGTAAGTTTTTGTTTGTTGTTTTTTTTTTTGAACAAATGTCTGCTATATAACCCAGGCTAGCTTTGAACTCATAATCCTCCTACCTGCACTTCCTGCTGCTGCCTCCTGAGTACTGGAATTACAAGGGTGCACCACCACACCCAGACTACACACGGCCAGGATCCAGGGAAAAGTCTTTTTCCCTGTGTAAAAACTGGGGGGTAAAGACTTCAAAACCACTGTAGACTGGCTCCACATTGGTTCTCATCAAAAATAAGTAGTTAATATGATACAAATTATCAAGTATTCAGTTATGTAATACATTCACACTCTCACGTACATATTTTTAAGTAATTTTGTGGTTAAGATATTAATATTCATGGAACAGACATAAAAACACAACCTATAGTTTTGGCTACTAAAGAGACAAATATAGGATTGTAGTCCAAGATCTGACGGCACAAAAGCAGCAGACTTCATCTTAAAAACAAACTAAGAGCAAAAGGACTGGGGCATGACTCAAGTGATAGAACACTGGCCTAGAAAGTGTGAGGCCTTGAGTTCAAACCCCAGGGCCATAAAAAGAAAAAAAAATTGTAGTATTTCTATATTTTTAAATAAAAACTGTCCTGAGCTATCAGCTTCACCTTTAAAGTTTATTTTATCAACTAACAAATAAAAATTATATACATTTATGGTCACAACTTAATGTTTCAAAGTACATTGGAATAGGTAAATCATGCTGATTAACATATTCATTACTTCACAGACTTATGTTCATAGGGAGAAAACTTAAAATTCACTTGCTTAGCAATTTTCAAATCCAACCTCTCATTATTAACTATAGTCGCCATGTTATACAATAGATCTCCAGAAATTACTCTTCCAATGCAGATGAAATTTTTCATCTTTTACCAACATTTCCCCAACCCCCCACCCCTGCACTTTGATCTTCGTGGTCACTCTTCAACTTGGCTTCTGTGAGCTCCACTGGTACATTCCACACATAAGTGAGATCATGAGGTATTGGGATTTTGGTGTCCATCAGCATCATCATCTGTGGAGGGAGAAGGGCAGATGTTAAGCAGGGCCTTGGGCCTTCTCACAATTTTCCTGGAATATCAAACAAACTATTCCATGTGACTGAGGCCAAAATAACTCCTTAAGAACTACTTTACACAAACCAACATCGAGCTCTTGAACAGCTCAAGCTTGCTCCCCTGAAATCCTTGTGTAAACAGGGAACAGGGTGTCTGCAAAGTCTTTGGTAACCAATTAGCTGAAGATCCAGGCAGAGTCACAATGCTCACTTACCACTGCAGCTGATTTCTAAGAAGAAAACAAATGACCCAGCCCAGGCAAACAATACACATCTATTTCCAGAGCAGTTGACCTAGATTTTACATCATGGCTATTACATAGAAACTTGCCTGTAGTCGGCTAGATGAGACATTGGTGTGGAGGGCCTGGACTATGTGCTGTTGACCAACACTTGCTGGGGTCTGGGGTCTTCCTGGGTCCTGGTTTTAAGAGTGTGGGGGGGCCAACTTTTTGTTTTTTACTCATAGGCCAAGTACTTTCATTTTTTTATTCATGTAAGTCACATTTTATTGGTATAGTTTTTTAATAAAATTTTTATATTTTAATTTCACAGTATATACTTCAACTGATAATTTTGGGGTCCTCACATCTGTTTTACTTTTTTTGCTTGCATTTAGTGGAAAACTGAATTTGGAAGAAAAGAAGAAAAAGAGAAGACCCTTCATTAGAACTTCTTAATGAGGTGCTCAATGCCATAGTGTTGTTTATTGGTCAATCATTATTAGCATTGTTATTATTGCTATTATTATTTGCATTAATGAAATTTTGAAATCAGGGCTTCATGCTTCCTTGGCAGGTGCTCTCTTACTTGATCCACATGTAGGCTCTCCTATTTGATCCACGCATTGTGCATTGACAAGGCAAGTCCTTAATATTTTAGAGTGAGTTTAGTGAATTGGTTATAGTTTGGTGAGGGCGCATCCTTTCCTCCCAGAGGTTTGACATCCCAGTCCTATTTTTGAGGCCATTTGGAATAGAGATCTAGAAAAAAAGCCATGATTAGACAAACAGTGGGGGTTATGATGGTGAAAAGGGAGTTTGATTTGAAATGATTCAAGTTAGACTTGAATGATATATGGCCTTTTTTGGTATTAAAGATATTAAAGATATGGTTAGAGAGTGCTTGAACTTTTAACGATATTCTATCTATGGTTATAACAATATTTTTAATTAGATAAGCCTCTTTAGAATTAATTTGAGGAGATTAGTTTTTTAGGTACAGAATTTCAAATGTATTTCCTCCAGATAAAGGAAAGAGCAGGGGAGAGTATGATTTTTATGATGGCAAGTATTTGTTTTCTTGAAATTATTAGTAAGAAACTGGCTTGGCTATGATAGAAAGGAATTGATAATTGTGTAAGGTTTGGAATGTGAATTTTAAGGTGTTAAGTTTTATTTAGAATGCTTAATATAATCCAACTCTCATTACTAAACAGAACATCCAGACAACAAATTAATAAGGATATCCTCAAACTAATCAATACCATCCATAGTCAAAATAATTTAACAAAAAAATAGAGTCCTATGGCAGAATACTACACATTTTTCTCAGCATCCCATGAACTTTTTAGAAAATAGATCACATCCAAGTTCATAAAGCAAAGTTCAACAAAAATATTAATATAATTCCCTGTATACTAATGACCAGAATGGAATAGTAGCTTGAGATCAATGGCAAGGAAAACCTCAAAAGCCATTCAAAGTGATGGAGATTGAAGAATGTGCTTTGGAACAATGGGTCATTGAAGAAGTTAGAAATTACATAATTGTAGTTCATGAAACAAAATGTATGTGTTTAAAAGAGTTTTCCTAATTTAAGCAAATCTAAGGCAAAATTATGACTTAAATCCCTAATAGAAAAAACTAATTATGCAACTTATAATTTTTTAAAATAGTAAGCCCTTAAATGAAAATGAAAGGAACTTGAAGACTCTTTTAAATAGTAATGAACAAAAGAATTTTTGGCTGGAGTTCTGAGAGACTTACAAGCTTGGTGTTAGTGGAATGAGTGAGGAATATAAGAGGGAGATGGCGGTAAAGTTCTTAATATTTTAGATTCTTTCTGTACATAAGAGTGAGAGTAAAATGGATACTAAAGAGAACTTTCTGCCATGAGAGTTAGATGTCTGTTGTCTGTAAACTTGGGTTTGGAGATTTTTTTTCAGAGCTGTATAAGTTTTTGTGTCATGTGTCTCAGATTGTTTCTATCTGTGGGGAGCTCAGAGGCCCTGGTGTTTGGAAACCAACCATTTATGTACTACATTCAGATGAGATGGAAATGGTCTTTGTGGCTTAGGGTTGAGGCATGTGCCAAAAAGGTACTTGGGATTAAAAGTATGCTGCATATGAAGACTGACTTCTTATGAGCATTACCCCAGGAGCCACATGATCTTCATTTGGAATCAGAGTGAACATAGCAACACCACATGAGGACTACTTCCTCATCTATCAGGATATTTATGATCAGTTAATGCCCACTTTCATGTATAGTTTGCCACTTACTTTTAACCAAGGTTTTTGACTGCTGTCATCTAATGTATTCTCATGACTGGAATGGAAAAAAAAAACTTGTAAAAACAGTGTATCAGAATACAATTTATCTGCCTTTACATGTTCCTCTTCCTTTGTGCCTAACCATTATAAAGTATTGCTTAAAATGTACCTAGATTCATACACTATTTCAGAGATGACAGACTCTCTGGAACATCCATCATTTTATTTCTAGAGTGGAAATACTGGAGTATATCCTTAGTTTACTTCTGTATATGAAGATAACCAAAAGTGACAATAAAAGAGGTTACTATTACTCAATAATGAAAATTTCACATAAATTTGCTGGGTAAAAAAAATGTAAAATCTTCTATTCATTAAAATTGCTAGGACTATATGGGTTATTATGAAAGCATTTGTGTCAACAGCATGTTAAGTGGTGGATTAAGAACACCCTCAATTCTCAGCTTTGTACATGAAGATGAAACATCCTTTATTGTGTTTTATGCTCATATCAGTGCTTAATTATTTAGGAAACATTTTAGTCTTGATCTTTTAGTAAATGTGGAACTTTTACCTGCTTCTGAGAAAGGCATCATGCAAAAACAAATAGTTACATATTTCTTTCCACACATTCAAAAATTCCCAAGCATCAATTCTTGATTCACTTATACTAGCTTTACTCCTGCAGATGTCTACTCATACCGCCTTGTAAAAATACTCATTCTTGAGAAGAAAGCTATGAAATTCAACCCTGAATATTGTAGAGAGGGACACAATCAAAACTGTATGGTACTTTTCTTATGTTCTGTCTGTATGAGCATTGTTTACCAGCTATCACGCAATGAGATGCAATGCTTCCTAGAAATATGAAGGAGCTATGGGGATGAAGGCATGTATGGTTAAAAAGTTTGGGGCGATAGAAGCACCCCATAATGATTTATTAAATATTCTGAAAATAGTTAGAAATCCAATGTGGAAATGTGGTTTCACCTCATACCTATACTCTGGTCGATATCAAATGAAGCAACATGTACAAAACACTGGAGACACCAGGATAGGTGCAGCATCATTGCTTATCTTCCTATTATAGATGAAATAATCTGCATTGTGCTATCTCTAATTTATCACTCACCTGTATATAAGCAAATTTCTGTCATGAATTTTTTCTGCTTTTTTTATTTGTCCTGTAAGAAACCTGAAAAAACATACATGAATATGATTCAGGATACAATTGCTCTTCAAGGACACCTGCATTGAGATGTGAACAATATCATTGTTAAGGGACCCTTGAATTCTACCTGGATATGTCAATTAATGTGAAATTGATTGTAAAAGTAAAGGGGGGCTCTCATTTCTTGTGTGGACACCTGCTTCTTTCTGGGCTGATGGGACCACAGCAATGACAAGGAAAGCCAATATGATCACTCTTTCAACATTCATGGGTTAAAAATAACATTTTATGCAACTAAAGTGCTTAATCCTTGGTCTTACAATTAAAAACCATAGTGTCAGTATGGATTCAAGACAGAACAATAAAAATTGGTGACAGGAGAGTTCAGGGAGACAGTCACTATTTACCTGTGTTTTTGACAGGCAGAAGTTTTGTGCTGTCATGTAGGCCCACACCAGCATTCACACAAAGACCAGCAGTGTTCCAGGTAAATTTTACTGCTTTAGTGTTGGCATGTGCTCTCTCCATAAAAGATATCATGACAGGCAATTCAATACCTGAAGGAACCTGTCTTCTCAGCAACATCATTGCACACTGTATCATTTGCAGATCCACTTACACCACCTGGGTAATTCCAGGTTTCCACAGAGACTTTTGAAAGGTCTATTACATTCCTGTAAAATGTCTAATGCTGTTCCCTCATCAACATCACAGAGGTGCACAATATGAAAATTATGTGCATCCCTGCTAATGCCTCTATCTCTGGGAATATTAACAACAGTATCGGTATCTATCGGCAAGAATACAATAAATCATGGTATTGATTGGAAACATGAGGCCTATCTTCATGTTCTCACTGCATGCAGGCCAAAAATAGGGAGGAATATAAGAATGCAAAAACATTCTTCATATGTATACCTGAAAATAGAAAGGCTCTCAGGTACCTTCAGGTACCTGTACATTATGAAGGACGTATATTGGATTACACCAAAAACACATGGCAATAACCAGAAACACAAACCTCAGGGATGTGGAATATCTGATGGTCTAATCTGTACTTGGACCACATTATCATCTCCTTCTTTATTCGCAATGATAGGTCAGGAAATGCTCTATTCTCTTCCAGAGGATCTATGAGAAAACATGCACAGGTGTTTTTCACCTGTGTTTAAGTAAGCACTAAGACTGCTGATGTATCATTCAACACTCTGTGGGTTCCTGGGTTAATTCAAGTTTAGTTTTGTCATTTGAACATTGCATCCATTTGTCACTAATGCCTAATAAATATCATATACTAACAAAAATCCTCAAGGCTAATGACAATGATCTAGGACTCAACCACAGGCCAATACACACAGGAATAATGTGAATTTTTTCCACCATATAAAAAGTATACACACATAGTCACTACCAAAGTTAAAGGATCAGTCATTTATTACCTGAGCACCTGTAACAAATGTTAGTGACAAGAAGGATTGAGAAAATCCTCATATTAATCTATACATAGATTTGACAGATGTTATAGACTAAGATTTGACACTGATCACCACCAATCTGGATGCCCAGAATTCTCCACTTGATGACATTTTTGTCTCCCAGAGATATTGTGACTTGTCTCCAACAAAGGTATCAGAGAAAAATTTTATGCCACACATGGTTCACAATGACATTACTTCATTAAAGGATCAAGCTATACTACTCGAAGACATTCAGATATCAAGGGGAAATATTTGTAAGATGATCATAATCTCTTGAATATTCCCAAAGCCTATCTGTATGATGGACTCTTAAAAAAGGACATGGATGATGGTTTATGCTTCTAGAAGTTGTCTGTGTCAGATGTGAATTGATTGCTATCAAGATTACAGTCATATTAGGCCTAAAATTGCTGTTATGGGCAGATTAGTGCATTCTTTTGAAACTCCATGCATTAAAACACTTCATGTATAGTAAGGTGGAAATGTGTTGCACTCAAAAAGTCCTCAGATGTGCATTTGCGAATAAGCAATCTTAAGCATTGATCATGTCAACCTCTCATGCTTCTATGCTAAGACACAACTTACAAAAATCATTAAGACAACATGGCTATACCATGTGAGATACAACCTTCTCACCCACCTGAACATTTAAGATTAAAGTGTCTGTACTGTCCAATGGGCTGACTGTTAATTCTTAGTAATGACAAGTCATCCAACAACAAATTTGCAATGGTTGCCAAGTCTTGGTGAAGGAATGTGAAATAAGAAAAAGAAAGCATATAAATTAATGATGCAGGAAACAGCTTGCTCTACCACAACACATTCTCCCCTTCCCTTTCCCTCAATGATAATTATAGAGCACTTAAGGTATAACTAGATTTATGGAGTAATTTTCCATGGAAAAATTTCAGGGATATGCATCATATGTAGACTGGAACTATGAACTGTTTTTGAACTTCTTCCTGTGTTTCCATGTCAACAAAATGATGATAAACTGGAATAAAGTAAGATTTTCTGAATTTCAAGGTGATCATAAATGTCCTTATGAGAGAAACTACAAATCCACATTCATTAACATTGTTAGGGGCTCCATTGTTCCTTACCTCAGCACATGCAACAAAACTAAGGAGGGTTATGAACACCCTCATCCTTAATAGTACATGAGTGTAATTTGTTCTACATTGTGATTTAGGATCTTGTGAGCACATACATATGTAGGAACAATTTTACTCTTGATGATTCAGTGAGTCACTTTACTTCCTGATCTGTCTCTAAGAAACACATTCTGGAAAGCCTATTTGCTACTTGCATCACCCAATCTGTGCATATGAAAATTCCTGAATTCATTGCATCACTTTAGGAATCATCTACATACCTGAATATTTACTGAGGTCCATGTACCCATTCCAGTATGGGAACACTTGCTAATTTGAGAGGATATCTGCAAGCAATCTACAGTCAATGTCAAAGTGATCAAAACAAGGAATATTACCTGGATGTCTGCTAAGCCACTATCCCTGTGAGACGTAAATACATATTACTTGTCTACAAGAACACACAAAAAACTGAACTCTTGACAGAAATGTGAAGAAAATGCTCATGTTTTCACCACATAATGGGAAATACAGGGAATATATAGGACTGCATGTAGCACTCATCAAAGTGAAAACAATGACCTGGATTTCTCTTCATGTCTTTATTGCTGCAAGCTTTAATGTAAGATTGTCAGCAAACAGAATGAAATTTGCCCCTTTCTAGTCACATTAGGTTGCAATTATGGTATGAAAAGCATGCATGCAAGAAATTTTAGGAAATAAGTGTCTTCTAAAGAGTATACATCTCTGAAATTATGAAGACCTCTTACAAC
Source organism: Castor canadensis (assembly GCF_047511655.1). Classification (NCBI taxonomy): domain Eukaryota; kingdom Metazoa; phylum Chordata; class Mammalia; order Rodentia; family Castoridae; genus Castor; species Castor canadensis. The sequence goes on along the minus strand of NC_133388.1, from coordinate 102,125,552 downwards.
AGAATATAGCATCCTGTTCTCTGTTCACAAGAGCTAAATGTTAAGAGTATAGCTGCACAAAAACATGGAAATACCAGCTGAGGGACCACTCAAACCTCTCTGGATACTGACCATCAGATGGGCTGCACTGTACTATTGTCAGTGAAGTGGAGTTAAGGTCATTTTCACATGGGCAAAAAAAAAAAAAGTTCTCCATGGATTTTGTGATTCTTGTATTTGTCAGATGAAGAATTTTAAGAGCGTTTGTGGGGTAAAAGTGTGGCAAAGATCCTTTCAGGTAAGGAAGATAAGCAGTGATGCATAGAACATCAAGTGGAGTGCATTTGGGAAGTTAAGGTAGAAGTATTAGTTCTCCGACAAAAGGTTCTTTATATGCAGTAACAAAGGTTAATGACGTTAACTTAAACCTATTTTGTGGTTGTGATTTTGTATTAGTTCCCCAGTAACTTGTAAACTTGTTGTTGTGGCAATATTTTGACATTATTTTCCAAGCATGATAGCATTGTGTCTGGAGAGGTCTTACTAATAAAAGGGTCTTCTGAAATGGATTTCTAAATTTTTTAACTTTTTAAGGCACATGTTTTCCTGAAAGTATTGATGCATTAGTCATTCTTCTTTCTTGGGCACAGTGCTCAACAAGGATGAGTTCAGAGGAATTTTACAGTAACTTTTATTGTTCTTGTTTAGTATATGTTATAACTTATTGGGATCTGAGCTAGAAAGAATGCATCCAAAGCTTTCTCTGAAGTTTCTTTAGTACAACATTTTGTAATATATTCCCACGTCCATATTCAGGCTTACAATTGTTCCACACTACTTGTCCCTACTTTTCCCTGCCTTACCTTCCCCTAAATTACTTTTGTTCTTGGTCTTAAGGAGTCATGGAGGGTCTGTGGTCTATTGTCAATATTTCAGCTTAAAAGCTGCATCAGTCCTGCCCAACAAGGTACTGACAATCACACTAGTTTGTTAAAAGGTGACATACAAAATTTAGTCCTTGTACTGTCATGATAGGATGATACCAGAAGTGTGGTGTGGTATGTGTTGGAAAAGAAGTTACATGATTTACCAGAGAGGACAAATACCATAAGCACAGCTTAAAAATTAGCAGAGTTGTAGGAATGTAAACATTAAAACAATTATTATAATTTTTCAGCAGGAGTCTCCAGTAAACATGTTCTTAGAAAATCATTAATGCAGAGTGTGCAATTAGACATATCATTGATTTGGTTCTTCAGCTCCTTCAAGACCGAGGAGCCATTGAGATATTTGTGATACAAACACAACACAAAGATTTAAGGAAGCATTACTACCTCCCTGGATAGCAATTGAAAGGTTAAGGACATTTTATTTTGAGGAGCATTTGGTTTTCTTGTTTTTAATTTTGAATTTAGGAGAGATTGCTCTTGAACTATTTCATAGAAGGACTTTTGAGTAAAGATGGTGAGGGGTCATGCATGCTTTATTTTTTCAGTGTTATTGATGGATGACAATGGAGGCTAAGTGATCATGCCTGTTCAAAACAGATCTGGTTCATTTATGGTTTAATGCTGGTAATTCACTAGGTTTGGTAAGGTCTGTTTGGATTATCTGTGTGTCTACTGAAGTGTGACATTACAGTTTCTTATCCAACTTAGTGTTATGAAGGGGTATAACTTCTTGTTACATAACTATTATGTTTTGTCATTAGCTTTTCTGTGAGATTTTAGAAGAAAAAAATGTTTGTATTTAATTAGTGGCACACCAATTAGTAGTTATGAGAATTAAACATTTTTACAATTAATGTGAGGGATTTAACCCAATCTTTTGGTGGTATTCCTTATTCATTATGTCTGTGATTTTTTTTATCATAAAGAGGTATTGTGATAGTTGGAAGATTGTGTTTGATAAACAGATATAGTAGTCATTCAAATTGTATTGTAATTTTCACAAATGTATTGTTAATTTTTACCTTAGGTGATTGTAGAAATTTTAAAGTTTCTTGACAGTGCATATGTTTTGATGCCCAATTAATGGTTGTTATTATGAATGGATTTTTATGTTTTGGATATTGTATAGTATTTTTAACAGGCTGTTTTGTAAAGCTTTATTAGTTATATATTAATTAATTTGCTGTTCAGACATTATCTATTTTAGTTTTAATTTTTGTGTGGGGCTTTAGTTTAGCAAAGTATTGGGCATTTGGTTCCTACTTATAGTTTGTAGTTTTATGGCATAATATATTTAAATAAGATTGGATTATTTTTATACCCTTAACACTTTAAGTATACTCTTTTGTTTTTAACATGTCTGGGTATGTTTATTTAGTCAAAAGGTATATTTGAAACTAGAGGTATGTAAATTAATATAGTCTAGAAACTAAGAACACTAAGCCAACATTTTTACCAAACTATTATGGGAAAAAGGGAATATACAGTGAATAGGAGCTATAATTTGTCTTAAATTTTATGTATTTTATTTGATATTTGGGGCATTAAGTGTATTATAAGGTGATTAGCAAGGCACCAGTAATCAAAATATCTTACCATAGTCATTGAAGGCTGTGGTCTGATTTAGATTTGGGCATAACACGGTATTGGTTTTCATGAGTGAATGACAATAGGCCCAGTTATTATTGTTCTTTATAGTGTTTCTCTGATTTTGGTCTGTGAATTTTTTCATTTAATTTTTTCCTGGTACCTGCGAGTATTTTTTTTTTTTGTTTGGTAAGGTCTTTTTGAGAATGTTATGATATTTGTTATTTGGGGGACTCACTTGACTCAAAGGACTGGCATAGGATGCTTGATGTTTAGATGGATTGTGGTTCTTAAAGTAGTCAAAATATTTGTGTGTAGTAATGGAGTTGGCCAATTTGTTAAATGAGAAAATATTGTGGTAAAAATTTGAAATGTTTGTATCTATGTGTGAGGAAAGGAGTGAAATATTTGAGCTTTGAGATTATATATATATTATGTGTTTTTTTAGAAAGGAGTCTAGGGATATACAATATTAAGCTACAACAGGTAAATTAAGTTTATCATGACTTCTGTTACACTGAGAAATACTTGAATTCTCAATCAGATATTGAAAGATGAATGTTTAGGGTTAGATCTAGTGAAATCTTGGACATCTTTAGTCTTTAAGATGTCCCATCTCAGAGGTAGATGACCCACTATCTCTCCAGATAGAGTCATTTGTTTTGGTTTGTCATTATTTATAGCAGAGGGAATACGTCTTCAGTTCATGAGATACTTTGGTGTAATTAGATTTTTCACTGTCCCTGGTTTTAAACTTATATTTTAGAGGAATCAGTCAATTTTTTGGAGGTATTTGTTTTGTTTTGTACAGGGGACTTAAGTGTTGTATTTTGTTGAAATTTTTATTTAGATAATCAGTAGAGTTCAGTTTATAAGTAGTTCTATTAGCTTACTTTAAAAGTATGTGAGTTTCATTGTGATAATTCCATAGCTATATAAAATATACTTTGAACATGTTCACCTCTTCTTTTATGCTCCATTAGTTCAGCAACCTCTACAACTCCACCCACCATTTTTCAAATACTGCTTTTGAGGTTTCACTTTGCCATCTTCACGGATATGTGTGAACTACTTAGAGGTTCTTTGCCCACCAGTTCCTTTCCCCTCTCTATCCTCTGATTTCCCTTAATGTTAAAAGAGGAAAATAACAAAAAAAGAAATCCTGATATTTAGAAATAAAGAGTCCCAATTTTAAATACAGATAAAAAATGGCTTCCTGCAGAAGTGGCTTTATACACATAGAAGAATGAAATAGGTGCCTGAACTCGCACCCTCTACAAAAATGAATCTGAGATGAATTTAATATATTTTAAGTTGGAATAGATTGAAATACTTTAGGGGTTTTAGGGGGTTGGCAGGAGTGGGGTCTGAACACAGGTCTAATTTCTCAACTGATTTCTTTTACACTCCAGTTACCTTATTGTCATCGTACACACTGTAAGCCCAGATTCCACATCTGACCAAAAGCATGTGATTTTTTGTTTTTTGAGATTGACTTATGGTGATCACTATGATTACTCTAAATTCCATCCATTTTTCAGTATGTAACATAATTGAATCATTCATTATGGGTGAATAATTTTCCATTTATATAACACATTTTCTTTATCCTTTCATTGGTTGTTGCATCATTTCTGATTCCATAGCTTGGCAATAGTGAAGAGTGCTGTGGTAAATGTGCATTGCAGCCTGTTGCTCCTGTATGTTGATATATGATCCTTTGGATCCATGCCAAAAGCAGTATAACAGTGTCATTAGGTAGGGCTGTTTTTAGTTTCTTTTGTTGTTCTTTCTTTCTTTCTTTCTTTCTTTCCCTTTGATGCACTTCCATACTGATTTCCATAGCTATGACATTCCTTTACTTTCCAATAACAGTGTATGATTGACTCTTGTTGACATTCCCAATAAGAGTGTAAGAGGGACACTTGTTGAAATTCCCAATAGAAGTGTATGCATGATACATTTTGTCATTCCCAGTAACATATGAGTGATCCTTTTCCCCACATCCTTGGAGGCATTCATTGTTCTTTGTTTTATGGATAACTGCCATTGTGACTGGGCTGGAATAGATATCAGTGTAATATTGATATGCCTCTCCTGTATGGCTTAGCATGTTGAAATCAATTTCTCATATATTCATTAGCCATTTGTACTTCTGAGAACTGTGTGTTCAACTCATTTGCCTATTTATTCATTGAAGTGTTTGCTCTTTCGGTGTTTAATTTTCCAAACTCTCTGTGTATTCTGAATATTAATTCTTTATTTATTGAATCACCACTGAAAGATTTTCTCCCAATCATGAATCTGGTAATTGTACCATTTGGTTTGCAGAAATTTTGTGTTTTCATTGTTTTGCATTCCCTCTGTCAGTTGTTGCTCTTATTGCCTGTGAAACTGGAATCTTTTTCAGAAAGCAATTGCCTAAACTTACATATTACAGTGTTTTCTCTGGCTTCCTTATTCTGTTTGGGAGCTAGTAGTTTGGCTCAAGTGTTAGGGTGCCTGCCAAGCAAACCTGAAGACCTGTGTTTGAACCCAACTACTGCCTACCCCCCAAAAAAGCCCCAAATTATTTCAATCTATTCTAACTTACAATATGATATTAAATTAATCTGAAATTCATTTTTGTAGAGGGTGTGAGTTAAGGCACCTGTTTCATTCTTCTGTGTGTATATGTAATCAGTTTTGCACAAAGTCATTTTTAATCTATATTTAATATTGGGATTCTTTATTTCTAAATATCAGGGCTTCCTTTCTGTTATTTTTCTGTCTTAACATTTTCTTTTTCAAAACTTATGTTAGTCAAAACCCAAAAGGACAAAATATTAATTTTGAATATGAATTTGTTTTTCAGTTCTTATTGTCTCTTTTTATAATTTGTGAACAATATTTGGTGTTTGCTGACTTATGAGAAAGGCATTTTCAAGATGTTTGTCATTTTTTTAAGTTACATTTAAATTTAGTATATTTTTAATATCCGTTTCAGTTGTCCTAGAGACAGAGTAAGATTTTTCTTTTTTAAGTGTGCAATGCTTAATTTTTTAAATAATTAATGATCTAATGTATTGATTGTTTTCTGTTTTAATGGCACAGGTAATAATGTAACTTTTCCAGTTGAAAGTTATACTCTTAAACTGATCATTTTAATTTGGGTCTATATTGGGATCCATAACTGTTTTTACTATTTTTATGGCTCTTTGGCCAAAATATCATAAGCACAATCATTAGTAATTGTACAAGTTTTGTGTTTATATTTAGAAGTATAGTCAACTGAAAATGTGATTTGTAATCTGTCCAGGTTAAGTGAAAAGTAGTAGCTTTGAATTTATTAATATTCTTTCAGGTCTTTTGAGAATCATTTGAGCCCAGCTCAAAATATGTGGGTTAAAGGAATAGTAAAATACAATTGTATTATTATTTAGTAATTTGTGTTACTTCTTAGGAGACATATTTTATTTGTTTTTGGGTTGTGTGAAACTTTATGGTGGGGAATTATTGTAGTAAGGAAAGGATACAAAACTGAAGCTGATAAGGTGGAATCTGTTTTTGGATGATCTGTGAGATGGAGGAGAAGAGTCCTATGGCCAGGATTAGATGAAATGGACAGAAAGACCCTGGAGTATTAGGGTGGGAGTAGATGGAGCTTTTAGCAATCTTGTTCTTGTTGTTTTTGATGCTTTAGGGGGAACCTGTAATACAGGAGGTCTTTTCAGAGCTTTTTCTTTTTTTGTTTTGTTTTTCTTTTTTTGTACCCCCCAGGATTGAACTCAGGACCTTTCACATAGAGTAAAGGATTCTCCCACTTGAACCATGTCACCAATCCTTTTGGGTTTTTATTTTATTTTTTGGAATTAGCCTCTCTCTAAGTATGTCTGAGTTGGTAAAATGTCTAAAAATATGCATTTGTCCATTTAGAGGCTTTTAAATATTTTTTGTAAACTAAGTATGAATGTAAAAATGAATTAACTTTGAGTTTTATTCATAGACAAAATATTCCATATATAGAATTTTTTGTAGCAGAATTTTGTAATAAAAGGCTTATATTTTACTTTCTTAGTATATATTTTAGCAGATAATTTTGAGGAATGATAAGAGGTTCATACATGTATTTTATTTTATTGTTTGCATTTGTTGGAAAAAGAATTTGAAAGAAAAGAATGGAAATACAAGATAGTTTATTAGAACCCCTCCTTAATTAGGTGCTCAAGAATGTTCTGTTGATTTTTTCTTAGTTTTCCACTATTATTATTATTATTATCATTAATTTTTTTTGCATGCCAGGAATTTTCAAGTCCTGGCTTCCTGCTTGCTAGGCAGGCAGTGCTTTGGCAAGGATAGGTCTTTAATATTTCAGAGTGAGTTTAGTGGATTTATTTTTGTTGAAATTATGGTAAGTAGTTATCTTTGCTATAATGGACAGGACTGAATAAATGTAAAATATTTAAAAGGTTAATTTAAAGGAGTTAGTTATTTTTTAAGAAAGTTTAACAATTTTATGTGAAATTAAGATGGAGTTAGTGTTTGTGATTTTTAACTTATTTATTAAAAAGGTATGTCTGATTAAATGTATAGTGGCCATGTATGGCCCTTCTTTGTACAAAATCTTGGTCATTTTATCAGAGGAGGGCAAGGGAAACAGCTCCCAGCCCATGAGATCAGTTGTGATTGGCAAACATAGTTTGGATTTTGCAAAGAATTTATATATGTTTATTTTTGTTTCATGTGAGTTTAAGAGCTACAGCATGGTATAGTAGCTGACTGACTATAGATAAGACTGACTAAGATAACAAAAGTAAGACTGGCTAAGACAACAAAAGTTTAAAATTACCTTAAAAATAATAGCTATTTTAATATAAGCCAAAAACAAAAATGAAGAAAGAATATACCAGGACTCAACTATAAATGTATGCACTAAACACCAGTGCCCTCAATTTCATCAAACAAAATTCAGAGCTTAAGGAACAGATAGATCTAGATACAGTCATAGGGGAATGATTTCAACATCCAAATCTCACTATCAAACAGAACATTCACACAAAAAATGATTAAATAGATGTCCTAAAACTAAATATTACCATGAACAATATGGACAAGGAAGATATTTATAGTGTGCTCCATCCTAAGGAAATAATTTACACATTTTTCTCAGCAGGCCAAGGAACTTTTTCAAACATAGATCACTTCCTAGGACATAAAGTATACCTCAACAAAAATACTGAAATAATTCCCTGTATCCTGATATACCAAATGGAATGAAATTAGAAAATAATAGCAAGGAAACCCACAAAAGCCATTCAAATTGATGGAGATTGAACAACATGCTTTGAACACCTATGGGTCATTGAAGAAATTAGGAAAGATATCATGTAATTGTGGTTCATGACAAAAAGCCATATATTTAAATTTTTCCCAAGTTAAGCAAACCCAAGGCAAAGATAGGACTTAAATTTCAAATAAAATAACCTAGTTATTCAATTTATGATTTTAAAAATATTAAGCTCTAAAAAGAAAATGAAAGTAAATGAGAGACTCCTGCTATTTATCAAAATGATAAAAAGGCATTTGTGGCTATAATTTTGCCAAGCTTAGAGATTTAGTTTTACTGGAATGATTGAAGAAAGTATGGGGAGGAAGACGGAGGTAAAGAAGCTCATAATATTTCAGCTTTTTGCTATCAACAAAGGGAGAGTAAAGTGGATACTATGGAGAGCTTTCTGACATGTGAGTTAGACATCTGGGATCTGTAAACTTGCTGTTGGGGGACTTTTTTTCAGATGTGTATAAGTTCTTGTGTCATGTGTCTCATATTGTATCTGCCTGTGGGGAGCTGAATGGTGCTGTTGTTAAGGCTCAAAGATTTATGTATTCCTTTTAGGAGAGATGGGTACTTCCTCAAAGACTAGGAATAAGTCATGTGTCAGAAAGAGAATTGGGCTCAAAAATGTGATGCATGTGAAGTCTGACTCCTCATAAGTGTTAACCAAGTTCCCACATGGCTTCCACTGGGAATAAGAAGGAGCATGGCAACACCATGTCAGGCACACCTACTCACCTATTAGATTATTTAAAATCAGACTGCTTCCACTTTCATGTGTAGTTTTACCCTTACTTACTTATGTCCAAGATTTTGTGTACAGTCCTCTATATTCACTGTTTTCTCATGACTGCAATAGAAAAAAGAAAAAAAAAACATGTTTCAGGTTGCAGTTTTCTCTAGCAGGATCCACACAATTCCCTTGCCCATGATCACTATGGAATGTCACCTAAACTGTACATGGATCATTGTTCATTTCAGAGTTGATGGAATTTCAGGAACATCTTTCACTTCTAGACTAAAAATATGTAGGATATCTTGCTTCCTTTTGTGTGGGCAGAGCACTGATAGTGACAGTGAAAGAGGATACCATAATTCCTTCAACACTGAAAATTTCAACATAAACTTAGTTCATTAAATTGCTAGGGCTAAAGTGTTCTTTGTCAAAGCTTGTACATTAAAAGCATGTTAAAATCAGTAATTTCTCAGCTTTGTAGATGAAGATTAAGATCTCCTACACTGTGATTTGGGCTCATACCAGTGCTGAAGTATTTAGGGTACATTTTTGATCTTTAACTGAATTTGAAACCTTTACCTGCTTCTGAGAAAAGCATCATGCATAAAAAATGTTTATGTGTGCCATTCCACACACATTAAAAAATTCCCATATCTTTGTATCAAATCACAATCTCCCTATACTAGCTGCACTCTTGCAGAGGTCCACTCCTGTAGCCTTGTAAAATTACTCTTACTCTCCTGAGAAAAAAGATGAAAAAAATTCAACCGTGATCATCATAGAGATGGACACAGTCAAAATTGTATGGAACCTTTCTTTTGCCTCTACTTGTATGAGCATTAAATCAACAATGTCTCTCAGCAATCATGTTAAGATATGTAATGATTCCTGGAAATACTAAGGAGCTATAGATGATGAATGCATGCATGGTTAAAAAGCTTGGTAGAATAGAAGCACCTCATAATGAGTAAATAAATATATCTGAAAATAGGAAGAAATTCAATGACTGAATGTGGCTTAATCTCATACCTATACACTAGCCAATAAGAGGCAATTACATAAAGAATTGATGACACCAGGTTAGGCCCAGCCCCTTCATCTATTTGTATATTGAAGTTGAGAAGATTCTCACCATGCTGTCAAAATTTTATCACTCCACTGGTATTAGCAAACATCATTTAAAATTGTTTTCTGCTTTTTTCAGTAGTTTTGTAGGAAATCTGAGAAAACATACATGAGCACGTCTCAGGATACAATTGCTCTTCAAAGATGCCTGAATTGTGATGTCCACAAAATCATTGTTAAGGCATACTTGAACTCCATGTAGATACACAAATTAGTATGAAATTGATGGTGTCATAAAAGGGACACTCATTTCTTGTTTGGACAACTGTAAAAACTGTGCTTATTTCTGGCCCTAAAGGACCACAGCAATGATGGGGAGGCACAATATAATCATTCCCTCAATATTAATCTGTCCAACATGTTATGACATTAAAATTCTTAGTCTTTGGAAATTACAATTTACAGCCATCCTGAAAGTATTGATTCAATCCAGGAAAACCAAGATGTGTGACAGGAAGATTCAGGCTCAGAGTCATCACTTACCTGTTTTTGGTGTGCTGTTATGTAGGCCACTGCTGCCATATAAGCAATTATCAGCTGTATTCCATGTGAGGACTTTATTGGTTCACTCTGATGCTTGACCTCTCCCTGTAAGAAATATCATTTCAAAACAATTAGGTAAAGACTTGAAGGTACCTGTGTTCACAGCAATATCCTTGTTCATGTTATCATTTTGAGATCCTTTCTAAACTACATGGCTAATTCCAGGTGTCCATGAACAGAGACTTTTAAAAGACCCATTGCTTTCTTAGAAAAGCCTAGAGATTTCGCTTGGTTATCATCACAGACACTGACAATATGAACATTAAGTGGATCCCTGCTAATTCCTCTATCAATGACAGCATTGACTACATAGTGTCTAACTAAGGATACAAGAAAATCTTACTCTCAATTAGAAATGTGAGGCATATATTCATGTTTTCACCACATATAGTTCAAAAATTGGGAGAAATAAAAGACTGCAACAACATAATCAAATGTATATCACAAAAAGTGCTTTTCATGTGTGAGTATGGCACCTTTGGATACTTACAAATTAGGCAGGACGTACAATGGATTACTGCAAAATCATGGCAATAACCAGACACACACATCCTGCTCAATCTCATATATATTTAGTGTCAGATAATCTGCTTTACACTTGAATCACTTTATCACCTACCTCACCATTAACAATGCTTGACCAACAATCCTTCACAAAATGCTCTATTTTCTTTCAGGAATCCTATGAGACAACATGCACAGGTGTGTTTGACAAAACAAGTTGCTATACCAGACCACGCTTGTGTTATCATGAACAACATCACTCTGATGTACCCTTCATCTTTATATGGATTCCTAGATTAATTCAAGTTGAATTCTATGTTCTGGTCATTATATCCATTCTTAATCTATAATCTACAAATATCCTATATTTGCAAGAATTCTCAAGGCCAATAAAAATGACAATGATCCCAAACACAAAAATGCCCCAAGTACACACAGGAATAATGTATGTGTAAGAAGTATATACATGGTCACTATAAATGCTAACAGATCAGTCATTCTTACCTGAACACTTATAGCAAATGTTAATGATAGGAAATACTAATCTATATATAGGAAAGTCATACAATTTATGGTGATATTTGACCACTAGCACCACTAATCTGGATACCAGGAATTCTGTACTTGAGGACTTTTTTGTCTCCCAGAGATATCTTCTTTTGTCTCAGATAAAATATAACAGAGAGTTTTTATGTCACACGTAGTTCTCAATGTCATTTGCATCATTAAAGATTAAAGCTCTACTACTTGAAGAATTTTGGATATCAAGAGAAAATACTTGTAAAGCTACCCTATTCTCTTGTGAGTATACATGCTAATATTCCCAAATTCTATCTCCATGAAAGATCCTTTAAAAAGGGCCTGGATATTGATTTATGCTTCTAAAAGATGTCAGTGTCAAATATACATTGCTTTTTATCAAGATTACAATCATTTCAGGCCTAGGAGTGTTGTTATGGATAGATGTGGGTTTTCTCTTGATCTCTAGATGTACAGTAGGGTAGAAACATGTTATGTGCCAAACAGTCCTCAGATGTGCATTTGAGAATAAGATATCTTAAAACATTGAACATGCCATCCTCTAATGCTTCTATGCTTAGAGATACCTCACAAAAATCACTCAGATAACATGGCAATACCTTGGTGAAGCATAACATTGTCACCTATCTGGACATTATAGGTCAGAAAATCTGCACAGTCACTTGATGTGATAGTGACTTCTTAGCAATACCAGTGCACCAACAGCATCCCGTGTGTTTGCATTCTTGTGCCCATGTTAAGGGAATATGATAAAGAAGGAATATGATAAAGAAAGAATATGAATCAAATTTTCAGGAAACAGCCTGGTCTACCAGGACATATTCCTCCCACTATCCTGGCTCTCAGCCCTTATTATGGGCCACTTAAGCTCTACATAGATTCATGCAGTAATTCAGAGTTAACAGAAGTTCAGGACCACCCAAAAAGCTAGACTGGAGCCAGGAAAAATTCTTGAACTTCTTCCTGTGTTGCCAAGTCAAAAAATGATAATAAACCAGAAAATCATAAGTTTCTCAAAGTTAATTTTGAATTTCCTTGCTAGAAAAACTACAAAGAGATATTAATTAATTGTTAAGGGCTCCATTGTTCCTCTTCTAGGCATGTAAACCAAAAGTAAAGAAGGGTTATTAACATGCTCAGTTCCTTAATATTAAGATGCCCTACATTGTGATTTAGGATGTTGTGAGCTCTTACCTATGTAGGAACAACTGTACTCATGATGATCTCAGTGAGTCACAGTACTTCTTGATCTGTCTCTGAGAAACACTTCCTGGGAAATGTATTTGCTACTTGTCTCATCCTATCTGTCAATATGAAAAGTCTTTTAATTTGTTGCATCACTTTAGGAATCTTCTACACGACCTGAATACTTACAGAGGTCCAGGTACTCAATCTGATATAGTTATTTTGAGAGCATACCTGTAAGCATTCCACAATGTCAAAGTGATCAACACAAGGAATATTACCTGGATATCTGCTAATACCTGTATCTCTGTGAGAAATGAATACATATTATTTGTCTGTAAGGACACACATCAAACCACACTTGAGAGAAATGTGAGTAACATACTCATGTTTTTACCACATACATGGGAATTGTAGCACTGTACATAGCATGCATCAAAGGAGATATAATGAAAATCACCTGATTACTCACACTTTCACTAGTACAAGTTTAATGTACATTATCAGCAGGCAGGCATAGAATAAAATATGGCCCTTTCCAGTCATATTAGTTTGCAATTATGGTTTAAGCACTTTAATGCAAAAAATGTTGGTAAATATGTGTCTTCTAATTATTAGTTATATATCTCTGAAATTATGAAGACCTCTTAAGACAGAATGTGCTATCCTATACTCTCTCAACAAGAGCCAAACGGTAAGGGAATAGGTGCATGAAAACGTGGCAATACCAATTTAGGCATCACTCAAACCTAAGTGGATACTGAATATCCAATGAGCTGAACTGTACTATTGATAGTGGAGTGAGTCTAAGAAAGTTTTCACATGGACCTTGACTTACTGTCCATGGATTTTGTGATTCTCAAATGTGTTGGACAAAAGAATTCTAAAAGTATATATGAGCTAAAAGTATGGTGAAGATTCTATTAGGTAAAGAAGAAAAGTAGTGAGACACAGGAAAACAGGTAAATAAATACCAAATGGAGTGCATTTGGGAAGGTAAGGCATATGTATTAATTCTTTCACAAAAGGTTCTGTACCTGCAGTAACATAGGTTAATGACTTTATCTTAATTCTAGAGTGTGTGCTGTGTGTGTATTAGTTCTCTGGACACTTGTATTCTTTTGTTTTTGTTGTTGTAATACTTTGACATTATTATACTAGCATGAAGGCATTGTATCTGGAGAGGTCTTACAAATCAAATGGTCTTATGACAAGGTTTTCTATATGTTATAACTTTTGAGGTCATATTTTTGCCTGAAAGTATTGATGCATTAGTCATTCTTCATTCTTTGTACATAGTGCTCCACAAGGACAAGTTGAGAGGAATTTTAGAGAAACTTTTATTTTTTCTTGTACCTTAGTATATATTGTAAGTTAATAGGATGTCTGCTATCACTAATGCATCTAATGTTTTCTTTGAGGGTTCTTTCATTCAGTATTTTATTTTGTAATCCTACATCCATATTCTAACTTGCATGGGTTCCATGCTAATAGTCCCATTTTTACCTTACCTTATATTTCCCCTAAATGACATTTGATTTTTGATCTTAAGGAGTCATGGAGGGTCTATCATCTGTTCTTATAGCTCTTCTCTGTTTAAAAGAAGTATTAGCCCTGCTTAAGAAGGTACTGCAATCACAGCCCAGTTTGTTGAAAAGGAATAATCCTAGGACCGTCAGGATAGGATGATACCAGGAGTATGGTGTAGTTTTGTATTGGAAAGGAAGTTATTTGATATTCTAGAGAATAAAAGGCAACATAAAAACAACATAAATGTTATAAGAGTGGTAGGTATATAAGCATCAAAACAAATACAATATTTTAAACAAGAGTCCCTCCAAAACCCCTACCTTATAAAATCAGTAATGTAGGGTGTACAATTAGATTTAGGATTAAGTTCCTTCTGGAAAACCTTCAGGACTGTACAGACATTGAGATAATTGGAATATAAACACAGCACCAAGGTTTATGAGGGTATTTCTGTCTCCCTAGGGATCAATTAGTAGGTTAAGAACGTTTATATTTTGAAGAACATTTGGTTTTCCTATTTTTAATTTAAGAGAGATATCTCTTAAACTGTACTATAGAAGGACTTTTGAGTAAAGAGATTAGAGAATATACATGTTTTATTTTTTAATGTTATTGATGGAATGATAATGGAGACCAATCAATCATACCCGTTGAAAACAAATCTTGTTTATTTATAATATAATACTGGTTTTGAAAGATCTTTTTGTATTTTTTTGTGTGTCTATGGAAATCATTTTCCTACCAGCCTAGTGTTAGGCAGGCCTATAGTTTTTTCTTCCATAACTATCACATTTTTTATGAGCTAATCTAGGAGACTTTCAAAGATTTTTTTGCATTTAATTTGTGGCATGCCAATCAGTAGTTTTTAGTATTAAAAAATGTTTTTACTTACTGTGAGGGATTTAACCCATTCATTTAGAGTTTTTTCTTATTCATTTTAACAGTGATTTTCTCTTTTTTTCATGAAGAGTTTTTCTGAATTAGTTGGACTCCCATGTAAAATAACTAGATAAAGTAGGCATTTTATAGTTGATTATAATTTTAAGTATTTATTGTTGTTAATTTTTATCTTCAGTGACTGCAGAAATTTTAAGGTCTCTTTTATTTGAGAGTGTGTATGTTTTGACACCTGAGTATTGGATTTGATTTTGAATTGTGTTTTATGTTTAGGATGTTGTGTTATTAGGCTATTTTTAAAAAACTATTTAAATGTATTTTAATTAGTTATGTCTATTAGGATATTATTAATTATTTTAGTTTTACATTTTGAGCTATAGGTTATTAAAGCATTTCCATGTTTTATTGGGCTATTGCTTTCTACTTAGAGCTTATAGTTTTGTGGTATAATATATTTCAAATGTGTGGACTGTTTTTATTTCCTTGAGACAAAAGACTTGTAGTATAATGAGTTGTTTTTAATATGCCTGAATATGTTTATTTCAAATAACTATAAATTGAGGTTTAGAGCTTGAGGGACCTGGAAGAATGTATTTTTGAAAATAAGAATAGAGGGGTGAATTAATGTGTGATATATTTGATATATTGTATGAACCTTTGTAAATGCTACAATGTACCCACATTCAGCACAATAAAGGAAAAAACATAAAAATATAACAACAAACCAAGAACTGTCTTTAGGTATGTGAGCCCAAATACTTACGTGGATAAGGAAGTATGGCAGTTGCAGTGTTTTATAAGTTTTGTGTAAGCTTTTATTTAATATTTGGAACAACAGATGAAGTATATAGAGACTGTTAAGGCAATAATAAATTATTACTCATTAAAATTTGTGGATCTGATTAAGATTGGCTTAATATGGTATTGGCTTTCATGAGAACAGAAAGGAGTTTCATAAATAAATGACAATAGGCTAAGCTACTATTGTTCTGAAGGGTATTTTTGTGCTTTAGACTTAAGAAGTTTTTTCAATTATTTTTTCTTGGCACTGGTGAGGATTTTTTTCCAAAAGGTGTTTTTGGGGATGTTATGCTATTTTTTAGGTTGACATTTCACTAGACTCAAAGGAATTACATACCATGGTTGACAGTTTAAAGAGATTGTGGTCCCTAAAGTAGTCAAAATATGTGTCTAATAATGAAATAGACATTTTGTTAAATGAGAAAGTATTGTGGCAAGAAATTGAAATGTTTATACCTGTATGTGAAGAAAAGAGTGAAAATTTTGAACTTTGAGAGTTTATTATGCACTGGTTTCTTTCAGAAAATTGTCTGGGGATTAACTATGATACAATATTAAGCCACAACACTTAAATGAAGTTTATCATTTTTGTTACACTAAGAAATATTTGAGTTTCTAATATGTATGGAAAGATGACTGTTTAGGGCTAGTTCACTGAAGCCTTGGGCATCATTAGAATTAAGATCTGCCATGTCAGAGTTAGAGGACCTAACATCTCTTCCAGAGAGGGCCATTTGTTTTTGTTTGCCTTTTTTCCTAGCAGAAAATGTACACACTCAGTTTATATGATACTTTTTTGAAGTTAGACTTTCAGTGTCCTAGGTTTTTATATCTAGATTTTAGGGGTTATCAGTCTAGTTTTTTGGAATTTAGGGAGTCATTTCCAGAGGGAGCTTAAGCTTTGTAAGGATATTATTTTTTGGTTGATATTTTTATTTTGATAATTAGTGGAGTTCTAATTGTGAATTTTTTATTGCCTGACATTCATTGTATAAATGGATTTCATTGTGACAATTCCGTGGTTGAATATGGAATACTTCGAACAAGTTCACCCCCTCTATTATTCTATAAAATCCACCTGTCTTCTAAAACACCCCTCCGCTTTTCAAACAGAACATGATAGTTTTCACTTTGCTATCTTCATGGATATGTGTAAACCACTTAGAGTTTCTTTGCCCACCAGTACTTTCTCCTCTCCCCCTCTATTGGCCCACTAATCTCCCCTGAAAAATCTACTTTGTACACTCCTCTTACCTTAATATAATCACCATATTCATTGTAAGTCCAGCTTCCACATCTGACTACATAAGAGATTGCCTTGTGGTGATCATCATGATGACTCCAAATTCCATTTTCCTCCATATAGCATAATTGTTTCTTTTGTTACAGGTGAATAATACTCCATTGTGTACATATAATACATTTTCTTTATCTATTCATTGATTGTTGTATATAACTGCTGATTCCAGAGCTTGGAAATTGTGAATACTGCTGTGATAAATGTGGGTGTGCAGTTGTTGTCATGTATGTTGATCCAATCCTTTGGTTCCATGCCCAAGAGGAGTGTAGCAGGGTCGTTAGGTAGGGCTCCTTTTAGTTTGTTTCACTTTTTTTGGTTGTTTGTTTTTGATGAGCTTCCATGCTGATTTCCATAGCAGGGTCACTCCTTTACCTTCCCAATAACCATGTATGATTGACTCCTCATGACATTCCCAATAAGTGTGTATGAGAAATACTTGCTTAAATTCCAAGTAAAAGTGTATGTGTGACACTTATGAACATTCCCAATAACATTTTATGAGTTCTTCCTCTCCACAGAAGGAGAATTTCTCCTCAGAAACATTTGCTGTTCTTTGTTTTATGGTGACTGTGGTGTAATGGATCTCAGTGTACTATTGATCCTATATTGCTATGCATTTTGAAATTTTTTTCATATATTTATTTGCCTTTTGTACTTCTTCTGATAACTGTGTGTTCAATTCAGTTGCCCATTTATTCATTGGAGTATTTGTTCTTTTGGTGTATAATTTTTTGAGCTCTTTGTAGATTCTGAATATTAATCCTTTATTTGTTGAATAGCTGCTCAAGATGTTTTCCCATTTTATGTGCTGTTTCATGACTCTGGAAATTGTTTTCTTTGATTTGAAGAAGTTTTGTGTTTTCATTTGATGCAATCTCTTTTGTCAATTCTTGTTTTTATTGACTGGGCAATAAAAAAGAATTACCACCTATACCTATGGCTTCCAGTGTTTTCCTTATGTAGTCTCAAGGCTAGTGGTGAGGCTCAAGTGTTAGAGTGCCTGCCAAGCAAATCTGAGGCCCTGTGCTCAATCCTGAATACTACTGTTCCCTGAAAAAAGTAGTTTCAACCATTTAGAACTTACCTTAAGATATCTGCTGCACTTTGAATTCATTTTTGTAGAGGGTGGGGCTTATGGGACTTCTATGTATATTTAACCAGTTTTGCATGAAGTCACTTTTTATCCTTATTTAAGATTGGGGAAGCATCTTTCTAAATTTTGGGGCTTCTTTTTAGAGTAATTTTCCTGTTTTAACCTTTTCTGTTTCTCAAAAATTATGCTTTGGTTGTTCAAATCTCAAAAAGACAAATTATAAATTTTTAATATGAATTTCAGCTCTCATTGTCTCTTTTTTTGAATTTGTGATCAATATTTGGTTCTGACAAACTTATGAAAGCCATTTTCAAAGGTGTTCATCTTTTTTAGAGTTAAAGTTGATGTTAGTGTATTTTTAAATTCTTTGTCAGTTGACCTATAATCTGAGTAAGATTTTATTTTTTCAGTGTGTAATTTTGTATGATTTTTTAGAAATAACTAATGGTCTTATGTATTGTTATTTTCATGTTTTTAATGGGACAGTTGACTATATAACTTTTTAAGTTAAAATTAATACTTTTAAATTGACAATTTTAATATGACTATATAACTTTTTAAGTTAAAATTAATACTTTTAAATTGACAATTTTAATTTGTACTGGTCTTGGGATACATTACTGTTTTACTGATTTTAATGGCTCATCTTTTATTAGACAGTTTTTTCTTTTCTTTTATATTATTGTACTGGTTGGGGGTACGTTGCATCATTTACAAAAGTTTTTTCCATGTATCAACTAACTTTCACTCTAAAATCATCAGCATAGTCCTGCATCATTATCTAAAATTTGTATTTATATTTAGAAGTCTAGACCATTGAAAATGTGATTTGTAATCTGTCCAGGTTAAGTTAAAGTCTTAGTTACAGCTTTGAGCTTTCAGGTCTTTGGAGAATCATTTGGGCCCAGCTTTATATTGAGATACATGGGTAAAAGAAGTAACATATGATTGTACTGTTATTTAGTTATATGTGCTATTTTTTAGGAGACATTGTATTTGTGTTTGGATTATATGAATGTTTATTGTGTGTTATTTAGTACTGAATAATTTTATTAAGGAGTGGTAATAAACAGATACCGATAAGATAGAATTCTGATTATGGATGATCTGCAATATGGAGAGGAAGTAGACAGAGAGACCCTTCAGTGTTGGGGTGGTAGTAATATTGAGAGTACTTGCTGTTTTAGGGTTATTGTTTAGGTTGTTTTTGAATTTTCAGGTTGCACCAGTAGAACAGGAGGTGTGTTTAGAGCTATTGTTTATTTATTTATTTATATTTTTATTTGTGGTACCAGGAATTGAACTCAGGAGAGTTCACATATAGGCAAGCACTATACCACTTGAAACATGTCACCAACTCTTTTGAGTTTTTATTTTGTTTTGAGTTCAGATTTCTTTTAAATTTGCCCAAGTTTTTATAAAGCCTATGTAAATATATATGTGCACTTAGAGATTTTTAATTTTTTTTATAAAATAGGTATTAATGAAAAAGCATGTATTAAATGTTAGGTTTTAATTCATATGCCAATTACTTTTAATTTTTAATACTTATTAGGTCTGTATGTTCTGTAGCAGAAGATGTTTTCATAGAAGTTTATATATTTGAAGTTTCTTAGTGTATGCTTTAAGAGATAATTTCATGGAATGACAATGCATTCACAATCAGTCTTAAATTGGTGTTTGAATTTGGTGGAAAAGGAATAGGGAATCACAGAATGGAAATAAAAGATCTTTCAGTGGAGCTCTATATTAATAAGGTGTTCAAAATCACTTTGGTTAATTTTTGTTTATTATTATTATTATACTTTACTGAGGTTTTGAAATTTGGACTTCCTGCTTTCTAGGCAGGAGTTCTCCTACTTGAGTCATGTCTTATCCCACCAAAGTTCATTAACAACAATAAGTCCTTAATATTTTAGGAAGATTCTAGTTAACTGGTTACAGTTTGGTGAGGAGTTGTCCCTTCCACTCAAATGTGTGATACCCAAGGCCTATTTTTGAGGCTATTTGCAATTCCTTTTTAATTAGTATTCTAGCAAAATTCATGATAAGGCACACAGTAAGGGCTATGATGATAAATGTAGAACAGGATTTGAAATTTATGACAAGCGGCCCTTTTGGATATTAAAGTAGATTACTAAGAATTTAGTTTATAAGATGTTTGAACTCTAAAATAGTCTACCTATGATTGTAGCAATAACATTAATTAGAAAAACCTTTTTAGAATTAATTTTGGGAGTCTTGTCTTTGGGTACAAAATTGGCATTGCCTCTCCTTCTGCAGAAAAAAGAAAGGATATTGAAAAGTCTGCTTTTTATGATGTTAAGTATTTGTTTTTTGTGGAAATTACTGGTAAGCAGCTGTTTTGTCTACAGATTAAATGAAGATACAATCTTTGAAAGTTTAATTTTAAAGAGTTAGTTTTTTGAAAGAACATTTCACATGTGTTCCATAAAATATTGGGGTGGATATCTTTTGTGACATTTTTTATCAATGTTATAAATGAAGAGATGCTTAGTTAATGTCATGGTGGCCATGTATGACCATCCTTTGTCCATGATCTTGGTAATTTAGTTGTTGGAGGGCAAAGTAAACAGTTCCCAACCATGAGAACCTGTGAGATTATAGATGTCTTTTGGGTTTTGCAAAGAATCTACATACATTTTTTTATTTCATGTGAGTTTAAGAGACAGTGAATGGTATATTTTAGCTAAGGCTGACTAGGATAACAAAACTGCAAACTTACATCAAGTAGAATAATGGTCTTAGTAAACCAGCAAGAAAGCAGAAGGGAGAGAGAATACACCAAGATCCAACAATAAGTATATACACCAAACATCAGGGCCCCAAGTTCATATAATAAGGGCTCTGAGCTTAAAGGAACAGATAAGTCCAGATACTATGAGAGTAGGAGATCATAACATCCCACATTCATCAATACACAGAATCCAGACATCAAATTTAAAAAGATACCCTAGAACCAAACAATACCATGGGCAAAGTGGTCTTAGCATACATTGATAGAATATTCAATCCTACAGCAATATATTGCACATTTTACTCAGTAGCTCATTGAACAATTTTGAAAATAGATTACACCCTAGGTCATAAAGCAAACATAAGCAAAGATATAAAAATAATTCCCTGTATCCTAACAAACCATAGTGAATAAAATTAGAAATCAGTGGCAAGAAAACTGCAAAAGCCATTCAAAATAATGGTGAATGAATAACACATTTTTCAATGGGTCATTGAAAAATTAAGGAAGAAATTATATAATCATAGTTCATGATACAAAAGCATATATTTAAAAGTTTTTCTAAGTTCAGCTAATCTAAGGCAAAAATATGACCTAAATTCCTGAATAAAAGAACCTAGTTAAGCAATTTGTCAGTTTTTAAAAGAGTAAGCTCCAAAAAGAAAATGAAAGCAAACTCAAGACTTCTGTTATGTAGGAAGATGAAGAAAGGCACTGGAGGCTAATTTTTTGATGGACTTGCTTTATGTTAGGTGGAGAAATTGCAAAAATTTAAGGGGAGTGAGGTAGGGGTAAAGAAATTCTTAATATTTTAGTTTCTTGTTATCAGTAACAGTGTGAGCTTTCTGCAATGAGAGTTAATTTCTGGGGCCTGTAAACTTGCTGTCTGGGATGTTTTTTCAGATGTGTGTAAGTTCTTTTGTCATGTGTCTCAGATTGTCTTTACCCTGTGAGGAGCTAATGAGCCCTGGTATTAGGAGACCTAACATTTACATATTCCTTTTAGGAAGGATGGTAATTTCTTTGAAGCCTAAGGAATGAGGCATGTGCCACAAAGAAATTTGATGGAAAGTGTGATACTTATGAAGTCTGAATCTTCTGCAGATTATGCCAGGAGCACATGGCCTCCATTGGGCATTAGAAGGAACAAGGCAACACCACATAAGGCACAGACTCCACACCTGTGAGGACATTTACAGACAGGTTGCATCCACTATCATGTGTAGTCTGCCACTTACTTATAACTTACTAGATTTTGTCTACAATCCTCTACTATATTCTGTATTGTCATACTAGAATGAAAAAAGACCATAAAACCTGTGTTTTAGTGTTCAGTTTTCTGTACCAGGACATGTTTCCCTTCCAGTTTCCATGATATTTATAAAGTGTCATTTAAATTAGAATAATAGACTACTCAGAATTGACAGATGTCAAGAATATCCATCATTTCTAGATCAGAAATATGGAGGTTATCTCGAGTTTCCTTTGCTGTAGGCACATCAACAACAGTGACAATGAAACATTACAGCAAATCTCCTTCAGTATGGAAAGTTTCAGCATAAATTTGCAGGCCAGAGAAAAGCTAAAACCACCTATTCAAGAAAATTTCTAGGGCTACAAGGGTTCTTATCAAAGCAAGTGCATTAAAAGCATATAAAAAGAGGGGCTCAGAACACCCTCAGTCCTCAGCTTTGTAGAGGAACATAAAACATCTTACCCAGGGATTTATGGTAATATCAGTACTTAACTATTTAGGAGACATTTTACTCTTGATCATCTCTGTGAATAAATTTGAATTCTTTATCTGTCTTTCTCAAAGACATCAAGCAAAAGTAAATTGTTTCATGTGTCATACCACACACATTAAAATATTCCAAAGTCCTTGCATCCATTCATGATCCATTTACATGCTCTGCATACTTACAGAGGATCACCCACTCAGCCTTGTAGAAATACTCCAATAAGAAGCAACTTCTAAAAATTCTAGACTCAACACCCCTAAGGAAGACACAATAAAAGTTACAAGGAGCATTTCTTATTCTTCTACCTATATGAAATTAAATTCCCATTTTCTCTCAGGAAAACACAACAATAAGTGCTGCTTCCTACAAATACTAGGGAGCTATGAGGAGTTGAAGGATTGTAGGATAAAAAGTTTGGGGAACTAGAAATTCTCATAATGAATTAAGTATATCTGAAAACAGTGAGGTATCTAATGATTGAATAGGCAAAATATCATACCTGAATAGAGATAAAATAGGCAACCTGAAAAAAGATATGGTGAAACCAGGCACAGCCTCCTCAGCTATCTGCATGTTGATGATGAGCTGATTTACCTGTGCTATCAACATTTTCTCACTCCACTGGATATTAGCAAACTTCAGTCTAGAATCTTTCCTGCATATTTTTGTTGTCTTCTAGCAAACTTGAAAAAGAAAAAAAAAAAAACATGGTCTTTTTTCAGGATACAATTTCTCTTCAGGAACACCTGCATAATTATGTGGACAAAATAATTGGTAAAGGGCACATGACTTGTAAGGGGATACTTGGATTAATTTGAGATTAATGGTGTCAGCATGAGGTCCATCAATTCTCCTCTGAACACCTATAATAAAACCATCCCACCAAAAATGGAAAAATGCCTCTTTCTGGGCTGACAGGACTTTCTCAATTACAGAGCAGCTCAATATAATCATTCCATCAAAATTCATGGATTCAAAATAACATTTTATAGCACTTAAAATTTTTAATCATTTGTCACTACAATTAGTAAAGACACTGTCAGTTTGACCCGAACCATGACAGGCAAAATGCATGGCATATAGTTTTGGAGCCATAGTCATACTTTAGCTGCATTTTTATTGCACAGAAGTTCTGTGCTGTCACAGAGGCCCACAGGAACTTTTACATGCATGCCAGCAGTGTTCCATGAGAGCATTTATTGGCTCATTGTCAGACTTGCCCTCTCTCTGTAAGAGACATAATTGCAAAATGATTTGACAAAATCCTGATGCTGCCTATGCTCACAGTAATATATTAGTTCTTGTAACCTCTTAGGATACAGTTATACCTCCTTTGACTTCATGAATAGAGAATTTATAGAGACTTGTTATTCTCCAGAGGGAAGGATAAAGATATTCCTTGGTCAAGATTGCAGGGATGGACATTACAAACATTATGTGGATCCCTGCTTATGCCTTTAACACTGAATTATTAAATACACAGTTGCCTCTGTGAAGATCAAGAAAATCTTACTCTTGACTAGGAATAGTGAGATTTGTGTTCTCACTATGTACAGGCCAAAGACACAGGGAGATGTAAGAATGCAAAGACCTTCTTCAAATATATATCTGAAAATAAAGAGTTTTCAGCACGGGTGAATATGTCACCTCTTGATCCCTGTACAATAAGCAAGACCTACACAGAATTAGTGCAAAATGCATGACAATAACCATACACACAAACCCTGCTCAACATCAGGAATACTAAATATCAGATGTTATGCTTTGTGCATGATCCTCTTTATCACCTATTCTTGTTATTAGCATTGCTCCCTCAACAATCTTTCAAGAAATGCTCTATTGTTTTTCAGAGAACCTGTGAGAAAACATGCACAGATTTTTTTAAAGAATACAAGTTGCTCTACTAGAACACCTATCCATTAGTTCAAACAGCACCATCTTTGAAATACCCATTAATTCTACAGTGATATATGGATCATTTCCGGCTGCACTGAATGGTCTAGAGATTCCATCCATTCATGAGTTTTGCCTGAAATATTTCTTATACTTACAAGAAGACTCAAGGTCTTTTTGTGCAAGAACACTGCTACCTCCTGGCTGATTCACCTAAACTTCTGTCACTGGAGATGTGCAGAGGAGGACTTTGATACAGGAAAAATCCTCAATTCATGACTCATGTTTTAGTTTTAGTTCCTGAATGACTCTCAGAAAATAATTTTAAGACAAGTTATAAGGGAAAATACTGCAAAGAATTCATTACACAAGTAAGGCAAAGCAGGAAAATACACACAAAGAAGAATGGAGTACAGGTGTTGGAGACACAATATCAAGACTATTCACATCAGCTAAATGTGTTTAGGGAGTTAGGCTTAAACCATTTTCAGAAAAGTTATTTCTTTTGTGTGTTAGATATGTTGTAAATTTGATTATTTTGAATTTACAACATTTTATTGTTCTTAACCGAGCTCGGAGACATTTGGTTTGCGCTGATAATAACAAACTAGGATCTTGTGACATATGTGCCCATTTTATTTATTATTTTATTGTCATGGTTTTTTTTGATAAAAAGAATTGGTGTGATAGGCATTAATAGTTTCTATGGCACAGTAATCATATGGGACAAGTCAGAGGAATTCTAGAAGAATTGGGTGATGTTTACTACATATTATAAATTGGAAGAGGGGTGTGCTAGAAGGAATGCATGTGTATGACTTCATAAAGATCATTTAATACAATGTTTACTTTTGTATTGTAGCCTCTGATTATGTGTTCCTTTGGTGAAATAGGATATGCATATACCACATATATGTATATTATCCTGCAGCTATATGATCACTTTATTACCCACCTGGGTATTAGGAAACCTCTGTAGGAATCTTTCAGGGTTTTTGAGTTCTCTTTTGGAAACATGAAAAAATAAATAGAAAAATGTCTTTCAGAATATACTTGATCTTCATGATACTTACCAGACAGACTTTCTCAAAGTACCTCTTAAGGGACACTTGAACTTTAGCTGGATATGTGTATTAATTTGACACTAACATCATCAGGACAGGCCATCCTGTTTTCACTGGACAGCTACAAAAATATTCTGGTTTATTTCTGTGCTGCTATGACCACAGATTGACAATGGAAAATGATACTATTATTCCCTCAACATTTTCAGGTTGAACATAAAGTTTAACTTCTCTATTAAATATTTAAAACAATGGTCACTGCAATAACTAAAGGTTCTATCATTTTTTGCCAGAACCACTGAATCCAAATTATATTAATAAGAAGTGCTATAAATACCGTTATCACCTGACTTTTTTTTTAAAAAAAGGACAGATGTTCTAAGCTATTATTTAATCTGAATCTTAACACCAGCCATGTTCCATCATTATTTTTTCATGTGTCTCCCCTCAAAAAACAATTTTGTACACATCTAGAGTTAGCTGTTTTTGTAGTATTTAACTACATGTTCACATACCTAGTTTTTAGCTTTATTTAGTCAATAATGTTTTGGGATTACCAAGCTCTCTTTCTGAGAAACTGTAAGAGAAGATACACAAATGTGTTTCAGGATACATGTTGGTCTACCAGGACACCTATCTATTTCTTTGACCACTGACATTGATGAAGTACCTAGTTAGATTGATTCTAGGTAACCTCTATGATTAGAAGATTTCATCTTTTCTTGACTAAGCATCTGTAAAATATCCTATGTTTGCAACCATGCTCAAGGTCAACAAAAATAGCAGTGAAACATGAAATAACCAATGCCCCAGCAAACACAGGTTTAACATGATATTCTTCATCATATAAAAACTGAAACTCATTCATTATAATTGCTGAGGAAACGAATTTCTTACTGAGGACCAGGAACAAAAGCATAATGACAAAAAAGATTTGGGACACAGTTTTCATTGTTCTACATACAATAGTCAGATTTAGGCTAAAACAGCACTACTATAGATAAAAGGGATGGTCAACTTGATGATCATTTTGGCTAAATGGGATGTATTCATCTGTGTCAAAAAAAGTTATAGGAATTCTATATGGTACATGTCATTCCCAACACAGTTTTATCACTTCAGGATCCAGTTATACCACTTCTAGACTTGTAGAATCCCTAGGACACAGACTTAGGATAGAACCCTTCTTCTCTTGAGAGTTAAACTGCCATTATTCCCTACACTATATAAATCAAAAACTACTTGTATTACCTTTTAGCATTTACTATTATTTGCTTGAAATATGCATTACCTTTATCAAAGATAGAATAACGTGATGCTTGATAATGTTCTTATGAACACACATGTTTTTGACTACTTTATTATAAATAACAGAGAGAAATATGATAGTGTTCAAAACACTCTGCAGATGTACATCTGAGAGTAAGAGGTGTTAGTGATGGAATGAGACATCTTCTCTAGCCAGTTCTCAACCTAAGACATTGCTAGAATAATGCAGAAAAACATGGTACACATAGGGCACAACCTCCTCACCTACCTGCCTATTTAAAATTAGTGTGTCTAACTGTCAAAATATAGTCTGTGGCTTACATAACAATGTTGCAGGGAGCTGGTAACAATTGTTTGTGTCACTGTGTTCTCATGAAGGGAATGAACAAAAAGAATATATACAAAATTACTTTTCAAGAGACAGTTGTGCCCTATCAGGACACCTGCTCCTTTCATTGCCATGACCATTTTTAAAGGACACTTAAACTGTACCTACATTCATGGCTTACTTCAGCGCTGACAATTTCTGGAACCTCCAGTATTTTTAGGTGGGAAACATGAAATTTCCAAATTTCCCCCCTATTTTGTCAAGTAAACCATAATGACAATGAATGACTATGCCTTATATCCCGCTTTATTCACAGGTTCAACATAGAAAAAGTACACATGCATAACCACTGACAATGTGAAGGGTTCCATGGTTTCTTATCATATCTCCAGCATGAAAAGCATGTTGATATAAGTGTTTAGGAATATGTCAGTCCCTGAATTAGTAGAAGAAAGCACAATATTCTGGGGCTGTGATTTAGGGTTAAAGTAGAAGTAATCTATGTGGGAGAAATTGTTCTCTTGAAGATATCTCTGAGTCATTGTGAGGATCTGACCCTCTCTGGAAAACATATCATGTGAAACTGATTTGTTACTTTTCTAATTATACCTGTACTTTGAAAATTCCTAAGGTCATTGTACCAATTCAGGATCTATCCAAACTATTGAAACCTGCACCCACACAGACTAGTAACAGAACACTTTTCTTAAGAGCAAACCTGTAGTAACTCCAACATTGATAAATACCATTCAATGGACACAATGAAAAGCACTGGAACAGTTCCTATGGCTCTACAAGTGTGAACATTGTCTACCAGCAAGCAACCAAAAACTGTGACGCTTCCTGGAAATATTAAGGGTCTGTTACATTAATGTACCGTTATATTCTTCCTGAATATATGGATTATTACAAGATGAACTGCACTGTCTAGAGACCCCATTCTTTATTTTTTAAGCTTTATTTTTATTAGCTTCATTTAATTGTATTGAAGGGTTTGTGATATTTACATTCATATATAAAATGTAGTTTGATCAAATTCACCCTATTTACCTATATATATGTGTGTGTGTTAGTGTTTAAGAATGTAGGATGTTATATACACACACACACGCACACACACCATATATATATATATCTTCTGCCCATTTGCCCCCAACATTCCCCTTTCTGTAATTATGTTATAGTATATTTTTAGGTCTAAGTTCTCTGTATGAGTGACATGTCATATATTCTCTATAATTGGTGTTTAGGTTTTAACAGAATTTTTTAGATAGAGATAAAGGAGGCCATATTATGATGAAAACCAATACTGGAGTCATTCTGCCACAAGTCAGGGAACTATAAGCTGGAAGAACAAGATTCTTTCCTTGAGCCTTTGAGGAATCCCTCTGATTTTATCTTCCCTCCTTAACGAAGGAACTGTTTTTCATGAACTGTTCCTCAGAATTACATGTCCCAACTGCAAACAGTTCATGTTCCCCCCAAAATTTATCTTACCCTCAAAGGTTTGCCAGTCAATGGGCTCCAACGTCATGTAATTAACTTAGGAATGTGTTTTGGAACTATCTCTGCCTGATTATCCCCACACTAGAGACATGGGAAACTTCAAATTCTGTAATTCTTAACACATTGTCAACCAGAGTAGAAGCAAGAAGCTGGTGTATTCAACAAGGGATAATGTACTGGATTCCCACCCTAAGTCTTACCATGTTAGGAGTAGGAACAATACCTCTCTCATACAGTTGGCCATGACTTCCGCTAGCCCCATCAGCAGCACAGATGCTGCCATCACTTCTAAGTCCACTCTTTCTCACCTTAATATTTCTTTGGCAGAGAAGGAGTCAAGATGAGCCAGTGTTGAACTCCTAGCAACAGGCAAGCAGCTGCTATGGCTATAACTGAAAAACTGGACTCTGATGTCACAATCACCCTCACTACCTATAGAGCCAATTAATTTCCAGAATGCAGCTTCTGCAGCCAATCAGGACATTCCATGTTCTTGTCTGTATCCATAACCCTTTGGGTGTGTGCTGTTCGTTGCTATGCTATGGTTTTAAAGCCACATGTGTAATTTGATGCATTTCCTCTTTATAACATGCACTTTTACTAGTGACAGTTTGTTCTACTCTGTCCCCTTAATTACCAAATGTCGCAACTTCTAGTGTTTTTTTTTTTTTTTGAGCGGGACATTGCTGTATACCCTGAAAGTCAATTTGTATCGAAGTCTGGCCTCGAACCCATGATCTTCTTACCTCACTCCTCCTTATTTTGGTCATAAACTCACGATCCTTCCACCTTTGTATTCCTAGTGCTGGAACTACAGATCCAACACCACAACAAACTCATTATCTCTTCTTTAGCGATTTATTGATTAAAAATTCAGTTATTGGACAGAATGTTTTTGAGTACATATGTGTTCACCAGTACAGTAGATGAGTTGTAGGTTATAGTGGGCTTGGGTTGGGAGTACACTGTGATTACTACTGTTCTCTGAGAAATCACATCCCTTGATCAAATCATTAAAACTGGGATCATTGTGAAAGAAAGGCAACACAGTCACCTTTGAAAGACTGTCATCCTCCAAAAAAAGTCACGTTTGACTATTGTCTTTTAAAATTTTTTATAAACTTGTAATTTACCAATCACCTAGACAAAAAATTAAGAAATTTTACACTATAAAACTGAATTTATCTGTCAAAATTTGGAATTATGTAAGCCAGATTACATATTTTACTTAAAAATTATGTACTAAAAGCAATATTGTATGTGGATAGATAAGCATGAGAGAATTGAGGTGAAACTAGTTCCACCAATGCTGTAATGCAATAGAAGTTTGAGATCCATTGATGTAATCTAACACATTCTTCTGTGTGCTTAGGACACATCTTATCCTCCAAAACCTCAGTGCAGTAAATTATGAAGATCTTCCAAAGCTGCCTGTTCTCTTTCTGAATATACAGATTATTGGTAGATCACTATTATTAGAAATTCTTTCAGAAATAAAGGGAAATGAAGAGTGAAAGTATGTCAACACTCAACTTGCTGATGGCATCTATAGCTCATAGCTTTTCTGCAGTTTCCTTTGTGTCCATCCATTTGCAAAGTAGCAGATTCTTAAGATTCTTAGAGGCTTGCTCTCATTTAGCATTTCTTCAAAAAAGGTTACTCCCCCTCCCTGCCTGTGTGAGTGCTGAGAAATGCCCTCTCTGTTGCAGTTTGCTGCTCTCTCAATCATAAAAGGATACAGAAAATTTTCATTTAGGGCTAGATATAGTGGCACACATCTGTAATCTCAGGTTCTCAGGAGGCAGTGTTGGAGAGGATCTGTTTGTGGTGAGCCCAGGGAAATATTAGCGACACCCCATCACAACCAATAAGCTGGGTGTGTTGGTATATGCTTGATATTCCAGCTATGGAGGAGTAAATAGATGGATAATGGTCAGTGGCCATCCCTGGAGAAAAACACAGGATCTTATCTGAAAAATAACTGAAAGCAAAAAGTTGCTGAAGGCATGGCTTAGTGGTAGAGCCTAGGAAGTGGAAGGCCCCAAGTTCAAACTCAGTACAGCCAAAAAAAGGAAACAAGGAGTAGCAAATTTCTATTTATGTTCCATAGCTAATGAGAAACTATGGAAATTGAATGAATAATTCTGAGAAGGTGGATATATCTGTCTTCTGTGACACTTAACGACCTTGGAAACTCACAGAAGCTGAGATCCTGCTTTCTCCAGTGTCTTCCTTCCTCCCTTTCTTCCTTCCTTCCCTCCTTCCTTCCTTCCTACTTTTTAAAAACAGCTTTTGATGAGAGATTTTTGCTTTCACAAGGTTTCCATTGTTTGTAAAATCACCTCCATCAACAAAGACTTTTCTGAGAAGAAGGGGAACATGCTTAGAAGGTGGAGCAGCCTTGATGCTGCTCTCTAACCTTGCTTTGCAGAACTCAGGTAGGGACATCTCAGAGCAGGGTCATCTTGAGATGCTGTGGAAGGAGGTGCACAAGTGCCTGCCAGGGATCATATTATCATGAAAGACAGGAAGAGAAGAGGGAGAGGCTTAAAATAAACCACTGAAGAATTTTCAGACTTGAGGCCATACCACACTGACTTCTTGTTGCTTGCTGATAATGCAAGTTAATAGCATAAATTACTCAAGGGAGGAGGAAATACTTCATCCATATTTAAACACTTTTAATTATCTTTTTACAGCATGTCTTTGTAAAAGGCACACTGAGTAGTAATTTAGCTGACATTGAAATTCAGTGAATTGAAAAACATTTATTGCTTTTCAGGTATGTGTTTATTCTCTTTAGCATTATGATCAGTATCTACATTGGATTGGCATGCCTAAACTTATTTAGCTCAGAGAAAAGCAGTGTACATTTCTGACATACAAGAATCTTGTTTTGAGGCACAGGTCACCTAGAAGCAGCTAGATTGCTCTAAGTTTTCCTTATGTAAAGCATTCCCACTTTCTTGCTGCTTGGGACCAAAAATGACAATAATGATATTAGTAATAATTGCAAGAGTAAGAGTAGATAACATGTATTAGAGTTTTCTAAGTGCAGAGAATTCTGACCCCAAGGCTCACATTCAAAGAGGTCAATTACATGTCCCAACTATGCAACTGGTGACAGTCAGTACTCAAACCAAAGCAGTTGAGTGTGAGAGCCCAGACTCTGCACAGTGCAAAAAGGTGATAGTGTATTTGTTTTCCTTCTTATCAACCCCTCCCACCCCTGAGACTCCATAGAACAACTTTTCCAAAAGATTTACACTATTTTAATGGCAAAATCAAACTACACATTTTTGAGTTACATTACTATTATTCTGAAGGTGACAAACATATTATTTGGCTACTATCTGATATGCCACATCTCTCATTAGAATTCAGTACTAGAAGTTATCTCAGTTGCAAAAATAGAAAGCTCATACTGCAAGTACAGGCAAGATCATGAATATGTAATGATAGCAATTATGTGTAATCCGCAAATAAACTATGCACTTTCTATATTTAAGAATATTAAAACAATTAAATGAAAGTGTTCAAGAAGATATTAGATATATTTGTTAATAAACTCACAAGATATAAATGTAAAATCTAACCTGGCTCCATAAAAAATACTGAATTCTAATGACCCATGCTACCCCATGTCAAAAGAGACATAAACTGTAGAAAACATGTCTCTACCTTATAGAGTAAGGTTGAAGAACTGGAGGGTATGGCATTGCACACCTGAAACCCCAACACTTTGGAGGTACAGGCAGGGGGAGCGGAAGTTACAGGCTACATAGCAAGATGAGATGCAGTCTCAAAAAATAGAGAAGTGGAAGAGCATAAGGAAAAGGAGAAAAAAGAAGAATTAATTAAGGAGTGATGTGTGATGAATCTATTAACATTGTAGTTGAAAATCCTTTAACCCATTTACCTCAAAATGCTTTCTGGATAAGTCACTGTGTTTGCTGCTGAAGATAAAAAAAACTAAAGTTCCATCCTTGGCATAAATTAAATAGAAATTTTGATAGAATATGGTGAGTGTTCTCACAGAGACATAGGTGAGAGGAAATTTGCAGGGATAAAAACTAGCCCAGCTGGCAAATGGAACAGGAATAAATGCATTAGAAAATGATTCCTATATTGCTTGATCTTTGAGATTTCAGTGATGAGAAGTTAACCTCTCAGGAGTGTGGCCAAATTAATCCAGGTGCAGATTAATGTGTACATTTTTTAAAGATAATACAAAATTAATTCATTTAAAATGAATTAATTAGTGTAACATACAATTAAATATTGACATTTTAACACAAAGTAGCATATTTCAAATTTCTGGGAAAAACAAAAATATGTGAAAAATGATTTTTTTCCATCAACAATTTTCAGTCCAGCTGCAGAAATGATGTACACACAAAGACTGAAAGGATTCATCACACTAATACTAATGGCAATTCCATAAACCATTATGCTCCCCATACCAGTGCTTCACATTAGAGGCCAAGAGAGAATGCAGTAACAATCCACCCATCAGAGTGTTTGTAGCTAGCAATGGAGACAAATGTGTCACCAGGAACTCTTAGTATAGACCAACTGTAGTAACACATGCATTGGGTGCCAACAGTAAGGATGGGCATCTATCTTAGGCTTGATGGTGTCAGGGCATTGTTTAAAGAAAATTTTACTGAAAGACAAACAGAAATTAACCCAGAAGGGACAGGTGCAAGTAAAACCTGAGGCAGTCTTGGAACCATGCAGAATAGTGACTGAGCTCCACAAACTACACAGAGAACAATCAAGAGCAAGTGGAAACCTTGATGAATGGAGCCATCAGAATCCAACTGGTGACTTAACACTCAATGGCAAAGATTAAGGGGCAAGCCCTAAGAGGCAAGGATAGAAAATAAAACAGTAGAGAGATGTTTGGAGCTCCACACAACTAGGTAGAGGGATTTCTCACATTAAGTCTAAGTAAGGTATTAAAACACAACCAAAACAAAACACAAAACAAAAGAGACCAAGGAAACAATGATCAAATCTAAAATTAAAAATCCCAGAAACATCAACATCCAAGAAAAGAAAGACACCAAGTTTTAATACTATAAATATGAAATAATTTCAGTTTTTAGCAAATGTTATAAAACTTACAAGAATAAAAGAAAGTAGAACCCATATCAGCAATAAAACAATCAAATGAAAGTGAGCCAAGATGGTTGGATTTATAAAAGACATTAAAACCTCTGTAAGATGTTTATTCAAATAATTTTAAAACATATGCAAAGAAGCAGAATGGCAAAATCAGTGAAAATAGCACTCAAAATCTCCTAATCCCCTCTGTTTCACAAAAACAATGAGCAAATTGTCCAAAGTGAACATTTTCAGAACCCTGTGAATTATCAGACTGCTTGTAGTGATTAGGAGAGCATTTATTAAAGATAAATTGTTAAATTTCGGTGACAACAGCAAAAGTTGTGGATTTGAACATAGCTCATCCTAACTCCCGCTCTACAGTCCACAGTAGCCTTGTGACATACTTGCAGTCAAATTAAAGTCAACAGTCTGGCAGGCAGAGACAACAAGCAGGGTCATTCCATTCACTCTTGTTTTTAATTGAGACATAGGTGCATGCTATAATCTTCACTATTTTCAGTTGTATGTCTCAATGTTTTGTGGTTTACTCACAAAGTTGTATTAACAAAGTTATAAAATTATTGGCATCTAATTTTAGATTATGTTCACAACCCCAAAAGGAAGCCCTGCACCACTTGGTATTTCTCATTTCCTTCATCACCTGGAAACCACAAATTTACATTCTATCTCTATGATTTCCCTGCTGAGGTCACTGAAAATAAATGAAATCATACAGTATGTGGAATTGTGTGACAGGCTTCTTTCATGTAATGTAATGATTTTGAGGTTCATCCATGTTGTAGGATTTTTTCTTTTTATGGCTGACTGATAATCTGTTTTCAGGATATAACATGTTTCAAATATTCATTTGTCTGGCAGTGGCCATGTGACTGGTTTCCACTTTGGGATGACTGTGAGCCATCTTCATGAACATGATGTGCAGCTGGTTTATGGGAACATGTTTTCATTGTACTGTTTCTTTCTATACTTGCCCAATCTTCTATTCTTTCTCCAGTTGTCAGATGACCATTTCAAATTGTAAATCAGCTCATAATATTTCCCTTTCTGAAAGCTCTTCACTCTGGTCCATTGCATTTGCAATAAAATCAGAGCCTGTACCTTAGCTTTGGGGATTCTGGACCCTGCAGAATGTTACCTTCCTCTCAATTTCCTGTTTAACCTCCACTACCAGTAGCATTGCATTCACAGTGATGTCAATGCCCCTCCAATATGCCAGGCTAGTCCCAATCGCTGCCATTGAGTTACCTCATTTTTGTGGAAATAATGGCAAAATGTGTATCTGACATGAATTTTGTCATTTTAACATTTTTAAATATGCAATTTGTTGGTAACATTTTTTTACTGATGATGTTGTACAACCAAAAGAAGTAAAACATGATTGTATTGTCATTTAATTATAAGTGTTATTTTTCAGGAGACATTCTATTTGTGTTTGAATTGTATGAAGGTTTATTGTGTGTTATTTAGTATGGAATAATTTTATTAAGGA
Organism: Castor canadensis; assembly: GCF_047511655.1. NCBI lineage: Eukaryota > Metazoa > Chordata > Mammalia > Rodentia > Castoridae > Castor > Castor canadensis. Next base: position 102,090,286 of record NC_133388.1, on the reverse strand, counting down.
ATAGTAATAAAACAGATACTGATAAACTGGAATTCTGATTATGGATGATCTGCAACATGGAGAGAAAGTAGACAGAGAGACCCTTGAGTATTGGGGTGGTAATAATATTGGGAGTATTGCTGTTTTAGGGATGTTTGTGTTGTTTTTGACTTTTCAGGATGCACTGGTGGAACAGGAGGTCTTTTCAGAGCTATTGTTTATTTATTTATTTATTTATTTATATATTTATTTGTGGTACCAGGAATTGAACTCAGAACACTTCACATGTAGGCAAGCACTATACCACTTGAAAGACGTTACCAACTCTTTTGGGCTTTTATTTTGTTTTCTGTTTGGGTCTCTCTTAAGTTGGCCCCAGTTTTATAAAGTCTAAGTAAATATATATGTGAACTTAGAGACTTTTAATTTTTTATAAAATAGGTATGAATGAAAAAGCATGTAATAAATGTTTGGTTTTAACTCATAGGCCATTTTTAGTTTTTAATACTTATTACATTCATTTGTTCTGTAGCAGAAGATGTTTTCATAGAAGTTTATATATTTGAAATTTCTTAGTATACACTTAAAGAGATAATTTCATGCAATGACAATGGGTTCACAATCAGTCTTAAATTGGTGCTTGAATTTGGTGGAAAAGGAACAGGGAATCACAGAATGGAAATAAAAGATCTTTCAGTGGAACTCTATCTTAAATAGGTGTCCAAAATCATTTTGTTATTATTATTATTATTATTATATTTTACTTTACTCAATTTTTGAAATTTGGACTTCCTGCTTTGTACGCAGGTGTTCTCCTACTTGAGTCATAAAAGTTCTTTGACAAGAATAGGTCCTTGATAATTTAGAATGATGCTAGTTAACTGGTTAAAGTTTGGTGAGGAGTTGTCCCTTCCATCCAAATGTGTTATACCCAGGGCCTATTTTTTAGGCCATTTGCAATTCCTTTTTAATTAGTAGTCTAGCAAAATGCATGATGAGGCATACAGTAAGGGCTATGATGATAAATCTGGAGAAGGATTTGAAATTTGTGACAAGTGACCTTTTTGGATATTAAAATAGATTGCTAAGAATTTAGTTTATAAGTTGTTTACACTCTAAAAATAGTCTACCTGTGATTATAGCAACAATATTAATTAGAAAAACCTTTTAGAGTTAATTCTGGGAGTCTTGTCTTTGGGTACAGAATCAGCATTGCCTCTCCTGCAGATAAAAGAACATTGGAAAGTTTGCTTTTTATGATGTTAAGTATTTGTTTTTTGTGCAAATTACTGGTAAACAGCTGTCTTGGCTATAGACTAAATTAAGACACAATCTTTGAAAGGCTATAGACTAAATTAAGACACAATCTTTGAAAGTTTAATTTTAAAGAGTTAGTTTTTTTAAAGAACATTTCACAGGTGTTCCCTAATATTTAGGTGGAGGTATCTTTTTTGACATTTTTTTATCATCATTATAAATGAAGATATGCATAGTTAATGACGTGCTGGCCATGTATGGCCCTCCTTTGTCCACGATCTTCATCATCTAATTGTCAGAGGGCAAAGGAAACTGTTCCCATCCATGAGAACATGTGTGATTATAGATGTCCTTTGGGTTTTGCAAAGAATCTGCACACATTTTTTTTTTTATTTCATGTGAGTTTAAGAGACAGTGAATGGTATTTTTAGCTAAGGCTGACTAGCATAGCAAAACTATAAAATTACTTCAAACAGAATAATGGTCTTAGTAAACCAGCAAGAAAGCAGAATGGAGAGAGAATATATCAAGAGCCAAAAATAAGTATATACACCAAACACCAGAGCCCCAAGTTCATATAATAAGGGCTCTGAGCTTAAAGGAACAGATAAGTCCAGATACTATGAGAGTAGGAGATCATAACATCCCACAATCATCAATACACAGAATCCAGACATCAAATTTAAAAAGGTACCTTAGAACCAAACAATACCATGGGCAAAGTGGTCTTAGCATACATTGATAGAATATTCAATCCTACAGGAATATATTGCACATTTTACTCAGTAGCTTATTGAACAATTTTGAAAATAGATTACACCCTAGGTCATAAAGCAAACATAAGCAAAGATATAAAAATAATTCCCTGTATCCTAACAAACCATAGTGAATAAAATTAGAAATCAGTGGCAAGAAAACTGCAAAAGCCATTCAAAATGATGGTGAATGAATAACACATTTTTCAATGGGTCATTGAAAAATTAAGGAAGAAATTATATAATCATAGTTCATGACACAAACGCATATATTTAAAAGTTTTTCTAAGTTCAGCTAATCTAAGGCAAAAATATGGCCTAAATTCCTGAATAAGAGAACCTAGTTAAGCAATTTGTCAGTTTTTAAAAGAGTAAGCTCCAAAAAGAAAATGAAAGCAAACTCAAGACTTCTGTTATGTAGGAAGATGAAGAAAGGCACTGGAGGCTGATTTTTTGATGGATATGTTTTATGTTAGGTGGAGAAATTGCAAAAATTTAAGGGGAGTGAGGTAGGGGTAAAGAAATTCTTAATATTTTAGTTTCTTGTTATCAGTAACAATGTGAGCTTTCTGCAATGAGAGTTAATTTCTGGGGCCTGTAAACTTGCTGTCTGGGATGTTTTTTCAGATGTGTGTAAGTTCTTTTGTCATGTGTCTCAGATTGTCTCTACCCTGTGAGGAGCTAATGAGCCCTGGTATTAGGAGACCTAACATTTACATATTCCTTTTAGGAAGGATGGTAATTTCTTTGAAACCTAAGGGATGAGGCATGTGCCACAAAGGAATTTGATGGAAAGTGTGAGGCTTATGAAGTCTGAATCTTCTGCAGGTTATGCCAGGAGCACATGGCCTCCATTGGGCATTAGAAGGAACAAGGCAACACCACATAAGGCACAGACTCCACACCTGTGAGGACATTTACAGTCAGGTTACATCCACTATCATGTGTATTCTGCCACTTACTAATAACTTATTAGATTTTGTCTACAATCCTCTAATATAAACTATATTCCCATGACTAGAATGAAAAAAAAGGAAACAAAACTATATTTTAGGGCTCCATTTTCTCAACCAGGACAGGTTTCCCTTCCCTTTCCCATGACCATTATGAAGTGTCATTTAAATTAGAATTAGGGACTACTCAGAATTGACAGATTTCAAGAACATCCATCATTTCTAGATCACAAATGTGGAGGATATCTTAAGTTTCCTTCTGTGTGGGCACATGTGCAACAGTGACAAGGAATCATTACAGCAAATCTTCCTCAGTAAGGAAAGTTTCAACATAAATTTGTAGGCCAGAGAAAAGCTAAAACCACATATACATGAAAATTGCTAGGGCTACAAGGGTTCTTATCAAAGCAAGTACGTTAAAAGTATGTTAAAAGAGGGGCTCAGAACACCCTCAGTCCTCAGCTTTGTAGATGAACATAAAACATCCTACTCTGTAATTTATGGTAATACTTAACTATTTAGGAGACATTTTACTCTTGATCATCTCTGTGAATAAATTTGAATTCTTTATCTTTCTCAAAGACATAATGCAAAATTAAATTGTCTCATGTATCATACCATGCACATTTAAAAATTCCAAAGTCCTTGCATCCATTCACAATCCTATCTACACTCTGCATTCTTACAAAGGTTCACCCACTCAGTGTTGTAGAATTCTCCTATAAAAGGCAACTTCTAAATATTCTAGACTCAACATGCCTAGGGAAGACACAATTAAAGTTGCAAGGACCATTCTTATGCTTCTACCTATATGAAATTAAATTCCCATTTTCTCTCAGGAAACCACAATAATAAGTGTTTCCTCCTACAAATATTAGGGAGCTATTAGGAGATGAAGGTTTGTAGGATAAAACTTTGGGGAAATAGAAATGCTCATAATGAACTAATAAGTGTATATGAAAACAGTAAGGTACCTAATGATTAAATAGGCATAATATCATTCCTGAAAACAGGTAAGACAGGCAACCTGTAAAAAGATATGGTGAAAACAGGCACAGCCTCCTCAGCTACCTGCATGTTGATGATGAGATGATTTTTACTGTGCTATCAACACTTTCTCACTCCACTGGATATTAGCAAGCTTAGTCTAGAATCTTTCCTGCATATTTTGTAGTCTTCTAGCAAACTTGAAAAAAAACATGATCATGTTTCAGGATGCAATTTCTCTTCAGGAACACCTGGATAATGGTGTGGACAAAATCATTGTTAATGGGCACATGAGTTGTAATGGGATAGTTGAACTAAATTGAGATTAATGGCATGAGCGTGAGGGCCATCAATTCCCCCTGAACACCTACAATTTAACTGTCCCACTAAAAATGGAAAAATACCTCTTTCTGGGCTGACAGGACTTTGTCAATTACAGAGCAACTCAATGGCACTTAAAATGTTTAATCATTTGTCACTACAGTTAGTAATGATACTGTCAGTTTGACCTGAGCCAGGACAGGAAAAATGCATGGCATATAATTTTGGAGCCATAGTCATACTTTAGCTGTGTTTTTAATATGCAGAAATTCTGTGCTGTCACAGAGGCCCATACCAGCTTGTACATGCATTCCAGCAGTGTTCCATGAGAGCATTTATTGGCTTATTTTCAGACTTGGCCTCTCTCTGTTAGTGACATAATTGCAAAATGATTTGACAAAATCCTGATGCTGCCTATGCTCACAGTAATATACTAGCCCTTGTGTCCTCTTACATCTTCTTAGGATACAGTTATACCTCCTTGGACTTCATGAATAGAGACTTTAAAGACACTTCTTATCCTTTAGAGGAAAGGTTAATGAGATTCCTTGGTCAAGATTGCAGGAATGGACATTGTGAATATTATGTGGATCCCTGCTTTTGCCTTTAACACTGAAGCATTAAATACACAGTTACCTCTGTGAAGATGAAGGAAATCTTACTCTTGACTAGGAATATGAGGCATAGATTTGTGTTCTCACTATGTACAGGCCAAAGATACAGGCAGGCAAAAGAATGCAAAAACCATCTTCAAATATATATCTGAAAATAAAGAGTTTTCAGATGGGTGAATGTGTCACCTTCTATTCTCTGTATAATAAGCAAGACCTACACAGAATTAGTGTAAAATGCATGACAATAACCATCTGCACAAACCCTGCTCAACCTCAGAGATATTGAATATCAGATGTTCTGCTTTGTACTTGGTCCTCTTTATCACCTACTCTTGTTATTAGCATGGCTCCCTCAACAGTGTTTCAGGAAATGCTCTATTGTTTTTCAGAGAACTTGTGAGAAAACATGCACAGATGTGTATAAGGATACAAGTTACTCTACTAGGACACCTATCTATTAGTTCCAACAGCACCATTTTTGATGTAACCATTAATTCTACATTGATATATGGGTCAATTCCTGAACTGAATGGTCTAAAGATTCCTTCCATTCCTGAGTTTGCCCTGAAACATTTCCTAGTCTTACAATACTACCCAATGTAAACCAAAATGACAATGACCCAGGATACAACATGTGTCAATACCCACAGGAACAAAGCAAATTTTCTCCAACATATAAAAAGTAAAAGCTCATTGTCACTATAAATGATGAGAGATATGGTCATTTCTTACCTGCATGCCCGTAACAAATGTTAGTGACAAGAATGTTTAGGGACAAGCTCATATTAATCTTTATAAAGGAAGGTCACACATCATATGGTAAATTTTGACTCACACTACCACTAAACTGGATACCAGAAATTCTGCACTTGATGATGTCTTTGCCTTCCAGGTATCTCTTGACCTTTCTCATATGTATTGATAAAAATACCTTCAAACAAAACTGGTATGTACACATAGAAGAATGAAACTCATCCCTTAAGTCTGAGCCTCTACAAAAGTGAATTCAAATTATTGATTTTTATGCACCTAGACTTATTCCAAAGCTTGGCTATTGTGGATAATGCTGTGGTAAATGTTTGTGCATGTGTCATTCTTGCATATTTATTTACAGTACTTTGGATCTATGCTAAAAATTGTACAGCAGGGTCATTATGTAGACCTATTTTTAGTTTTGTTCTTTATTTTTGATGAGCCTCCATACTGATATCCATAGTGGTGGCACTTGTTTACATTCCCAGTAACTGTGTATAGTGTTCCTTTCTCCATACATCCTAATAAGAAATGGTTGGTTTTTTTCTGGATGATTGCCATTTGACAGGGGTAGGTGAAATGGAACCTCAGTTTAATGACAAGTGATGATTTGTGTTGAAATAATGGGTAGGAATCTGTATTGTATGAGGTGTACAGGAGTGAATGAATAAATAATTTCAAAATTCTTATATATAAATGGTGAGTTTTTTCATAATATTTACAATTTGTCAAGTGAAATTTAGGATAAAATAGCTTTGGAGATTTTTTATCACCTTAAAAAATATAGACATGTGAACAAAGCAATGGTTGCAAATTATGGCTTTCCCATATAGGCAGTTTTGGTCATTTCATTATTGGAAGGGTATGGGAGAGACTCCATCCCATGAGATATTCTACATGTGGTAAATATGTTTGGATTTTTACAAAGAATTTTTGTATTTTATTTTGGTTTCATATGAGTTTAATACCTATAGAACATTACATTTTAGCTAAGACTAAAATGACATTGATAGGAAAACTTTAAAACTAAATTGAACAGCACATCTACTCCAATACATGTAAGAAAGCATTAGGCAGGGAGGAGGTGTGGTTCATGTTAGAGTGTCTGCTTTGAAAAAGCAATGCCTGCAGTTCAAATCCCAGTCCCACCAGAAACAAAGTAAGAAATCAGAAGGGAGAGAGAATATACCAATAGCCAATAATCTTTATATAGTAACTGATTAATCATAGTTTATAATACCAAAATTTTGTGTTTAAATGCTTTTGCTAAGTAAAGCAATTCTAAAGCAAAGCTATGACATAAAGTCCCAAAGTAAGAGAACCTAGGTAGGCAATTTGTAATTTTGTTTTCAAAGTAAGCTCTGAAAGGTAAATGAAGAAAACTTGAGAAGCCTCACTTTTTAAAAAGAAGAAAGGCATTAGTGGCCTGAGGCTTGACAGACTTAGAGGGTTGGTGTTAGGTGGAATGATAGCAAAGTTACAAGGAGAGAGAGTGGACATAAACATCCTGCTAATATTTTAGCTACTTGCTGTTAATAAAGGCAAGAGCAAATGTGATCCTGAGGCTAGGTTTCAATGATGAAAGTTAGATTCCATGGACTGTAAATTTGCTGTTTGGAACTTTTTTTTCAGAAATATGTTAGATATTGTGTCATTTGTTTCAGATTATCTCCAAATTTTGTGGAGATGATTGGCCTGAGTATAGGAAGACAAACCCTTTACAAATACCAGTGTACTGTCCAGGAATGTTCCTTGCAGCCTAGGAATGAGACATGTGCCTAAAAGGTGTTTTGGATGGAAAGCATGCTGCTTATGAAGACCAAAATGTCCTGAGCATTACCCATGTGCTTCAGGGCTTACACTGGATCTCTGAAGGAAATTTTACTTTTTAGCTTGAAAAAATGCATCTTTAACTGTTTGGTCAAGTTTACAGGTTCCATCCAGGTTCCTTGGTTTCAACCATCTCAACCACTGACAAATTATTTAGAATCAAATGGGGGGTTATCTTTGGAACTCTCAGATGAAGCTCTCATTTTCTAAAAAGTAGATTTTCACAAAAAATGTAGAGTGGGTGAGCAAAAAAGTATATGTGAAACTCTTCATAAAGCAGAGGAGAAGAGAGAGACATATAGAGAAACAGAGAAAAGAGGAAAAGAAAATGTGAAGAAGCAAGGCAATAACCTACCAGCTAACTGAGGCTCTTTCCTATTGGTGCAAGAACACTGCTACCTCCTGGCTGGTTCACCTAAACTTCTGTCACTGGAGATGTGTAGCGGAGGACTTTGATACAAGAAAAATCTTCAATTCATGATTCATGTTTTAGTTTTAGATGTTGAATGGCTCACAGAAAATAATTTTAAGACAAGTTATAAGGGAAAATACTGCAAAGAATTCATTACACAATTAAGGCAAAGCAGGGAAATGCACACAAAGAAGAATGGAGTGCAAAAGTTGGAGACACAACATCAAGGCTGTTCATATCAGGTAAATGTGGTTAGGGAATTAGGCTTAAACACTATTCAGAAAAGTTATTTCTTTTGTGTATTAGATATCTTGTAACTTTTAAACATTTTGAACTTAAAACATTTTAAAGATATTAACCAAGCATGGAGACATTTGGTTTGGGCTGATAATAACAAACTAGGATCTTGTGACAAATGTGCCTATTTTATTTATTGTTTTATTGTCCTGGTTTCTTTTTTTTTTGATAAAGAGAATTGGTGTGATAGGCATTAATAGTTTCTATGGCACAGTAATCACATGGGACAAGTCAGAGGAATTCTAGAAACATTGGGTTATATTTACTACATATTATAAATTGTAAGAGGGGCATGCTAGAAGGAATGCATGTGTATGATTTCATAAAGATCATTTAATACAATGTTTACTTTTGTATTGTAGCCTCTGATTATGTGTTCCTTTGGTGAAATAGTATATACATACACCACATATATGTATATTATCCTGCAGCTGTATGATCACTTTATTACCCACCTGGGTATTAGGAAAACTGTAGGAATCTTTCAGGGTTTTTGAGTTCTCTTTAGGGAACCTGAAAAATATATAGAAAAATGCCTTTCAGAATTTGCTTGCTCTTCATGATACTTACAAAACAGACATTCTCAAAGTGCCTCTTAAGGGACACTTGAACTTTAGCTGGATATGTGTATTAATTTTACACTAACAGTATCATCAGGACAGGCCATCCTGTTTTCACTGGACACATAAAAGATATTCTGGTTTATTTCTGTGCTGCCATGACCACAGATTGACAATGGAAAAGATATTATTATTCCCTCAACATTTTCAGGTTCAACATAATGTTTAACTTCTCTATTAAAACAATGGTCACTACAATTGCTAAAGGTTCTATCCTTTGTAACAAGAGCCATTGAATCCAAACCATATTAAAAAGAAGTGGTGTAAATACTGTCATCACTTGACTTTTCCAAAAAAGGGCAGACATTCTATGCTGTTAATTAATCTGAACTTAACATTAGCCATGTTCCATCATGATGTTTTGGTATGTCTCCCCTCGAAAAACAATGTACTACATATCTAGAGTAAACTGTTTTTGTAGTATTTAACTACATTTATTCACATACCTAGTTTTTGGCTGTATCTACTCAATAATATTTTGGGATCACCAAGCCAAGCTCTCTTTCTGAGAAACTGTAAGAACACATATACAAATGTGTTTCAGGATCTATGTTGGTCTACCAGGACACCTATCTATTTCTTTGACCACTGACATTGATGAAGTACACTTTAACTCTACCTAGTTAGATTGATTCTAGGTAACCTCTATGGTTATCAGACTTTATCCTTTCTTGACTAAATATCTGTAAAATATCCTATGTTTGCAACCATGCTCAAGGTCAACAAAAATGGCAGTGAAACATGAAATAACCAATGCCTCAGCAAACACAGGTTTAACATGATATTCTCCATCATATAAAAACTGAAATTCATATTCATTATAATTGCTGAGGAAACTGTCATTACTTACTGAGGACCAGAAACAAAAGCATAGTGCCAAAAATATTTGGGACACCGTTTTAATTGTTCTATATACCATAGTCAGATTTAGGCTAAAACAGCACTACCATAGATAAAAGTGATGGTCAACTTGATGATCATTTTTGGTTAACTGGGACTTATTCCTCTGTTTAAAAAATGCATTAAGGGAATTCTATATGGTACATGTCATTCCCAACATGGTTTTATCATTTCAGGATCCAGTTATAACACTTCCAGATTTGTAGAATGCCTAGGACACAGGCTTAGAAGAGAAACCTTCTTCTCTTGCGAGTTAAACTGCCATTGTTCCCTGCCCCAAAACTGCCTGGATCACCTTTTAGCATTTACTATTATGTGCTTGAAATATGCATTACCTATATCAAAGATACAATAACATGATGCTTGAGAATGTTCTTATGAACATACATGTTTTTTGACTACTTTCTTATCAATAAGACAGGGAAATATAATAGTGTTTAAAACATCTGAGTGTAAAAGGTGTTAGTGATTGAATGAGACATCTTCTCCAACCAGTTCACAACCTAAGACATTACTAGAATAATGTATAAAAACATGGTAACAGTCTGGGGCACAATCTCCTCAGCTACCTGCCTATTTAAAATTAGTGTGTCTGTCAGAAATATAGTCTGTGACTTGCATAACAATGATCCAGGGCACTGGTAACAATTGTTTATGTCACTGTGTTCTCATGAAGGGAATGAGCAAAAAGAAAATATACAAAATTGCTTTTCAAGAGACAGTTGTGCCCTATCAGGACACTTGCTCTTTTCATTGCCGTGACCATTTTTAAAGGACACATAAACTCTACCTACATTCATGGCTTACTTCAGAGCTAAGAAAATTTCAGGAGCCTCCAGTATTTTTAGGTGGGAAACATGAAATTTCTGAAATTTCCCCCTATTTTGTCAGGTAAACCACGATGACAATGAATGACTATGCCATATATCCCTCAGTATTCACAGGTTCAACATAGAAAAAGTACACATGCATAACACCACTGACAATGTGAAGGGTTCCATGGTTTCTTATCATATCTCCATCATGAAAAGCTTGTTGATATAAATGTTTAGGAATGTCCCAGTTCCTGAATTAGTAGATGAAAGCATGATATTCTGGGGCTGTGATTTAGGGTGAAGTAATCTATGTGGGAGAAATTGTTCTCTTGAAGATATCTCTGAGTCATTGTGGGATCTGACCCTCTCTGAAAAACATATAATGTGAAACTGATTTGTTACTTTTTTAATTGTACCTGTACTTTTGAAAATTCCTAAGGTCATTGTACCAATTCAGAATCTATCCAAACTATTGAAACCTGCACCCACACAGACTAGTAACAGAACACTTTTCTTAAGAGGAAACCTGTAGTAACTCCAACATTCATAAATACCATTCAATGGACACAATGAAAAGCACTGGAACAGTTCGTATGGCTCTACAAGTGTGGACATTGTCTATCAGCAAACACACAAAAACTGTGAGGCTTCTTAGAAATATTAGGGATCCATTAGTATATATGAATGGCTGGCATGACAAAAATGTTGGAACAACAGAAAAGTATCCTAAGATTTTATTAATTATATGAGCATATCAGTTTCTCTGCACATTCTAGGACCACTTAGTCACCTACCTCATTCTTAGCAATGGTTCTTGAGCAATCTTTTATGGACAACTCTGTTCCTTTTCAGAGAGATCCTGTTAGAAAACACACACAATTGTGTTTCATGATACAGTTTCCTCTACCAAGATGACCAAGTTGATGTACCCTTGAATTCTTCCTGAATATATGGATTATTACAAGATGAACTGCACTGTCTAGAGACCCCATTCTTTTTTTTAAAACTTTATTTTTATTAGCTTCAATTAATTGTATTAAAGTATTTGTGATATTTACATTCATATATAAAATGTAGCTTGATCAAATTCACCGTTTACCTATATATATGTGTGTGTGAGTGCTTTAGAACATAGGATGTTTTATATATAACACACACACACACACACACACACACACACACACACACACACACATACACAGCATGTATATATATAGAACATTCTTCCATCACCTTGCCCAATTGCCTTCTCTTTTCCCATCTTCTGCCTGTTCCCCCCAACATTCCCCTTTCTACAACTATGTTATATTTTTAGGTCTAAGTTCTCTGTATGAGTGACAACATGTTATATATTCTCTGTAATTGGTGTTTAGGTTTTAACAGAGTTTTTTAGATAGAGATAAAGGAGGCCATATAAGGATGAAAACAGATACCGGAGTAATTCTGCCACAAGCCATGGAACTATAAGCTGGAAGGACAAGATTCTCCCCTGAGCCTTTTGAGGAATCCACCTGATTTTATCTTCCCTCCTTAAAGAAGGAACTGCTTTTCATGAACTGTTTCTCAGAATTAGATGTCCCAGCTGCAAACAGTTCACGTTCCCCAAAATACTTATTGTACCTTCAAAGGTTTGCCGGTCAATGGGCTCCGATGTCATATCATTAACTTAGTACACAATGTGTTTTGGAACTATCTTTACCTGATTATATACACACACTAGAGACATGGGAAACTTCAAATTCTGTAATTCTTAACACATTGTCAACGAGAGTAGAAGCAAGAAGCTGGTGTATTCAACAAGGGATAATGATCTGGATTCTACCCTAAGTCTTCCCATTTTAGAAGTTGGAATTGTACCTCTCTCAGACAGTTGACCATGACTTCCACTAGCCCCATCACCAGCACAGATGCCGTCATCACTCCTAAACCCACTCTTTCTCACCTTAATAAAGCATTGGCAGAGGAGGACTCAAGATGAACCAACATTGGACTCATAGCGGACAGGCAAGGGGCTGCTGAAACTGAAAAACTGAAAAACTGGGCTCTTGATGTCATAATCACCCTCACCACCTTTAGAGCCAATCAACTTTCAGAATGCAGCTGCTGCAGCCAATCAGGACATTCCATGTTTTTGCCTGTACCCATAACCCTTTGGGTGTGTGCTTTTTGTTGCTAGGCTATGGTTTTAAAGGCACATGTGTAATTTCATGCACTTCCTCTTTATAACATTTACTTATACTAGTGAAAATTTTTTCTACTCTGTCCCCTTAATTACCAAATTTCACAACTTCTAGTAATTTTTCCTTGAGGAGGACATTGCTGTATACCCTGAAAAGTCACTTTGTGTGAAACGCTAGCCTCAAACTCATGATCTTCCTACTTCACTCTTCCTTATTCTGGTCTTAAACTCATTATCCTCCTATTTTTGTATTCCTAATGCTGGAATTTCAGATGCAGCAGCACAACAAACTCATAGTCACTTCTTTAGAGATTTATTGATTAAAAATGCAGTTATTGGACAGAACGTTTTTGAGTACCTAAGGGTTCACAAGTACAGTAAATGAGTTGTAGGTTATAGTAGGATGCGGTTGGGAGTACACTGTGGTAAGTGTTCTCTGAGAAATCACATTCCTTGATCAAATCATTAAAACTGATATCATTGTGGAAGAAAGGGAAAGGCAGTCATCTTTGAAAGAGTGTCATGCTCAAAAAAAGTCACATTTGACCACTGTCTTTCTAAATTTTTTATAAACTTGTAATTTCCAGACAAGGTGCATTTTTGCATGTTGAACTTGTACCGTGCACACTTGCTTTCCTTCAAATTTGGGGGAGTTTTACACATGTGAATTTCTCTTTTCCAATTGTATAACATTAAATTATTTTTCTTTCTTAATTGCTTATCTAGTCTCCAGTGGAATGTTGACTAGCAATAGGAAATGATACCTTTGTCCTGTTCCTGGCCTTAGGGAGAAAGCTTTCAGTCCTTCCCCATCAAGCATCAACTTAACTGTGCATCTTATGTAAATGTTCTTTATGCTGCGGAGAAAATATCCTTTTATTCTCTGTTTTCTGAGCATTTTTATCATAAAGGTGCAGTTTTTAGTAAATGCCTTTACCATCGACATAATTATATGGTTTCCTTTCAATGTTCTGACAATATGACATTACCTTGATTTATTTGCTTAATATTAAAGCACTCTTGTAGTTGCATGATAAATCCCATTTGGACACAGTGAAAGATGCTGTTGCATTTCATTTATTAATGTGTTGTCAAGAGCTTTGGTATTTATACTCAAAAGGGATATTGGTATGTAATTACATGTGATTTTACTCCTTGAGCTTGGTGTCCAGGTAATGCCAGCATGCTTGAATAAGTTAGCAAGCCTATTCTCTTCAATTGTTTGGAAAACACCATTTAGTGCGAGATTTCTCTAATATTCAAACTTTATAAATATTATTGGTCTGCTTAGAGTATTTATCTCTACTGGGTCTGTTTAGGTAATTTTGTATTTGATGGAATATGTCCTTTCATCAAGGTTGGCTTGTAAAGTGTTCTCGTATAATACTTTGTCTTTATGTAGGGTCAGAGGTAATGTCCGCCATTGATTTCTGATTTTAGTTATTTGTATACGTTTCTTTTTTTTTCTTGTCTTTATTTCTCTATCACTTTTCAAAGATAGCTTCATTGGATACTTAATTCTAGTCTAATGACTTTCTTTTTTTTTTTCCTTCAGCACTGTAAGTTCTCCATTTTCTTGTGTGATTTCTTGGAGGGAAGTTTCATGTAATTTACATCCTTGTTCTTCAGGAGGCAGCGTCTTTAATCCTCTGACATCTCCAAGCTCTTCTCCATGTTCTTTACTTCTTCTTGAATATGATATACTTAAGTGTATTTTTTATATTTATCCTGCTTGGGGTTCTCTTGTTTTCCTGTTTCTTGCTTTAAGTGTACATCACTAATTTTGGGAACTCTCAGTCATTACTGCTTCAGACATTTCTTCATCTCCTTTCCTTCCTTATGTTTTTCTTCTGATATTTCCATGGTCCATATGAATGCTTTCTTTAATGATTTTACAGTTCTTAGATATTCCTCAGTGATTTTCCATTCTTTCTTCTCTTTGTGTGAGTCTATGGAAGTTATTCTTCATTTCTGCTACAATGTTTCCAATTTCTAGTACTGTCTTTGATTATTTTCCATCCCACTGCTTGAATTACACTTCAATTCTTACCTTTTGTTCACTTTTTCCATTAAAGTCTTTACTGTATTAATCATAGAAGTTTTAAGCTCTCAGTCTAATAATTCCAACATCTGTGCCGTATTTGTGTCTGGTTCTGAAATTTATACTGTCATCAAACTATGTTGGCATAGAGAAGGGTGCATATAGTTCTCTTACTACTTCTTATGATTATTTTTTCAAAGCCAGGCATACAGTTCTGAGTAAAAGAACCCACACAATAGGCCTCTAATGTAAGGTTTTCCTTATCTAGGTAGGAGGTGGGCTTAGTTTAGTGTTTAATACATGGCAGACTGAAATTTTCTCACATTTTTTGTTTTGTTTCTTCTGTTTTTTTGGGGGTTTCCCAGATACTTCTTACATAAGATCTGAGATGTACAATTCATTTATTTTCCCATTTTGGTTAAGAAGCCCTAGTGATGTCAGGGTAATATATAAGGGCAACAGAAACATTCAGTTCTCTGTACGTGGACTGCTGTTCCAGGGATGTGTTCATCATAGTGATTTTCACTTTTGGAGGACTGTAGATGGTTCAATTTGGTTATATGTCTTTTCATCCAGGTCCATTGGCGTACGTTAAAAACTACAGGTGAGGAGAACTAGGCATGGTGGCAGATGCCTGTAATCATAGCATTTGGGATGCCGAGGAAGGAAGATTGTGAGTTCAAGGAGAACCTGGTTTATATAGTAAGATGCCGTCTCAAAAATGAAAATAAAACAAAACAAAAACCCTAAACCCTACCCACAGGTGATTGGGCTCTTTGGAGGTTATCCCAAAGCTATGGAGAAATACATTCCCTTTTAACAAAACCTCTTTAGGAGAAGAGAAAACTTACGATCTGTACAAATGGCTGCTTTTCCCCTTCTTCCTTGTAGAAGCACGAAAGTCTGTATTCTGTCACTCTTGTTTTTTGTTTTTAGCTTTTCTTTTTTTCTTATCTTCACTGCAAGAATCAGGGAAGAGTTCTTGAGAAGAAACTAAAAAAAAAAAAAAAGAAACCTGGGGATTTTTTTTTACCTCTCATATTTTCTACACTGACCCTCCAGATATTTGTTCCTACTGGTTCATTACTAATTCTGGTACTTAATTCTTAAGTATGTTCTGACCAGAAAGATGTGATTCTCTTCACTTTCTTGGTTCTCTTTCTGGTTTCACAGGCATCAGTTTTCCTTACAAACTGACTTTTCCAATTAGTCTAAGAGAAGCTGTTGACTTTTATTTTTCCTATCTTGTTTCCTTCTGTGTAAGTGTGAGTGAGGATTTCAAAGCTATTCCTTGCTGACCAGAATCTGGAACTAGTCTTTATTATGAAGGGAAGTTTTGTCAGACATAGAATTCTAATTTGATGTATTTTTCTCAAATATGACCTCTTTCTACCTTCAGAAATTCAAGGTTTGTGATGAGAAATTAGTTATTAGTCTCACTGAAGATCACTGTGTGTGAGGAGTTGCTTCTTTGTTGATGCTTTCATGATTCTTTGTCTTCATTTTTCAGTTTTGTGTATGTGTCTCATTGTAGATGTCTTTGGGTGAATCTTATTTATTCTATTTCTGAGCTGTGTACCTTAATGTGTTCCATCAAACTTATTTTCAGCCATTGCAACTTCAAATATTCTCTTTGCTCCCTTCTTTTCATTTCTCCTTTTGAGATTGCCAATAAGTAAATGATGATTTATGTGACAATGTCCCCTGATTTCTCAGACTGTGATTTTTTTGTTTCTCTTCTTTTTTGGTTCCCTTCATTAAATACTTTCAATTAATCTATCATCAATTTTGTTGATTCTTCTTCTGTCTGCTCAATCTGCTGTTGACCCTCTCTAGGGTAAATTTCAATTTAGTCTTTGTACTTTTTAACTCTGGAATGTCTGTTTGGTTGCTTTTTTATGATTTCCATATCCTTATTCATATTGGAATTTTGTTCACATATTGTTTTTCAGGTTTCTTTTGGTTGTTTGTCCATGTTTTCCTTAGTTCTTTTTTCATTTTTATTGTGTTTATTGTGATTATTTTATTTATTTATTTATTTATTTATTTATTTATTTTTATTAGGATAATCTCATGTACAGAGGGGATTCATTATGATAATTCCAAGTAGGCTGACATTGCCCCCACATATCCTCCGAAACCCCTCTCCATCCACTTAAAGCAATTGCAAGAGGTCATTTCATGGATGTATGTGAAACCTTTTATCTACATTTCCTCATCTTCCTGTCCTCCAGTGCACTTTATTTAAATAAAGTGAAAAGGGGTTAGTGCTAGCAATTATTGGTTAAAACTCAGAAATTTTATTTTATTTTTGGTGGTGCTGACAGTTGAAATTAGTGCCTTGAGCTAGTTAGGTAAACACGCTCCTTAACTTGAGCCACTCCAGGAGATTTTCTGCTTGTGGTTTTCTGATTTGGGTTTTTCTTTTTTTTGGTGAGAATTGGGTTTGAACTCAGGGCTTCATGCTTGCAAGCAGTTTCTCTATGACTTGAGCCCCATGTCTAGTCCATTTAGCTTGGGTTATTTTGGAGATAGGGTCTTGAGAACTATTTGTCTAGCCTGGCCTTGAAATGTGTTCCTCACAGTTTTTGCCTCTCAGATAGGATTTCAGGCGTGAGCCACTGCACCCAGCTTGCAGGGTTATTTTTGAGATAATGTGTAACTTTATGTCCTGGTCAGTGTGGATCATGATCTTCCTATTGGTGCTTCTCTATACAGGTGGGATGACAGGCATGTGTCACTGCACCCAGCCACTGGTTATGGAGGTCTAAAAAACTGTTTGCCTATGCTGGCCTCAAACTGTGAACCTTCTGATCCCCACATCCTGAGTAGCTAGTTGTATAGTCTTGGGTCACTGTGGAAGTGAATTTGACACCAACCTATTACATAGCTAGACTTCATCTATAAATAAATAAATAAATAAATAAATACGCAGCTTCTCAGTCCTCCAATCCTTGTGTGAATAAAAGGCACACATCCTGATCAGGCACAAATCATATAATTTCTTTCAATAACTGTTGGTGATGTGTCTGGGTGCATCTGTTACCAGTTTGCACACACAGCAAAGTGTACAATTGTATTAACTCCTTGTCTGTCAGTGATAAAATCTTTGATATTTGCAAAAATAAGTACTAGACAGAAGGATTTGGCCATCAGAGATAATCGTGCAGCAAAGACAGTGATACTGCTGTGCTTGAGTCTGTAACTCCGAGGTAGAGCAAGTGCTCAGCATGCACAAAGACCGTGATTCAACACCAGCACCCAAGAAACAGACAACCACACAAACCAAACCCCAAACAAAACAAAACAAAAATGAACAAAGCAACCAAAGAAAGAAAGAAGTAGTGGAAATAAAACTGAAAAAAAAATAAATGGAATTTACAGAAGATACTTAGCCTGTAAACAAATTTAGGAAATATTGAAATAAAATATTTGCACTCTAAACAACTGTGATACCATGAATAATTTACCATAATCCATAGGTCTCCTTGCAAATTTGTTTTGTGTTTTTGAGATGAATCCCACATTATTACTGAGGTGGGTCTGGAAGTCCTGGGCTAATGTGATCTTCATGAGTTTGTCTTCTGAGTATGAGGATGACAGGACGTGTCAATGTCAGGCAGTAAGTTCACATTTTGACCATTTCCCTCATGTAGGAACCACAAACAAGAGCTCTTTCCTTCCGTTTACCTCCCTTGATCTGTTCCAGTTCCCTTGTCTGGTTTTCCTTTCCATCTTTATGTTAAGACTTGCCCACCTTCTTCCACAGGGGAGGCACCTCAGGGCAGCTGGCTTCTCAGATGCTTTTGGGTTTAAGGGATGTATGGAAACCCACATTTTCCAAGTGCTGTTTCTCATAGGAACTTTGTGTCAGAACAATCACCACTATCTCCAGGCATCTCAGCTCCAAGTTCCTTGGTGGCAGCTCTGCTCTAGGGCTTCTCTTGGGATGGCTAACAGATGAAAGAGCCATGACTCAGACTCTGGGATTTAGGGCTCTGCCAAGGTCTTAACAACACAACACTGCAAAGTGGGGGGATGCATTCCTATTTCTTTCATGTTGCGTTTGAGTTTTACAATTTTGCATTTGAATTTTACTGTACTTTTATGTGAAGGAGTTTCAGGTATTTAGTATTCTACTTTCCTACAAAACAAATAAATTCAAAAGCAAACCTACCACCTTTTGTATAGATTAATCAGGCACCAACACCCTCAATTTTAACATAGTTTTGATTTTTTTAAAGATTTCCTCTTTTAATATTAATTATTGTATGTTTTTAGGGCATGTAATAAATACACATTAACATTTTATTTATGTTTTTCATGTCTGTCTTCTGGATTAACCTTGCTCTTACTTGTAGATGTTTCTATGTGTTCAATGCATGAGGTGGTGACATGTCTTTTCCATTATCTATTTATAAGTAATCCCATTTTGCTCTCATTCTTCTATGATGTTTTGTTTTGTATAAATTTCTAGGTTTATTGGTTTTTCTCAGCACTTCTAGAAGATAGTAATACTTTGTCTTCTGGCATAGGGAGTAACCAACTTTAAGTCTTTATTCTGTAAATGTATAGAGTACACAGTAAAATATGGTGGCTTTCCACTGAGGCTTTCCTAAGCTTGGGTTTGCATATATATGATTATTTCTCCTCTATAGTCAATTCTGAGAACAATACTTAGGGCCTCCTTTTCCATAATGATACTGAAAATAACGTTTATTGCATGATTGCAATAAGCCAGGCCCTCTTCTAAGTGACTAATCTATGAATCCATTTCATGTCTACATTTAACTTCATGATGAAGGCACCAATTTTATTTCCACTAAGCACTTCATTATGACTTCAAGCTCTGGGGAAGGAGAGAGCCCACTCACTGCACTTGGTTTAGTCCCTGGAAGTAGAGCCGAGTCTTGCCTGCAAGCTTCCCATCTCTCCATGGAGTTAGTCTCAAGGCACAGTTGTGTTCTCAGCCCAGCAGCTTCACGTTCTGCCTATAAATGGCTTCAATTTGCTTGGATTTAGTCCATCTAGCTGTTTGTGTAACATGTCTTTTTCTTCCCTAGATCTCTTCACCACCCACATCCAGTTTTGGAACCCCATATCTTGTGACTTCATCAATACTTATATTTGGCACTTTGTTTTAATTTCTGCTGAAAAGAATTGTTTGTAAACATTGTTTATTTTGAAGCATGAGTGCATTGAACTATTTGGATTGAGAAATCTTAAAAATATCTCTCTTGTTGTCTTTATAGTCACCACCAGGAAATCACTATTTGGAGAATTTACAGTGTTTTTCATTAGAGATTTGCTAGTTACACAACTGCAACAACATTAAAAGCTGAAAACAGCAAAACTTCTTTGGTTGTCTCAAGCAACTTGGCATATTGCCTTTCCTGCTTCAAGATTATGTCCTAGGGAGCACAGGGATCAGGGTCCTGGTCCTATATTTACTAGGCTGGGTGACTTCCTGAAGTTCAGCTGTAATGAAATTTTCTCTCAGCTTTTACTTAAAAATTCTCCCTGTAGCCTTCTCCTTGTCCATGTGCTGGAAAAAATACATAACTGAATTTCTCCTGAGGTAGGTTGCACTGTGCATGTCTGGGATGCCCTTCCTGATATTCCCCATGCCTCGAGGTGACATTATCCACCTACTCATGTTATATTTCTGATTACCATGGGATTTTCTCTATATGTGCTCCTCATAGGCACAAAATGGCAGTTAATGGCACATATTGGTTTGAACATCTTTCATGATGACCCACCTCAAACTGCTCACCATCTTCAGTGAACTCATCCCATCCTACTTTAAGATGAAAGTCTTTTTTAAGAATGGAGATCGTTTTCTGAATTTCATGACAGTGTCTTTAGTTGAGTGTTGCTTTTGATTTAGCTACCTTCTGTATTTCAAAAGAAATATCCTGATAACCTTTCTTCCGATTCATTTAATCTGCTTTCCACTCCTTCATTTTCCCCATGAACCGTCAGTCACACATAAAGTTTTAGTGTTCTTTAACTGAAATGCTAGGAGCAGAAGTTTCCAGATACCACAGGCTTTTGGAACATTTGCATGTACAGAAGGAAACATTTTGGGAATCAGAACCATGTCTGAGCATTAAATTTATTTATGTTTCCTATGATTCTTATACACATAGACTGAAGGTAATTTTAAAACAATATTTTTAGTGTCCCTGAGTTTGTACCTGGACTTATTACATGAGGTCAGCTGTAGAAATTCACACTAACAGAATTTCCACGCTCAACATTTTGGGATGTTAATGAATTTCATATTTTGGAGTCAGGAATGCTCACTTGCTACAGTAAACAGATTTGGGAAAGAGGACAAATGGAACAAACACACTGCAACTATGATTAATGTACACCCTTATGCAGCAGCCTCCATCATCATTTCAAATTGGAGTGTGCATACTTAATAGAAATCCACCATGTGACCCTCCATGATAGACCAAGAAGAGCAAAGAGAATCCATTGAGCATGTGTGTAGTCTCATTTTTGCTACAGAACAGACTTTTGCCTTCCCACAGCCAGGTGACATATATGTATTCCCTGGCTCATTTAGGCAGAGTTAAGGGCAGACTCAGAAGTCCCTGCCAACAAATTTCCATTCCCTCATTCCCCAGCAAAGGAACTGGTAGATGGCAACTTGATGCAGATGTACTTTTACTTTTAATAAAAGCCTCTTTCTTTTCACAGTAAAGTTTCTCTCTTTACTGTGCTTTACTTTGTCTGCTTATTTTCCTTCTCTTGCCTTTGGAACGGTGGTAATTTTAGACACTTTACACAAGGACCAGGCCATCACAATGCCCTCACATCCACCAACCACTGTTAATCTGTAATGCAACATTTACATATTAAAATTATATGTCTTGATAAATCTTTCTTGCCCTGCCTTAGGGTTAGACCCACATATGGGGGTAGTGTTCCAGAATATTCTTCACAGTTTAAATGACATCCACTCCCCAAAATAAATCTACCACCAATTTCTTCCACTGACCTAAAATTAAGTTTAGTATGCAGAGGACTGAATGGAAACCTCACTTGAAGTTCCCCCACCCCTCACCAATAGCCCCTCACCTTATCCTCCAGGTCACCTTAAGACTGCAAGTTTCCCTCTGCCAGCTCCAAAAACAGTCATGATTTTCAGGTTCTGGTCATCTACAAAGCTCTGTGGGAAAATCAACTGTGTCTTAACTCAGTTATGGTAATGATTCCTTCGATTTCTTAACCACTGGCTGGCATGTTTAGAAATGTGCCCTCTTCTCTTCCTGCCTCCACTCTTTAAAGTTAAGTACTGCCACCAAATTTCACAAGTGTTCATTTTCCTTGCAGTGAGCAAGATGGGCCAAGATCACATAACTTCCACTTGGGCATATTTTCTGGGAAGAGCCCCATATTGAAAGCACTGTCACAGATTCCACCCTATTAAAAGCCCCTCATTCTCTGTCCTAGATAGCCAGGTTCTCTTACTAGATTTGATGTCATTTGTCTGAGGTAAAGACACCACAACCAAATACCTACCTCCCTGTGATCTGTCTGAAGCTTATGGATGCTTACTTGTCCCTTTAATATAACTACTGTCATAGCTCTGGATGTAGTGAGTAATGGAACTCACCACTCAACTGAAAATGTACTTAAAATACCTACTTAGTTCTATCCTTACTAACTCACTTCAGTACTAGTTCCTATTTTTTAATGCAATAAAAACAATTCCACTCTGTGAATGCCAGGGTTTTCTACTTCCTATCCTTGTCTTGATTAAGTAATGTCTGCAGTTCCAAACTGGCACCAGAATACACAAAGCACTGCCTAGCCAATCCCCTATGCCAATAATGATCATCTTCACGTGGCCCCACCACACTGCACCTGAATATGACAGCTAGCGGTCTCAAGGAGACCTTGTTCATATAGCTCTATACTGACAGGGTTGAGATGAAGGTCATGGGTATCTGTTTATGATGAATGAATGGCCTTCATGGATATCTTCCACACCTCTGTATGTTAATCTCTTTAAAGTTTTGGAAGAGTTACTGTGATGAAAGGCAAAACTATTTTTTTTCCATTTGGGATCACCTTCATGTTTAGAAATGACATGTCCCTCAGGTTCGACATTTGTAAAGGGATGATTTTCTCCCTGCATTCTCAAATAACCTAACACTTAAGAAATCCTTTAATGAATTTCTAAAGTCATTCATATATAATAATATTATCTAATGAAGACAGCACTGTGAAATAACTTATATCCTTTATCACCTCATAGCAACCTGAGGAGATCTAATCCCAGGCTTTAGGAATTCTGCCTCCATTGTAAAAGAATAGTGATGCATGACTGTAATCCCAGTACTTGGAAAAATAGAAGCAGGCAAGATACATCTTCAAGGAAAATATCAGCTATAGTGAGTTCAAGAACAGGTTGTGCTACACAGAAAAGCCTACGACAAATAAGGAAACAAACAAACAAACAAAAACAAGTAAAAACAGAGTGCTGGTTCCTCATGTCCTAGTTATGTGTATGTGACCTGGGTCTTCAGTTCTTCTGACAAATGAGGAGAAAGTATTGTAGTTAAACTTGGTTTTCCATTTGATTAACTTGAAAAGCACTCAACGAGGTGATTAGTAAAATTCACTTCTGAGTGTGTCTGTGAGAGCATTTTCAGAAAACATTAGCTGAGGGTTGAAGAGAAAGCTGCCCTGAATATGAGTAACACCATCCAATAGGCTGGAACTTGAATAAAACAAAAATGGAAGAAAGAAGAATTCTGCCAGTGAGTAGTGAGGACTTTCTCTCTGTGTCTCTTTCTCTGTTGCTCTCTGTTTCTGACTCTCTCTCTCTCTCTCTCTCTCTGCAACACTCTCCTCACCATGAGGGACTTAAGCCTCTGAAACCATGAGCCAAAATGAATCCTTCTTCCTTTGAGTCATTTTCTCAGCAAATTTTGTCACAACAAAAAAAGCCTGAGTAACACAAGTACAGAATCTGCATTATAGGATTTCTATTAAAATTAAGGAACTGTTGGTATATAGCTCAACTTGAACAGTTTTAGCACATAGTAAGACCTCAAAAACACTTGTTTTAATATTACCATTATCATTAATGTCTACTGAAAGGCAATGAATCTTAGATATATCTTGACCCACTCTCTCAAACTCAAAGAAAATTTTACACTTTTCCCCTTACCTTTCCTTGTCACAGATCTCTGATGATAGTCCCAAATTTATCATTGAAATCAAATCTAAGTTCTCTGAATCTGAATTGCAATGCAAAGTAATTCTGAACCTCACTGTCTTCTTTGAAAATAAACATGTGTTAATATTCCTCATAAAAATATCAGTGTTCAAAGACCACTGACTAGTATGTAGAGATAATAATTTATTTCCCCAAGGTTATAAATTTGATCCCTTTCCAAGAAGAGTAATCATCCCATAAACCTCAAAGTGTGGGAAACTTAGAACTCTGTATATTAGTCCCTTTTCAGACAAAATCATCACTCCCTTCTAGGAGAAAGAATTCTCCTGCCAAATACAGTTTCTCTTTTGAATGTCTCCCTATTCCCCATTACTTTGAGAATTGCTGAAGTCTAACCTTAGGTATGGCTGTCATTCTTCTCCTTTGTTGCTGTTGGTGATAACATTGCTGCTGGTGGTTAGAGTAGAACTGCCGTCTAGTAGTAGTAGTAGATGCTGACAACATCTGACTACATCTACTAGCATACAAAGTGTAAGTTGATAGGGATTTATATACTTGTGTGAGTCAGCTCTCTGTCACTGTGACAAAATACCTGACAAAGATCAACTTAAGGGGAAATTAATTTTAGCTCACAGTTTCAGAGGATTCAGTCCACTGGTTGTTAGCCTCAGGTTGCTTTGGTCTCATGTTGGTCTGCAGTGAGGCAGAATTAAATGACTGAGAGTCTCTTCACTTTATGGTAGCCAGCAAAAAAATAGAGAAGAAGTAACTGAGGTCCCACTATCCCCTTCAAGGGCATACTGCCAGTGTCCTAACTCCCTTCCAATAGACTCCACTTCCTAAAGATTCTACCAGCTTCCACAGTGCCATCAACTGGGGATCACATTTTTGACACACGGCTTTTATGGGACATTTAAGATTTCAAGCCAAAGCAATACTGGGCCTTATCTTGTCAGTAATACCTGAGGTTGCATTTGCCATGCACAAGGGGTGAGAGCAACTTCCTGGATAGAAACTTGTGCTGCCTGTACACTATGGATGAACATATGTGTTATGGCAGGGTGTCCATTTCTCAGTACCTCTGTTTTCTCTTCCACAGGAAGAACATGAACAAGCTTTGTGTGTGTCCTGTCTTCTAACAAGGGTGATAGTGCAAGAGGTTTTCAATGGCTCCATCAGCTCATCCTGCTGCTGTTTAGCAAAAACTTTTGGTTCCAATATTTTCTTCATGCATATGTATCCATAGGCTTTTCATCAGTTACACTTATTGTACAAACTGGAGTAGAACTAACTGATTAAAACAGAAAATTGACTTCTTAAGGAATCTTAGGTGTTTACTCAATCTTTGAAAGGGCCAGAGAATTCAATTTAGGAGTGATAATGTGAGAAACACACTACAGAAGCTGTTTGGTTGGTTCCACTGGCCAGAAAACACTTGAGAAAGGATCAGAAAGATTTTCTAGAGATTCAAAGCCCTGAATTTCACTCTAAGAGGTATTTATCTGTTATACTTCTTTGTAGAGCCCGCCCATGTACCTTAACACTGAGCAATAATGGGTTGCTAACAGTATATCAACTCTTGAGTAGAATTTATATTTGTTTCCTTTATCTGCATTATACACTCATCAACTTCTTTCATTTTATATGGAATTTTTTATGTGATCAAAATATGACAACCTCCTCCTATGAAAAACTTGTTTCAACCTCCCAAACTCACTATACACAACAAGAAATCATATACTGTGGCTAATTTTCTGACTCACCCCATTATAGCAACATAATTGTAGAGTGTCCAATGTTCTCCCTTCTGATGTTCTAGGAGGATTCCTCTGATGGTAGAGCTCTGAATGGCAATCTCAATCAGATGTCTAGCTGAAGAGAAAATATTCACCATCATATAAAGGTTCAAATTTTGTTTATGGAAAGCAACCATGGCATTAATTCAATAGATAACACTGATGACTGATGATAGTGATGATGATGATGATAGGGATCATGACGTCATCATGATGATAGTGGTTGTGATGGTGACGATGCAGTCAAAATGCTGAGTGAAAGTATTTTACAGGCTTTATCTGGATTAGTTATTGAAAGATTCCATATGGAAATATATAAGTTTTATCAAGTCTTTAGATACATGATATAAATACTATGCAGTAAATAAGAGAAGGAGAATTTTCAGTGCAACGTGTACCTTGGAGATTTTTTTAAATGATATTTGGTGATAAAATATAATCATAGAGATTTACTAGAGCCATGAGGATGATATTTTAAACAAATCATGGACAAGAAGGTGACCTTTTTAACAAATCACAGAAAGGTTTGTGACATTTGAAATGCAAATTGAAGTTCATTAAAGTTACTTTATTTCCATAAAATAGGATAATGCCTCCCTAATTAGTTTTATAACCATGTTATGAGGTACTTCATTTTGATTACAGAAATTATGTTATGGAAATATACTTGCCACCATGTCTTGTAAATACACTTTGGAAGTCATTATTTTTGTGAAGACTTACTCTACTCCATTAAAATGTATGGCTCCGGTGCTCCTCTAATCTACTTGGTATATTAGTTTGAATGCTGTAAGACAAGACAAGGTTGAATAGATTATATTCATAATTATTTTCTAAAATCTTTTAATTTGGGGGAAATCCCAGAAGGTATGCAAATATCTAGTGTCTGACATTTCTCTAACATTAATCTGAAATCCACTGAGGAAAATTTCCTAGTTTTTTAAAATTTGTCATTCTCTATGAAAAACTGAACTTCTAATAAATTAACTACCCATCTCCCACTAATATTGGAAAAAGAAAATAATCTCAGCACACTGTGGCCTATGATTGTTTACTTCCCCCATGTGTACAAATTACTTCATGTTTAGGGGTATTATTTATAATTTACTGTAAAAATATAAGCACATTGCTATATACACATTTTCAAAGAAAGCATGGAAAGACCAGACTTATATTGTGATAACTTTAGAGATGAGATTAAGATTTCTTCCTACAAGTTCAGGGAATGAATGAAATGAGTATCAGGGGATTTAAAAAAGATTTTCATTCCTATGATCATCATTTATTCATTCATCTTTTAGTTGAATGAGCCATTAATTTCAATTTTCTGATTTTATTGATAATGCAATTGTGATTCAAAAAGATAAAATAATTTGTTTAAGGTCTTGTGGCACATTATTGGCCAATGAGACTTTTGAATTTTCCTTAGATAAAGAGAGAACATTCTTCTTACCTAGATATTTAGAAGTGGGCATCAACATGGCAGACATGATTGCGTGATTACCTTGTCAGAATTTCAGTCCATCCCATGAAAAGATATCCAAAGGAGCACACATATGTGTATCTACATAAACACACATATATAGGCTGCATCAGTACATATATATGTGATATTTGCACATAATTATATGCACCACTGCATCTTTACATAATGCCAACAATAAAATATCCACAGAAGTATATGATTTCTATAACAATTCTTTTGCATATCTTTGGGGTGTGTATCCCCAATTTGAACTATTAATATTTGACATCACAAGTATGCATCTAGAATTTGTGTTCCCAATTTATGCATAGCACAGTGTATTTAACAATGGATAGTTTTTTATTGCACACACTTTTCTTAGCCTATCACCTAAAAAGTAAAGAGTCCTAATTATATTCAGAAGATAAGTGTTATTTTTGATAACATTTACAAATGCCATAAGAGTCTCTGAAAAAAAATCAACCTTGAGTCATTTTATTACCTTTTAAAATTCTAATTTTGAAGAGGTGAGCCTGTTTAAGCAAAGCTATGAAGGACAGAGTAATTGAAAAGAAAGATATTTTAACATATTTAATGACAAATTCAATTTTTAAAAATCTCTTATGAAGTAAATTTGTTTACTATTTTTTTTAGTAAACTTACAGTGTAAAATTGTAAAACACTACTTAGCTATTTTAGATAATGAGGGAAACCATAGTTAAGTTGCAGTACATGTCACCCTAAGGAAAACAAGCTACATTAACTTTTAACTCGATCCTCAGGTACCAGTGATCACACACACACACACACACACACACACACACACACACACACACACACATGCATATGTTTCTCACATTGGCCATGTGAAAAGAAGTTGTTGGTTTCTTCTCCCAAATCTTTCCTGCCACAGTTTTTGTGGCTCTGTTAAAAGCACCCTGTGGTCTGCATACTTCATCAATCCAAAACCAGCCTTGGCTCCTTCCTGTTCCTTAATGTAGGACAAATGTATATCCTGATTTATTCAGGAGTGCCCAATTTACACCACTAGACCTAGTCCTAACTTAATGTTAATCATCATATTTTATTTTAAAACAAATGTCATGGTATAGGGAGTGAATTATACAATTACCCTAGTGTCTACTGAATTTATTTCTTCAGCAAGTCATGTGAAAGTGACTTACAAAATGCATCTCTTTCTTGTACTCTTCCCTTTCCGATTTGGCAGCAATGAGGCTCAAACCTTTCTCTTTTGGGCTGTATTTGGGTTTGAGCTCAGAGCATTATGCTTGCGAGGTACATATACTGCCACAGAGCCAAACCCACAGCTCTTTTTGATTAGTGTCTTGATTACTTTCCCCCAAGCTGGACTGGATCACTATCAGCCTGCTTAAGCTTCCCGTGTATCTGGAATGACAGGCATATGCCACCACTCAAGCCATTTGTTGAGATGGGGTCTCCCTCTTTTGCTAAAGCTAGCCTCAAACCCTTATCCTCCCACTTTCTGCCTCCAGAGTAAGTAGAATGATGAGGATGAGCCACTATGCCTTGATGGACTTTGTCATCTTGAACTCTGATTGCTGCCATCTACCATATACTCTGTAACCAATCTTATTTCCCCTACTGCCTTCTGAAAGAAGCTTCTGAAGTGATGTTTACCAGATAAGTTATTTTCCTTATAACTTCTGACTGATTCCTATGGCCCTATCCCCACTCACTTTGTTCTTATCCACTAAGTTCAGAAACATGCCTTCTTTCTGTCCCTAGCTCAGCCATGCTTATTCCAGGAGCCTCTCCAGTTTCTTCCAGCCTTAGCATAATTAGCTCCTTTTCAGAATTAATGTCTTGGAACAAATGTGAAGAGAGCCTTTCCTCACCACCCAATGTCCCTCTCCAGCCCATGTCACCTTGCTTCAGAGCTCTCCCTTGTCAGTAAGTTACTGTGACTATTCACTTTCTCTATTCCTCCTGCCTGAAAGCAAACTTAGTGTCACCCAGCCCTGTGCCCATGGCTGGGTTCCTGCTCTGCTTCAGTCAACACCCAGTACCTCTGTAGGACACACAATGGTGATGCGGGCAAAGAAAGATGGAAGCTGATATTCATGAATCCTGCTTAAAGGTCATTGTTGTTAATTATTGTAATATGTCTTCTCCCATTGTGGAAGAGTGCACAAAAATATCTTCCATATTGGAACATAGTCTCTCAAAACTATAATAAAAAATAAAGCTTCATCATCCCCTCCAAAATGCAGAACATAAAATAACAACTCCCTACCTTTCATTATTCAATGAAAATAATGAGAATGCTAATTGTACAACAAAATAATAAGCAATGTGATTAGTTCCTCACAAAATTTCATGGCGGGGAAATGCCCACTCACTTTCTTTACATCATAATGTGTAACACTGACACTGACAGTGATGGCAGTAAATCCAATTACCAACAGTGTTCACCAACAATTTTGCAGTCCTGAGTAGGGAGTTAAAGTGTTGGCAGATTTCCTGAAAACAAGCTTATGGGTCTCCATCCATCATGATCATCCCCAACAGAGTTTATGGCCAAGTCTCCCAGCTCTTTGAAGTGGAAGGCTGTACCATCCCACTTACAGCTGGATTAGTCGTCCGCTGGAGGATGCCAGCACAATGTGTGGTCTCCAGCCATGTGGAATCACTTCTTGTCCCATCCTGTTCCATCTCTACTACCTCTTCTTTAGGATAATCACCATAAATCTCATTTTATGAACTGAAATAGGAAGGATGCTGCTTTTAAACACCCTCTACTTTCTGCCTTGCCATTGGTAATTCTGTGCTGATAAACCTTATTAAACTCCCCCATTCTCCTTGGGCAGTGTGTGCCCTCGAGCCCTTTCTCAGAAGAATAATTAAAATGCATGTAATCACAAAGGAAATAAAAGATGCTGAAATACAGTTTTAAATTGGCTTCTTTATTATTCCATTAAACAGGATATAACAGTGGGACTAATAATCACCAGGATTTAATAAGGTCCACTTAATTTAATAAATACCATCATTGCAGTGATAAGCCAATATTACTTTGGTATGCCTTTAATAATTATATATAAGCATTATGATATTTCATATTTTATTGGTTTTGTTGATATGGAAAGGCTGATAGTTTTTACATTCATTCTTGACAAAAGTGCTAAATTTTAATTATAATTTAACAAAACTGAAATATATATTTTTTTCTCATCCAAATTCACAGACTCCCTGGTTAAGAATGTAATTGACTAAATGCTAATCATGACATCTGTCATGTGGTAAATAATTTAATTTGGTAACGAAAAAAATTAAAATGAAAAAGCTGACTGATTCTCAAAGACCCAGGGTTTGGTACAGCAAAGCAAAACTTCCATCTTCTGGCATTTGGATGCACACCTTGGCAGAAGCCCACCTTCCCTCCTTACCTGACAAGTAAAATTGATCTCTACCCCCTGTCCTAGCAAACCCACTGTTTCTTCTAATTTGATGAACACACTCCTTAATACAAATACACAAATTGTGAGCTATTTCCTCTATATATGGCCCAATTTTTTAGAACCTCTGAGCTCAGGAAATACACTTTGATCACGTTCTTGTAATCCCAGTAGGATCTGGGTGCTACATACTCCCCTTGGATGCAGGGAGGGATGAGGTGGCATTGTATTGTCTCAGTTACTAGATGCCCCAGGACTAGAGGAGATCAGCACATTCCAGTCAGTTCTGTGCTTTGCATCCTTTGCCTCCTTGCTAAGTTATTAGAAACGCTATAGAGCACATGCTCTGAGGGAAGCCACCAAACTTGAGGAATGTGTATTCCATTCAGTACAAAGAGAATATTCATTTCTTTTTGATGTTCTGCCTTCTCCATATATTTCTAAGCCAAGATGTGTCCTGAATTGAATTATACACAAGCAAATGTGTTTGATTTTAAATTCCACTTTTAAAAAGAGTCAACATTTTTTTTCATTTTTCTGAATATCTTTTTATCTTTCATGCTACTTTTAGTGCACTGGATTACCAGTTCATACATCATTTGAAAGTTTGATTCTGGTGTAATTTCAAAATTTTAGAATCATGAAAGTAACTGAATTTTTGCATGAAATATTCTGTAGGTGGCAAAACAGAATGAATTAGCATGAAATGTTGGTTATCTAATCGCATTCTAAATTATATAGTAGAAAATAAGTTTAAGTTGGTATTTCCACAGTAACATCTGACAGTTACACATTATGTATTGTATGTGTACACTAAGTGTATTAGAAATATTTTCACAAGAGGTGGATATAAAGTAATTTGTATATTAATTTTTCTAAATAAAGGACTCATTAATGTTTGTTATTAAACATATAGCTCATATATACTCCATAGGGTTTCCTTCTTACATTAGCAATGTTCACCTGTCATGTTACTATATATACACATACATATTCCTTTTAATTCTAAAAGAGTACAAACAAGCAAATTACAGAGGGGAGGTGGATTTATCCATATATAATTAACAATTTCACACTTAGCATGGGTAATCTATCTTTTGACAGCAGCACAATTTTTCCAAATACTCTGTGCTTCAGTCATGCTGACTGATAAATGATGAGTTCACTGTCAATAAAACACACCAGAGAATTAGTGGTCTCAAGGCTGAGGGGCTGTAGGTGACAGGTTAAGTTAAGTGGCCCAGTGGCTGTCAAGGTGCTGCAATGAAAGTTAATCATCATACTTCACTGTAAAGGTGAAATGAAAATAAAACTTCTGTTTATCAGTTAGGAAAATTCAGTCTATAAACATCTGAATAATTTGATTTAGTCATCATTTATTCAATGGTAGAAATTTTATGAGATACATACTTTCCATGGTGAGGCTGAGAAAAAATATAAGTATTTTATGTAGGCATGAAATTAAGATAATTAATTCAAAATGTATAGTATCTATTATCTATTTTGTAAGTAGCTTTCAATTCACTTTTCTTCCTTTTTTGGAGGTGGAATGGGGTTTGAACTCAGGGCGTCATGCTTGCTAGGCAGGCACTCAACCATTTGAGATACTCTGACACTCTTTTATTTGTGTGTGTGTGTGTGTGTGTGTGTGTGTGTGTGTGTGTGTTGAGTATTTTCAAGGTAGGGTTTCTTGAACTGTTTTCCTGGGCTGGCTTCAAACTGCCGTCCTCATGATCTCTACTTCCTGAGCAGCTAGGATTAAAAGTGCAAGCCATTGGCACCCAGTTTAATTCACTGTTTAAACAACCTAAGACTTTGAATTTCCACATCCCTGGAGATAGCTCAGTGCTTGGTGCACTCTTTATGATGAAGAACACCTAGTGTGATAATCAGTATCCCAGCAGAAGACCAGAACCAGAGTCTCTCAGTTCAGATTTCCAACCTCTTTTATGGGTTAGAAAAGTCCAAAGGGGCAGCCAGAGGTCTCTTGACCTGAAGACACACCAGTCATCATTCTTCTTTTTGTATAGGTGCTTGCCTTTCTGTCTTTGGAAGAATCTCACTCTTTTCCACTAGAGTGCAAGCAGAGGGAATCCAGCAGAGAATGTTTGTTATTCATTTTGGTCTTCACTTAGACTCATTTTCCTGCTTCTAAGTAAACAACAGCCAGCAGGTTGGCCTTCAGTGGAGGCAGAAGGCATAGTGCTTGCACAATACACAGGGATGTTCTAAAACCCTGTTTGCAGATGTGGCTTCTAGTCCAGTAGGTTCTGCCTGGGTGAGAGTTACCCAGGAAACAGTTGCTAAGGTATCTTAATAGAGGAGGTATTAATTTGCCCATTGTTAGAATGTTCCTCAGTGATGACATTTCTATCATCACCGGACCACTCTCAAAGAATTGACAATGGAGTCTGGAATCTCTATAACTCCAGAACATAAGAACAGAGGTGCAAATCTCCTATGCTTGTCACATCTGCCAGAAGAGAGAGAAGAAAGGTGATGAGGAGAAGGGAAAGGGAAAGAGGCAGAGGAAGAGGCTGCATTTAATGAACATTTCTAAAGCTGTAACTATCTGGGATAGTTTCAATTTATAGCAAAGCCTGCAGTGAGTTGAAAAGGCTGTTTGCAGTACGTGCATTAAGATAGCACTGTCTCAGGGAATATAATAGTCCCTTTTTATGATGGTAAGTAAATAAATGAAGGATAGGAGCCAAATTCCCTATGTAACAGATGCCAATAATTTATGTAGATATTCTACCCTCAAGCAGGTAGAACATAAACCTCCCTCCTCAGGTGTGACTGCACACAGTGGTCTCCTTCTAAAGAATATTGTATAGGGAAAGAGGGAAATGGGGTAACTAGTGGAGCAACCTGACAAACACTACCTCAGTCAGGAGACCTAGGTCATCAACAATGATGTCATGTTAGTGGTCTGCTCCCTTGAAATGATAGATGAATATAGCACTTTATGTCACTGTTCCTGTGCCCAAAAATGCAAAACCAAAATCTAACAATGGACCAAATTTGTAAATCTCAATTGTAGAACACTACAACATCCCTGACCAATATTCCTCAAAACTGTCAAGATCACCAAGAACAAGGGCAGGAGGAACAGTTGAACTACCAAGAGGAGTTTGGTGTGACTGGAGGAGTGAGTTTAATACAGGACCTTGGGCAGAGGTAAGACCTAGGGAAATCAGAATGAGTTAATGACTTTACTCCATAATTTGTCAATACTGGATTTAATGTAAGGTATATGAATATTTCCTGTAGTATCATCTCAACTTTTCTGTAAGTCAAACACTATTCTAAAATTGAAAGTTTATAGAAAGATCCTTTGGGAATTCATTACTTATAAGGAAAAAACTCATGAATTTTCTAATGTATAAAACAATAATCATATATTCTTATATGGGAATTTTTTAAATAAATGTGAGTTTATCACCCTAGTTGAATATTTTGCTGCTATTATGAATGTTCTGAAAGCTTAAACAAAAATTAGAAATAGTTATGCCAAGATGGTATATGGAAAGAGAAAATAAATTTTATCCATATTGGTCATATGTATTTTAAGTGCCTACAACAAACCCAGTTTATCCTAAATTAAAAAGCAGAAACAGAATGATAAAAGCTATGTAAAAATAGGTAGTGAAATATGAACTAAGTATTCAATTGGTTTTTTATGCTGTGAGTATAAAAGTATCTTTTGTGGTAGCTGGGCTCCTTTTTCTTTCTTTTAAAATCATGTCCTGTACAAATTATCATTGACTTTTCTTATAAGGAAAAAATAGTAAATTTTCTTAGGAAAGAACTATATACATATATTTTATTACAGAAATCAAATTTAAATTCTCTGTAAAAAGAAGACATTCATAAGTGGCTTGAATTGAATTATAAAATAAGACAGAACTTGGTTTATATGTCACTTCCAAAACCTAATACCTGAATAAAGTTGAAAAGGTGATTCAGTTTCTTCATCTTGCTTTCTTCATTAGAGAAATGGAAATAGTTATATTTTTCAGAGAATTTACCTCTGAACCATGGTTAAAGCTAAATAAATGCTACCAAGATATTTTGCTAGAAAAAAATGTAAACATAGTCTAGTGTGAATTCTGCAGAAGAGGGAGGAGAACTGGAGAAATCCTGAGAATTTCATGGCATTTATTTCCCTTGAATTCAAGCCCTTGAAGAAAGATTGTAGGTAGACAGGAACATCATTCATGATAATAGGGAAAGGAAGATAGGAAAAACCCAAGGGTGAAAGAATAAACTCCAAAGAAAGCCTAAAGGGAATAAATAACTCAATACAGAGGTAGGCCCAGCTCAGCAGAAAGCAGAGTACTTGACACTGACTGGCAAGAAGAAACAAAGCTGGAGGAACAAGTTCTGATTGTAAAAACAAAAACAAAAATGCTTAAAATGATACTAGAAAAAGTACAGTTTATTGAGGAAGAAGAAATATTATGAGTATGAGCCAAAAGATTCTGGGAGACAACTTACACTGGCCTAGGGAGGTTTAATTTTGTTTTCTTGTTTGTTTTGGTACAAGGGATAATACCCAGTACCTCATGCACACTAGACAAGTGCTCCCCCACTGAGCACCCTAAGCTCCTATAGGACAATTTAGATTCATAAAATACTTCTTAAATATATAATGTGTAAGTGTAGAAAGAGTAAATCCTCTGAGATAACAAAATTTTCATGTGAACATCAGATATAAAGTTGGTTTGGGTCAGATTATCACTGTTATTGCTGTGATGCTTTGGTGGGTGTCATAGGCAGAGTCCAATCCAAGCCACAATGAGCAGAATGTGGTCCAGTCAAATAGGCAGTGAGACTGCCCAGGACTTTTGAGGAGAAACTGAAGTTGAGCCACACAGGAAGCTTGTGAGTTGCAAGAGTGCCCATGACACTGTCTCACAGTTTCTCTGGCGGTGTGACAAAGCACCAAAGATAGGTGACTTACACAACAGAAATGTATTGTCTTACAATCTGAAGTTTTAGAGTGAAAGTTCAAGGTATGACTGCAGTTTTGAATTCTCCTGTGACTTTCTCCTTGGTTTATAGATAGTCATTTTCTCCCTTTAACTTTACACAGTCTTCTCTTTGTGCATAACCATTTTTCTAATTTTCTTTTGCATAAGGATATCAGTATTATCAGATTAGGGCCCACCCTAATGAT